>NC_134710.1:40348109-40948109 GCF_043290135.1 Rhipicephalus microplus | reverse complement strand
GACTTGGCTTGTCAAGCCAATCAGAATGCACAGCCACTGGTGTGTGACGTTGGGTGTACCAGCCACTGGTTTGTGGTGGATTGTTGCGTCATACGACCAAATTTCACTTTCCATGCCAAAAATTTCCATTGTATGTATAGGCGTATCAGGCGGGGGTCAAGGGGGCACGAGTCCCCCCACTGCGAGAAGTAGGGGGGGGGGGGGGGGGCTCAGCCCCACCCTCCCACTTTCCACAGTGGTCACTCTTGGCTGCACGCTGGGGAAACCAATAAGTAGGGGGTAGTTTTCCATCAAAACAGTAATCACTCAATTATGTTTTTACGGGATAATGAAATTGTCACGAGGCTATGTTGCAACATAGTGAAATTTTGCCAGCATTGCCGCTTTGATGACTTTCCTTGTAGCTTGTTTATATATATATATATATATATATATATATATATATATATATAACTGCTTTGTTTTCGATCTTCCTACTTGCATTACCACACCCCTGCTTGGGACGTTAAACCCCACATATCATTACCACACCCCTGCATCCTAAAGTACCAAAAAAGTGGTGAAAATGACATGCCTAATTTGTGTAACAGGGCCCCTTTATGGTTGCAAAATTCTCTGTTGTGTCAATGGCATTTGTCAGGATTTGTACCATTTTCACCTGTAGTATTTTTGCTATTGAAATAAATGAATAAAGAGCGATCTTGTGCACATAGGCAAGTGAGAGAAGTGGGTCCTATTCTGTATACTTTTCAACTTGAAGGGCCCCTGCAACACTTTTGTAACTGCCTTATTTAGCATTAGAACGCATATACTAATCAATGATGAGACGAATACAACAAGAATGTTGTGAATTGGTGCATGAAAAGTGAAGTCATGAGACCTCAGACTTCTAAACTCGAGCAGATGAGGAGAAATGTTTCCTTTTGCATTTTACTCATCCACTGACATAAAAGCCCTTTCCTATCACCTTATGCATCTCATAAAGACATACAGGAAGGGTTGCTTCATAATGGCCTTCCCTAAGTACCACAGTACTGTTCTTTTTGACGGCATCATTATTGTGGTTACCTACGTCGAATCACGGGCATTGGATAGCAGACGCTCCCATCATCTCACTGTGTTATATACATACTGTATAAGACACATGCTTGTTAGGCGGGGACACCTCTCTGCTTGCATGCAAGACGCATTCTACGGCAATGCCAATGTCTGCCACGTGTCGCATTTTGGCTCGCTGAAAACTATGCATGCATTTTCACCTTTAGTTGCTTGCATGCCATAGCCGTGTTTGCCGACTTAGTGTCTTGTTCGTTCTGAAAATTGTTCGCTTTGAAACAAAGTAGCCAAACCTGGCAAGCCTGCTGCTAATCCAAAAGATGTGGGATCAGCTTTGGCTGCAGTAGTTGCATTTTGGTGGAAGTGAAATGCTACAGATGCTCGCGTATTGTACAATTTCAGTGCATATTGTAGAACATCACGTGGTCAAAATTATCCATAGTATTCCAGTAAGGTGTCTCTCATAGCCTTTGTCACTTCGAAGTGTTGAACCATATAAACAAATCAAATCATCATGTTGTAAAGCAGTTCGCTTGCATGGTGGGAAAGGTGAGAGGGCGCATCACGAAGCCTTTTAATTTGCGGAAAAGCGTGACGCGCGATGTTGCACTCTATGGCGTCGCAACTATTTTCTGACGTGGATGCCGACGGTCAACACCCGGCAAGCATCCAGAGCATAGACTTTTTTGACGCCTAGACAACTGTCTTCACGCTGCGTGTTCTTGACGCATTCTATTTAACAGAGAAGCTAGGCAAAATGTGTGTCCGGCCAAAATAAAAAGAAACTTTTGCACTGGTGCTCATGACTGCCATGGCGGCTAAAGGGGGCCATATCATGGCTGCGCTGGCTGCTCACCACCTGGGTTTACTTCCACACAGCCATGAATATGACGAGGAGCAGCTGCCGCCGCCAATCTATGCCGACCAACGGAGATAGTTCACGCAGTCACCGCGCCAAGTTTACCTGCTGTGGCGCGAACAGAGTACTGGCGATGATAGGCCTACGCCAGATTTGCACAGTAGTTCTGGTACTTGAGTTTGGACATTCTCGCGTGGTCTGTGACGGGCTGTCGTTCGACTCTGTTGTCTATGCCAAAGAAAGACCTAGCATAAACCAAGAGGCCACGTAAGCACCTAAAGTAGACCATCTTCACTGTTACTTAAACTTTTCATAGCTAACCTCCTTCCTTTTAATTTTTTTCTCTTTTTCGCACTCCACTCCTTGTTAGTTTTGCATCCCCTCCTTCTTCGTAGCGCCTTCATCGCTGTCCCTCCCCTGCCGGCGTACCTCTGTTGAGAAGCGCGGTCATTACCTCACTTATCTGAGCCGCATTACAACCGGTCTTTTATCTTGGTGGCTGCGCAATAAGTGATAGTACGTGTGTACATGCAGTTTATGGGATTATAAAGGGTAGTGAGAAACGTCTGCTTTATAGCCGGTCCTGCACTATTCGGGGTTTCGCGCTGAGTAGTCCGAGCTGTACGTGCATGGAATGTTGTGGAATGCCTCTTAGTTGCACTTTATTCAGCTGTTTTAGTTGTCACATATCCGGCTTTTCCAGTCGGTGGTGACCCTTTAGCATCTCCTACAGCCTTATTCTCTGCTTTAATTTACGGTCTTGGTTGGTCGTAAACATTTTTTTTTTCCTGCTCCGAAATGCACTTTTCGTGGCTGCAAAAACCTTTTTCTCCTATCTAAAATACACTTTTGGCTGGTCCAAAATCCCTTTTTTCCCGCTCCAAAAGGTACCTTTTTTTCATTGCTACAGAAACCTGCTCCAAAATGACCTCAGCCAATCATCATTGAACATGACAAAGGGAAAACCTTAAGCCTTTTGCCCCCCCCCCCCCTCCTCTTTTTCCGTCACTAAACTTCCGTAATTTTTTTATCATTGATAGTTTATAATGAATCAAATAAAGTGTAGAATGCAAGAAACCAATTAGAAAGTGTATACGAAATATGTAATAGACGTGAAAAATTCTAATACGGGAAGTCTACATTTCTCCTACCCTAGTAAAGGTTTACAGATAATTTTTTTGTTAAATAAGAAATATTGAAATTCAAAAAAGATAGTTGCATTTCTCATGCTCTGTAAAAAATTTGGGCGAAATTTCATGGTCATCAGAGCACCAGAAATACCCGAAAAATGAGGGAAACATTGAAAAAAAAAAAGCCAAAATTTGTGTTTTGAGAAAAATGAGTTTTAAAGTGAAAATTGAATGTTATTTATGAAAGATGTCAGTAAATGCAATGAAATTTACACACAAAAAAGAACAATTTTTCGTTTTGTGGCCAGTGCCACTAAAATGCACTAACACCAAAAATTTGTTTCGTTGTGATTGCTCAAACCAGTAATTGTATATAAATTATTTAGCTTGACACGGTTCCCCTTTTGGACCGAAGTATGAAGTGCTCTCTAGGCAACGCAAATTTTTTTCCAGAAAATTGACACCTCAATAACTACTTTCGGAAATTTACCTGGTACACTTAATATAGAATGACACACACACACACATGCACACACATACACACACATATAATTTAGCTGTATATTTGTATCTGACAAAAAGATTATTTTCATATCATACTTATTACTAACCGTTGCTGTGAATTTTGATGTGTAACCGATTACGTTTACCAGTTTATCAGCTTGGACTTCATCTTTCGCACAAGAACTGGCATTTTAGCTGTGTAGCCAATGCCTTCTTTATTTTTGTCGATGCCAGTGCAAACATGCACTTTTCAATGAGAGCTGCTAGTCCGTCTTAGTTTAGGGAGTGGTCATGATAAAATGCCCCATGTAGAGTAGGGCTGCTTGTGTGACACTCACAGGTCGACAAAACTTGTGGAGCTCACTCAAACTTGCTCGTGAAATATATTTGGAGCTTTGGGCTCGCTCAGACTTCTCAGACTTGCGAAAATTTTCCTGAGCCGGACTTTCTTCCACCGGACTCACTCGGTTTCAAAGTCACCAAAACATTACTCACCCGGACTCACTCAGACTCACGACTCGATCCGAGTCTGAGTGAGCCCGAGTGAGTTGACTCATAAGTTTGTCAGCCTAGAATTAGATTCTTCAACTGTGCCGTCAGTGCTGTTTAATATCTCATGTAATCGGTGCTCTTCTTGGTGCCATTTGACATACTGTCTTTGAAAACTAGTTCTGACTGCTTCCAAACCAGTAAAGTCGTTTTTCTTGGAAGAGTTGGTAGAGGGAGGTAAAGGCACCCCCCCACATACCTTACACCTCTAATTAATAAATATTAAAATGGTGTATGAACGACACTGCTTTGGAATACCTGTGAGTAGATGTCAGTATAAACATCAATCCAAGTAAGGCTGTTAGCAAGCTGAAGATGGCAAGATATGACCTATAGTCGGCAAAAATGATTGGGACTCAGACTCACTAAAGAAATATATTTTGCACTTTGGACCGCACTTGGACTCGGACTCACCAAAATTTTCCTGAGCCAAACTCACTCGAACTTCTGCTCACAAAATTTTTCTTCAACCGGACTCACTCAGGCTCGGAGAGAATATTACTCACCTGAACTCACTCCGACTCAAGGCTCGATCTGATTCTAAGCGAGTCCGAGTGAGTCGACCCATGAGTGAGTTCGCCAACCTACGTGTGTCCGAGCACTTTCCCACAGAGTTGTGATAGATGTGTTTCGCTCTTCATTGTCACACTTCTATCAAATTTGTTCCTTCTTGCTCCGTGTTCGTGGCTTGAAGCACTGTCAATACTGCCTCACAGCGTTCGTGAATTCAGCGCATGCAGCAGCGTCGCAGTGACTGTTGCCTATTAGTTGCTCGCATAGCACCACGAACAGCAACAGACTATCTCAAAACGTTGTATCTCTTGAAGAGCCAACGTGACCGCCAACATTGTGAGCACGAGGAATGCAAACACCGCCCCCTGTATCTGTTCACAACTGAACAAAAAATTACTTCATATGATTTCCGTCATGAGGCATGCATGAAGGCTAGGCGATATGCGAGAGCAGGAAAGGGCTATAGCAGAGGTTCGTGATTGGCTCAATTGGGTGCATCTGGCTGGCATTAAGAAGAATAGAGGCGGCACTGGTATAGCTTATCTAGCTTAGTTTAGTTTTGAAATCCTCAATGCTGGCTATTTTGGTGACATATGAAAATAGCATATTGGACTCATGCTGATTGTAAACTGCTACTTTGTTAATGGTTGCATGTAATTTGGGCTACTTTAATTAATAATTTGGTCTCGGCTTTATCGTTTTTATATCATTTCTTCCACAAGCACTGGCCTTTTAAATATATGTTGTGCATCTTACTTTGTGTTCAATGACCAACCATCTGCTTAATTAATTGTTTCTTGAACTGTGAGGTATAATACTTATGAGATGTTTAAATGCTGGTGTAAACCCCATTATTGATCCTGAATATTCGGCCATCTGCTCCCAAAATGCTTTTGGCCAGTCCAAAGCACCATTTTGCTGCTACGGACTATGCTCCTAAAATCAAGATGTCGCTTCCATAACTACTGTTGACCTGTTTAATAATCAAAGGAAGCATTGTGTCAGTTATTTAGAAAAAAACGGAGACCTTCAGAACGTTTTAGTGTATAAGAATGAACTGGGCTTCGACCTTTAGAGCCCTTCATGCAGCACATTGCATTGAACTTGAGGTTGTTTTATTGTATAAAATTTGACTTGAATACCCATTAAAGAATCCCAGCTGTTCCACTATGACATCATGTCTTGTAGTCATATCCTGGTTTTGGCATGCAAAACTGCATAACTTAATTAAAATTGCATAAGATCATGTGCTTGGAGACTGAATACTACCGTAAGCTCTGTTCAGTGTCACGCTAATGTCATGTCATATTCCATTACTTTTATTATGCAAGAACTACATTTTGTGATCAGTGCTCTGCCTTCCTCTTCTGTTACAGCCGTCCAACATCTTTTTTGCCATGGATGATGCCATCAAGGTGGGAGACTTCGGCCTGGTGACAGCTCTGACAGGTGGCTCAGTAGTTGCAACCCCTTTGGAAGCACCCTCTGGAGATATTTTCTCCAGCAAGTCAGGACGCCTGACTGATCAAGTGGGCACCCAGTTGTACATGAGTCCGGAGCAGGTAAGGCTATTGGGCTTAATATTTTTCTGCCAGCATAAGGTCAATAATAGAAGGCCATCTTTTCATTGGAGTATTCAGTGTATGTTTGTGGCACATCATTCTAGTACCTATAGTTATGAACATATTGCAGTTCATTACACTTTTCTGTTACTAGTGGGGCTGTGAAAATGTTTGAACTTTCAAATATTTTTTTAATGGTGCTTGCTATTTGATTTGATTTGCACTGGAATTTCACAATTAGAAGTGTTGGAACTTCATGAAGATTAAGCACAGTCAATGTACGAGTGGCAGTGATACCTTCAAAGTTCTGATGTGCTTCACTCCTATTGCAGTGAAGCTGCCTTTCAGACTCTGCTACGGCCACAAATTTTTTACTCAGGGAAACGCTGGTTCCAACATAGAGATGATAGATGAAACAGATCAGGGGGTTCAATTAATGACATTTTAATGTAACAGTGTTAAGGAGCTCATTTTGTAGAAATTTCGATGCCGGTGCCGGCGTCATTAGTTTTGAGTGAAAAATCATCATATTGTCTGTGACAAAATCAAGAAAGATGCAAATACAATAGGTAATAAAAATTTCCTGGCCTGAGTGAGGATCGAACCCATGCCGTTTGCTTGGAAAGCAGATGCTCTGCTACAAATCCACGCGTATGCTTGGAGATACAGTGAAAATAACTTTCTGTGCTTGTAAATGCTGTGAAAATAACTTTCATGCTTTACAAACGCATGCAACTTGTATACAGGCGTGAAAATACGTGTGATACCGCAGGACTATTACGTGGTACAAGTGTATATTGCCATCGGGCATTGGAACGTGTGATTACCATAAAGACTTCGTTGTTTAAAGCTGGCCACCCATTACAAAAAGACTTTACCTTACTACGGGTATTCCATTCAAGGCCCCTAAACCACCCAAAATATTTTTTAAAACATTTCAAGTATCGTGTTCACAATGTTGTCTCAATCAGCGATTCCACGTGTGGCAGCGCTATGAGCTGCCGGAACGCCACAAATTCTAAGAAACCATCCCTCCTCCTCTCCAGGCCCTTTGTGCGAGGGCGAGGAGTTGAATCTCTGACGCGTAGCAGATATATGGTGCGATTGGTCGAGCAAGAATCTACGATTTCTGGTTAGCCTGTGAGCAGCTGTCTGTTCTCTCTCCCCTCTTTATTTTGAAATGATAAAATAGGAGAGATTGGTGCCATGGTGACACCGGCTACTCCTTCTCACTTAGGAGACAAAGTATGTTGTAAGAAAATGATAAGTGCACAAAGCGCAATGCAGTAGATGTGAAAGTACTACGCAGCCGAACATCACATGGCAGTTCAAATACGCTAATAGGTTAATATGTACACAAGTGTTGTATCACGACTTCCACACACAAAGTCATTTCGCTCTGAGAGTACTCCTTTATGTTCGTCGTGTTGCCCGCATGCGCGCGCCTACGAATCGGCTACTACGGCTTGTCAGGTCTATACGCGCGAACGGTCTATACGAGCACGATTCCTATGAGCACGGGCTGGCACGGCAGCAGTGGTTTGCCAACAAGCACACAGTTGACGAAGTCAAAGGAGAGACAGAGTCACGGCAACCGGAAGTGGGCGGTGTTTTCAGCAGCGCGTCTGCGATGAGGTATGCCAGTGGTTTGGGGACCCCTTGTGGACTGGTGGAAGTGATGGGGGACCTTTGCAGCGGAGGGGAGGGAGGTACGTAGATAAATTAACACAACTGGAGCGTGAAACAAGTGCCTTTTATTGCTACCAAAAATACCAAACAAACGTGCCTCATTACTTCATTTTGGACAGTTCATTAATACGTGGCACAATCACACTTAAAGAAAAATGCGGGTGAGAGTGTCATGGATCATAGAAATGGCTTCACTGAGCCCCTAGAATCCGCGGACACCCATTTGAGAACCACTGACGTATGCCATGCGAGATTGGGAGGAGCACTCAGGGAGAGGGCAAATCGTCTTTGAGAGAGGCAAAGCATCTTTGGGAGCCAAAAGGAACATCTAAGAATGTGTTCAGAGATTCTCTGCAACCTTTTTTCTGTAATTTCACTTCAAAGTATTTTAAAAATATGAAATAAAGATTCGACAACTATCGGAAAAATATTGGACTCCCACTCAAACATTAATATTCAAACTCGTTTTGCCCCCCAAATTTTGCTATTCACACAGCTCTGTTTACTATTACAGCCAAAGCTCGGTACGTGTAACAACCTAATATAATAGATTCCTTGATATGATGTATTCTTGCTTTTTATATTGTGACCTTGAAGTAAGTATCCTTATTAAGCCACAATCTCACTGAAGTGCTGTGGGCTTGCATGCTTGCATCATTTGAACGCAGCACGGGAACTGATCGCAACTGCTCAAAAGGTGTGGCTCACCTCGGTCCGTAACTGACAGTATCCTAAATGAGTGGGGGAAAAAAAAAAAAAAAAAAACCCCGCAGGGGCGCCTGCACAAGTAGGCGTTTGGTGTGTAGCGACACCACGGACCCGAGCTAACGGGGGAGTTTCTACTCCCTCCCACGCCTAGCCGTGCGTGGCTTTGCCGTGTCCGGGGAAAAGGGGATCCTGGGGGTTGAGCCGACGCTGGGTGATTGGACCTTTAAGGCCCCCCGACAGAGGCAACACACCCCTTTGGCCCCGGCTTCACGTAGACGGCACCCCTGGGCTGACCCACCCAGGGGAAATCGGCAGTCGCCTTTTCCTATCCCTCTCTCCGCATCTCCGTCTTTATCTCTTACTATTTATATGTCCTGTCTTCTACTCTCTTCCGTTTACTTCCAAACTTCCTGGCGGCTAGGGTTAACCCTGTGCAAATAGCCTACCTTGGTCTAGGCGCATTGGGTTATAGTGGCGTTGTACGGCTGGCGTCTGCAGTTTTCAGCATCTGTAAACTTGTAGCGTCCCCTCGTTGGGCTCCGTGGTGGGTGGCCGCCAACGCTGCTGAACAAAAATAAGAAAGGCATGCATGGAGCATTCCCCTTACTGTCTGATCGTACCGGCTTAAAGCGGGTACGCACCAATGATATAAACTTTTTTAACCAGCCCAAAGAAACATATCCTCACTATCATGTTATCCACTGTGAAAAAACTGAAAAGCAAGCCAGAACCGTCTTTCCTTTCCTGGTTTCTAGATGTCTTACTGAAACTCTTGGCACAGGATACAAGGTAACCAAAATGGCTAGTGGAGACCTTCTCCTCGAAATCCGTGACAAAGAACAATTTGAAAAGCTAGACCGTCTGTCAGATTTCGGTGGCATACCAATAACCATAACACCACATAGATCAATGAACACAACTCGCGGAGTGGTATCTGACATGGACTTACTTGACTTGACTGAGACTGAACTTTTGGAGGGGTGGAAGAGCCAAAATGTCACTAATGTACAGAGAATCATCATTAGAAGAGATAACAAGGAAACACCGACGAAACACTTGATACTCACATTTGCATCCAGTAAACTACCGGAATCTATTCAAACAGGGTACACAAAGACATCTATCAGGACGTACATACCAAACCCTCGTCGTTGCTTCCAATGCCAGAGGTATGGCCATGGCTCTAAAACCTGTCGTGGTCGCCAGACTTGTGCACAATGTGGAGTTCTAGGCCACGTGTCTGAGAACTGCAAACAACCGCCACACTGTGTAAACTGCGAAGGAAACCATGCCGCATATTCACGCTCCTGCACATACTGGAAAAAAGAAAAAGAAATAATTACGTTGAAGGTGAAGGAGAACATTACATTTAAGGAAGCACGGCGAAGAGTCGCTTCATTCTATGGACCTACATACGCTGATGCGGCGCGTCAGGGGGCACCGCCGCACAAGCCCTCGCCACTCCTTCGACCCGCGCATACCGAGCCGGTGGTTGTGGCACCTGCCCCCAAGGCGGCTGTAGCCCAAGCTACACCGCCTACTCCCAAACAGAGACCGGAGACTCCAGAGTCCTCCGGTCTCAAGGCCTCACCTCACCAGGCGAGGCCCGAAATTCGAATTAACAGCCCGCACGTGCGGGCATCCAGTGCCTCCGAGGAGGCAATGGATACGTCGGCACCCTTGGTGCCGAAAGAGCGGCGTGGCTCCCTGGAGCGCGTCAAGAAAACAAAAAAGCAGATAACAGTGCCTGGTGATGGCCCTGTTAAGTGAACTCAAACTCCCTGTCTAAACAGCCACTCGCTTTTCGTACACACAGCACTATTTCACATTCACCATGAACACTCAAATTATACAATGGAACGTCAGGGGCCTTCTCAGAAACCTTGACGACATCCAAGAACTCTTACATGAACACTCGCCAAAAGTGCTGTGTGTACAAGAAACACACCTTAATTTAAAACACACAAATTTTCTTCGTAAATACGTTATTTTCAGAAAAGACCGTGTTGATGCTATGACATCATCAGGAGGTGTTGCCATCATAGTGAATCAAGGAATTGCATGCACACACTTACAACTCCAAACATCCCTTGAGGCAGTGGCTGTTCGAGCGGTTCTTTTTGATAAACTGATCACAATCTGCACTATTTACATTCCTCCTAGCTATAAGCTGCAAAAACGCGATTTACACTCTCTAATTGATGAACTTCCGGAGCCTTATGTTCTCCTTGGAGACTTTAATGCGCATAGCAGGCTATGGGGTGACTCTCGGTATGACGCGCGAGGTCGACTGATCGAACAATTCCTTATCTCGTCGAGCGCGTGTCTCCTAAATCGAAAAGAACCAACCTATTATAACCTCGCTAATAACACCTACTCCTCCATAGACCTGAGCATAGTATCTCCATCTCTTGTGCCTCTACTCCAGTGGAAAGTCGTCAGTAATCTGTACGGAAGTGACCACTTCCCCGTAGTTCTGAGCACAACGACAGTAACTGAGTGTCCACCACGTGTTCCCAAGTGGCTCATAAACAGAGCCGACTGGGAACAGTTTTATGCTATCGCTTGTCTAGGTTGGAATGACATCTGTACTTTGAACATTGATGTTGCTGTGAACTACTTCACAGCGTTTTTGATTGATGCTGCAACAAAATGCATCCCACAAACAAATGGACACCCTGGAAAACGATGTGTGCCATGGTGGAACTCTGAATGCCGAAACGCGCGCAAACAGCAAAACAGAGCTTGGAGGCTGCTTCGGAACTCACCGACAGCCGAAAATCTTGAAACCTTCAAGAAAATAAAGTCTCAAGGCAGAAGAACGCGTCGGCAGGCCAGAAGAGAAAGCTGGCAGAAGTTTTTATCGGAGGTTAATTCATACACACAGGAGGCTAAAGTCTGGAACATGGTCGGTAGGATAGCAGGAAAACAAGTACACACACTTCCACTCGTAAACACTCAGGGTGATACCTTGGAAGATCAGGCAAACTTCCTCGGTGCACACTTCGAACAGGTATCCAGCTCGTCCCACTATACTGACACTTTCCAAGAATACAGAACAAGAATAGAAAAACAGAAACTCGAACACAAATCCACTAGATACGAGGCATATAACCAAGCTTTCAGTCTAGCTGAGCTCCGAACATCTCTAAACTCCTGCAGTACTTCTGCCCCAGGTTCTGACCGTGTGATGTATGAAATGTTAAAAAACCTACCAAACGAAACCCGAAAAACCTTACTTTGTTTGTACAATGCTATTTGGTCTTCTGGCACTATTCCTACCTCCTGGAAAGAGGCTATTGTTATTCCCATTTTGAAAGAGGGCAAGGACCCTTCTTTACCCTCGAGTTATAGGCCTATAGCACTTACAAGCTGCCTGTGCAATGTCTTCGAAAAAATGATAAACTGCCGACTTGTACATTTTCTTGAAACAAATAATTTGCTCGACCCATTTCAGTGCGGGTTTCGAGAAAGTAGATCCACCACAGACCACCTTGTTCGTATCGAGGCACAGATCAGAGACGCCTTCGTCCATAAACAATATTTTCTCTCTGTGTTCCTCGATATAGAAAAGGCTTATGATACAACATGGCGTTTCGGAATTCTAAGAGACCTGTCCCACCTTGGTGTGCGCGGAAGAATGTTTCATATAATCGAAAGTTACCTGTCAAACCGGACATTCCGTGTCCGTCTGGGCAGTGTGCTCTCCCAAACATTTGTCCAGGAAACAGGCGTGCCACAAGGTGGTGTGCTTAGTTGCACACTTTTTATTATTAAAATGAATTCTTTGCACTTGTCCATCCCCCACAGTATGTTCTATTGTACATATGTCGACGACGTTCAGCTTGGCTTCAAGTCATGCAACTTGGCCATGTGTGAGCGGCAGGTTCAGCTGGGTTTAAATAAGGTCTCCAAATGGGCAGATGAAAACGGATTTCAACTTAACCCACAAAAAAGCACGTGTGTCTTGTTCTCTCGAAAGAGAGGCATGCACTCGGAACCTGACATTCGACTGAACGGGCAACGTCTGTCCGTCAAAGCCGAGCATAAATTCTTAGGCTTAATCTTGGACAACAAGTTGACCTTCGTACCCCACATAAAGTGTTTAAAAACAAAATGTTTAAAAGCCATGAATGTTATAAAAGTGTTGTCACGTACTACGTGGGGTAGTGACAGGAAATGCCTCATAAATCTGTATCGAAGCCTCATTCGCACCCGCTTAGATTACGGGGCCGTTGTTTATCAGTCTGCAAATCAAAGTGCTTTGAAGATGCTGGACCCCGTGCACCATTTGGGCATCCGCCTTTCTACGGGTGCTTTTCACACCAGCCCCGTAGAAAGCCTTTATGTTGAATCAAATGAGTGGTCGCTTCATCTGCAGAGAACTTATATGTCCTTTGTTTATTTCCTTAAGGTGAAAGCAGATAAGAAGCACCCCTCATACTCTACTATAAATGATTTGTCGAGCTCATTTCTGTTTCAAAACAGGCCTTCGATGAGGCAGCCCTTCTCAGTTCGCCTGAAAAGTCTAGCTGAGGAAACTGGAGTCTCACTAGAACACAGTTTAATGGCTCCTGTAGCATATTCGCCACCGTGGCAATGGCAGACTATAGACTGCGATGTGTCCTTTCTAGAAGTTACAAAACATGCGCCCATTACCCATATCCGATCATACTTCCTGGAACTTCAACACAAATACACACGTCCTGAGTTCTTTACAGATGCTTCCAAGTCCAACTCCTCTGTGTCCTACGCTGCTGTCGGCCCATCCTTTTCGGATGCTGGCCCTCTACATCCAGGCACAAGTATCTGCACAGCAGAAGCTTACGCGATACTTGTGGCAGCTAAACACATCAAACAATTACAAATACAAAAAGCAGTAATTTATACAGACTCCCTCAGTGTGGTAACGGCTCTGCACAGTCTTAAAAAACAAAAAAAACCCGGTCCTTGTCTCACTTTACTCCATTTTGTGCACACTCTACACACTGAAACAACATGTTGTAGTGTGCTGGGTGCCAGGGCACCGTGAGATCCAAGGCAATGTGAGGGCGGATCAGCTCGCTGCATCTGTCCACAAAAGCACTGGTCCTATACCCATATTAATCCCGGCCCTTGATCTTAAGCCGTCTCTCAAACGAAACCTCAGGGACTACTGGCAGAGCAAGTGGGATACACACACACAAAACAAACTACACATTATTAAGCCACACCTTGGTCATTGGCTGCCAGTATCAAAATCGCGTCATACAGAGGTAATACTAACGAGGCTCAGGATAGGACACACATACACGACACACACTCATCTTTTGTCCGGTGGTGATCCACCATTGTGTGAAAAATGTGGTGAAACATTAACAGTCCTTCACGTTTTAATCCAATGTAAACAATTAGAAACTATAAGAAAACAGCATTTTCCATTACCCTACCGACAACATATACCTTTACACCCTGCAATGTTCGTTGGTAGGGAACCGCTTTTTAGTCATAAATCATTGTTAGCGTTTTTAAAAGACATTCATAATTTTCATATCATATACCGGGTCATCCCGTAGCACCACCTCTCCAGGGAGGTTTTTGCTGCGATGGCTACACAACAAAGCAATTGCCTCACGGCCCTTGGACGCAAGGGTACGAACGAGTGAGGCACTTGTGCTAATGCCATTCATGTCCGCCATCGTTTTTATTATCACCAACTTTCGTAATCCATTCGCACCACACACACCTTTCACGGCATGGTCATGATTTTATTACTTGTATGTTTTTACCCGCCTTACCGCGAGGAATTTTATGGCCCTTATACAGCCGCTAATCACAATCATTGACCACATTCCTTATCCCATGAACTGGCGCTCTTTGGCCATCAAATGGCCCTTGCGCCAAAAAACACCATATATCATGGGGAAAAAAAAATAGACAGTATTCAAAGCTCGTCGCTGCTGCATGAGGCTGCACTGAGTTGATGTGCATGTTTGATATGTGCAGATAATTGATGGGTATAGTTCAACAGTTCCTTACTTAAATTTAAGTGAGAAAAGACAGAAGCGGACACCCAATCACATTGTGTGCTTGGCCAACAATGAAATGGAATGGCAACTACATTAACTAATTGTAGACAGTAGAAGTTGCGCCTGTCCTAAAAGTGTAGTAGCTGGTTGTTTTTTTTTATGTTCTAGGTGTTCATATAATATTAAGCTGATAAAAACAGTGACCTTCAGTAAAAGCTGTAATTATACCTTTGTTAATGCAAAAAATGGGATAATTAATTCAGACTTGTTCCCTCTTCCCAGCCATCATGTGCATTTTTTAATGGCATCGAACTTTCATTATTCCAATCAAATTTGGCCACAATTCCATAAATTTGGATGATTCCCGAAGTACGTAGAGCGTAAAACTACACAAATGAGTGAAAATGGCGTTCGCAGACAACCAGAACGATGCAGCGCTGTCTGTCTTGCTATCCTTATCAGTTAGTGACAGTGGTTTTGTCCTGGTGGATCCAGCTCTGTACATTTTCATTTCGACTTGATGCAACAAATGAGTGAAAATGGCGTTCACAGACAACCAGAACGTTGCAGCGCTCTCTGTATTGCTATCCTTATCAGTTAGTGACAGTGGTTTTGCCCTCGTGGATCCAGCACTGTGCATCTTCATTCGACTTGATGCAACAAATGAGTGAAAATGCCGTTCACAGACAACCAGAACGATGCAGCGCTGTCTGTCTTGCTATCCTTATCAGTTAGTGACAGTGGTTTTGCCCTCGTGGATCCAGCACTGTGCATCTTCATTTCGATTTGATGCAACAAATGAGTGAAAATGGCGTTCACAGACAACCAGAACGATGCAGCGCTGTCTGTCTTGCTATCCTTATCAGTTAGTGACAGTGGTTTTGCCCTCGTGGATCCAGCACTGTACATTTTCATTTCAACTTGATGCAACAAATGAGTGAAAATGGCATTCACAGACAACCAGAACAATGCAGCGCTGTCTGTATTGCTATCCTTATCAGTAAGTGACAGTGGTTTTGCCATCGTGGATCCAGCACTGTGCATTTTCATTTCAACTTGATGCAATGAGCACGCAATATCACAAAACTCAAACATCACGGAAGCTGTTGAAGATCAAGAGTGTTGAGTTCCAGTTGCTATGCTGGCATAAAACTCATTTGCTACATTGTGATGAAGGAACAATCAGTTGCTGGGCCCTTTACCTGTAAATGAACTATTGTCATGTGCAAAAGAGACGAGAGCAGAGCATGTTCAGTCTAATTAGGCAAGCCAGTTTGTCACTATGGTCGCATTGAAAACGAAGTTGCAGGATGATGAAAATTGCCGTTTTTACACTGCACTTATGCAAAAAAGTACAGGATTTATGTGTTCATCAAGAAAATGAAAGTGTATTGATTTAACAGATATTTGTTCATAGTTTTTCTGATACTTTTGATAATTTGGACATTTCTTTTATCGCATAAGACCGGCCCCACGTTGGGCGCCAGTGTGGTGTACACGTATCCCGAAGGAGTACGGCCACCAGCGTGGGTCCGGTCTTAGCGAGCCGCAGGGCACGCGTTAACCGTCGCCGTGGCGAGAACACGATACTGCTCAAAGTCGCAACACTTTACTGTGGCAACACCAAACGCAGTACAGCCCGTTGCAAAGGCGCGGCGGGAAAGCAAATGGGCTTATCCACGCCACGGGCACAAAAGTACTACACAGGGTGCCACGAGCACGCCTCCGCGGTAAAGGTGATCCACGGAGACACCGGGACCAAGGCCCGGTTGCTCGAGCGAGGGCAAAGGCGCTTGCGTTGGCTTCGGAGGGAAACGGGTCAGCGTAGCCAGGCCACGCACTAGCAGCGTACCGCCCTTCGGCCGTGCATACGCAGCGGGGCAACAAAAGGTGATCGTTCGCCTCGGGCGCGAGGCGCCGTCAGCGAAGTTCGACGAGCCCCGAGCGCCGGGAGTTGACGAACGGAAAAGATTGCGTGGCTCACCGTTTGCAGTCCCGGAGAGTATCTGTCTGCCCGCTCCCGACGCAGCGCGCGAAAACCTCTCGGGAGGCTCCGCGCGCAGCGCCACAGTCAACATCCGCTACCGGGTGAGGGAGTTAAACGTCACTCCTCTCCCCCAGCGCGGCAGGCAGCAAAGGAGGGGAGACGACATGTCGGGACATGAGAACGGCAGAAAAGGCGGCAAAGCCCGCGCAAAGGCAGCGGGCTAGCCTCAATTCCCACATCCTTCAACACAAATACACACGTCCTGAGTTCTTTACAGAAGCCTCCAAGTCTAACTCCTCTGTGTCCTACGCTGCTGTTGGCCCATCCTTTTCAAATGCTGGCCCTCTACATCCAGGCACAAGTATCTTCACAGCGGAAGCTTATGCGATACTTGTGGGGCCTAAACACATCAAGCAATTACAAATACAAAAAGCAGTAATTTATACGGACTCCCTCAGTGTGGTAACGGCTCTGCACACTCTTAAAAAACAAAAAAACCCAGTCCTTGTCTCACTTTACTCCATTTTATGCACACACTACACACTCAAACAACATGTTGTAGTGTGCTGGGTGCCAGGGCACCGTGAGATCCCAGGCAACATGAAGGCGGATCAGCTCGCTGCATCCGTCCACAAAAGCACTGCCCCTACACCCATATCAATCCCGGCCCTTGAGCTTAAGCCGTCCCTCAAACGAAACCTCAGGGACTACTGGCAGAGCAAGTGGGATAGACACACACAAAACAAACTACACATTATTAAGCCACACCTTGGTCATTGGCTGCCAGTATCAAAACAGCGTCATACAGAGGTAATACTAACGAGGCTCAGGATAGGACACACATACACGACACACACATATCTTTTGTCCGGTGGCAATCCATCATTGTGTGACAGATGTGGTGAAGCATTAACGGTCCTTCACATGTTAATCCAGTGCAAACAGTTCGAAACTCTAAGAAAACAACATTTTTCATTACCCTACCGACAACATATACCTTTACACCGTGCAATGTTCGTTGGTAGGGAACTGCTTTTTAGTCATAAATCATTGTTAGCATTTTTAAAAGAAACTCATAGTTTTCATATCATATACCCGGGCATTCCGTAGCACGACCCCTGCAGAGAGGTTTTTGCTGCGGTGGCTACACAATAAAGCACTTGCCTCACGGCCCTTGGACGCAAGGGTATGAACGAGTGAGGCACTTGTGCTAATGCCATACATGTCCACCATCGTTTTTTATTATCACCAACTTTTGTCATCTATTCACACCACACACACCTTTCATGGCATGGTCATGATTTTATTACTTGTATGTTTTTACCCGCCTTACCGCGAGGAATTTTATAGCCCTTATACAGCCGCTTATCACAATCATTGTCCATATTTTTAGTAAGATTAACTGGCGCTCTTTGGCCGTGAAATGGCCCTTGCGCCACAAAACATCAAACATCATCATCATGTCAGACTCTACGTCGATACCTGCCGCACAACACAACTTGACAGAGTCTACCGCCTCCCTGCCAGAGATGTTGATGACGCAAGCTGGAAGCCCATCACCACCTTGGAACGTGGAGACACCTACTCCTCTAATTGTGAACACGCTACACGCTCAGAAGCTTGGGGAGCCCGTGCCAACGATCAACATTATTATGCCCGGAGACGTGCGGGAGCTGCATATGCGAAGTTCAGTGCAGTCATTGGCCGAATGTGCCAGTGGTCACCTTGCGCTCAGCGAAGATCAAACTTTTGATACAGGGGGCCTGGCATTCGTGTCTGTGCGGGCCGATTTCATTTCATTTTTATTTCCTTAAAGACCTTCGAGAGGGTATTACTTAAGGGGTGGGTAACATACAATCGATAGTTTTGTATGTGTTTGTAAGTGTTTACTGATTCGACTGGGACGTTAGCTATGTTATAAGGAAAGCGAAGAGGGTTTAGACAGTGAGTGAATGAGATTAGTTTGCATTTAGTAGGGTTTAAGGTCATAAGCCAGTCATCACACCATTGTAGGATATGGTTGAGGTCTTTTTGTAATAACATTTGGTCAGAAGGGTCAGTGACAGTACGATAAATGACACAGTCGTCAGCAAACATGCAGCAATTTGAAGATGTGTGCATCGGAAGGTCGTTAATGTAAATTATAAATAAAAGAGGACCAAGGACAGAGCCCTGCGGTACACCCGATGTTACCAGATGGCCAGACTGTGGGCTCCCAAAACAAAGTTGCCACATCTATGACTCCGATTTTGACGGATTCGGTGTATCCCAGACACACACCAGCGAGCACTTGTACTCGCAGAGGCATTTTCATCCGATTCAGCGATGCCTCTCCAATCAAGGCGTGAGAGACCGACACGGCTGCAGACATCGAAAACATGCCGCTATGGTTAAAGCATTGCTCTCTTACGACCAAAGCATGACCAAAGTCGTCACAGCGCTACCAAGGCCATCAGCGACCAATCCGACACAGCCAGTGTCGGCCCCCAGAATGTCTGTCAGCTGGGTCAGACAACCTACTCTCACCGCAACCCCACTTCGTACTAGAACGACCACCGCGGAAGAGCCAGTGCAGACCACCAGAGATGATTTTTACAGGTGACGGTGAAGTAAGTGAGACAAGATATTGCGGGCAGAATGCCATATACTTGCTGCGTGGCCGAATGTAATGATTACAAAAGCAGTGCTCAGGCACAGGCGCATACATGGCTAGAAGAGAATAGAACAGCCGGCCCGTAACAAGGGTGCCGTCTCTGTGTCGCTTTCTTTACAATAGTTAATTGCTGTTTGTCAGTTGCCCCTAGTTTGACTTTTTAGTTGCTTACAATTGACTGCTGTATAGCCACATTGTAGTTTCATTAGCATGTTACATCAATAGTATTGGCATTTGTCTTTTCTATAGATTGATGGCCTCAAGTACAACCAGTCAGTGGATATCTTTTCTCTGGGGCTTATTTTTTTCGAGCTTCTATGGCCTTTTTCAACTCAAATGGAGAGAATACAGGTAAGTTCGCATGCTGTTGCTATTAGCATAAGACTTCCTTTATGTGGTCGTGAAGCGTGCAATTACGAGTATAGTCGGGGGCAAGCAGAAATGTATGTACTATTATATTCCTGTCACCTATCAAAGGTGAGTAAAGGTATACCAGCCAGCTAACCTTAATTTTGTGCTTGAGCTAGAATCCTTTGAAGTTTCTGAACTTTTGCTTTTTCAGAAATGCAGCTTCACATAGTGTATCTTGAAGATGCTGTAAACATTCTGGTAGAAAGAAAAAAAATAGTGAATTGATAATGCATGAAAGCATAGGCTGGCGAAAATTGTGGAGCTCACTCAGGTTCACTCATGAAATATATTTTGTGTTTAGGACTCGTTCGGACTCAGACTCTCCAAAATCTTCCTGAGCCGCACTCTTTCGAACTCACTCTATGGAAATTTTCTTCAACCGGACTGACTTGGACTCAAGCTCGCCAAAATACGAACTCACTCAGACTCAAGGCTTGATCTGAGTCCGAGTGAGTTGACTCATGAGTCCGTTAGCCTAGAATTAGCTTCTTCGACCATGGTGATAACGTTGTTTAATCCAAGTATCTCACGTAATCGGGGGTTCTTTTAAGCGCCTTCTGATATAGTAGCTCTGAGTAAGAGTTCCAACTGGTTTTAAACCAGTGGAGACATTTTTTTTAAATAGATAACAAAATATATTCATCAAGAACTTTCCTGAAAAAGTGGGCAGCAGGAAGATAAATGCACCTTTTATGTAGAATAACATAAGAGCTGAGCTAGTTGGTACGTATTCATACTAAAAAAGACAGGGCGTGCAAACACACACATAAGAAGGAAGTCAAGACACCACGAATGCTTACTAAAAACTGAAAGTGCACACAGCAACTCACCTTCGTAATTGACACCTCTGATCAATAAATATTAAAATGGTGTATGAACGATACCACTACTTTGAAATACGTGTCAGTAGACATGAGTGTAAATGTGAATACAGGTAAAGCTGATAGTAATGCTGAAGATGAGCAGACAGGGACAATAGGTTGGAAAAAAAAAAAAAGAACTCGCTCAGACTTGCTTAAGAAATGTATCGTATGCTTTGGACTCACTTTGACTCATCAAAATTTTCCTGAGCCGGACTCATTTGGACTCAGACTCACCCTGGGCTCTCTGAGACTCTTAACTCATGGCTCGATCCAAGTCTGAGCGATTCAGTGTAAGTCGACTCACGAGTGAGTTTGCCGATCTATGCATACAAGAAGTAGGCCAGAATTAGGCTTATGCGAATAATAAATTTGACGTTCGAAGTGAATATAGAGTTTTCGTGAAATAATTTTTAATAGTATACGTACATCATCACATATTACATTCAAACCTCATTATAGCAAAGTGGCATCTTATACAATAGTAAGTGTGTTGTATGCAAAAATTCGTAATAAAGGTGTATTCCTAACACTATATATATTACATTTACAAGACTGGTCTACATTTACTTCGTTATAACTGATATTTTGTTATACCTGGGTTTATTATGTTGAGGTTCGAGTGTATAAAGAAAAATGAGCATATTTGTCATGACCCAACTAACCTGCACAATTTTTTTTTATGGGATTAAGGCATGCGCAGATGTCATTCTGTTTGGTTCAAAAAAAGTGGAAGCAACTTTGAATGGTAGCAGGATTTTACTGTCAGTAGAATGCAAGTCATAACCTGTAATTATAAATTACTATACGTAGATCATATAAGCCGGTGTAACAATAAAAAAACTCTTAAAGTCATAGTTTCGCTGCATGGGTGAAGCAATCAATGCAATATCAACAAATTGAAATGTCACGCAAAGAACGACAAGCAGATTGTTGAAAAAAGAAGCACGCTTCTCAGGCACAAAGAATGCACGAAAAGAAGACACACAGGACGAGTGCAAACTAATACCTGTGTTACGCGGGCCCTTTTGAAAGGCCACCCGGTCAATGGTCGTCAAAACGCCACAACTATGGCGACATGATGCAGTTTTTGCGCAGCTACACAGCAGCTGTAAATGATCGCTGAGTGGTTCAGGTGTTTCTCGCAAAAGTTGTGTGGCACTACGGATCGTTATTTTTGCATTCATGTTACCTCAATTAAAATATACAAGTTCGCTTAA
Source organism: Rhipicephalus microplus (assembly GCF_043290135.1). Taxonomy (NCBI): domain Eukaryota; kingdom Metazoa; phylum Arthropoda; class Arachnida; order Ixodida; family Ixodidae; genus Rhipicephalus; species Rhipicephalus microplus. The sequence goes on along the minus strand of NC_134710.1, from coordinate 40,926,400 downwards.
AAACTCAAACATGTTTGTGGATAATGTTTAAATATTTCAATTAATTATTAATTCATAGTTGTGAATGCAGTGTTGGACGCGCTAGCGATGGGTCTTCATTGGAAGAATAAGCATTTAGGTACACTTTGGCAATGAATAAAAATATATTCCAAACGTTTGCTGTGTCTGACACTTCATGTGGAGTTGCATACTGAAGAAAACCACAAACAGGTTTGTTATAGCCTCGAAATTTGATAGAACTACCCTGTTATCCTTGAAGTGGGGCTTCAAGACAGTGTGGATTTCTCATAGATAAAAGTTTTCACGGTACAGCACCCTTCTACCGCAGTGAAACCACATGTACAGGGGAGTTACAGCTGGACTATTATGCACCTATTTGTTTCTGTTGAATACTGTAATAGTTTATATTTGAAGTGCTCGGATATTTGCACAAGCCTAGCTAGAATACATTCAGAGTATTATTTTCATAAGTCTTATAAAGATATTGCCCAGTCACTTGACAGTGAGGAAAACACTGCATGCAAGCCTTGATGGGGCCTTTCGACACTTTTATTAACATAATTAGGAAACGCTGCAGATAAGTAGTCAAATGCTCCTGTGAACTTGTAAGTCGAATGTTTTCTCTTACCTGCAAGAGGAAATTCGCAGTTTCATATTAAAAAAAAACACAAAGATCACTCGTCCTTCTTGCCAAGCTACATTGTCGAACGGAATTATACCGATGATTAAGGAAGAAACATTGTCATCATAGTTGTTTCCAATACCAGTCATAAACTTGCCATTGCATGCTTTTTCTCTTTTACAAGCTTACAAATGGCAGAGAGAGTGTGTTGTTTAGCTTATTCAATAGGCTTCGAGATGCACTATCTTGATTTAGCTACTATTTATCAGCCAAGCTGACATAGGACAAAGCTGGTGCACACCAGGTACTTGGTCAGACTTTTGCTCTAAAAATAACATTTTATACACCATTTATGCATATTTTTTTTCACTAGTTTCAGGCTTCGTAAGTTAATGCATTAAGGTACATAATTTTGAACTGTTTAATACATCTTTTTTTCCATGAAGCATGATATACTTTTTTTCATGAAGTGTTTTCATGATATCTTTTCATTTTACATAAAGTGTTTTTATTGTATCAATTTATGAAGTGTTTGTATACCTTTTTGTTGTCTGGAGGTACTTGTATAATGTGAAACTGTATTTGCTCTATTTGCATTTAGTTATGTACACTGTCGTCCTTTATGAAAGGGAACCCACGAATGCATGGCCTGCGTTCTGCGAATGTTGCCTACAGCACCATCAACCGACAGCAAAAGAAAACACGTTCGCTTCCAGCGTCATCTGTTGCAAAAAAATCATAACGAGTTATGGCCGGTAGACAAGCGCTGCTAGATAGCACTCCATCTCTGCTCACGTCTGCTGTGCGTAGTCCGCTGCCAACACATCAAACACTGTGCGCGACCACGGCGCAAGCTGCAGTAATTGCTCGAGATAACTCGCCGAGCGAGCAGTGAGGAAACTCAATCTAGCAGCGCTTGTCTACAGGCCATGACTCGTTATCTTGCTTGGCCATAGATGGCGCCAAAAGCAAGCGCTTTTTCTTTACTTGTCGGTTGATGGGGCTGTAAGCTGCTGCCGCAGAGCGCAGGCCATGCGTTCGCGTTTTCCCTTTCATAAAGAACGACAGTGTGCATGCTGATGCTTTATTGTTGTACATGCATCAAAACCATCTGTATGCATGCCGAATGTGCAAACAAGTAAGAGCCTCTGTCAGGCATCATGGCCTTTAGCTCTTGCTCCTCTTCCTGTAATATTAAGGAAATAATAAATTAAAAAAAAAAAACAATTGCACTTGTTGTGTTGCTTAGTTACTTTAGCCAGCATGCGGTGCAGCCACACACCAGCAATGTGCTCATCATCTAACTGAAAGTGAGTGGAGATGTATAAAGGGGAAAAAAGGAGGGGAGGGGGAGAAAGAAGATGCTCAAAGTTGTGATGTGCAGTGACATAGCTTCTTACTGCTTTGTCATTCCCCTGGTGTAGCTTTCAGTGCACTCGTCAAGACGAAAGTGAAAAAGCTTTTTTTTCCAAGTGATTCGTGAGACAATAAACTTCGATAGCGAAGTTATTCAATCATAGCTTGGAAGAGTGCTGCGAGCCCCGTCAAGTAAACTATCTTGGAATGGCAAAGAAATATGGAGAAGTTTACTGGAGCGTGTTCTTGGGCTAGTTGGCTCATTCTGAAGAAATATTAAGGACACAACTCACATAGACAAAAAAAAAAAAAAAAAAAGAGGACAGGATAGGAAATCAACTTGCAACTGACTTTATTAAAAAAAGCTTCTTTTTGTTTGCATGCAGGCATGTACAGAGTTATAGTTGCAGGACATGCGCGAATGATTCCACGCTTAGGACATCATGTAGCAAAACATCAAAAAATTGCGCTTCAGATTCACATAGGGTGACAGACCCGTGACTGTGGTTTGTTTTTATTTGTTCGTTTTGAATACTTGAAAATTACCTATTAAGTTTGAATTGAGGCAAGTTCAAGCCCCGCCGCGGTGGTCTAGTGGCTAAGGTACTCGGCTGCCGACCCGCAGGTCGCGGGTTCAAATCCCGGCTGCGGCGGCTGCATTTCCGATGGAGGCGAAAATGTCGTAGGCCCGTGTGCTCAGATTTGGGTGCACGTTAAAGAACCCCAGGTGGTCAAAATTTCAGGAGTCCTCCACTACGGCGTCTCTCATAATCATATGGTGGTTTTGGGACGTTAAACCACACAAATCAATCAATCAATGAGGCAAGTTCAAGTACTGTAACAGTCGTTTGAATATTCGAAATGTTCGAATATTGGCTCAAGCCTACTCGTTTGCCCTCTGAACTTCGCAAGTGGAGTTTACACTTAAATGACAAGCATTCATGTTATGTGAGCGCCCTCCTCCATGAGCAGCCTCCACCAGGGATCGTCTGCTCAAGATTGCCAAGCCATGAATCACAAGACAAAGATTGCTGAACCATGCAGTCCAGCAATGTAGTTGTTTGTTTTTAACAACTTCATATTGATTATGTCAAGTACAGAAATCTGCATTCAACTTGCAGGTAGAATTAGAGGATGGCCACTAGGCTGAGTCAGTCACATTTGAAGCATTGTGATTTCTTAGGAACTCAAATAATGCAATGTTCTTGCCCCCTCCTTTTTTTTTGAATGGTGGATAACATTTTTTACTTTAACCAGACTATAAAAAAAAAACTAAAGATGTTTGTTTTTAGAATTATTTGAAAACTTTGGAATTTTGGTAAACCACACACATAACGGCAGAAGTTTAAAGCATAGCGCTGAATAGCAAAGCTAAAGAAGTTATCTCAAAATAAAGCACAGATATCATCGCCATTATCCACAGAGTAAAAAAATGATCTCAAAATAAAGCACAGATACCGTTGTCATTATCTGCTGAGTTTTATTGTCATTTCTACTTGTCTACAGCAATAAATTCCTAAATTACAGGTATTTTTGGCTGCTAATTATTTTCATGACTTTTCGCCCAAAAACTTTTTCTTCAGCAAAGTGAAATAAAATACTCAAATAGTTGTATTTCACTTTTTTTGGGAAAAAAAATGTGATCAAGAAGTCAATTATTTTTTTTTTCACTTATTGCACTCAAAGTTCGGAAATGGCAAAATCAGTGAAGTGTTTTCAGGAATCGGCATAGCTTTTTTTTTTGGTGAACAATATTTTTTTGTAAACAATTTCGATTTTCAACAATACTTTTTTCAGAATCATTGTTGTGGGTACAAAACTTGCCACTAAGATGAATATGATCAAAATTAGAAATGGTGACTAGGACCACCTGTTCATTTTTATCTGGATTCATTTCATGCTACCACTTGTGATACGAGCTTCACTGAAACGTTATGAAAAACTTTCACATTGGTTTTAATAACTTCTGTACTGGTGTAGTATGTGAATTCACGGGCAGTAGCTGTTTGAGCAAGCTTTGTATATGTTTTGCATAGCGGCACTCTTAAGGCAAACTGCTTGGCAAACAGACCTATTTAAATATTTAACAGGGTTGGCTCTAGTATGACGGGTTTTTGTTTTGTGTTTTAATTAGGACAGAAGAGGGAGTTGTGTCCCAATTGTCTTTTTTGTCTTGTGACTCGGCCCATGTGGGCACTTTCATTGCTTACAGCTGTATTCTGTTTTATTTATTTAGGTCCTTATGAATGTCAAGAGGCTTATTTTTCCACCGAAGTTTGTGAAGACATATGCTAATGAGGTAATTACCATTTTTTGGGTGTTACATAAGGTTGTTACCTGACAGAAAAGGTGTCTCTTTCCCTCACACATGCGCGCTTGCATGGTGTGCGTCAATTTTCACTGCTGTATTTCATTTAAGAAAAGGTATGTTGTCATTAGCAAGCACAGTAATATTGATAAAGCTAAGAATATGGTTAATTTGTTTTTAATTTTGCTGCATTGTACTGAATCATGTGTACAGTTATGGGCATAGTGTTGAAGCATATTTATGCTTTCTTAAGCGCCAATAGAGAAACACTAAATTTTTTTCAAGTAGTTATACACATGTTCAGCATAAAAGAGAACTTGTTGTTGGGCTAGTTGGTAGAGCATTTCGAAAAGTTAATTAGAGCGCGAAAACTTGACACGATCACTCACACACGCACACACCCATGCATCAAACACACAGCATAAAAGTGTTGTAATGTGACAAACTTTTAATAAAAAAGCTTTACATGTTCAATGTCAGATTCAAATGATACATCGCAGGTGATCATTGCACTCTCTGCTGTTGCTCGCGACTTTTCTATCGCATTATAATTTATTAACAAAACTGATGAACTACCTATAGGGCAATATTTCATTCCATGTTTGCTATTGGAGTGGTTCATTCCCAGAGGCTTCGTGTTTAATGCCAGAAGTGTGTGTAGCGTTGACTTCAGAGCACTTGTAGGGGGCTAGGCAGTGCAGTGAGCACACACCTGTACTTTTAAAGGGCCCCTAAACCGCCCAGAGGTCGAAATTTAGTTGTGGTGTTGCAGTTGCGAATGATTTTACGACGAACGCATAGCCTTGAAAATTTTTTGGAACAATGCTGTGGTAGCGGAGTTAGATGCATTTGATGATACAAGAGAGGCCCTCATTGGCTTCGCTCTTTCCTTCTCTATGCTTCTGGCCGAGTGCTCTTCCTCACCATGTGAGGAGGAAGAGCGGCGAGCACACATACATTTGTGCTCACAGACAGGTTGCATGTATGATGAGCAAATGAAAATGTTGACGCCACAACAAACACTGAGGGGCTGAACACCGCTGAAAAGCTCCGACAGAAAAATGGATTGTTTCTCGGAACTTGCGTCATACCCACAGATCGCAGCGCTGCCGTATGGGATTGTGGATTGTGACAGCATGCGTTTACTTGAAATGTTAAAAAAATTATATGAGGGGGTTAGTAATCCGGCATATGCTTTTTCTTTTTTCAAAAATTTTAGTACATATAGACAATTACTTGTCCTCCGCAGCCCAAGAATATCGGTTACAGGTCCTTAGCTGTGAAACGGAATGCGTGTATATGTAGCTGCACAGTAATACAGGGCCTAACCTGGCACAATGCATTATGACACCCTCGCAGTACGACAAATGAAAAATTGCAGATACAATGACGGAGTTAAGAATTGCATTATTGGTAGCTTATTAAATTGAAAAGTTTTTAGTTAAAGAAAACTGGCCCTACATTTTGAGACCTGTTTGGTCTCTTTGGGGTGACTCTGTGGTTGTCGCCCACTCGCTGTCATTCTCCTTGCCACTTATTCGAATGCGCTGTCTTCTTCATTGGTTCTCGAGACAGTTTACATACACCAGGCATGCAACAACTGTGCGTGCCTATTGCGCCAATTTGATACAATTCCCCATTTCTGCACCGAGCAGCCCCAAAACCATGAAATTTGCTGAAACTGCACCACGCTATGCCAAAATGCCTGACCAGCCTCAAAGTTTCTCGATCGTGCTAATTTCAGCGAGATATGGCGGCCACATTGGCTATCTGCATGTAATTTGCGTCATCAGTCAATCCAAGCGCGCTGACCCTAACCCTATACCACGGTGTAAGATGTATCCCCAATTAGGTCAGGGCACTCATGACACGCAATCAATCTGATAAAGTTACAAAGCCGCGCACCATCGGTCCGCCGACTGCTGCGGATGCCTATCGATGGGATGACGCAACTTGAAGACAAAACAGCGTTGCCGTAGCCACCAACGCCTCGCGGGAAATGCGAACTTCCTTGTTAGCGAACGTGGCTATGGCATGTTAGCAGCTAGAGCTGGAAGCGTATGCCGCGTTTCCTGCATGCAAACAGACTCAACGTGCTGCGAAAATCGGCGTTGCCGGCGACCACGTCGGTTGCCATATCAACGGCACTTAAAACATTTTTCTGTTTTGAAGTTGCGTGATCCCGGCAATAGACACCCGGTGCTGTCGCCGAGCCAACAAGCGCGCACTGTTGTTACTTTATCTGGTCGAACGCACCTTGTAAGTGAGCCAAGAAGTTGTGCTGTAAAGCTAATCCTATTGCAAAAAAAAAAGGAAAAAGAAAGGGGGGGGGGGGGCATAGCGGCATTTCACGATTTGTTCAACTCATGCAGAACGTTGCTTAATCCTCCTTTGCCTTACTACACTGGTGCCTTGTGGAAAAGCATGTTGTGATTTTGAAGGGGCTGTTAGCACTCATCACGGGACGCAGCACATTTTATTCAATTACTCAGCAAGTATGCAGCGCATGTTTGTGATTACTAGAAGGATCAGTGACGTCTGAAAAAGTTACTGCCAATCATTTGGAGCAGTTTACGACATTTCTGGCGCCCTAAAAAAAAAAAATCTGTATGCCAGTTTTTTTTTTTTCTGCCACTCCTACAAATACCCTGAATTTCAAGGTTGCCAGCTTGGCAGATCCACATTTTAATTTGCAGAGTCAAAGGTGGCAAATGTGGACACTATCATTATTTGCTCAGTGAGGTGGTTCAAAACATTAATTTTATTGAAATAGCAGTGCTCTTACACTGCATGATTTAGCACATGTTGAATGGTCTGTACATTTTTTTTTCTAAATATAAGACTACTTTTTCATACCACTCCAAATTTGGTCTTTTGGGATAAAAAATTTATGTTTTGTTCCCCGTAACCTGCTCCAAATTTGGATTTTTGTGCTCCAAAAGTAACATTTTACTGCTCTAAAAATTGCTCAAAATTTGATTTTGGCTGTTGCACCCTTATACACGCTTAGCAGGGGTGCCACCCCTGCTAAGCAATGTTTATTGGTGTCGTTTGTATCAATGTTTACTGGTGTCGTTTGTATATGTCAAGATTCCAAGTATTGTTTTTTGGTGCAGCTACCTTCAATTTTGATGACCCGGGCAATGTGGAAGTTGATGCAATGCTCTAGCTTCTCACTGTGTTTTGCAGGAGCATTTCACGCTGCGTTGAATCTGCGTACGTTGTTTCGGTGTTGACGTATCTTTAAAGTTGCTTTCACTTGAAATTCTGGCAGTTTTGATCTCCTTTCTCACTGTCCGTTCATACTAAACGTAGGTTAATGTCCATTATTTTATTTCATACTAAAAGAGAACTGTTGCTTGCAAATTAAAATTCAAGCTGATAGTAAGATGTAATATGCAAACCACTATGCCATCTCTGGCACCACAGTAAAGGGACAATGAGAAAAATTTGTTCGTTTTTAAGGTATCACAGAATTATCACAGAAGTTACTGAGGCACCACAGTAAAGAGTCAATGAAAAAAGTTTGTTCGTTCCTAAGGTATCACAGAATTATCACAGAAGATACTGTTTTCTCAAACACTACATTGAAAGGGATAGAGATCTACATATTAGAAACTGCTCTTTTCAAGCACCACTGAGAAGGGACAGAGATGTACATTTTTACATGTTATATTCAGTAATAGTTTAATGCAGTCCATTTACACATTAAATAGCTAAGTGATGTTCCATCGCTCGGTCCACTTCTTCAACAGTGGGGCCACTGTGGTGAGGTGTTGACCCGTGCTTCAGCCCTTGATATTGGTGCATCTTGCTCATGATTGGCATGCAAGCCTGCTGAAGCTCCTTGAGACGATGCTCATACTCCTTCTTCTCTGCCAGGCTGTTTCCGTCGACCACTATGCCATCTCTGGCAATATAATTGCCAGAGATGGCATAGTGGTTTTTCTGCCCATTCAATTTCTCTGTCTTTCTCTCTAGTTTATTATAGGTTTATTATATTGCAATGAGTTGAGAGATATCAAATGGCAGAGAACTAGGAAGAAAAAATTGAGACAAATAATCTGAGTTCCGCTCATTCTTCATTGAGTTTTTGCACAGAGTTCCATCATCTGGAAGTGGCAAGCATTTCATAATTAGGCTAACAGGCAAAAAAAAATTAATGAAACTGATAGACAGGTAAAGGAGCACTAACATCAAATTTACTCATGTCAAGATTTTTGTGTAAACGAGTAGCTGTTGACCCCTAGTAGCAATTTGCGACCTAAAATGCATCTGAGGTACGAATTAATATCTGTAATATTTATTTATATATTCTCTATCAAACGTGGTTCAAAATGGGTCCAAAGCCCGCTAAATTCTAGTGCTGTCAGCGCTACCTCACGGCCACATCGAGGCCACTGCACAGCTGGTGCTACTTTCACAAAAAATGGTGACATCACGCACACTGGCATTTCGTCTGCTAGGAGTGCACGTGCAGCCAGTCCAGCTGTGTCTCTGATGATGTAGACTAAAGCTCCTCCATGCGTTTTCCGCCGGCTAGGTTAAGTAGCGCCAACTCGTTCTTCCCCTCTCCCTTTAGCCCCGGCCTCATGAAGGGGCCTTGTACTGCCAGTGAAACCCAGCTCATTCGCCAACACAGGATTTACCCTGGGGCAGTTCGGTGCCAAGTGAAGGGAGCAAATGCGGCTGTTCTTCTTAGGTGTCCAGTTCCTCTGTCCATCGGCGCGTACGAAGTCAACCCACTGGCTGCATTGAGGTTCGTGGCTTGGAAAGGCATGAAACGCCACGCGACTTCCGCTTTTTCTGTGCCTCGACGTGCAGGTTCTCTCTGCGCAGCGGTTCCCTGACATTCTGGCACGTATTGTCACTCTGAATGATCATACTCACGCTGTGGAGCACATGTCAAATCAGTCGATGCGACACGAATCACATGCACGCTTCAACACAGCATAGAGAGCCACTAGGGAGAGCATGGCCGGGAGTCGGCTCCAAACACACTTAGATCGTTTAAGTCATTGTTGCTAGCGAATCGTCACTCAGGATGGTACTTGTGGAACATATCACACCGAACACGTGTGTAACACTGGTGTCGATGTCGCAGGGCAGTCTATTTTCCGTTTTTTCTCCTTAGCTTTTCTATGCTGTTTGACATAGAATTAAAATAACTTCCACGCGAGGGATGCCATTCAAATTTGGCCAAGAGGACCAATGCATACCAAGCAATCGAATGATGGGCACATCTCGATCTTGAAATTTGATGCCGGTGCTCCTTTAAGCCAAGGAAAGCATAAGGGACATTATTTGTGATTTCTTAACTGCATTGTAATGATTCTCACCTAGAGTTGAAAGAAATTAATACAGACGAAAAAATTGCCCATTTCGTCGTTGGGATCTGAACCCACAACCTTCAAATTACGCTTCTGATGCTCCATCATTTGAGCTTAAACGGAGGGTGCTCCCCCATCCTTTTTTTTGAGTAATGTGTGTTTAATACCTGGGAGTGTTAGCACCGCCTGTAGTCCAGGCGATGAGTGTGGAACGCTCTTTTTTGCTGCAGGTAGTCATGGGGCATATGGTCATCGCACAAAGTGGTGGCTGAACATAAACCCTAGCTACGAAAGTACAAAAATAAGGAAATTGTCTGAGCGGCCTGTTTTCTTTATGTTATGGGCAGCTGATGAAACTGACAGACAATAAAGAAAAAAAAAAGTTTCCGTTTTTTAACAGTTTTAACAGTTTCCGTTTTTTACGAAACGGAAACTGTTAGGTGTCCTATGGTAGACTGACAGTTTGGGAGGGGCACTTGTCTGGTTGCACTGCACCACCATTTGTCATATTACTGTGGCCATATTGTTTCATTGTCTGTTATGCACGGAGCCCAGTTCAAGAAGTCCACACTCACGTCACAGAAGCTTGAACGAACGTGGTCCTATGGTATGACCACATGTGGTGGGGTGTTGTACACTGAAATTATGCATGACATTAGAGCACTTTGAATCAGAAGACATAGGTATACTCATTTAAATAGGGTAAAAGTTCAGGGGAAGATGGAACCTCGAAAAAATGTAAAATCTCTAAAACATGGCGGGTCACTGGAGCCAATGTTCTGACAAGTGGACTTGTCTGCCTGTGGTCTTAGGTTTTTTCAGACCTACTCATCACAATATATGTCAGAAACAAATATTTGTCTGTCTATAATAATTGAGTGACTGGAAACGCGTGTCTGGCTATGACTTGGTCGTCTATATTTTATTGATACATTATGCTTTGCTTTTCTTTTACTGTGAAGCTGCCTTACTTGAGGGCAGTCAATAATATACATAGGAGCACTGATTCAGGCATCTGTAAGTGCATTAATCACTATGAATTATGTGTAGCCCTTCTTGCTTCCTCCATGCAGTTCCCTGCTCCGTGTAGTGCATTAATATTTAACTCGCATGTTCATAGGAGCCTAGATTTCAGATCCACTTTGCTTTCTATGTTCAAAATTGTTACATGGCCTTTAAAGGCTTGAGCTTGCCAACAAATCTTTGGTTAAATTGCAGGCCACAGACAGAAACACCGTTTGTGGTAATTGAATTTCACTAGCTCTGAGGAATAATCTACATTTAATAAATGACAGTGTGGTGTGGTTCCAACCTGTGTGCTTTGTGTCATAAAATTACTATCACACACAGCTTTTATGCCCCCTCTCATCAATTTTTTTCATAAGTTTTTACTGTAGACAATGTTAACTTTGAGTGTGTTAGCAGTGACAGGATTAGAGATGGACACTTGGGTGCTGGAGCCCTCCAAAACTTTCACCCTTCCCCCCCTTCTCCTATTCCCTCAAAGAGGCGATATGTTCAAAACACAACGCATATGTTCCCTGCCTCTCTGCCCCCCAGAAGAAATTCTTTTGTCGTGGGCGCAACCGCAGTTAGAAATCTTGGTGCTGCCTCTGTCTGTTTTGTGTGTTTCTATACCACTTCATTGCTAGGTCTAGCAGTGAATACCACATGAAATTTGGCTTAGCAGTGCTTTCGTCTGGGCCAGTTGGTGTGACATTTGAACCTCACGAAAAATTTATTAAAAGACCCGACACCAAAATTGAGACATTGGCTTGTTAGTGTTGTTTGATTGTCCTGTGTACCTGGACGCTTCTAGCTCATTCTTAGGGGCCCATGTTGCCTCTAAGGCATTTAATATGGTTTTTAAGTAAGCGTGAGTGCTTATTTGAGTTGGCAGTTTGTCACGACATCACCACTGGTATGATGCTGACGAAGGCCCTGTGGGATGTTTTACAAGAAAAGCGAGTATTGTTGACGTCCCAGAACATTCGCAGGGTGCACTCAAAACCATGACTGGCACCTAATGAGGGCTAGTATTCTTTGCCTTTCACACTTCACACTTTTTTGCCGGGCTGTTTTCATGGAGGTTGTAGCTGCTTATGCCAGGAATGCTTTTCTTTTTCCTGCTGGAGGGGACGTGCTCTTAACAAGCTGAACACATATTCAAGCACCCACATTGTGTCATTCTTTACTGCACACAGAGCCCCAATTTCAAAACTGCGCTGCCAGCATCACCAAGGTGTCAGGTGTTCCCCAGCTGCAGGGCGCTAGTTTCCTAGTTTCTTGACGATTTTAGGCAGGTGTCATGAAATGGGTCATAATTAACGACCCTAGAAATTATACCGTATGATAAAGCATTCATAATTCAATTTAATCATTTCCAGAATTATGGCTACAGATAACAGTAAAAAAGTTACAAATAAAAATTTCACTATGTAGGGAACACTAAAGTCAAATGATAAATTGGTTTAGATGGAAAAGTTTTACTCTGAGATCTCCAGTGTAAGTGCCTAAGATCAAAGATGCATTTCTGAATTTCACACTAAGATCTTTTCGCAATACGTTGCAGAATGAAAAATGAATTTTTGGTATTTTAGCAACATTGACTCAACTAAATTTTCTGAAACATGGTATGTGTCTGGCCCTATCAAAGGACAATGTGTTTCAATTTACCAAACAGGAACGGCGTCTCTATTATGCGCTGTCTTAATTTATGATGCTATGGCAATTAGTGGGATAATTTCAACATGGCATTGCCACCCGTGCTTTTTCTCTGTGCATTGTGTCTCTTAACAAGCATCTTCTCAGGGCAGGTGTGGTGATCTTGGTATTGTGGAATAGCAGTTTACTACTAGTACGAGAAAGATTGGTTTTGACTTTAGTGTCCTCCTAATTAAATTTTTTGCAACAGCAATATTCAAACTGAAAAATCAAACTGACCATGATTAGGTTTATCTAGATGTCTGCTTGCTTTAAGATAAATGGAAGTGCAAGAACCCAACTAGTTGCTTTGTAATTGTTCATGGCATGTACTAAAATATTTATTCTGTAAAATGTGTCTTATTGCATTGACGTTGATCTAATCAATCATTATAAACTGTTGTGTTCATAGTAAACCAGTAATTTATTTCTGCGTGATTTTTTTCGTACTGTCGTTGTTAATTTATGTTACTGTTTTTTTTCTAGTGCAAGCTCATTGAAAAGCTCCTCAGCCATGACAGTGAGAAGCGGCCTTCTGCTAAAGACATTCGTCAGCACCCACTCTTTCGAGCATTCCAGCCAAGCGATGAAATCGCCCATTTGGCCAGGCTTCGACGCCGTAACCTTTCTCATCGTCAGTCGTCATCTCTATCTGAGTGATGAGCCTCTTCTTTTCGCCTCACTCAGTCATTTCTCTACATAATCACTTGATACTTTGCATCTATTCATCCAAATACATGGTCTAGTTTTTTTATGTTTGCAAGAAAAAAAGGTTTCTCAAATGTTTTCAAGCACAGTGACACACATCTCATATGTCTTGCCATTTGTACATTTTTTATTGTTCGATACCAGCACAAGACAGGTAAGTAATTCTGTCTCAGACACAGCATTCCTCTTGTAGCAATAGCAATTTATTGTCAGCGTATCATTAGAACGGACCAGAACTGAAAGCATTCACAGCCTTATGATGTTAATGTTGGATTTATTGAAATGCCACGGCAGTGTGATATGCCTTAGCATTACTTTTGGCCACAGTAAATGTATTGGTGAGTCAATATATTTGATATGTAAATGTCATGAGATTACCTCATCATTGTATAAATACCATGTTTGTTTTGTTCATACAGTGATGATGGCTGTGCTTTGTTAATTATATATTTATAGTTCTGTACAGGTCTGTACATATGTAAATAAACAATGGAATTGAAACACTGCAGAATTATTGCACTGGTCATTCTATTCTTCAAATGAAAATGGTATTGCCTGCAGTACAGCAAGAGTGTAGTGTCAGATTTTATTGTGGCTCTGTTATTGTTGGAGAGGTATTGAAACACCTGTTGAAGGTCGTACAGAAAAGAAGTTTAGCAAAACATGGCTACAATAGTGAGAAAAAACAGCGCAAATGCCAGAAATGGTGGGAAAATATATTCTTGATCTGTAATATTGTGGACATGAAATGTAAATATTATTACTGTAGTGTATGCAAGCCAGAAACCCACAATATACTATTGCTTGCTTATTCCGCTAACTTTTGAGGCCCCTCACTTTCCTTCCCCCATATGTTATTTTAGCAACTGCATTACAACCAGCATGATGGCCACAGGTGATAGCTGTTTGGATATTGTTCACAACCATAAATTATCAAAAGCTTGTGCATGCATGCCGACAGACTCTTACAGATGTTATATGAGACTCGTACAGATGTTATATGAAATGGTGGAGGGGTCCTTAATGCATCTATGCTGTTCCCCAAGTGCCTATATTTACTCTTGGGCACCACTGTCAGGTGCTAAACTTCAGAAGGCTTGATAAAGTGCATTGCAGACTGAAGAACAACATGGCACTGCTTTTACTGCTACCCTAGCCTAGATAACTTATAGCGAGTTAAAAGGACAAATCGGAAGGGAACACTGCGCTCATCAATATTTACAGTACACTCCACTCAAATGGTACACGAAGGTACAGACGAATGTTTAACTTTTCTGACATTCTACTTACTAAGCAAAGAACAAAAAAACACTAATTTTTCACTGAAGCAAAGGACCCAGAAATTGCTAATTGTTCAAACATAAAAACTGTCAAATATTGTAGAGTAGTGAAACAAGAGGGTTTACATGCACCCAACTTTGGTGGTGTAGGTTTTTTTGCAAAAGGTTGCGTTCAAGTGGAAGAGACTTTGCAAGTATCAGTGCAGTTCTTGCATTTGATTAGTGCTGCAGGCTTTATCAGTCACAGAATTTGCTGCTTTGTTATTGTCTGTAATGAGGCACATGAAAATGCCATCAGTGAACTTGATAACAAAGCTACAATTGGTGTTTATGGAGAGGGAAATATAACAGTTGCATTGTGTGTGATCCGATGTCCCTTATTTGTGGTATAATTGAAGCCGTAGTGGCAACCTGACTGCAAGATCTAACCGAGAGTGCTCTCCCAGGAGCACAGGCAGATTTTTTTTTTTTTTGAGAAGGAAGGGGGGCTGGGCAGATGTGGTTCTTCGATCTAAAGTTGGGGCTGGGCAGATGTGGTTGAGTGTCAATTTGGAATCTGTAACTATGGCAAAAAAATATCAGAAAGGAGGGGCTCGGGCCTGCTGTGTGACCCCGTGGCTGCGCCACTATGCTCTCTTCTTTCTTAAGGACCATTGTTTGCCTATTGAAGTGCTCGTAATGAAGATAACATTGTGACTTTATAGCCTTCATTTGTATTAATGCCATGGATTTATGGATATATTGAATATTCTTAATTTTATGGCACCTTATTCAACATGTTGTTCAAAACACTCTGAGCGTAGCCATGATTTTTATGCAAGGGAGGGGGGTCTGACCTGACTGCACTTTGTGGATTTGTATGTGCATATAACATATGCATACTAATTGTAACAATATTCAGGGGGGTCTGTCAAGTCTTCGCACATTTTCCAACCTTAAGTTTCTATAGTAGTAGTATTGTGTACTTATGAGGTAGATGTCAGTTTCAGTTGAAATTTCTTTAACCAAAAAAAAGGAAGGGGGGGGGGGGGGGTATTTTTGATTGATTGATTGATTGATTTGTGGGGTTTAACGTCCCAAAACCACTATATGATTATGAGAGACGCCGTAGTGGAGGGCTCCGGAAATTTTGACCACCTGGGGTTCTTTAACGTGCGCCCAAATCTGAGCACACGGGCCTACAACATTTCCGCCTCCATCGGAAATGCAGCCGCCGCAGCCGGGAATCGAACCCGCGACCTGCGGGTCAGCAGCCGAGTACCTTAGCCACTAGACCACCGCGGCGGGGCAGGGGGGGGGGGGGTATTTTTTTTTTTTTTTTTTTTTTACCAGAGTTTACTGATGTGTGTATGGCTTTCCAAAAGAAGCTGATATTATTATAGTGAAGAAGACATTATAGTAAAGAAGACACAAAAGTTCATGTACATTACTTTCGTTTTCTGCAGATTCATTTTTCTGCGCACAGGTAGGTCTTAAAATTAATCTACAGGGAATAAAAGTATTGTGCAACAACCTTCGAATGGAACAGTGCTTCGAGATGGGTAGCAGTGCACTTGAAGTTGTAAAAGAGAGAGTACGTCTATTCAAGACAGTAACTGTGAAGTCGAACCACGAGATTGAAATAACTACAAGAATAATAATGGGGTGGAGCACAATCGGCAAGCGTTCTCAAATAATGAATGGTAGATTGCTACTATCCTTAAAGAGGAAAGTATATAACACTTGCAACTTACTGGTACTTATCTACGGAGCAGAAACCTGGGGGATTACAAAAAAGGTTTAACTTAAGTTGAGAGCAACTTAGCGAGCAACGGAAAGGAAAATGATAGCTGTAACCCTAAGGGACAAGAAAGGAGCGGAGTGTATCAGGGAACAAACGGCGGGTGTCAAGGACATCATAGTCGAAATCAAAAAGAAATTGTCATGGGCAGGGCGAAGGCAATATAACTACTGGTCATCGAGGATCACAGGCAAGATTCCAAGAGAAAACAAGTAGGTAAAGGGGAGACAGAAAGTTAGGTGGGCAGATGAAATTGGGAAGTGTGAGGGCATAAAGTGGCAGCAGCAAGCACAGACCCGAGTGACAGAACATGCGAGAGGCCTTTGCCCTGCAGTGGGTGTAGTCAGGCTGATGTTGATGATGAGAAGTTCATGTGTAGAGCTTGTTCATAATTTATTTGAGATCTGGGACCACCAGCAATAAAAAACCAAATAGCTAAAAAATAATTTTATGGTTTATGGCTATTTACATTTTAAACTTTTTGGATACATAACAGCCTTAAACACATTTTCCATGATGTACTTATCTTTCAAGAATGGACTGACTCACTGAGATAACTGTTGGCCTTGAATAAAGCAAGGTAAAGTACCCTAGATAATGGATTATGTAGCATTGACAGGGCGCACAGTAGAGAGACTCTCCCACCGAAAAAGCCCTGTTTTCAGCCATCTTCAAACACACTTTGGGCAACTTCGAACCCAGTAAGATAAAGTGGATTAATAACAAGGTCTGCCATCCTTGAATGCAGGGGTTGCATTTGGTGTGGCATTCATCTTCCATTGCATTCAGCTATGCAGCTCGGGGATAGCTGGGGGTAGACAGGTGATGGGAGGGTGTCGCGTTAATATTGCATCATTTTTTAGGGGCCTTCACAACCTTCGTGAAAACTTTGGACCCACTTGAAGATAGTCATTTCCTTTAATACATCTTTTTTGTGAGCCTTTTACAACATTGTGAATTTCAGCACTATTCATGTCCACTTTCACTGTCACAAACTTGATATTGATCATTGGTTTTTTATCTGTTTGCCAGTCCCAATATTTTAACATAAATGTATTAGAAGGTAAAATAATGCCTCATAATGTACATCAGTCTGCCTGGTACCATAGGTCAACCAGGTCCTTTAAATTCATTTTCCATTCTTTTCCCCTACTTCCATCACTGTCCTGCTGAGTAGTGCTCTATTAGGGGCTTCGAAAGATGACTTCTAAAAATATTCACACTTTCCTCTCCCATTTTATATGTAGCAAAGCATGTTGCTAGATGAACCAAATTATTCCAGATCATATAGCTAATGGCAAATGCACTCAAACCTTGATGTAACAAATTATTGGTTATAACGAAGTAAATTGAGAATAGCTCTTTCATAGATACAGTGCTGCAAATATACCTTTACAACGAATTTTCAGATGTAACGAAGTATTTTTGTGGCAGGTGCTACTTTGTTATAATGAGGTTCGAGTGTCAAAAAACTGATTCATAACTGATTAATTGAAAAGTCCACAGAGCCATTGTTGCCGAACTTTCTAATTTTTTATGCAGCTACAAGTTTGTAAACAATTTTTATCATTCAACATCTAACTGCTCGTTTCTGTGTCACTTCATGTGGCATATATAATTATAACGAAGTGTTGATCAAATTGTTGAATGTTATTTTTTTAATTGCTTCAAATGAGACAACTATCCTATTTTTTTCATTTTCGTATGCACTAATATTACATGTGTTATGTTATACAATTCAGCTTAACAGGTTTACTATTGCAGAAGTTTGCCTTGGAACAACTTGCACTTTCTCGCTATCCTTTTATGCCTAGTAAGACGTCTTTTTGGGCAAGTTCACACTTGATATGAGCATTAAAGAAACTGGGACGTGAACAAAAGGCACACAGAACAGGCACTCTTGTGCGTCTCGTTTGCGTCCTAGTTTTGTAGGCGCCCCTTTGTTTCATAATTTTTATGCTCCTCGTTTCACAGAAAACTGTGAAGCTCATTGTTTATTTTCTGGTTTAGCTGACCATAATTCGCTGTCTCATCATGCGCTGCATGGCTGGTCTATTCTGGTAATAGTTGGTGAAAACAGAAGAGGTCAATTATTCATAAATAATTGTGCCCATGCTACTCTGACTGGCCTGTTGTTTACCAACGAATAATGTGTCATCCTGCACAAAAAAAGAACAGCACAAATGCATCAGGTTGTGTCCTCTTAGTATCATTAAAAGGAGCTTGAAGCAGCATTTCCCAAAGCACCTACTCCTATTCTAGTTTGCTGAATTTATGCTCACAAACTTAATCGAAGTTATTGCTGTGGGACAAGATGAACTTTGAGGACAGAGGTTCAATTTCACCTTCCGATAATTACTGAAAAAGAAGAGGAACAGCTATTTCGGCTAGTTGCTTTGATTCCATTGTAATAAGGGTTGCAGCACATACACGAAAGTGCTGAAAGAAAGACAAACAGAAGGCGAGGAATGGAACTTCTGTTTGCCTTTCTTCCAGCATTTCTGTGCTTGCGCTGCGACCCTTTTTACAAAGTAATTACTGTAAATCTCATCTGCATTGCCTAATATTTTATCAAAAATAATATACCAGCTGCTTGCATTGCTTTCCCCCTACCCTTGCGTCTAGTGAAAAAAAGGAAAAGAAAGATAAGCACCACCTAGTTACCCCATAGATTACAGGTGAGCATGTTCATTACATTACACACGAATTCTTGTAGGGTTCATACAGGTTTCAAAGGTGGAAATTGAAGGTTTTTCAAGAACTTTCAAATCCTTGTCAATGCTTTTTTTAAGGCTGAAAAGCAGCGTCCCAAGAAGCAATTTTTTCCTAAACAATTTTCTAAAATCAGCCATAGTTTTATTGTATCAGAAGTAATAAAATTAGATCAGAAATTAACAGTCTTGATCACATTGTTCCCAATGTTCATAAAACCCACAATAATGCAGCTACTGGGACACCTACTCTGTTAGGCAAGGTTCTTCAGTTCTCTCCTAATTTTTTCAGTCTTTAGCAAACTCCTTGGCTCCGCTGTGAATATTCATTTGCTGGTTTCACTTTTTCCAAGTAGTGATCGCCTGAAAGCATTGAAAACAGCTACTAATACTAGAACATAGCCTGTTGCAAATGAGTTTTGCGGAATTCTCGCAAGGTAGAGGAAAGGTTAGGAAAGGGATAATCGACAACCAGCTGTCTTCAGCACTAAACCACAAGGAAATCCACATGGATTTCTCAATAAGGTCCTTGAACACTTATCTGATTGCCAAGTGATCAAGCCTTTCCTATTCAGGAGCTTTGATATAGAGTGAATTGGATTTGTGCCAGTATGGCCTGTCATTTAGCAAATATTCAGTTTCGTACGCAGTCATCTTCACACCCGAAAAATATCAATGAGAAGCACCGTGCAGGAACCAGTCACCAAGCATCAGCAGCACTATCAGCAGCTGTAATTAAAACTTCTTACTTTTGGTATATAACTCACACAGCAAACATGTTTGATTACATGACCGTTTGCTCGTGCAGCATTTTCATTCATTATTTACGATTTGATATTTGAAACTTAATTTTCATTGGAAGTTTTTAGATTCATCATCATCATCATCAGCCTGACTACGTCCACTGCAGGACAAAGACCTCTCCCATGTTCTGCCAGTCAACTCGGTTCTGTGTTTGCTGCTGCCAATTTATACCCACAAACTTCCCGATCTCACCTGCCCACCTAACCGTCTGTCTCCTCCTAACCCGCTTCCCTTCTCTAGGAATCCAGCTAGTTACCCTTAATGACCAGCGGTTATCCTGTCTACGTGGTACATGCCCAGTCCATGTCCATTTCCTCTTCTTGATTTCAACTATGATATCCTTAACCCCGGTTTGTTCCCTAATCCAATCTGCTCTCTTCTTGTCTTTTAAGGTTACAACTACCATTTTCCTTTCCATTGCTTGCTGCGTCGTCCTCAATTTAAGCTAAACCCTTTTTGTAAGTCTCTAGGTTTCTGCTCCGTACCCAAGTACCGGCAAGATGCAGCTGTTATATACCTTCCTCTTGAGGGTATAGTGGCAATCTACCTGTCATGATATGAGAGTGCTTTCCAAATGTGCTCCACCCTATTTTTATTCTTCTAGTTACTTCAGTCTCGTGGTTCGGCTCCGCGGTTATTACTTGTCCTAAGTATACATAGTCGTTTACAACTTCAAGTGCACTGGTACCTATCTCGAAGCGCTGTTCTCTTCCGAGTTTGTTGTACATTACTTTCGTTTTCTGCAGTCTAAGTTTAAGACCTACCTTTCTGCTCCCCTTGTCTAACTCTGTAATCATGAGTTGCAATTCGTCCCCTGAGTCACTCCGCAATGCAATGTCATCGGCGAAGCGCAGGTTACTGAGGTACTCTCCATTAACTCTTATGCGTAACTGTTCCCATTATATGCCTCTGAAAACCTCCTGTAAGCACACGGTAAATAGCATTGAGGAGATTGTATCAGGGGCGAATCCAGCCACCCATTTTAGGGGAGGGGGGGGTCACTTGAATTAACACCAGAAAGGGGGGTGTGCTGGTTACTTTTTTTTACTAGCACGAAAATCCTGTAATGGCATAAATACTGTTAATGTGTGCTCACAGTGGTCCCACTCATTTGTCCTAAGTGGTGATAGCAGGTGGATGGCAAGCACTGAAGGGAGGGGGAGAGGGTGCTGACAGGCTTTGGGGGGGGGGGGGGGGGCGATCGCCCCTATTGCCCTCCCCCCCTGGATTGTATCCCCCTGCCTTACACCCTTCTTAGTTGGTATTTTGTCGCTTTCTTTATGAAGCACTATGGTAGCAGTTGATCCCCTGTAGATTTCTTCCAAGATGTTTCTATATGCTTCGTCGACGCCCTGATTCCGCCGTGTCTGCATGACTGCTGATATTTCTACTGAATCAGACGCCTTCTCGTCATCTATGAAGGCTATGTATAGTGGTTGGCTATACTCTGAGCATTTCTCTATTACCTGATTGATTCTATGAATGTGATCAATTGTTGAGTAGCTTGTTTGAAATCCTGCTTGTTTCTTTGGTTGATTGAATTCTAATGTCTTAATTCTGTTAGCAATTATCTTTGTAAATGGCTTGTATACTGCGGAGAGCAAACAAATCGGCCTGTAATTCTTCAAGTCCTTGTCATCTGCTTTCATATGTATTAGGATGAGGTTAGCATTCTTCCAAGATTCTGGTACTCTTCCCGTCAGGAGACACCTCGTAAACAGGGTCGCTAGTTTTTCTAACACAATCTGTCCTCTATCTTTCAGCAGATCTGATGTTACCTAATCCTCACCAGCAGCTTTGCCTCTTTGCATGCTCTCCAAAGCTTTTCTGACTTCTATCATTACTGGTGGGGTGTCATCTGGGTTACTGCTAGTTCTTATAGTATTAAAGTCGTGGTTGTCCCGGCTACTGTACAGATCTCTGTAAAACTCCTCCGCTATTTTAACTATCCTATCCATATCGGTAGTTATTTTGCCTTTTTTGTCCCTTAGTGCATACATCCGATTTTTGCCTATCCCAAGTTTCCTCTTCACTGCTTTGACGCTTCCTCGGTTTTTCAGAGCGTGTTCGATTCTCTCCATGTTATACTTTCTTACATCGGATACCTTACGCTAATTAATCAACTTCAAAAGCTCTGCCAGTTCTATTTTGTCTGTTGCACTTGAGACTTTCATGATTTGATGCTTCTTAATGAGATTCTTCGTTTCCTGGGTAAGCTTGCCAGTGTCCTGTCTAACTACCCTGCCTCCAACTTCCACTGCACACTCCGTAATGATACTCGTCAGATTCTCATTCATTGTATCTATGCTAAGGTTGGTTTCCTCACTAAGAGCCGAGTACCTGTTCTGAAGCGAGACTGAATTCCTGCACTTTCCCTCTCAGTGCTAGCTCATTGATTGGCTTCTTGCGTATCAGTTTCTGTCGTTCCTTCTTCAAGTCTAGGCGAATTCGGGACCATACCATTCTATGGTCACTACATCGTACCTTGCCTAGCACTTCCACATCCTGCAGGATGCTTGGGTGCGCACTCACTATAAAGTTTACTTCGTTCTAATTTTTGCCATAACTTAGTGCTCCTCCATGTCCACTTACGGTTCCTTCGCTTTCAGTAGAAGGTATTCAGAATCCGTAAATTATTGCGTTCTGCAAATTCTACTAGTAGCTCCCCTCTGGGATTTCTAGAACCGATGCCATAATCTCCTACTGCCTGGTCTCCAGCCTGTTTTTTTCCCACTTTTGCACTGAAGTCTCCCATCAGTATAGTGTACCGTGTTTTTACCTTACTCATTGCCAATTCCACGTCTTCATAGAAGCTGTCAACTAACGCGTCATCATGGCTGGACGCAGGCACATAAGCCTGTACCACCTTCATCTTGTATCTCTAATAGAGTTTATTTACAATATCTACCACCCCTTCATTAATGCTATATATACCTCTATGCTGCCAGCCATGTTTCTGTGGACAAGGAGCTCCACTCCCAGTTTCCTTCTGTCAGCCAGGCTCAATAGCAAAGAACATGCCCGTTCTGTAGCACTGTATAGGCATCATCTGTCCTCCTAACCTCGCTGAGCCTTATTACACCCCATTTAATGCCCTCTAGCTCCTCTAATAGTACAGCTAGACTTGCCACACTAGATAAGGTTCTAGGGTTAAGCATCGACAAGTTCAGGTGCCAATGGCAGCTTGTCCCAATCCAGAGATTCTTGGCACTTTCTGCTACATTGCAGATCTGACCGCCACCATGGTCAGTTACTTTGTGGTCGCTGGGGAATGAGGGCCGCGAGTCAATTGACGTATGCATGTGGGAGGTAGTGGCCAGATACTGCACCAGGGTGGTCAATCCTTCTCTGGTGAGGGAGTGCGTTACCAGCGGTGGCCACCGGTGAGGCCGCACCCCAGGCCTCTTAATGCAGTTCCATCACCACGTGGATTTTTTTTATCCGGTTGGGAACTGTGCGGCAACGGGATTCAAACCACGGACCTCTTGCATGCGAGGCTGATGTTCTAACCACTACGCCATCGCTGCCTTAGATATCCACTAACTCAAAGATCCTACCGAACGATTCTTCGCCGATCCCCCTTTGTGGGCGAGTGCCAGAAATGTGAGGATCATCATCATCATCAATTTCATGAAGGTCATACAAACTGCCATCACTTAGTTTCCACGACTCCAGCCACATTCTTCAAAAATTCAAAGGGAATTCCAGGTTTATACAGAGGACCCTGCTGATTGACAACAGGTCACATAGTCTCCATAAGATGAAATTCAAGAAATTTCAGGGGTTTTCAAGGAATTGAAAAAATTTCAGGGTTTTCACCTGTACACCCCTCTTGTTACTGTTTTGACTTGCTTGAACAGCGAGTTTTAAACTGATGTGAACATGCCATCAGAGTAAAAAAGAACGAAGCCCAGCACAAGAACGTTTTATTAGATAATGGCAGAAAACAGAATATGTTGGCCTAAAACAACAAGTGAAACGACAAATCACTAGGCATAAAAGCAAGCTGCCATCCAGCTGGAATGCTGGTCTGCAGTTAAACTAACATGCACCAACCTTTTTTTTAATACATAACAAAGCAAAATTTGCATAACATGCTCATGGTTGACAATAGCTGCATGTATGTGAAAAACGGCCTGCTTTTGCCTTAGCGGTGAGCAAACGCTGCTTGTACATTTGTACTGTCTTCACAATTACCCACAAAAGAGATACATTTGCTCTTTAGCCCTTTCACTTTCCATTGTAGAAGTTTGTTGAATGCAACAATGATACATTTGCTCTTTAGCCCATTCATTCCCCATTGTAGAAGTTTGTTGAATGCAACATCATCAGTTGAACTCTCACAGTAGTCCTTAGTAGCATCCCAGCAGTATAATGTGCAACAGTTTTGGCATGCCTCATATTTTATCAACTAGATAACACAACACAGTGTAGTTGTGAATACTGGATGTGAAGTAATTTGCCAACAAGACACACAAGATATCACTGGTACTAATGAGGGCGGAACTGCTGATCGTGTCGCGTCGACCGCACGCTACGATGGGGGAAGTTTTCAGCCAAGAAGTGCACCGCGGATAGCACCAAACTCTTACGAAGAAGCCACAACTACAGGAGAAAAATTTTCTGCCAAATTTAGCGGCAGTCTGGCAACAACCACCCCAAAGTCTGGCAACAGACTTATGCAACGCCAAATAGAACCTTGCCGTGTGAACATGCAAGTAATCAAGGAAAAAAAAAAAGGAGTTACAGACCAGCAAAGCTGTTTTATTGAGAACATGCTAAAGACCAGTGGCATGTTTGGCCCGAACATGAAGGCTCAGCAACAGAATGGGAACAAAAAAAAAAAAAGAAAAACAGGGAGAGTGCTTTGAACTCAGTTGCCACTGAGCTGCTCATACAGCTTAGGCACATAGTCATCCCATTCTGCCTGGTAGAAGTTGGCAGCAACCGGCTCGCCCAGCTGATACTTCTTGGCAAATTCGCGAACTTTGAAGCAACCTCGGTGGTCACCAGAGCGGTTCGTGAGGCGCTTTTCATCACAGCTGAGCTTTCCAGGCTGCTTGTAAACCAGGAACACATATCGGTGCAGACCTGTGTTTGTAGACAACTGTTACCTACCATTCGCGGGAATGACGTTCAACCCCCCACGCATTTTTGCCTGCTGCACTGGATTGTCACTTTGCAAACCCACAATGAGGGCGAGGCGCAAGCTCACCTGTTCCTTTTGGTGGACCAGAACCGACATACTCCGACAGTGTCTCTCCCTCGGAGACATTGCAGCCGGGAATGTTCACCACAAGCCAATGATGCCACTCTCGGTACTTTGGACTTTGCCTACTCGGTGCGTCGGGGTCTGCATTAGCACAGTAACCACCTTAGCTTAGCAGCGACTCTAATGTAACACAACCTACCAGTCATGCAGAGGGTGTAAAGAGCGCCGTCTTCTGTTGGGTACGAGACTTTCGGAGGACACTGGACTTGCGTCGGCGTCAAAACATTCCCCATGTTAACCTTCTGTCCATTGTAAGTCACCTACAAAGGAACACAAAACGCAAACGAGCATTGACGATAGGAGGAAGGTCGATTTCTTCCGAGTAAAAAACAACACAAAACAAGCCTGAATTGCATTAAACTGACAGAATTCGCAAAAGGCTTGTCACCTCAACGTTGTTCTGCGGGACCGTGTCGATCACATCAGGAACTACTTGGTTTGACTCCATCTGAGAAGTTCCGGTGCTCTTCTCGAGACACACACTATGAAGAAAGGAAAGGAAAAAAAGAGGGGGGACAAGATAACGACAGGCAGGAGCTTCTATATCAGTGATCTTTGACCTCTCATTGCAGGGCGCTACAACCTTCGAGACAAGAAAATCACGTTCCAAAATTGGTCGTCTCTTTTCACGCTAGCCACTTCCTAACAAGCCAATACAATATAAAAATAATAATGACTAATACAATGCTGACATAATGTTTACAATGCGCTTAGTTACTTGCCTCGGTCCGCAACGCGCTTCAAACTTCCCTGAACACTTATTCTAAGCGATTACAAGGAACACCAAGCACAAGTGCCCGAACGTTTTTCTGCATAGACTTGCATGAAACTCTGTTTTTAAGACAGGAAAATAACTTGTGGTTGACGGTCTACCGTGGTACCACTTGTGCATAGCAAAAGCTGTAGCAAAAGCAATCATCCCTGCCTATCAGTGGGCTTAGGCTTGGCTTCCCAAACACGAAGCAGAATCGGCGGATGCGCGATAGGTACCACGCTTTCTAAATAAGAAAAAGAAAAAAAAAAGGACTAAGACTTGCGGCTCTTATAATGTTATCTACGCCGACACAGTATAGCCTGTCATAATTTATTAGAGCCGGCGTGCGCCGGCATGGGCCATAGGCATCACCAACCCAAAGCAATTTATGTCAGACAAATCTTTCATCAATACGCCACTATTACAGATCGCCACATGAATATGTTGAAAACCTATTAAGCCCTGATTGAGCAACAATTACATAGTCTTTTCACCTGATTACAAACGTAGCGCTGGTGGAATGCACAGTACCTGCTCTGCTGTAGCAAACGCCGAAACAACGAAATCCCGGATGCAGATGCTGCTCTCTGGGAAGAGGTCAAAGAAGTATTCACAGGCGCGAACTCAAAGATTGCTCGCGAACATACAGCTCGGATCATTGCCAATTTTTTCGTTTTTTGCGCGAAATAAGCGAACAGTCACCGAAAGTAGCGCGAACAAGACGTTCTGGGCTGTTTGAAACTTCGAAACAAGGTCAGCAGCAGCGATGTGACGCCATCTGTTGTGGTTACTCGCGTCGACCGCTTCGGCGCTTGCGTCCAGTCTCCAGTCATGGGTATGGGTGCTGTTCCTTTGCAGAAATTAAACTTAAAAAGTTTCGTAGCCGCTGAACAGACGTTGTGTTGAACTATGTCTCGATACGTTGCCATTAAAAGTTACTCGCGCCGTTGGTAGCGCTGCTACCATAAAGGCGACAGGAGTGATCTACTAATTAGAGATCGTATGCTGATCGGCGCGATATTCGTTAGCGCCGAAGGTGAAGAAGATAACATAGTAGGCCTAATCATTTTTCTGTGACGGATGAAAACAACACTCTGCAGCATCGGCTTTTACCGAAGTGAAGTGCTTGAAGTGTGGTGAGTACAGCGTCTAATATTAATAATTTACGATTATAAGAATTAGTTTGTTGGTAGCTGAGCGTGAGTGCTACTGTGGTTTTCCTTCGAAATTTCTGTGTTCTCGTTCCCGCCCGCGGATTACTTTTGGTAATGTTGTTAGTAGTATCAGGTGGTGTTTGATAGTAATACTGGCAATACCTTTCGAAATGTTTTGGTGCGGGGTTTTCGAACTCGGCCGAACCGATTAAATTCACCTTTGATACATGTGTTTAGTGCGCTTTCGTGGGGTCTCATAACGTCTGCTCCCGACTCAAATTGTTCTCCATTGCAATTAGTTCGTGCCCCTTGAAATATTTCCATTTCAACCTTGAACAACTTTTATTTTCACCGTGATTGCACTGCAGTTTCGGGCGCCGAGTCGAAAGAACTAGTTGTGTAAAGATTTTCGATCACGCTTATTTGCATGTTCACTTTTTCTGGCTGGTGCCCGGAACCTAGCGAAGGCTGCAGCCGCTAGGTGCGGCTTAATTATTTGGTTTGTGAAGTGCTAATCCTCGCAGAGTCATGAGTCGTCAGTGCTGCAAGTGGAGTTGCCCGCACTGTACGTACGAGAACTGGCCTAAGGCGCAGCGTTGTGTCATCTGCCAGAATCCTCGGCCCACTCTAATAGAAGAGGAAGCGTCCAGCGAAGAACGCGACATTTACAAGGTATGTCAGACCACTTCACATTATCTTGTAGCATCTAGTTTTTTTTTTTAAATTTTCTAACGCTTTCTCAATTTGTTTGTTCGTTTCACATGTTACCTTTAAACAGCGTGGCATATAAGAGGAGGAGATGTAAACACAATTTGGGGAAAAGAAACAGGCTAAGAAAAAAAGGAAAATAAGCATATAAATCAGTTTCTCTTTAAAGTTGCATTCAATAGTTCGCAAGTGGTATATTTCTAGTTCTAGAGAGCGGTGAAAAGCAAAAACTTAGTAGATAGTAATGACGTGTTTGCATTACTCACCGCATAGCGTCAGCTTGAATTGATAGACCGCAACGACTCTCGGGACGACACACATACACAACAAATAGTGCAGGGGGCACCTCCAAAGGTATCCTTTTTTCAAATGCCACTGGCCAGTGATGCATTTATATATATATATGCATATAAAAACATACACACGTGAACATGCATAAAAGGTAGTAAACCCTCCCCCCCTTTAAAAAAAATTCTGGCTATGCTTCTGATGCAAGCTACCAGTTTTGTGTTCCACTAGCGGATGGTTATCTGGGACATCAGTACTGTGTGGTACTGCATAACGACAAAACAAGCTTTGCCAAATAGTCATTGGGGAAACTACGGTCATGTGGGGGTGTTTTTGAGAGGCTGTGCCTTTTGTTGAAGGGACAGACGTTGTGGTTCCAGACATTCCCATCTAAACGTCTTCATGGGCCAGTCCTGAAGAAAGTATAGTAACAGTGGTATAAGCTGCACGGTGGTGCCACCGTGCATGAGCACCGGCGGTTTTGTATGCTGGTGGTATCAACTAGTGATGTTGTTTGATGCTGCATGATTTTTGTTGCATGGTATCTCATAACTGCGGCCGTACAAACTTCAGAATTTCTTTCATTGTAGGAGCAGTGCAGCAACGGTTGCAACTAATATGCTGCACAAAATTAAGGTATGCTTTCTATTCTTAGTAGCCATTGACACTACGAGACATGAAGCTTACTTTTCCTGCATTGTGGGAGTTTTTGTATATCCTTCAGAGGCTGACAAATCCAACACACACCCAAACGCACTACATTGCCTCCGCTAGCAGAACCTTGTTTTCTTGTGTTTGCGCGGGAGAACATCTTGAACAAAGATAGACTCAAAGGAGTGAGAATAAACTGGTGAAGTGTCGCTATTTTTGTACATGTATTCGAACTGTGCCTAATCTGTTGACTACCATTTATTTTTTATTCTTCATGTTACTATATTCTCGCGGTAGTTTAAAAACGATAAAACTACACCAACCAGCCAAGTTTTATCCTTTGCTAGCAGGGGTGACTGCCTTAATAGTTGAGTGCCAAGCATTTGTAAGTTATTTATGATAGTTACCCTGATTGGCATTTCAGATGTCACCCCTGCTATCCCCCGATCCGGGCGACTCGTACCAAAAATGGTCATGCAGTCGGTGCACGTATCTCAACTGGCCACGGTCAAGCAAGTGCACTCAGTGTCTGCAACCACGGAGCCTGCCAGGCGCTGCACCAGCCAGCCCGCCATCGGGCCAGCCGCAGCAGGCCACGACTTCTAGTGAAGATTCTGACAGCAGTACTGACCTATGCTGCAAGTGGACTTGCCATGCCTGCACCTATGAGAACTGGCCAAAGTCACGAAAGGTCAGTTATAGTAGTGCCATTTGAGTTTGGTTAGGTGGAAGGGCAAGTGGTTGTGGTACTCTCAGTAGGAATGAGAGTTGGCATCCACCTAAAACTAGATAGAGGAAGTGTGACCCTCTAAAGGAAGGCTTAGGAGCTGAAGAACCATTCACATTGATAATAACTTTTTTCTAACAGTATTGTTTTAGTTATGTTAGCTTTGTTCCCCTTTCTCTTATACAGGGTGTCCCAGCTATCTCTACCCATTGTTTAGTTATAAGCCGACACAATCTATGACAATGTGACCAAACGCATGTTGATGGCTATTGCTTGGAGTAAGCTACACTTTTTTTTGTTTTACTCCTAATTTTCTTATTGAACATTTTTATTGTGGCAAAAACAGTGCAGACAATGGGACGAAGAACATACAGGACACAGCGCTGACACTGTATTCTGTATGTTCTACGTCCCTCCCTTGTGTGTCTTGTATGTTCAACTCCTTTGTATTTTATTTTATTTTTTATTTATTACATACTGCAGTCCGTAGACCAAGCAGGAGGGGCACAAAAAGGGAGCATAGCGAAAAAAGCGAACAAGTTATACAGCAAGTTAGAATACACAAAGCTACTGAAAAACAAGTCATACTAAATAGGATGCTTAGTTATACATATCTAGAAAAAAAGCGAACAAACTTCTAGAAACAGTTTCAAGCACAAAAAGTAAAGCTACACAGTTGAAATAATAAGATGAGCTAATCTAGCATTGAAATATCAACAGTGTTGATTACACAAAAGATGCATGTAGTTTTCAAAGTCGGGAATGCCACGTTCAGGAAAAACATTTGAAGGCAGTGCATTCCATTCGCTAATGGTTCTAGGAAAGAAGGAATGTTTGAAAAGGTTAGTACGTGCAAAGTAAGGTGTCAGATCATGATTGTGAGCATGCCTGGTTTTCCTGGAAGAAGAGGGAGAGATGTATTTACTGGGATCGATATTAAACTGATGATTACGAAGCAGGAAAAGAAACTTGAGTCTGGCGATAGTTCTACGCTGTTTCAAGAGCGGAATGTTGTTAGTAGTCATAAGTGATGAAGGAGAATCAAGATTGTGATAGGCATTATAGATGAATCTTACCGCTCTCCTCTGGACCATTTCAAGTTTATAAACGTCCTTTTTAAAGTACGGGTCCCAGGCTACGCATGCGTACTCTAGACGGGGTCGAATAAATGTATTATATGCAAGAAGTTTGATCTGAGTTGGCGCGTTTTTTAGTTTGTGTCCAAGAAACCCTAGTTTTCTAGAGGCGGAGGAACAAGCGTCGTCAATGTGGTTACTCCACGACAGTCGATTGGTAATATTGACTCCCAAGTATTTAAAATTACTCACTTCGATCAACGGATTATTATTTAAGGTGTAGCGTGATGCAAAAGGGGTAATTTTATTTGAGATACGCATATAGACCAATTTACTAATGTTTAACTCCATCGACCAGGCATGGCACCAATCGCAGAGAGAATTTAGGTTGTTCTGCAAGCATTCTTGGTCTCTTTCACTTTTAATTGGCTTGTAAAGAATGCAGTCATCTGCAAAAAGCTTTAAGCTTATGGCGGAGGTGTCAACTGATGAAACGATGTCATTGATAAAGATGAGAAACAAGACAGGGCCAAGGACACTGCCTTGTGGAACTCCCGAGGTTACAGGTAGAACCCCAGAGCAGCAGCCCTCGACCTGGACAAACTGTTTGCGGCTGGTAAGGTAGGAGCGGATCCAATTAATTACAGTAATGGGTAGGCCAATGTTTGAAAGTTTGGGGAGTAATTTACTGTGGCAAACACAGTCGAAAGCTTTTCTAAAATCTAAGAAGATGGCGTCTATTTGGTCGCCCTTATCAATTGCCATAGCGAAGTCGTGAATTGTGGTGACAAGTTGAGTGTTAGTCGAGAGGCCCTTCCTAAAACCATGCTGGAAAGGAGTCAAAATACTGTTTTCTTCAAGGAATGACATTATGTAATGCGCGATGATATGCTCAAGAAGTTTACAAGGACAGGAAGTTAATGAAATTGGCCGGTAGTTTTCAACATTTAGGCGATCACCTTTTTTAAATACCGGAATAACGCGTGCCGTTCGCCAATCATCGGGAAGAATTGAATTATGAAGCGAAAGACGAAAAATATGGGTGAAGACATGCGCGATAGGTTCGGCGTAACGTTGCAAAAATGCATTAGGTATGCCGTCGGGACCATCGGAAGATTTAGTCTTAACATTCAGTAACAGTGAAAGGACACCTTCGACAGTTATGAAATCGGCAGATATAGTAGACAGAGAAATAATGTTTGTGTTAGCATGATCTCCCTGAGTGAATACTGAGTGAAAATACTGATTGAATTGGTTTGCAATTTTGACTGGATCGTTAACAATACAACCATTTACTGATATCTCGGTTGGTGTTTTGTGCGCATCGCTCAAGTACCGCCAGAATCTATCCGGGTTAGTTTTCAAAAAGTTAGGAAGCGAGTGGTTGAAGTATCTTGCCTTAGCTTCGCTTAGCCGAGTTGCAAGCTGGGCCTTCAACGAGATAAGTCTGCAGGGTATTTTTTTCTTTTTTCTAGCTCGTTTTAGCTTGCGGTGCAAATGTATAATATCTCTAGTAATCCATGGGTTATTTCGGTTTTTCCTAACCCGTTTGCTTGGCACAAACTTATCAGTGCAGTAATGTATCGCAGTTTTTATTTGGTTCCAGGCTATCGACACATCATCAGAAAGATTATCACATAAGAACCACAGATAATCCAAAATGGCCTGGTAATCCGCCTTCGAGTAATCCTTAATGACATGTCTGGTCTCTTGTCGGTGTGCTTTGCTTTCACCAATACCGAAGGATAAAAATACTGCTTTATGGTCGGAAATGCCATCTTCAATAGAGACCGTGTATTTGCATACATTAGAATTCAAAAAGACTAGGTCGAGTGTAGAACGGGTGTTTCCAGCCTCTCTGGTGCACTCATTAACAATCTGCACAAGATCGCACATCAAGGCAATGTCAGCGAGAGGGTTTAACGTCGTTACATCAGAGCCAGAGTATGGAACGCGCCAGTCAACATTGGGCAAGTTAAAATCACCTGCGAGAATCAGACGATCATTTTTAAACGTGAACATGTGGTCATATAGTTTAGACAGATATTCGTGTGTTGAAGAGGGTGGTCTGTAGATGGCACATACGGTGAAGTAATGGCCCCAGCAGCTTACCTTAAGGAATAAACTTTCGTGCTCATGAATTTGTTGAAGGGGCCGAGCACTAATACAATCTTTGAGAACTATTGCTACACCACCACCTCTTGATGGCCGGTCACGTCTGAAGATTTGATATCTCGGAGGAATTAGTACTGAATCATTTATACCTTCGTGCAGCCAGGTTTCTGTGATTATTGTAATGTGAGGGTCGTAGGTGAGTAGAAGGTACTCGAGCTTGTCAACTTTATTTGATAGGCTTTGCGCGTTTACGTTAAGCACTCTCAAACTTTTGGACGCACACTGTCGAGCGGGTCAATCAGAACCTGTAGCTTGCGGGTTAAGGGCTACACGCACATTTTTGGCTTCATCCCAGACAAAAAGTTTGCCATCAATTTTGATTTTGTCGTGAATAAGTGTAACCCGTTTCCTGCTATTGCGTTCAGCTTTTGCACTTTCCCAAAGCAGGCGGCGCTTGCGCAGCGTGCACTGGCTATAATCATTTTGCACATAAATATTGGAGCCCTTTAATTTATTTGAATTCTTTAAGACTTCTTGTTTCTCCTGATAATCTTGAAAGTAAGCTATGACAGGCCTACGACTACCTTGGCGGCCAAGACGGTGAATGCGGGCTATGGACTTGCACTTCACTCCCAATGTTTTCTCGAATATATCGGTTACAACAGCAGTTCGAAGAGAGGTGTCATTTTCATTTGTGTTTTCGAGAACACCATGAATGACAAGGTTTGCCCGACGGCTTCGGTCTTCGAGATCAGTTAACTTAGAGCTCTGCCATGACAGCACAGTTTTAAAGGAAGCTGCAGTGGATTCAAGAGCTGCAACTTCCGGTGATTTATCTTTAAATTCCTGTAGTTTGGCTTCAATTGCTTGAAATCGCAAGTCCATGTCGCACATCATTTGTTCGTTCATCGATTTTAAGAGCAGTATTTCAGCCTTCATATCTGCTTGGCCCTGAAGAATACTGTGTAATAAATCAGCGTTCGTGGGTCCAGGGTTTGTCTCAACGTCACCACAGAGTAACATTTTGCATGCACAATAGCACTCATATGCAATACTTAAACAGGTGCTTGGGCACGGCACAACTACTAACATGACTTCATCACTAGTTTTTATGTTGGAAGCAGAGTAGCTAACCTGTACAACGAAGAAGAACTTCGTGGTCAGCAACATGGTCGCTGTCGTCTCGCCGTGCCCACTGTCGAAGAAATGCTGCAGTGGATGCTTTATAGCCTCGGTCGCTGATGTCACGGACATGCGCAACTGTCGCTGCGTCGGAGCGTCCATACAGAAGGTCAGTATCGGCGTCCGCACATGCAGATCTGCCACGGAAAGGTAGATGGTGTCATCCGGCGGCGCGCACGTGTCATTCGTGCTCGGCAATCCGGTGACCGTCAGCAGCGAAACCTGTACAACGAAGAAGAACTTCGTGGTCAGCAACATGGTCGCTGTCGTCTCGCCGTGCCCACTGTCGAAGAAATGCTGCAGTGGATGCTTTATAGCCTCGGTCGCTGATGTCACGGACATGCGCAACTGTCGCTGCGTCGGAGCGTCCATACAGAAGGTCAGTATCGGCGTCCGCACATGCAGATCTGCCACGGAAAGGTAGATGGTGTCATCCGGCGGCGCGCACGTGTCATTCGTGCTCGGCAATCCGGTGACCGTCAGCAGCGAAACCTGTACAACGAAGAAGAACTTCGTGGTCAGCAACATGGTCGCTGTCGTCTCGCCGTGCCCACTGTTCTTGTATGCTTTTTGTTTCATTGTCTCCACTGTTTTTGCCAATAGTCACCGCTGCATTTTGTATGTTCTTCGTTTTGTTGTCAGTGCTGTTTTTGCCACAATGTTCATGAACCAACTAGCCCATCTAAAAACTTTTAAGCATAATTATCTAACTTTTGAGGCAGTGAAGCTGGGCGAAAAAATTTCAGTGAGAAAGAAAGCTGTAGATCAGTTTGTAAAACGTCTGATTACAGAGTTTATAACATTATATCTACACTCATACCTCGATGTAACAATGCCGAATATAGTGAAATATTGGTTATAACTAAGTAAATGACATGTCTCCGAACCTGTCGTAAAAAAACTTCTGACATTCAACCAAGTGTGGATATCCGGGAAATTGTCTGAAGCCTGGAAGAAGGCCATTATCACCACTTTTTTGAAACAGGGAAAGCCACCAACTGATGCTAGTAGCTACAGATCGATAGCTCTCACCAGCTGTCTTGCAAAGTCCTTCGAAAGTGTTATTAATGTTAGGCTGTCCTTCGTGTTTGAATCATGCAAAGTCCTCGATATTCATCAGTGGGGTTTTAAAAAATCATGCTGCACAACCGACCACCACTACGACTCGAACATACCGTCCGTGAGGTGTTCGGATGCAAACAAAATTGTCTGGCCGTCTTTTTGACTTGCATACGACACCACCTGGAGGTTCGGAATCCTCCAGGACCTGGCTGAGCTAGGGGTCCGCGGAAGGATGTTGAACTGTCTTAAAGACTTCCTATCTAACTGTTCATTCCAGGTGCGCCTAGGTTCAACACTATTGAAAAATTTCACTTAGGAAAATGGAGTGCCACAAAGATGCATTCTGAGCACAACTCTATTTGTCATAAAAATGAACTCGATCAACAAAATAATACTAAACTGAATCGTGTACCCACTCTATGTCGACGACCGCCAAATAGCTAGCAAATCCTGCAACACATCAGCATGCGAAAAACAAGTGCAGTTAGCGATTAACAAATTAACATGGGCAGATAGA
This sequence comes from Rhipicephalus microplus, assembly GCF_043290135.1. Lineage (NCBI taxonomy): Eukaryota > Metazoa > Arthropoda > Arachnida > Ixodida > Ixodidae > Rhipicephalus > Rhipicephalus microplus. The sequence goes on along the minus strand of NC_134710.1, from coordinate 40,891,292 downwards.
AATGGTTTCCACTTTTGCACACAACAAACTGTGGCCATTCTCTTTTCTCTCAAACGAGGCATACAGACGGACCCTACCTTACACCTAAATCAAACCGAATTACCAGTAAAGAAAAAACACAAGTTCTTGGATATAGTATTTCATAAGAAGCTTACATTCCTTCCACACATAAAATGATGAAAGAAAAAAAGCATCCCAATCTCTCAACATACTGAAAGTCCTGTCACGCAAATGCTGGGCTTCAGATAGGACAGGCCTATAACAAATTTTCCGTTTTGTTGTAAGATCCTGCCCAGATTATAGTACAGTCGAACCCGGTAATATCGAACTCGCCAAAAAACGTTTACCGTATTTACTCGATTCTACCTCGCCCTCGTTTGTAACGCGCACCCGGTTTCCACGACGAAAAAAAAAAAAGTAAGACATGGATTGCAACGCGCACCTATTTTTCTCGTTGGGCCGCACGATCACACCACTCGGGAAAACGACTCCTTTCGGGAGCGTCTTCCGTTTAAATATGAGGTATGGGGGAAGCTTGTGCCTATCTGACGTGCAACGGAGCATTGCAGTCACTCTAATTTTACCGTGGCCCGATGTCAGCACGCGAACTTGCTTCGCCTCCTTCTTCTTGACGGTTGGTGGGACAGGCATGTCGAAGTAAAGAGGCGTCTGATCGGCATTCCCGATTCGCCCAAGCAGGTAGCCGTTGTTGTGCCGCAAGTTTAGGACGAACCTCTGAAAACCGTGAAGCTTATCTTTGTACTCCTCTGGCAACTTTTCGCATATGCCCGTTCGCCTTCGGAGGGAAAAGCCTTTCCTCTTCATAAAGTTAGTTAGCCAGCACCTGCTCGCTTTAAACTGGCTCCGCATTAGCCCTTTTTCTAAGGCTATAACTGCATAGCCTGCACTTGGAGCAGTTCTGTCGTCACGGGCCGCTGTGCCGCTCACTGCTCGATCACATACTCGCCGAGCAGCTCTTCAACTTGCAAAAACCGACCTTGCTGTGGTCCGCTGAAGCCTTTGCATGAATCTTTGCTGTTGACAATCTTCTGCTTTTGTTTCCGCCAGTCCCGCACGCACGTTTCGGAAACTCCGAACGACCGCGATGCGGCCCGATTTCCAAGTCTGTTTCGGCACACGCGATGACTTTTCTTTTAAAAGCGGCATCGTGGTGCACTCGTCGAGTTTTTAAAGTCGGCCCTTCCATGCCGTCGATGCTAATGCACTACAAGATGACGAACTCCTCAGCACACGTACGAACTGCCGCTCATGGGAAACACATAGGCAGAAATGGCCGATGCACGTAGGGGCGGCTATTTTGAAAATGCCGATGGCAATAGAATGACCGTATTCATTTTTTTTTCGTACTCGACTCTAACGCGCATGCGTTTATGAACTCGCTTAACTGGAAAAAAGGTGCACGTTAGATTCGAGTAATTGCGGTATTAGTTTGATATATGGCATAGTTCGATATAGGCCCGGTATAGGATTTGACACAAAGGCACATAATAAATTATAAGAAAAGTAGTTTATTAATATGGCGGATTACTTACGACACCTACTGTGGTACAAAATAGTCGCGGATTTTTTTCTGGGTCAACGACTTCGCTGCCGGCGACAGCACGCACGCATCCACGTTGTCCAACGAGTCGAAGTAGCTGAGGCCACAACTTTCCACATTCACGCAATTGCGCCGGACCAACGCAAGTGCACTAATCACCTCGGAGGATGTAGGCAATGGGCCATCGTCAATTTCCTTATTGCTGTCCCTTTGGCTTGTGGTCAGCACGACGTCTGCAATGTAGTCCTCATCTTGCAGCTGACCCGTGATGGCGACATCGTCCGCACTGATGAACTCGTCGAATGTCGATCCGTCGACAGCACCCGGGAACACTTGTAAACGGCCGTTTCAACATCGTACACAGCAGTGCGCACACGTCGGTCGCCACGGGCACCTGGCCTTTTGTCCGACTTGGCTCTGATGTCTGCCTTGTTCTTCAGGATAGTACTCAAGGTGCTTCTAGGAATTTTGTACATGGGGGCGACGTCAGACTTTTTTTCACCGCGCTTGACCCGATTTATGATTTCGAGTTTCGTGGCGAACGGCTTATTCTCCTTCTTTGCGCAAGCCATGACGACAGTGCGCCAACACAGTTCACAGAGCAACAGGGAACACCACCAGCACAGACCACATTGGATGAGGACTCGAGCAAAACAGGTAGCTGCAGGCACTCAAGTGTAAAGACAGAAAAATTGGCGCTCACTTCTACCGCCTCCGCGCCTCGAAGAAAGCACGATGGCCTCTGACTGGCTGTGAGCGCTGCGAGTGGGCCAGGATTATTTCTTGCAGGGTGGTGTTCGCCCATGCACAACCAGGTCTAACCAACTTTTTCTAGGGTGGCGTTGGCAGTTTTCCCCACCACCGCGAGGGAAAGCCAACTTGCTGGGGCACTTTTGAGGCACATGGAGTTCGATATATCAGTTGTTGTTGCTATTTTCGTTCAATAAAACAGTAACTTTTGCTATATATTCTCAATGTAAATATACCTTGTTTAGGAATTGTTTGATATACGGGATAATTTGATATAAACGGGTCGATATAGTCGGGCTCGACTGTAGTATAGTGTATCAGCGAGACAAACGTATCTGGTACAGCTGGATCCGATACACCATCGAGGTCTGCGCCTCCAGGTGCATATAGGACGTCACCTATAAAAAGTCTGTATGTTGAAGCAAATGAGCCACCACTGGTAGACAGAATAATCATGCTCACATGCTCATATGTTCTGAAGATTCGGTCAATGTCCAACCACCTTTGTCACCCTATAGTAACTCAATGCCCATCCAGAAAACCATTTACTAACAAACCCAAAGCAATAGGGCGCTCCTTCTTCGATTTCAAGAGAAGTGTCAAGATTTAAATATAAGGGACGCATTGCTAAAGATTTCTCAGAGACCTAATGCACTCCTGACTTGGTACTATACTACCTTATCGTCTGTGTGCGACCTAACGCTGACTCAATTAAAAAAAAAAGCAGACACCCTGGGAGCATATAATACAGGGATTCCTAGACCTTCAGGAAAATATGAGAGAGACGCAGCATTTTACACTGACGGTTTGGAAGTGCGGTAATACACAATCATTGGGAACATACAGTTAGGCTACCGCAATGTGCATCCGTCTTTGCCGCAAAATGCTATGCAATCTCAGTAGTTGTAGAAAAAATAACAAATCGAGCCACCGAGAACAGTATAATATACACAGACTCATTAAGTGAACTAACAGCCCTTCATCTGAGAAACGCGCGTGTACCAATAATAGGCGACATCCTACACAACATAATAACGGTTATAGAACAGGGAAGCAACATAAAGCTTTGCTGGGTGCCGAGCCATGTTGGAATCTGTAGAAACGAGAAGGCAGATGAATGTGCAGCAAAAGCATGACGTAAAGAAATGAACGTCAGCGTTCTCTACAAAGACATCCTAAAATCAGTACATCACAAACTCAGAAATGCATGGCAGGCTAGGTGGGAGTCGGAAACAAAGAATAAGCTCCACATGGTAAAACCTACCTTAGAAAAATGGAATTCCTGCTCACACCAAGAAGGGTTCATAGAAGTAGTTTGTCGTTTGCGCATTGGACACACACCTCACACACAGTTACTTACTACCAGTGAAGACAAACCTCTGTGTCTGAAATGTGGAGGCGAGCTCTCAGTAAATCATATTTTACTGTCATGCACTAAACTAAAAGAAGTAAGAAAAAAAAACATTTTACCATATTTTACAGTGAGCATGTACCATTTCATCCTGCTTTGCTTTTAAGTGAAGACGCGCTTGTTGATAACTCATATGTTTTTAGCTTCCTAAAAGAAGCAGGTTTTTTTAGAAAAACTATAAATTCATGCCCTGTGCTGTCTAAATACACGGGAACACCTCGTTGGGCTTCTCACTTTTGAGTAAAAGATCAAGGTCGTTTATACCTGTTGGTACCCACGAGGCCCTTGCCCAGACAAGGTCTCGGCGAGGTATCCCAGCATTTTAAGGGAACTATACCACACGTTTGGTGCATGATGGCCCAAGTTGCTTATGCACCATAAAAACCAAACCAAACCGAAGTAAATGAACAGTCTTGCAATAGATGTCTAGCATTGGGAATATACCTTTATAACGAATTTTCGGTTATAGCAAAACTTATTTGCATGTAAGGTACAACTTTATTATAACAAGGTTTTAGTGTATTATTTACTAGTTCTTTTCAGCTTACTAAAGATGCCTGAGGGGGGGGGGACATGTGACAAGTTTGCTTGCGTGCCTACTCATGCTATGATTGCAGTGCTTCCTAAGGTTTCTTGTGCAAAAAGACATAGAAATTGGCCGGGTGTGTTGCCTCAACAGGACGGCGACAATGGTGATGGCTGTGCGAGGACGCAAGTTTTACAAGCGGCAACGGCGTACCTAGGCATGTCATGTGGTAGTTTTTTTTTTTGACTTTCGCACGCATATGTAAAACTAATAGTTTACAGATATGTAGTTAAAACAGTCTAATGAAATATTTTGCAAACTGATCTACAATTTTTCCTTATAAAACTTTATTTTGTCTTTCTTGCTTCAAAATTTAGTTAAACATGCCTAACTAGGCAATTAAACACTAAAAAAAATAGTGTAACTTACTCCATGCAATAGTAACATGCATTGGGTCGTCTTGTCATAAAGCATGTCGCCATAATAAACTCTGGGTAGAGATAATTGTGGCACTCTGTAATCATGCTCCTCCTGCTTAGTCTGGCCACATCGGGGGCTTCATCATTCATCATCATTTTGCTTGGTGTCTCTCTCAATGTTTGCTTAGGTCATGCACTTAATTTAATGTAATTGGGATGCCATCGTAACCTGTTGATGGGCTAGTAGGAATCCTCTTCCCTTTCCCACTTATGTTATAAACAACCAATGCAAAGCTAAGCCAAGGAAAGCATAGGTGACATTGTTTTTGGTTTTTTAACTGTATTGTAATGATTCCCCTATTGAAAAAAATTGAAGTGGACAAAAAATCGCCTTTTTTAGTGGGTGGGACCCAAGCCCACAAGATTCAAATTAATTCGATTCTAGAGCTGTGTGAATAGCAAAATTTTAGATGCAAAAGTGAATTCGAATATTAAAGCTTTAGTGCAAATCGAATCACACGATTTCAGAATATTTCTCAAACATTTTCTGCAAAGTGAAATTGAAAAACAGTTGCAGAGGGCCCCTAAGCAAATTCTTATGAGATAGCAACGCAAGACTGTTTCTTAGAGGGCCCCTAAGCAAATTCTTATGAGATAGCAACGCAAGACTGTTTCTTTTGACTAGGTTGGTCAAGTGCTGGAAGGGTGGTGCTTTCTAGTTGTCTTATCCAGAATGAGGCAATGCAGAGGATGTGCTGTTATTAAAGTTTTAGTGCAAATCGAAACACATGATTTCAGAATATTTCTCAAACATTTTTCGCAAAGTGAAATTGAAAAACAAAGTTGCTGAGGGTCCCTAAGCAAATTCTTATGAGATAGCACCGTAAGACTGTTTCTTTTGACTAGGTTGGTGAAGTGCTGGGGTGGTGCTTTCTAGTTGTCTTATCCAGAATGAGGCAATGCAGAGGATGTGCTGTATTGATTTACATGCTTTGGGGCAACTAATGTGGTGCTGACAACACTTAAGACATGAAAGGAAAAGGCTGTATTTTCTCAGCCTCTCCTCCAATTTCATTGGAGGCCGAACTAATGTGACAAACAAGGGCCTGCTCTCTTCGAGTCCAGCATTCCTACTAGTGGATAAAAACTTCTAAAGTTTAGCCTGCAAAAAATCCTCATGTGGTTATGCAGAATTGTTGTTCCAAAGCAGCAATAAATACAGCTGCCACCGCTGCTGTAGCAGAGCCCAAAAGGCAGCTTTGCTGCGATTCTAGAGTGTGATGCAGTGCTGCATATAAAAAAGAAATGATGAAGAGGCTATTGTAATGGCACAGTGCGGCAATGTCTTTATGGATAAGCACCAGAAATGCATGGACGCGTGATAGCAGCAGATGGCGAATGCGCCAGGGCAGCTTAATCGCCAACAACCGTTCTTATAAGCATCTTCAGCTAACTGCTCAATAGTGCATATGGCCTAGCGCTGCCAGTGGCATGTGTATGTCACAAACGCGCCACGCTACCGTTCATGCTGCCTCATGCTGCCTCTTAGTACGAGACTGCCAAGTGCGCCACTCAGTCACGCTGCTTTGATGAACTTAAAGGGACACTAAAGGCAACCATTAAGGCACCGTTGATTGTTGAATTAGCGGTCCAGAAACCTCATAGTTTTACTTTTGTGCCAAGGAAGGGCCTATTTTGAAATAAAATCACGTTTTAGTGGTCCGCATTGGGTTAGCGCACTTGAAATTACTTGCCTCAAGAAGCGGACCGCCCGGATCGACTCACGTCACTGTTGCCGTGCACAACGTTGCTTGGCTTTACTGCGCTAGTAGCAGCAGACCGAAAGCAGCGGGAGCCACACGACCATTGATCAATTTCCCGCCATTGGCTTCGAGATTGCAGATGTTTTTTGGTTCAACTGCACCCCGATAGATGGCACCACTTGTCCCGTGTAACCACGCGAAAATTGAACTTTTGAACCACTGGCGCCATTCTCCATAGTAACGTCCAGTGGTTCTTTTTTTCATTTATTTATTTATTCACGTTACCTTACAGGTTCCTGTAGGGACATTGAGTAAGGGGGGTGAGAAAAGAAAACACAAAATATAACAGAAGCAACAGAGTACAAAACATTACAATGTGTGAATCTAACAGAAACGAACAAGCAGCATTTTATTGTGTCTCTTGATAAACGGAAGGTTCTTTATTTAGTGCAGCTAGATTGATTACTAGTAGTTAATTGTAGGCGGCCCGTCTGATGTCATCTGGATCATTTTGAAAATATCCCACTGCGGCGCATGGGCTCTTGTGCATTTACTTTAATTTCTCGGTAAGTAGGGCACTGTTGTTGATAATGTTGATGTTTTATATGTTGTCATAAATTGAACTTTCACTCTGACGTAAGTTATTTGACTAAAGAAAAAAAAAAATTGACTTATTGTCCCTTTAGGCAGCTTTGCATCGCGCATGGCCATGTGCAGTTAGGAATATAGTGGACATCATGAACACTTTCATGAAAATGCGTGTGTTCAGTTGCAACAAGCTCGTAGGCATGCAGTGACATGTTCAGCTTAGTTGGTGATGTGCTGCATAGAGCTAGGAATGATGGGGCTTTTGCGCTTTTGCGGTAGCAAATGCTGCGTTTTGGCAGAAATTCGGCCATAATTTACAGGGGCACATGCATCGGCCAAAGCCTGATGAGTAATCTGCTCTTCTGCCGTAGTCAACGTTTTCAAATGCTGCATGCGAGACAGCTGTAATCTGTTCCGTGTGTTGCTGGCATCATGCTGTGTTTTCCTTGTCCTTCTTTGTTGTTTTTACTGTTATAGCAAAAACCTTACATGCCTCCTCAAACGTGAAAATTGACTGACTGTGTCCCACACCGGCAGCATAAACCTGTGATGCAAAATGGTGCTCATACACAGTGTTGATGCAGTCTCGGCAGTCTCCAGCTCAGCTGATGGTTCTAGGTGACGCTTGGTAGGCAGCCGAGCTTTGCACCTTTTTTGCACTAGACAAATACATCGGGAGGCTGTGGAATATTCTCGGCATCGCTTCCGGAAAAAGTTTCGGAATGTTGTGCGGCGTCTTCTTAAGAACACCTCCCATTAGCCACTGGTTCACGCAAGAAATCTCAGTTTAATCGAAGTGCTTTTCACACACATGCACTTGCCTGGGATTGAATGTCAAACCACCCGTTTCTTTTCGTGGTATATCACGCTTCCACTTTTCTTGCCGTTCGCTTTCTAGGCAGCCAGAACATAGACACCTTGTCGTCATTTCTGTTGTAACCAGACAGACACCCATACACACTGCATGTATGCGGTGGCCTTTTTGACCTTCAGGCACAATGTGCACAACACCAAACATACGATGAAAAATGTGCGGTGAAATGCCACGTTATGCGGCCGCTGTCTGCCTGACACTTCCGGCAAGGACGCAGTGGCGCCCCGCGACTTCCACTTGCAGTGCACAAAGCTCTTCCATGGAGTCATGGCGCAGCTTCCTGACCAGTGAAAGTATTTAAGGACTGTGATGTAACCTGCCCTTTCATGGTTCAAGGGGGAAGATATTGTTCCATGAAACACTACTGCCCCATTTTTATATTGTAAACAGCCGTCCAATTGAGAGGGTTCTATTACCAGCTCCAGACTCGAACAACAGTTTTGTGTAGCCCATAGGGCCCGTAATGTAGCTGAGAGACTTGGTCTTTCGATTCTGATGTGGGAGCGGTCCGCAACATGCTAAAGCATGTTCCGAAAGATCTATTCATAGAGCAGTGTTACTGAAACAAGCGACAGGGAATTGCATGACATGCATTATTCGCTGTCGAAAAGTCCCCACTGGAACCTCGCGCTGACATGCTATGCAGTGAAGGCGAGGCAAAGGTGAGCTTCTTACTGCCTTGTGGTTGTTCAGTTGGAAATTTTTTTCCCCCTTAAGGGGGGTCACGGCTCTTGTATCGCGAAAACTGGCGAGAAAAATCGATTTTTTGAAAATCAAGTTTTCAGTTTTTGGAACACTTTTTCTGTCCGATTTCAAAATATCTACACTGTAAACCGTTCTGAAAAGAAGTGCTTCAGAAAATTCGTTTCACCCTCATAGGTAGCGAGAATATTTCTGGAAATCACGAGAAAACAGCGATTTTCAAAAAATTATAGCCTTGCGATGACACAGCCGGGAGCTGGCTTCTTGGGCTCATCGGAAATAGCATTTCTCTGTGCTCAAATTTCCCGCCTCAGTGGCTCCTCCCTTTAAAAACAAGCGCACAAAAAGCAAATGTTTGAAGGCCGTTTCGAGGCCCTGATTGGCTGTAGCTGCCATGTTGCTCCAGCTCTCCTCGCCATTGGCTCGATGCTCGCTCCGGGAGATCGTCGTCTACTGCTTGTGCGTCGAGAGGACAAGGCTGTTGAAAATTCTTACTTCGTGATGTGTTCACGGTTCGACGATCACTTAGAATATGATTACATCTCAGTTAGGAGCCGTAAGCAGATGCTTGATCAAACTACGAGCGGGCGCGCGGCCTACGAGCGCGGCACGTCATAGGAGTCGTCTTTAGGCCTAACTCCGCTGACTGCAAGACGAACTTTGCAAGCAAGAACGACGCGCTAGCACACTCGTGGCAACGTGCTTCTTTGCAAGCAATGAACCACATCACTCGCAAGCTCCTCGGAACCGTGGACGGGCATTTTACGCATTGGCAGCAGACTCCCCTCTCCACTGCCAAGGGTTGCTCAGAACAGTGGCTAGCAGTTCCGCGTGTCGGCACTCGAAAATGCGATACCAAGTGCAGTGCATGCTGATTTTTGTCACTACAGCTACACATTTTTGCGCATCGTCACCGAACGCTGCCGCCAAATGGAACGGTATGGAAAAATGTTTATTACAGAGAAAAAAAAATGAAATAAAGGTTAGAAGCAGGTGGGTAGGGCTCCTGGTTCAGGGCTCTACTGGACTCTGCAGCCCGCCGCACCTAGTTCAAGAGTGCCACTTGGGCCTCCTTTTCCTCTCTGGCAAGCAAGATCTCCCACTGCTTCATTGTGATTTTTTAGATGAAATCTGAGTCGTAATAATTATGGCTGGCCTTAACTCGCATTCCCATGTAATGTGGGCAAGTGTTGGCTGTCCTCCACACCACGATCAAGAACTAGCGTATGCGGTTGGGTGCATCACATGTTTTAAATGCAGGTGCGGATATGTATTTGTCTGCATATGGCGCCACTTATGCGCTTCTTTTACACTCAGCTGAGCATGTGGCGGGGAGTATCGGCTGTCGTTGTCGACGCTGGTGTTCTAAGATATCTCGAGGAGTGTGGGGAGCCTGGAGTAGCAGACTGGTATCTGGACGAGGGACAGTCGTTCGGTGAGTAATAGCTCAAGCTGCACTGTTTGCTCTTTCGTTACCCGTTTCTGCTACAGTAAAAGCACGTTAATTTGGATTTCTTGAGACAGGAAAAAATGTTTGAATTAACCGTATGTCCAAATTATCCAATCGTTGAAATTAGCACAATAATTTCAAGATTTTTGTCAACATATCTTTACTTCACCAAGTAATCGCAGATGCTCGTCTGTTTGCAAGCGGAAATTCGCACGGACACAGTTTTCTGAGCCCTTCAAGGTACTCAGCAGCTCACATGCTGTCTGCAGTGTCAAAACAAAATTCATCAAGGACAGTGAGGGCCTCTGCGGCTTCCTTCACAGTACAAGGGGGCCTGTGTGGCTCATGGTGTGGCGGCTCCTCTACAGGCTCTTCGTTGGATTCGTCGCCATGCATCACTTCCTTGACGATTGGCTCATCAGTCAGCGAGCCAGCAGTAGCAACACCCTTATCAAGGGCGATATCATCGTCGAGTGTCACTACATCAGGCATAACACTTTCGAAACTCTGACAGTCATCGGCACCGTTGTCCGGCGACACCGGCTACGGCGTCGTCGCTGGAGTCGGTACAACAAATCCACAATGCCTGAAACAGTTTGCAATGACATGCGCAGGCATGTTCTTCCACGCATACGCAAGAATTCTAACTGGGCTCGGGAGACTCTCATCGTATTGCTTGCTGACGTCATGGCACAGGAACATCCGTTCCCAACACTAACCTACGGTACATTGTTTTCACGTATTGGATTATGCCCCGGTCCATGGGTTGTAGCGCTGATGTCGTAATCAGTGGCAAAAAAGCAACTTCAATATTGTTCAGTACGGTGACATTGTTATGTGCAGTGCAGTTGTCAAGCACGATTAACACTTTGCTATTTTTGGCACAGAACTGTCGATCCAACTTTTGGATCCAGGTTGCAAATATTTCACCCGTCATCATTGCTTTTCGGTTGGCACAGTAAAGAGGAAGATTCTTAATATTCTTAAAACAGTGCGGCTTTTGAACCTTCCCGATAACGAGCAGCGGCAAGCGCTCTGTCCTCGTCATGTTGGCAGCTAAAAGTACAGTCACTCATTCCTTGCTTCTCTTGCTGCTTATACACTATCATGGTCACAGTTTTGTCCGGGAACGCTTTAAAAAACAGTGCTGTCTCATCAGCGTTAAATATGTCGTTCGGATCGTAGGTGGCAAGGTGCTCTAGTAGCTGAGCGCTTTTACAATTGTTGACCGTGCCTTCGCTCACGGCATCTCTTTCGCTGCAAACTCTCTTGAAAACAAGGTCGTGCCTTTCCCGGAACCATGCACACCATCCTTCTGATGCTCGGAAGGAATCGATGTGCATCATCGCTGCAAGCTTTCAGCTTGCACCATAATGAGGGGTCCACACACTGGCAGGTTTGAATTACGCGAGCTGACCACCCACCGAAGAAGGGCTTCTTCCAACTCTGGATGAGCTGCTGTTCACAGCCACTTTCTCGATGCGCTGAATGTTTCACCTTCAAACGGCTGTAGAATCTGCTCTTCATTTTTAAAATATGTACTAAGAGTACTTCTTTTAACATTGAACTTCTTCATCACTTCTTGTGAGCCCATTTTTCCGGGCATGCAAATTTCTACTTTGGTGGTTAAGGGAGGACATGGGTTTGAAAGATAACATGGGTTGTTTCTTCATCAAATGAGGTGAAACCGCACAGCCTTGTTCAGCTTCTTGAGCCTATTTTAACTATCCAGGTATATTTTATGCAGGTTAATTATTTTTTAAGATAATTAGTAATTACATTGTATATCTCGCTTAAACGATGAAAATGTATGTACATAAAACTACATAGTGCCACCTACTTCTAGTAGTGGGTCGTATGCCAAGGTGAAGGCACACACCACAGAGAAGAAAGAAGTGCACGTGGGCCCTGTTCTTGCGCATTTTGACGATGATGCTGACACAGAGGTGCACACTGACGCCAGTAACATCGGCCTTGGCGCAGTGCTCGTCCAGCATCAACACGGCAAAGAACGAGTCATAGCCTATGCCAGCCGCTCACTGTCTCGTACCGAGGTGAATTACACGACCACAGAGAAAGAGTGTCTCGCAGTAGTGTGGGCGATCACCAAGTTTCGCCCGTATCTCTATGGTCGTCCATTTAAAGTGGTGACGGACCACCATGCCCTCTGCTGGTTGGTAAACATTCGTGATCCCTCTGGACGACTGGCCCGATGGAGCTTGCGTCTACAGGAATTTGATGTTACCATCGTATATAAGTCTGGACGGAAGCATGAAGACGCTGATATGCTGTCGCGTGCACCCATACCTTTAGTCAATCAAGAAGAAGAGGACGATGACGGTTTCCTGGGCGCCCTTAGCTCATCTGACTTGAGCAGACGCCAGCGAGAGGATGAACAGATTCGACCGCTCATCGACTATCTGGAGGGTCATAGCGCCGTTATACCTCGCCATCTATCTCGCGTCGTGACGTCTTTCTGCCTCTGAGATAATGTCCTGTACAAAAAAAACGCCCGTCCTACGAGCCGCGCTTACCTCCTCGTCGTTCCGAAGGACATCCGGGATGAAGTCCTCTCTGCGTGTCATGACGAGCCCACATCTGGTCATCTAGGTTACTCGCGAACGCTCACCAGAGTAAGTGAGGCGTACTACTGGCCCGGACTTTCGGCAAGCGTGAAGCAGTAGGTTAAAAGCTGTCGTGAATGCCAGCGTCGAAAGTCGCCACCAAGCAAGCCGGCTGGATTACTTCAGCCAATTGATCCACCCCACAAGCCATTTGACCAAGTCGGCATGGACATTCTCGGCCCATTTCTTTTATCGTCCGACGGCAACAAATGGGTCATCGTTGCAACTGACTATTTGACCCGCTATGCTGAGACACAGGCGATACCACGAGCCACGGCTTCTGAGGTAGCACAGTTCTTCATGTGCCACATTGTTCTGCGCCACGGTGCTCCATCTACAGTGATAACCGACAGAGGAACAGCGTTCACTGCACAGCTTATTGATGAAGTTTTTCGACTAAGTAACACTAGGCATCGAACGACGACTGCTTACCATCCGCAGAGCAATGGCTTAACCGAGCGACTAAATAAGACAGTCACAAACATGATCTCCATGTACATCGACGTCCAACACAAAACATGGGATCGCATTTTGCCTTATGTGACGTTCGCTTATAACACCGCCGTTCAAGAAACAACCTGATTTACACCGTTTCGCCTTCTGTACGGCCGCGAAGTTCAGACGATGCTGGATGCGATGCTTCCTTGTGAAGGCGCCGATCAATTAACAACTGACGCAGAAGAATTTGCAGAGCGTGCCGAGGAAACTCGCCAGCTCGCCCGGCTACACATTGGTCAGCAGCAACAGGTCGATGCACGACGTTACAATATGCGTCATAATGACTTATCTTACAGACCGGGAGACCAAGTTTGGATTTGGACCCCTGTTCGACGCCGTGGCCTCTCCGAAAAGTTGCTCAGCAGATACTTCGGCCCGTATAAAGTATTACGCCGCGTGAGTGACGTAAACTACGAAGTGGTTCCGGACGCTACGTTGTCACGATGGGTACAACGAAAACAACCGACCTCTGACATAGTTCACGTGGTGCGCATGAAGCCTTATTTTGCGCGTTCCTAAAAGACCACTTTTCCTGTGTTTTTTTTTTATTTGTGCTCTGACAATTGCCTCATCATTGGTGAACTTATCGCGTCTAACATTTGATTATTGGTGCCCTTTTTCATTGTTTAACCTACTTTGTTTTGGTTTTTTTTTTTCAATAACTTTACAGCATCGGGACGATGCTCTTTCTTTTTTTGTTGTTGAGGAGGAATATTGCCACCTACTTCTAGTAGTGGGTCGTATGCCAAGGTGAAGGCACACACCACAGAGAAGAAAGAAGTGCACGTGGGCCTCCGCTCTGGCAAACAAGCCCAACCGACGCGCTTGGTTAGAGCCCTGTTGCTCAGACGTCAGTAAACCTCGTCGACACCCCCTGGAGTGACGTGACAATAGTCATTAACACATTTATGGATACTAGAAAGCTTAGGAGTGCAATGCTGCAAGCTGATCGAAAATTGAACAAGTACTTCTCAAATTACTGCACAATAAAGTTGTCTGTATGTTACAAAAAACAAAGAAATTTTAAATGAAAACAAAAAAAAAATGGAACTACACATAAAAAATTAGATTTCAGCGCTGGTATTTGTGCACATTTAACTACATTGTCCAAAAATAATTATAGCTCTGGCTGTCCTAGGTCCGTTTTTTTAGAAGAAGCAAACAAGGAAAGTAGTCAAAATCTGTGTTTTGAGAAAATTAGAAAAAAAAAATGGTTAGAACTTTATTTCGCCAGTTGAGAAAATGAGAAAAAAAAAAAACGTTTAAAACTTTATTTCGCCAGTTCTGAGAAAATGAGAGAAAAAAAAACGGTTAAAATTTTATTTTATCATTTCGAGTGAAAAATATGGCACACCTACTTTTAGTCAGTTAATATGCACCGGGCATGTAATCGGACTGATTGTTTGCATGAGTGTGTCGTTTCTTCAAGTCCTGCTGCAAGTTGTTGGCGTGTACTCATCTGCCGACAAGGCCGCTTATCAATTCGGTGACGGTACTCATGCTGATGTGCGACAAATGTGCGCGCGTCATCCATGAACTGTCATGTGACACAGCGATGTTTTCCGGCTTGTCCAGATTGAGTTACAAGTAGATGTCGCACACCGAACTGGTGCATTCGCTGATAATTTTGGAGGCTGCAAGGGCAGCGAGGTGTTAGTTTCTTTTTCACGTAAGGTTGCCACATTTTTAGTGGAGACTGTGGTGCAATATGTTCATTGCTGCAGACACGTCATTCATAGCACTCTACCTGTTTCCAGTAGCCTCCATTGCGTGGGTGGCGGGCACGTTTACAGTTAACGAATTGATTTTTCGTTGTCTGTCTACGCGCGGCAAACTACACTCCGACGACCTGTCGCGCAGTTCACACTCTAACAAGGTCATTTTGTCAGACGGGGGGAATCGTGGCATTGGATCGTTTAGCGATAAGACTGGGCTTCCGTTCCGTCGCTGCAAAGATTGATAGCTGTCGTAGCTTCACTTCTGCTTTTTTACTTGCCGTCCTCTAATTGTTGAGGGTCCGAAACACGGCCGCTTTCAGCGACGTTGTCGACAAAAGTTAGGCCTACACCGGTGACATGGTGACCGCCGTTGACTGCTGCGAGTTGGTTATCCTTGATGTCCTGAGCCATAGCGGGGCTCTTTCTGAAGTTCCCGGCGAACGAACCATCGCCACACCTGCTTCACAAATTTGTGTGACGTGGAACTTCTTTACTGCAGCACGCCGTCAACAGCACCATGACAAAATGGCTCATACTCTTGCGTGTCACGATGGTGAAGCAGACGCCGGAAATGCCACTTGGCCAATCGTATGCCTAGGTTTTGTCACGTGCTTCATGCAATCAATAGAATCGCGTGCTGGTACTTCTTGATGAGGCGCTAATGCTGAAAAACCAATGAGCAAGGCGAGGCAGCAGTGGCAGAAAATTGAAGATGAACCACCCTTCCAAATGAGACCAAGATAGTCACGATAGCTCGTGTGTAACGGCAACGGTACGGCGCGAAAAAAGTGAGATTTTAGCGTCTCTTCGTGCTCACATTCATCTCACAGAGGTGTTATAAATTAATTTTGCATCAGAAATAATGACGCGAGAAGTTCGAAAGCTCTCAAATAAGTGCGAAAATAGTTGCAGGTTCCGAAAATCTTAGCTTCAAAAAGTCTATTTTTTTTGCGATTTTAGGCCTTCAAAGACCCGTGTCCTTGCTTAAGTCCTTGGCCTCGTACTTGGGCCGCTTCGCAGTCGTTGCCATCGGCGGAGAGAGCGGTCACACGGGAACTTGGCACAAAAGCACCTTGTAACGGTCAAGCTAAAGAAGCTGTACGGAACCGTTCTTCGACAAAATGGGGTTCAACTGCTCAACGATGCCATACACCAACGGGAACAAAGCATCAAAAATGGCACCGCCAAACCCACACGCGAAGAAAAGGCATTTAACCAGTCTCAAGTCAAGCCAAGTTGATAAATAATGTCCATGGTGGTGCTGCGCCCGAGCTTCGCTTTTGTTCCAAATGGTTCTTTTTTCGTTTTCGAGACTTGCCAGCGGCACAAAAGTCGCTGAATTATTCGATTTGGGGTCAAAACTGTCCGAAATAACGAGCGCTGAGCCTCATAGAGTGATGCATATATTTATAGGGACCAGATGACGTGTCCAAATTGTCCAAAATTAAGAAGAGTCAAATTAACTAGCTTTTACTGTATATGTCCAGGGCACCATATGATTCAGTGTTCCTGGTCTATTGTTGCTCTTAAGAAGCAGGCAACGCATGCAGGTACATGGGCATTAGTGAAATAATGACAGGATTTTTTAGAGTTCGTGAGGATATAAAATCGTTCCATAACTTCTTTGGTTTTGATTGCGAGTGCTACTGAGAGGGCTTCCTCCGTGTTCATCGAGTTCGTCTTGGCTGAAGCACAGGGAAATAAACCCGGGCTTTGTACTGAACCAACAGTGGCCAATGAAAATCCATGCGTACCGCAGCGGTCTGCGTCCGTACAAAGCATGTCTGGGCCTGTTCCGAACTGTTTAGTGACTTGCCGAGCTCTGGCCTTGTGATGCGCCTGGTGATACAAGGAATTCATGTTTTCCGGTATAGGAGCGATATGGATTTGGGCTTGCATACGAGCGTAAATGGGCACTAGTTCCTTGTCACTGTATTGAGGCCATGCAGGATATTCTAAGCCACGTAAGATTTCTCTACTAGTGGGTGAGAGGCTGTGTTTTTCACTGCGAGATGAGGACCGCGGCCCTAAACTTCTCAAACGCATTGTAGATCCCTAAGGCAATAAGCCGATCTGTGAATGTTCCCATTGGTAGGCCGAGGGCAGCCTTATAGGTGGTATGAATGAGGGTATCCACTTGTTCGATCTCAAGTCTTACTGAGCTCTTGGTAAGGGAGACCATAAGTTATTGTGTTAATTACGAAGTCTTGTATTGTACAAATAATGTCTGCCTTCCAAAGCCTTTACGATGATGCATCACTCTGTGTATCATGCACGCAATTTGTTTAACATAACAGTAGTGAGAAGAGTTTTGAGGGTGTGGTCCGCGTGCATTTTTCCTGTACCCAGAGACCAAATATACGTGTACGCGCTACCTCTCGTATGGAATGGTCACCTACTTTTAGCTACTTTCAGTGCGAAGGGTGGTTTACTTTGTCAACCCCTACCATGCACCCGAACAAATTAGGATTTTTCTGGGGAGCAACTCGTACCACAGCTCTCTGCCATGAGATGCACTCTCTGAGCTGCTTCTTGGAGAGTAGTTTCCTTGTGGCCAAGAGAGCCTCGGGTCGCCCAAAGGGTTATATCATCTGAATACAAGGCGTAGCCCAAGTCCGGTATAGACTGGAGCTATCGGGCAAGGGGCGCCATCTTAATATAAACGAGTAAAGGAGATAATATGGCTCCTTGAGGCGTTCCTCTATCGGGCGTGTGAAAAGCCATGATCTAATGTCTCCTAAGCCTGTTAGTGCAGTCTAATCGGTGAGAAAAGGCTGGATATAGCTTTATATTCTTTCCCCACAGTTGGAGGAAAAATAACATTGTGGCCCATGGTATCGAATACAGTATTTAGGTCGAGAGCAACCAAGTTGTATTCGATGCCCAAGGGAATGCAGAGTAATACTTGATTCTACTTGATCTCGAAACCGAAGGAAAATGTCTCGTGTTGAGAGGTTGTGGCGGAAACCATACATGTGGGTAGAGGAAAAACCCCATTCCTCGAGATGGTGTGATAGGCTCGTGTGAATGACTTTCTCGAAGAGCTTGCTGAGGCAGGATGTGAGCGAAATTGGACGGAGATTCTGTAAGGTGGGGTTTTTCTCATGCTTGGGGATTAGTACGATCGAGGCCTCTTTCCATTCTGGTGGAACGATTCCAGGATCCCAAATGTGCTATTTAAAATAGCAGACTAGTTCATCCAGGAAGTCGTAAAGATTTTGTAACATGGCATTAGTAACGGGATCAGGTCCCGGTGCCGTGTTAGATTTCGCAGATTGTGCTGCGGCAAAAAGTTCAGCCCTAGTGATAAGCTCATTCAGTGCTGCATTTGGCGTGCCCTCCTATCCAAGCGTGCATGGCAGGCCGCCAGCGTCACCCACGAATGTCGAATGGAGAATTTTCAAGAGCTGTTCCTCTGTGCCTGCGAAAACACCCACCAAGCTCTGGATCGTCCTGGACATCGTAGATTTAGTGCTACAAGGGTCAAGCAAGCTTCGCAAAATAGCCCATGTCTTCGCCATGCATAGGGTATTCTTCATCGAGTCACAGAACTGCACCCAGCAGCTGCAAGTTTACGAGCATATTCGTTGGCGCGCTCCGAAACTTCTGCGTTTTTTAGACGCAGTTTACGATTGAGGCGTCAACGCTTAGTTAGGCTGCGTCTACTTTCCCACATATGAAGGAGATGCCGGTCCATAACCGAGGCTTCCGTTGTAAGAGCTATGCATTTCAAAACAGAACCATGCGCATCATGCAAATGACTTGCCCATGCTTTGGCATCCTCAAGGGTGTTCTGTGGGTGAGGGATTTTTTTTGTATTTAGACCAGTCCATTATCTTCACCTGGCCGATAGTACGACGAACCTCCGGAGAGGCTATGGACACACTAATGATGTAGTGGTTGCTGCCTAAGGTTTCCTTAAGATTAGTCCAGGTGGCGACAGATGAGTTTAACCTAAATGCTAAGTTGGGAGAAGTGCCGACACTTACACTGTTTCCCAACCGCATAGGTACTGTGGGGAGTGTGACGAGATGGAGCCCGTGATTTTCTACAGCTTTTTCTAAGAAATTCCCTTTTGGAGAGTCCCGTCGATATCTCCAGCTTGTGTGAGGGGCGTTGAAATCACCTCGGAAAAACGAGGTGGTCCGGCCTGTGCAAAAGTATGAGTGCCCCAGCAACCAGGGGTTCGAAGTCTGTGCCCTTTTCTTTGGGCAGGCTATACTTATTTACAATAAACGTACTGGCCTTGCTCCACTTACGTTCATAAATCTCAATAATTTGGTGAGAAGTTTAACATCCTGTGATGTAATGTACATTCGATGAGATATCCTTAGCCACCAGGATCGCAATTTTTGGAAGTCTTTATTAGATAAGGTATAATTGCCCTGTGGTGTGACTGGCTTTGCATCTGTTTCCTGCAGACAAATAATATTTGGCTTAACTGGAGTTGTTTGTAGTTTGTATTGTTGCATGACATCGGCAACGAGAGAGCATCAAGTAGACGATGAAGACGATGAATGCGATTGCTCTCGTGTTGTTGCTGCTGTTGTACCTCCATCTTGGCCACAGCTGTCTCCGACTCCCCTTGAATATTTTGTAAATATATTTATTACGTAGTACGTAGTTTTATCGGCCTCTGTTCTTACTTTCGGCGTTTTGTGAAGAATTTCGCTGACATTGCCCGACCGCTTACGGAACTACTGAAGAAGGACCTGCCTTTTTATTGGGGTACTGACCAAGCGACTGCCTTCAGCACCCTTACAACATTACTTACTTCCCCACCCATCTTGGCCCATTTCGACCCGTCAGCCCATGCTGAAGTTTGTATCGATGCCAGCGGACATAGAATCGGTGCTGTTCTTGCCCAGCGGCAACAAGGACAGGATCGCATCATCGCTTATGTCAGTCGCCTGCTTTCCCCTTCCGAGAGCACGTTTTCCATCACAGAGCGTGAATGCCTCGCACTAGTCTGGGCAGTCGGAAAATTTTGACCATACTTGTTTGGCTGCACCTTTTCGGTAATTACGGATCACCATGCCTTGTGCTGGCTGTCGTCCCTTAAAGATCCAACTGGACGACGTGGCCATTGGGCCTTAAAACTCCAAGAATACAGCTTTGACCTGGCATACAAATCTGGCCTAATGCACCAGGATGCCGACCCTCTATTCCGTCACCCCTTGGACCCACCCGACCTTTCAGCACGATTCTGAACCTTGTGTCTTCGCCATGTCTGCTTTCACCGATATACGCAAGGAACAGCTCAGCGATGTCCACTTGCACAGCTCAGCGATGTCCACTTGCAGTCTATCATGCAGAGTCTACGTTTGCCCCACGTAGACCCGTTGCTACACTTGTTCGTTCTACGCGATGGCATTCTTTATCGACGCAACACCAGCGCCGAGGGACCAGAGCTACTACTCGTAGTTCCTGCGACACTCCGTTTTGCTGTTCTTGAATAGCTTCACGACGTTCCAACCGCTTGACATCTCGGGGTCACACGCACGCAGGATCGCGTGCGGCGTAGATTCTTCTGGCCAGGCTTTTACTGTTCTGTGCGCCGATACGTTGCTGCTGTGAGTCCTGCCAGCGCTCCAAACATTCCACCTAGCAACCAGCTGGTCCGCTCCAACCAATAGACATACCCACCGTCCCCTTCTACCGCGTCGGTCTTGATCTTGTTGGATTATTTCCTACTTCTCTCACTGGAAACAAGTGGATAGCTGTGGCCACTGACTACGCCACAAGATATGCTATCACACGAGCGCTACCGACAAGCTGTGCCACTGACATCGCGGACTTCTTGCTTCATGATGTAATTCTTCACCATGGCGCTCCTCGACAGCTACTGACCGATTGTGGTCGCTCATTTCTTTCAAAAGTAGTAGATGACATCCTGCGCTCGTGTTTGACGTGTGACCAGCTCACTGTGGCCTACCACCCGCAAACAAATGGTCTTACCGAGCTCCTAAATCGAACCTTGACAACAATGCTCTCCATGTATGTTTCCAAAGATCACCTTGATTGGGATAGTACTTTGTCTTATGTGACATTCGCGTACAATTTGTCACACCACGACACCGCTGGCTTCTCCCTCTTCTATTTATTGTTTGGCCGCCATCCAGCGTTACCCTTCGAGACTCTACTCCCATCGACTACGCAGACGGTTACTGAGTACGCCCGGGATGCCACTGCTCAGGCTCAAGTGGCCCGCCAAATCGCATGGGAACGTCTTCTTGGCTCGCAGCTCTCTCAAAAGGCCCGCTACGATAGCCATCACTGAGTAGTTTCCTACTCTCCAAGTTCATTGGTCCTCCTCTGGACACCATGCCGCCCCGTTTGCCTCTTTTCGAAGCCCCTATCTGGCTACTCGGAGCCTTACAAGGTTTTATGCCGGTTTACTGAGGTCACATATGAGATTGCTGCGTTGGACAGTCGGTCATCGTCGTCCGCACCTGCCACTGACATCCACGTGTCCCGTCTGAAACCATACATCTCCGCATGATACTACTCTCCTTTAGGCGCCGAGACGGCGCTACCGGCGGCGGGGGGTTATATGTTACACGACATCGGCAACCAGAGAGCATTAGGTAGACGACGAAGACGATGAATGCGATTGCGCTCGTGTTGTTGCTGCTGTTGTACCTCCATGTTGGCCGCAGCTGCCTCCGCCTCTCCCTGTATGTTTGTAAATATATTTATTTCAATCATTCTCTCACCCCCGTGACAGTATGAACTGGTGAACAGCTCCCGCATGCTTACGAAAAGTGCAGCAGTTCCAATGCCAGATGTGCGCATATTAGGTGGTAGATTTGCCATGATGGATAGTGGCGATTTTCATGACGTCTGTCTATTTCAACCACCGGCATGCTGGCGAACCGGGGCTATCAAGCGTGCGTTTCCTCACATTACTTATAACTTTAGAGACACATCCATCGACATAAGCTTCAAGATTCTGAAATTCGGAATATATCTGCTGCTGAAAAGCTTGCATGCTTTCAAGTTGCTGCATAATTTGTGGGAGGGCACATTCAGGAGACCCTGAAGACATCTCATTTTGGCCCGAAACGCGGCCAGCCAAGTGACGAGAGACCACGTGTAGGGTTTGTTTGTGGTGAGCTTGGAGGGACGTCATCTTAATCTCAGCCAGACTCTCGCGATAAGAGTTTGTTCTCGGCTGCAATTCATTGGGATTCTGGATTGTTATTAATAGGAGCACAGGGAGACTTGACCTTTGCTCGCCTTACCTCCTTTGGACAAGGCAACGTGAGTCGGCCTGGAGCCCTGGCTTTACGACTTCGGGAAGAGGGGTATCTGGCGTGTGTCTTAGGCTTACAATTACATTTCTTCTGGGACCTCGACTGGGATCTTCACCGTAACTCTACCGAGACCTCGACCTTGACCGAAACCTCGACTGGGACCTTGACCAGGACAATGACCAGGAAATCGACTGAGACTTTTTCCGGGATGTTGTCTGGGAATGAACCTTGGAGTAGGGCCTATCGGTGGCAGGTGGCAGACAGGGCCGGTCCATGTCCAGTTCTTCGGCGTCTTAGCGTTCCCGTGTGGTGAGTTCGATGTTACCTTGTTCGAAGTGTTGTAGCGAGTGTGGCGCAGAGGTTTGAGCCTCTTCTTGCAAGTGCGATCTCCCCAAAAAGGGTTTCTCCACAGGTTGCACATTTGGGCGAGCATTTGTGACTGGGAACAGGGTCTCGCACGCCACAAATGAGACACACTGGAGTGTCATGTTGAAGGCATACATTAGATCTATAGCCAACGTGGTAACACATTTTGCACACTTGCATAGTGTTCTTGTAGGGGTATCAAGGGAGTTCACCGTCATGGTAATAGACGCAGCGTGGCACACGTCCACCGTAAAAGGTGATTACCGCAGTTGTGTCACCGAGCATCCGTGCATGTAGGACTTCCATGCTCCATGCCTTGTGTGTGCACTTAGAGATTTTCCTTGTTCTTCAAATAGGATGTGTGGCTGAGGTTCATGTATCACGGCTTGGGTGGCTCCCTTGCCGGTTGCCACATAGGCATTGACTGCATGCAGCCGTCCAATGACCATCAAACTAGCGATGCGACTGACTTTCTCAGCAACCTCTTAATAGGGCGTAGAGGCTATGAAGATGTTGGAGCCAGGCTTGATGCAAAGTGAAAATTGCTCACCTGTAATGAAGCCTTTACATGCAGCTATCACTGCGTTGGCGAGCGTCGGGCTTGTGAGACTTCTTACGGGAAGTTCCTGGTGCGGCCTCACTATGACCTTGAAATCGTCTCTGGGAAGAGGTGGAAGTCTGCGATACTTCGGCTTCTTGCGCGATCGTTCCTGGGTCCGCCCATTAGAGGTTGGCGGCTGGCTAGCAATGCTGCCCTGGTCCAGCGTCTTTTACTTGCGCTCGCGAGCCTGTGCCTTTCGCTGATGCAGTGTCAGCGCTACCTGCCAGTCTCCATTCAGCTCCTCCTGCCTGGGACGGCGGGTGTCTGTTGTATTCATGTTTCGCAATGTTGCAAGATCATGCGCATCTGTCTCTCGGAAGTCCATGCTATCATTGTCATCGCAGCCTTCGTCTAGAGCCGCAGGAGTAGAGGCGGCCATCGATTGCTCGAGCCCCGTCGAGACTCTAGAAGCGTTGCTGCTGCCTACTCGCCGTTAGGCTTCACACTTGACCTGGTACGTCCAGGGTCGTAATGATGAGAGAAAGCGTGTTCTCACCGACAAGAATGGTATCTAAAGGTGTCTAAAAAGTTTGGGATTTATGTCACAGCCAAGAAAAGTCTGCTGCACGCAGAACACTGACCAAAAAACTAAGTTCCAGAGCTCCATGGGAGCGCGTCGGCACTCTTCGGCGCCCCTAGCAGCATTTCGGCCGGACAATACATCAACGCACTGGCTGCACTGTCCACATGGCCGTGCACTTCACGGTCATATGGAGTGCTGTTAATAAGTTTTAGTGATACGATTTAGACATGCTTGGAGCTGTGCTTGGTATCGCCGCAAGCGTCTATGAATGGTCTGAGACAATGAAAACCTCGTAGATTAGCATTTTTACGACCGACCGTATCATGATGCGTTTCATGGCTAAAAGGGCAAAAAAGCATGTATAAAAAAAAAAAAAAACGCAGGGGTGCGAATTTTTATATGTCCAACTTGCGTCATTAAATAAACTGCTACAAACTGCTACAACTGCTATAAACTGTCACTCCTTCATTCAGAGAACGTGGTTTGAAATTCATGCTTGTTCTTTGTAGACAAAAAAAGGAGGTTACAAAAAAAAAAGGCAACAAAGGCACACTGGGCAGAGTCCACATGTCTGAGAAGTCAAATATCGTAAGACAAACATAAGATCACAATTTTTAGGCATTTTATAGACGTAAAGAGAAGGCGGAACTTCAAATGCAGTTTTCTCAATACTTTTTTTTTTTGGCATTATGCTCAGCTCGTGGAGCAGATATCTTGGCAACCGCATCACAGATTTTGATTCAGTTTGTTTTGTAACGCTACTTGAACTGTGCTTCGGGGGGGTGGCAATTCTAGTTTTTCATTTTATTCTCTAAAGAATTTTTCGTAGGGCTTCTTGTTTGTGATGCAGGTGTGCCCATTGCAGTGTTGAGAAAATGTCAACTACAAGTTTTAGTGCTGCAAGAAAATTATAAAAAATTATTTTTGAAAATGTTGCCCCTTCAGTATACATTTGGCTATGCATAGAGCAATTGCCATTTTTTGTCATTTTATAAATCCTCGAGCCCCTCCATGAGGTTCACGGAAGAAATCATTTGTCTTTTTTTAAGTTTCTGTGCTATCGCCCAAAATTTTTATGGAAGCCTTGGGAGGCCATTCTTAGTGTCTTGTGCCAATTTTCATTAATATCCAGCCAGAAACAAGAACGTTCGTTTCCAAAGGCACGTCCCCCCTTAAAACAAAAAGTACTCTTTCGAAACTTTCTGCTTGTCTTACTGACAAACAATATGTGCAACAATATAAAAGCCATATCTTTACTTTGACCACTATATTGCGAAAATTAAGCCACAATCTTGAGTCAAAATGCTGTTTTTCCCAACTTTGCCACATTATTTTGGCAATATTTCAGCTTCATTTGCTCCCGAAGTACTTTAACGATTCAATATAGGAACATATAAAGTAGGAAACATAAATATATAGCAAAAAAATTTGTGCTTTTTTATAAAAAACTAAACATGCAGCATATTAGAATTTTTTCCAAAGCGAGAAAGAAATTTAAACAATAATGAATAAACTATCATAGACATGAAAGAGTAGCACCTTTAGATTATTATAAAAATTGTTTCGTATTAATTACTCAAACCAGTTATATTATACAAATCATTTAGAGGGACACTGTTTCACATGGGTGCTCTAAGTTTGAAGCATCCTCTAGCCAACACAAATTTTTTTTTGCGAATTAGAATGCCTCAATAAGTGCTGTTCACATTCACATATACCTGCTGTTTTTTTTAGCATGATTGGAGATGGTCGAAAATTGACCGGGTACACTTGATATGGAATACCCCCCCCCCCCCACCCACTCATATGTATTATATATATAAAGAAGGGTTATCTTGAGGGCTCATTTTCTTTGTTAGACACAGAAATATTAAGAACTAATGATGAATATGCCGAGTAAATCTAAGGAAAAGTATAGGAGATGGTATTAGAAATAGTTGATATAATTGTGTGTGTGTGTGTGTGTGTGGGTATATATATGTGTGTGTGTGTGTGTGTGTGTGTGTGTGTGTGTGTGTGTGTGTGTGTTGGGTTAGCCTAATAGTTTAAAGAACTTGAAAAGCAAAAATATCCCTCTTTGGCACACTCATTCCTCTGTGTTGATGAGGCACTTGCCCTCGGCAGGCTTGCTTTGTTCGGTGCCAATCCGATGAATCTAAATGCGAGCAAAAGCTCCTATGTCCTTCTGGGGAGCAGTGCATGAACCGATGTGTGAAACACTCTTAAGCATCATTTAAAATGCACCTCAGGTGCTCTCCATCGAGTGGTGGAAGAAAGTAAGACAGTTGGAGAAATCCAGGCCCCATGCTTTGAAGGCAAGCGTCTTGACGACTAGGCTACAAGCCCATGCTTGCAAATTATAAATATACCTGAGCAATAAAAATCATAGAGTTTCCTAAAATTAACTAGAGTAGACTCTGGCGCTGCGATCATTTAGTGACCCTGGAAATGATGGGTAGTACGGGAATTTGCCTAGTCTTCATACTTGCGGATGGCAAATCGTACTTGTGGCTTCATTTATTGCTGTGTTTCAGTTTTGTTCCAAGGAAAAAACGAACTCTTTTGAACTTCGTGACCCGATATGAAATGGTAAGCCTAAAAGGATAAGGTGGTGAACTGCAACCGCCTAAAATCTGCAGATTTTTGTTTTGTTAGAAAAAGCTCTAACACAAACACACACGGAGCCACAAGTACGAAGATTAGACAAATCCGTGTTCTACCCATCATTCCCATGCTCGCTGAAATGCCGTGCATTGACACTAGTGCCTGAGTTCCCTCCAATGTGTATTTAGGAAACTCTATGATATAAATGAATACCTTACATTTTTGAACAGCTATGTGCCTAAAGAAAATTGGCCCCGTATCTGCATTTAATCTGCAAATGGTGTCGAAAGACGATACTTGCGTTTGGAGAGAGTGAACAAAACATTTATTTGATGTTATGCTCGAGAAAATCGGTGAATGGTATTCTGGAGGCGCTCCGTTGGAGTGCCTCGAGCGTGCAGCGGAGACGAACGAGCGCATCAAGTCGTGCCACACGTGAGACATGAGCGCCATCTGGCAGTTTCTTTCAAAAACAAAGCGCGTGGCTCTGAGACGGGTGTTCGCGCCCGTCTCTGAGGTGATAATGTGTAGAACGCAAGGCAACGGGTAGGTGCCACCACCGTCTCGTTTCAGCAAAGCGTTGGAAACGCCTTTCCGTGCAAGCGTTGCATGGTCAGCGCAGCGGGATAAGCGCTATGGTCCTTAAAATTACTTATGTATGCCTTTTCCAGTAAAAGACGCACATGCAGAATATATACGTATTATGGTGCCCCAGACATGCGCAATAATTGCTTTTTAATCGAAAATAGCACGAGTATGAACGCTGAATCTTGAGCAACATAGGTGGGCGCTGCGGATGGGGTCGGCAGTTTCGAATACCAGATGTTGTTAAGAGTGGACAGACAAATGTACAGACAGAGAGACAGACAGACCAAAATTTTTGCGTCGAAGGTCCCCAAGAAAGGCTATTATCTTTAAAAAAGGCAAAGGGAAAGGCAACAAGAATTTTAGCAGCACCAGTGGGGTGCCTTGAAGCAACAGCGATCAGTTCATCAAATGAAACGTCTGTGGGCTGTTATACTTTATATAGGGTGGCTATATTGCCCCTGGAAAAATATTTTCTCAGCAATGTATTTGTGTTTAGAAAATAAGCTGGCCTTTCAACATTACGTCTTACAGTGATTCATAACCTTGATAACATCATCTTCTTTGGTTCGAACGTTGATAGGCACGTTCACAATCTGTCCTTTTATACGAACGAGACTGGCCTCTACCATACCAACTCTGTGCCTTGTGTGAACAGCTTTCTGGCCGTCAACCTTCATACAGTGGAATGGCTCATAAGATTTTTGTCCAATGATTATACATGCATGCATGTGCAGTATGATTATACAAGCACTGGAATGTGCTGATGTCTAAAAACTACTGGCAGTCATTTAGAGCGGCCTGTGACATCTCTGCGAACCGTGGCCTCATAAGGTTCGTATCATCGAAATGTTAGTGTAGTGGTCAGTGTCTAAGAGCCATCATCATTATCATCATCGGCCAACTTCATGTTCACTTCAGGGCAAAGGCTATCCCCCAATGTTTTGCAATTTGTCCCTGTTCTGTGTGAGCAGATTTCATTTTATGCCTGCAAAATTGATTAATTTCATCACCCCATCCAGCACTTTCATCCTAAGGTATGTTAATTGGCAGCGATATTTTTAAAGCATAATTTCAAATTCTGGCCTATCAGTGGCTGAGTTGGACAACTGAGTTGAGGGAAGTGCAGTAGAATCTCAACGATATGAATTCGCAGAGAGCATGCAAGATGTTTGTATCATCCAGAATTTTTATGAACCAAAACAAGTTAAAGCTGATCATGAAGATTAACAAGAAATTTATCTGCGTCAACTACTCCTTGCTGAATAAGTCTATGATGTTCTTTTGAACTTTTCTGCCTTTGTTGTTTTCCAAGAAAGCTGTCTGGAAAGAATAAAACTTGGCCATGGTTCCCTCACTCATGCTGCTGGCACTTAACGCGCTATCACTTTTGGCCTCAAAGGAAGCGAAGGCGGCGAAACTCGCCAGAAATTTACTCAGTTTTCTGCCTAAGCGACCAGAAAACTGGGCCGGGACGTAAAAAAAAAAATATGCTTCCTGGAGCACTCACACTTCAGAAGCGAAGCGAAAATGCCAGAGCAACCGGAAAACCACGTCTGTGCGCGCCGATAGCGTCGACATTTGTTTTGCCCCTCATACATGCCACCGCCGCTGCCTTCGCCACTTTGAGAATTCATTACATTTTGCCCATTTCCTGAACATTAAAATTCGTATTGAGTTCCAGATATGTATTCAAAACACTGAAAAGAAACAGTTTGCAGCTTTTCAAACGTTGTTTTGGGAGATAAGCCACCAGAAACGGCACCGAGCGGACGCTCCGGCAGCGGCGGATTCAGCTGGCTGGGCAAAAGCGAGACACACTGACTTGCTGCTGCTGCACCTGCTACTTCCAGTGTTATCAGTGATCATAATCTAAACCAGGCTCTCAATGAAAACGTCCCTGTCGAGGCCGTGAGCTTCATCAGGCTGCGCGGATTTGAAATTGCATTGATGGGAGCCACGGCCGACGCCTTCTCCACCATGTTGAATATGCGTCCAGTCGTTTACATTATGTGGTTTGAGTCGTGCCGTTGCATTGGTTGTGTGCCATAAAGAAGAAAGGCGATATGCTACCACTTGGCGGAAAAATTTGTCTGATTTTGTCGTTGTGGAAAAGTACGACTTGGCGGCAAAATGCGGGAAGTTCCAGTGAGTTTTGCTGCATTTGCTTTCTTCGAGGCGATTGCACGTTCATATTACCTGTGGTGGCTGGGTGAACCGTTCGTATAATTCCGAATCGCGGTGCATTTCATATAACGTGGTCCATTCAAAACAACCTCAAGATTCGTATAGCGAAATCCGTATCAACCGTTATCATATCATCGAGATTTGACTGTATGAACTTCAAGCCTAGGCTTGTTTCAGAATGGGACCTCAGGCATTCTCGCCTTCACGAAAAATTCGCCCACTGCGGCTGGGTTTCGATCCTGGGGCTTAGTGGTATAGCACCTAATCACTATATCCCCGGGGTGGGTGACGAACACAGGTTAGACAGGTCACATTATATGGATGACATACCTCTTTTTTGCTCTTGACAGTTCCTTAAAGGGAGCCCCTCGTCATGTTTGGTCATTTTGAGCTGTCAAGCACAATGCATATACTGGGTACTCATTATCACGTCTGCCAAGATTCGCAATGCTACGCATCACAGAAGGAGGTGGAATTTCAAACTGAAAGCTGCTTGCCCTTCTAGCTGGCATGCGCTCTAAGGTAGAGAAGATGACGTACAACAAGGAATGGCCCTTCGTAGTTATCAGTGCTCAGACTCTTCTACATAGGCATGTGTGATCCGACATGTGCAAGAAATGCCTCCTTAGCGCATGTCTTCATGCTCTCACCGTTCAAGACACGACAATGAAACCGTAATTTTCTAC
This sequence comes from Rhipicephalus microplus, assembly GCF_043290135.1. Lineage (NCBI taxonomy): Eukaryota > Metazoa > Arthropoda > Arachnida > Ixodida > Ixodidae > Rhipicephalus > Rhipicephalus microplus. The sequence continues at coordinate 40,861,600 of NC_134710.1, read as the reverse complement.
CATGTTGTAGTGTTTGATTACGCTCTTTTATCATTTCGCGTCTATTTCAATGCTCATGCGGCACTGGCTTATGATACCACTATACCTGACAACTTTCAGTGGCCGCTTAGCTAAAGTTATGTGAGTAAAGCTTCTGCACGTGTGTGAAAGTACTGTATCTTCCGGTGTATAAGACACTTCTTTTTTTTTTTTTCTGATATTTTTGCTGGTGCATCTAATGCCAATAAATGCCAAGAGTAGAGATGGACGAACACCAAGTTTGAAGTTTGTAGCGAATAGTGCTTTGGTGGGATAATTTCGAATTAAATAGTTAGAATAATCTATATCACATAAGAAAATTTAGCATTTCTACCGTTACGTAATTTGCACAATATTTTTAAGAAATGGAACTAGGCATTTGTGAATGTCATTGCTTCTAAGTGGATGCAACTTTGAATAGTAGTAAGGCTTGTATAGTGGTACAGTGACAGTTATAACTGGTACAATGCGTTATATTTAAAAAAAAAATGTATATAAACCTGTATGACACGCTTAAATTATACTATACTTAAAAAATAAAGGTGTAAGTAATATGATTTAAGGGGATATGCTACTCGAAAACACTTTTTGTTTTTTCACTCTAGAGCAATGTAACTTCAGCTGTTTATAGGACCTTTTGTGCTGATTTTAAAGATACAATTATTTTCTTGCGAGTTGCATACTTTTAGTTCTGTAACATGACAAAGTGAAAACCATAAGCCTTTTGCCCCCCTCTTCATACTATTATAACTTCCATAAGTTCTTACCATTGATTGTTCATAATGTTTTAAATAAAATGTGGAATGCAAAAAATTAATTAAGAATTGTGTACAAAATATGTAGTGAAAAATAATAAATGAAGTCCATATTTCTCCTATCCTAGTAAAGATTTACATAGAAATTTTATCATGTAATAAATATATTGAAATATAAACAAGATAATTGCATTTCTCATACTTTAGAAAAATGAAGGTAAAATTTCATGCAGATTTGAGCACCAAAAGTACCTGAAAAAGAAGGGGCAGATTGAAAATTATGGCAGAATCTGTGTTTTGAGAAAAACGACTTTTAAAGTTAAAATTGAATTTTTATTCATGAAAAATGTCATTAAATGTTGTGAAATTTGCACACAAAAAAAGAACAATCCTTCTTGTAGTGACCGCTGCCACTAAAATGCGCCAGCATAAGTTTGTCCCCCACGGCTCTTTCGAGCTGACAGACAGAGGCAGGAAACGCTTGCCAATCTTCTGCTCCATCTGGAGGAGCCTTGTGCCAACTGCAAGCTAGGGAGAAGTGCGACAGAACTTCGAAATCTGAACAAGGTCCAGTATCGAGGGACACAACAGTGCCGATGCCATTTTGTGGCCGCGTTTATGACATGTACAGTCGTACCAAGGGCAATGTTGTCCCCACTAACTTTCCTCACTGTGAGCTCTTTCGACTTCGCAAGATTGGCGCAGATGGCACCCATTTCCGCATCATGAGCTTTTCGGCTGATGGCTGCGAATGACTTTTGATGTATTGGCTTTAACAAGCCAACAACTGCTGCAAATCGGACCAGCTGTTCATGGCCGATTCCTACAGAGCGCGCCGTCACAATAGCTTTCAAGTTGACAGTGTAGCTACGGATTTCTTCATCCATGACAGACATAAATGCACGAGAAAAGCATTGTTCAGCTGCGCTGCTTGACAAGACATGGACCCCGCAAGTAAGTTTCACAGCACAGTACAGGCGCGCAGTGGCCAGTGTCGTTCCCCGATTGGTATCACGTAATTTAAAAGCCAGTCGCGGCGCTCGGAAAACTTGTCCAGAAGCGTGCTTCTTTTTATCATTTCTTGTGCCACAGCAGCAGGGGAAACCGTTGTTATATGGAGAGTGAGGCTTGACTTTTCGCCCCGTGCGATCGACAATGGCGCGCCGCGCCGTATTATCGGCGGAAAGGTGCTCGAAGACTGCGCACTTTCGGCCTTTGAACAGCCTTGTGCTTTTTGAATACAATTTTAAAGCATTTCCACTTGAGTCTCGACATAGATCTTTTTTTGTTTTTCAGAATAGTAGATGTGCTAATCTTATCAAAATAGGTGAAAACAAAAAATGAGTAATTTTTAAGAAAACTCATTTTTCGACCCGCATCTCTCCTTAACCTTAAGTGCGGCTTTGTGGCAGTCTGGATTTCCCCTGTATGGGTGGTTTCACAGCATATGGCCCTCAAGCTGCTGTGAAAGCTCCCTTACAGGTTATATGTGTATATACTTGCTCTAATATGTATATATTGTCAATTTTGAATACTTTGAAATTTAAAAGATCTAAATTCATATTGAAGTGAACTAAAGTACCGTAATGTTTGTTTGAATGTTCAAAGTGTCCAAATATCTACCCATGGGGCCTTGCAAAAAGTCGTATGATTCTGTAAGACCGATACGTTCATATTTAATTTGTGTGTGATAAAACTGAGTGTGAGAGCATTCGTAAATAAATATATCTAATATTCATAGTTAAGAACGGTGCAAAAAACACGGGACACAAATGAAGAACTTTCAGACACAGACACATTTGTGTCCAGTGTTTCTTACACCGTTCATAACTATGAGCCCACACCAACTCTCTCAATTGACTGTGATATCTAATCTTGTTTTAACAATAAAGTGGGTGTTGTGTTTGATGTTGTTCAAGCAGTGTGGCTATAGTATCACTTTATTTAGTAATACCTCGCAGGCCCCTGAAGGGACAGTTGGTGTTAGCTTCAGAACCTCCCATGAGCATAGTCATCGACTGTGGTTACAGAATTGACATATGTGCCGTAATCTAACTGAATAACTCAATAGTGATACTTCCTTAATAAAATATTCATATTGATTTCTCGTGGAAATAATGTCTGTCTTCTCAGAGCAGTATATGATTTTCTGAGAAGTATATGATTTTTCTACGTGTCATGAGTGATCCTTGAAAGGTGGTGCGGGATTGAAATGTCCTGCTTCACCCCTCATCTTTCACTTCCCACATTGCTGGCTCAAGCCGACTTAATTGCTGATGACTGCTGTGGTGAATGCATGTGGGCAGACTTTCTTTTTTGCGCATAGTGGGCTTCTCTCTGTTGGTGTTAGATTACCGTTGTTGCACATGTTATTGGGATGCACCTTGATTGAGCTCGTAATGGCCCTTAGACAGCCTTTCCACCTGAGCTTGCTTCTTGGTGGCACTCTTTTGCCATGGTGAAGGGCTCGCTAGCCTGTAACAAGTTGGTTAAGGAACGCTTGCGTTTTGCAACTTTTCATTCGGGCCCTTGGTAGACCCTTCCTTCCTTTCGTAAGCTGTTCTAGGCCCACGTATTTAGCTGGTTCTATGGTGAGCTTTAATTTGCCTGCAGTCTGGGACTATTGTATTGTGCCGCATTATGGGTTAGTAATAGTAAACCTGCATTTGTTAATGATCTCCATGGTATGCCTTTGCCGTGCCATGTTGGATAGTTGATGAACCTCACCGTAGCACCTTTTTTGTTCACAGTGTGCAAGAGCCTTGTTTTCTTTCCTGACTGCACTCGTAGAGTAAGCCTGGCACATTATGTTTCTACAAGTTCAGTAAATGAAAAAAATACGAGCATTTTGTGAAGGCACACGTGCAATGTTTTGCCTAAGAGGAGCTCGCCTATGCATTCTTGGCTTTTGTCTGTCGTATTTATCACGGGTTTCGGTTTTACCACTGAATGACGTATTATGCCATAGGTGCCGCTCAAAGAACCATTCCCATTAAAAAATGAATCAGCAGTGTACTGTTCTTGCACTACAGTGGTGGTAGAGCATTTACCTCCAATATGTGAGGTACTGTGTTCAGTCCTCAGTACCATGGAGCACCAACTGGTTTTTTCGTAGGGGGGGGGACTTACACCATTCTTGTGTTTGGCAATGTACGGTTACTCATGTTGAAACACAGCCTCTTTTTTAATCTTTTTCTTTCACTCACGCTTCCCTGCCACCTCGCCCCCCCCCCCCCCCAAATGCTCATTTATATGGATTTCAGAAATCAGTTTTTCCTCGCCTCAAATCATTATCTTAAATGAAAAATTGTAACTTCAACATTGTAATCTTTATAGTTCTTTGTATATTCTGTTTGCACTTGTGTTAGCTCTTAAAACCTGTTCTTCACATGTATGTTGCATACCTTTTTTTTTTCCTTTTCTTCCCCAGTGTGTCATGTGTAATGTGGCTCGTCTGAAGGGTGACTCGGGAGATGGCGATTGCACTGCTGATCCAGATGACCAGCAAAATAACTCTGCAGTTGTGTCAGTCTGTACTGGCGATAGCAACTGTCTCACAGAAACAACTGAAATTGAGGTAAGGATACATCTTAGATTGAACCGTGTGGCCATTGTGTAAGTGAACCCAACCAATACAGTTTGAGTCATGTGCAGGATTCTGCATTGTTGGTCTGTCTGACATATTTAGAATGACAGAGAGTTCAGCTGCCGTATATTGCCTTGTATAAGTCGACTCCGAATATAAGATGATCCTTCACTTTTGACCTCGAAATCAGGAAAAAAATCTGCAAGTAAATTATTTTAAGAAATTGACTGCATTGACAAAACAAAAAATTTATTGCCAGCAAACTACAACTTTAAGCCTTCATGTGGCAGTTGTGATCGTGCACTTCACAAAAGCTACGCGCACCATGCTGTCCGGCAGCTTGTACCAAGCGTCGACACCCACTGTGTTCAAAAAAACCCGTCTCACACGCTCCGTCGGCGACTGGGGCTTGTCGTCCTGGTGCATCCAGTCTTTGTAAAGTGCCGTCATCCGGTCCCTAAATGGTTTTTGAGTGCCACGTCGAGCAGCTGTAGCACAGGGGTAAGCCACCTGGGATTATCGCCAACTGGTAATCCACGTTGGCCACGGTTCACCTCAACGCAGGTCGCATACCGATCCAAAGCTCGTGCCAAAGTCCACGCCAAAGCTGAAGTTCTTCGTCCGGTCTCCGAGAATCGTGCATGCAAGAGGATCTCCGGAGGCTGCATTCGCCGCGTTGATCCATCATACCGTCAAAGCACTTGTTACCGTACTTAGAAATTGGGTAAAATATATTAATTTTAATTGCTTTTGCTACATTATAAGTATAAAATAGGCGCACAGTAATAGTAATAACCTTGGTAAACATTGGTTGCCTTATGTTTCATTTTTACCACCCCCCCCCCCCTCATGTAAACATCCGCGGATAAGCCTGCCACCCTAAACTGGGCCCTCCGATTTAAAAAAAAAATTCGACTTATATGTGGCAATATACAGTTATTTGTAGCTATTCACCTCAAAAGAAATTCACCTCAGAAATTCACCTCTGTTTTCGTGGGCACGAAAACAGATGTAGACAACACATTTAGGTTCTCTGCTTCTCCTGTGCTCATGTTTGCAGATCCATCCACTGATAATTAAAGGTGTGTGAGTATTCGAGATTTTATGAATAGAATAATTCGATAGGGTGAATATCTAAAATGCTACAAAAGCCAATGAAGCAACTTGGTTATGGTGTAGTGGCTAAAACAAATGATAATGATGCTATATAGTAAATATTTCATTAAACATTTCCGAGATATTTCAGTTCAAAAGCGAGCGTACATTTATATTAAAGGATATTATGTCATTTCGGTTTGTAAAACGTAACACATGAGAAAACAGTCTAACCCTTCACAACTTTGCTTCTAAAATAAAGGCACAGACTTTTTACGCAGTTCGGTCACTTATTCTGGAAGTGCTGAAAAATGTCCCAACTTTAGCTCGTGAAATCCTCGGTGATTGACTTCACATGTTCGAGCGGTGCAGTCACCACTGCCACATCTCATCAGTCATTCAGAAACTCGTATCATTGCAGCACACAGTTAAAAAAAAAAAAAAAACGCTCAAAACGGGCTTCAGAAGACTTTTATGTTGATGGAGTACAATATTACCATTGTCGGATGAGCCATACTGTGCGACCATAGCCAGGGGGAAAAAAACTGACTACAAGCTAGCTGCCTTAGCTACATCTATTAGCCATTAGGAGTGCCACTGCTGACTTGATAGTGGCTCTTCTATTATAACGTGCCTGGGCATATGACACTTTGTAATATCTCTGTAGCAATCACTGACTGTGTTATGTGCTTGAGGACGTGAGCAGATTTCACTTTGTTCTTTTCTTTAATTAATAATAACATATTTTGTATACCAATTCAAATTCGAGATGAAATTTTACTATTCTCAAATTTCTGCTGATGATGTCTAGCATACAGCTTGCCTGGATAAGGTTCTAATGAAATTAAGGGTGTGTTGGGAGCTGAAGACGTGTGTGGAAGCTGGAGCTTCTTTTTTCTGTTTTTTATGATTTAATTTTCTTGTTGGTGTCTGCTTTTGTTTTACTACAAATACTATTTAGTGTATCATTCATCAGTTTTAATTCTTGTTAGTGAAGCCATTGTCAGCAATCGAGGGCAGTATTTAAGGTTTTGATGCACTGCAGTTAACTATGATACTGAGCCTCCCAAGTCCAGGTGACATGGGAAGCTCCTTGTCCAGGCCGCATTTGCTGACTTTTCACACGTGCTGCAGGTCTGGGTTAGTGACAAATAAAGTGTCCTGGTTACTTGTGTCACTAAATTACAATTTTAGATTTCAAAGGACTAAAAACCATTTTTCTCTATTTTACAGACTTCCAGATTTAATTAAATAATTTGAGCATTGTCATCGCTTTGTTAAATCTAGTTTCAAGTGTGCACGGTGTTCGATGGGCATGAAGTAATGAAAAGTACAGAGTCTTCCAATGCTTTTCTAGGCATAAAAATCCACCCGCAGTTTTATACAAAAACAAGAGCTGCCGCTAGGTTCTCTTCAATCAGCACGGGGGCATCCTTGCATGCTTGCTGCGCTCTGCTGAATGCTATGCCAGTTTGAGGCAATGGTTTATCGTCCACCAAACCTCAATAGTTCAACTCGTACTTCACCTGACATATTACATCATTGTAGCATACACATGTGGAAAACTGAGTGCTGCATTTTAAACACCAAGGCTATGGTATACTCGGGGACAACTTTTTGTGGCAATAAAGGGAAAGCTACGGGGGCAGAGCTACTGCATATGTACCGCTCTGTAAAGTAGTCCAGCTAGACTGGCTATTCGAACGACAGCCGTGTTCGAATGATACCACAGCATAGAACTTGCTACATCTGCTTACACAGTCATTTGTGAGTGAAGTTCGACACAAGCTCCTTCGGTGAGTTGTCGGAATAGCTGGAGGGCGATGCACGCTCACCTAAAGGCGAAGATGCTATTTTGCCTACGAGGCGCACCCAAAACATGTACTGTTTTCAATCGTGCAAAACGTAAAGTTACACTTCATAAGGCGAAGCAAATATTTTCTTGGTTCGTTCAGCATCGCTTTATGCCATAGAAAATAATGTTTTTTATGCTTTTCGCGTGCAAAAGGTAGACACATTTGTGGACTATATTTTTCAGCGGTGGCACACACCCACTTCCGCGCAGGGGCGTCTGCGCAAGCAGGCGTTTGGTGCGTAGCGACATCACTGATCCGAGCTAACGGGAGGGGGGGGTTCGACTCCCTCCCACGCCTAGCCGTGCGTGGCTGAACCGTGTCCGGGGAAAAGGGGATCCTGGGGGTTGAGCTGACGACGGGTGATTGGACCTTTAAGGCCCCCCGGCAGAGGCAACACACCTCTTTGGCCCCGGCTTCACGTAGACGGCACCCCTGGGCTGACCCTCCCAGGGGAAATTGGCAATCGCCTTTTCCTATCTCTCTCTACCTACATCTTCGTCTTTATCTCTCACTTTTTATCTGTCCTGTCATCTTCTCTTTTCAGTTTACTTCCAAATTTTCTGGCGGCGAGGGTTAACCCTGTGTAGTTGCCCAACCTTGGGTAGTTATATTCGGTTATAGCGGCGATGCATGGCTGGTGTCTCCAAGTGTTCACTAATCAACCTTGTAGTGTCTCCTTGTTGAGCTCAGTGGTGGGTGGCCACCATCGCCGCCGAACTCTATTCAACCTTGTGGCGTCCCCTTGTTGGTCTCAGTGGTGGGTGGCCACCATCGCCGCCGAACTGTACACAATCTGTATGGCCAACTTTTCCCCCCCTCTCCCTGATCGCAACCCCAAAAGGTGGTTCACCGAAGAACCGTTTCTTTTTTCCAAACCGAAGCAGTCCTTTCCCAAGTTTCATGTCGTTCATAGCCAAAAAGAGAACAAAACAGTCCGAGCAATTTCACTTTTTCTTGTCTCGAAAACACTCAATCGGCCCAGGATATCGTGTAACGAAGTTGGGAAGCGGCGACCTCCTTTTGGAGGTTCGCGACAAGCTCCAATACGACAATTTACTTAAACTGGTAGTGTTTGGGGATGTCCCAGTCTTAGTGGGCCCACACAGGTCAATGAAAACAGTGCGCGGCGTGGTCTCTGATGACGACCTGCTTGGACTGTCCGTAGGTGAATTATTAGAAGGCTGGCAAAACCAGAATGTAGTCAAGGTCCAAAGAATAATTATACGATGAGACAAAAAGGAAACACCCACGAAACACATAATCATCACCTTTGGTACCAGTGACTTACCTGATTCTATTGAAACTGGCTACTGCAAGCTCCGTGTCAGGCCCTATGTGCCAAACCCTCGCAGATGTTTCAAGTGCCAGCGCTTTGGACATAGTCACAAAGTTGCAGAGGGCGCAATACTGTGCAAAATATGCATCTAATGAGCACGCATCAGATACGTGTAATTCAAACACATCATGTTGTGCAAACTGTGAAGGAGGCCATGCTGCCTACTCGAAATCGTGTCCAATCTGGAAAAAATAAAAACAAATCCTTGAGATTAAAGTGAAGTTCAATCTGTCCTTTGAAGAAGAACGTAAATGGTTTTCCATCTATCAGTCCAGTCCCTTCTTCGTCCATGTGATGCGCCGGGGTGCCCGGCCGCATCTTTTCGTGCCCGCAAAAGTCACACAGAGTGAGACTGTGGGTGCGCCACAAGCGCCCCCGGCTGGAGCAGCCAGTACTGCTCCGCCACCTAACAAACGGAGCCAGCAGACTCCCCAGTCTGCTGGACCTCGGACCACTGCAAACGCAGTTAGGTCCGAATGTTCTGTGAATGTGCCTGCCGAGCAGACACCATCCACCACCTCACAAGAGGTGATGGATACAAGTACGACTCTCCCGGCGCCCGAGACGCCGAAGGAGAGGCGAAGCTCTTTGGAGCGCGCCAAAAAAGAAAAAAACCCCAATTACAGGGCTTTCAAAATGCCCCGTAACCTAAGGCAACACTTTTGTACACACAGCACCACACAAGACTAAAATGACACAAATACTACAATGGAACGTCAGAGGACTGCTGAGAAACCTCGACGATATCCAGGAGCTCTTACACGAACATACACCAAAAGTGCTGTGTGGGCAAGAGACACACTTGAAACCAAAACACACTAACTTTCTACGCAGATACGTTATCTTTCGAAAGGATCAAAATGATGCCATTGTGCCAGCCGGTGGTGTTGCCATTATAGCCAATCAAGGGATTGCATGCACACACCTACCACTACAAACATCCCTTGAGGTGGTGGCTGTTCGAGCAGTTCTTTTAAATAAGCTCGTCTCCATCTGCTCTCTATACATACCTCCACAACACCGTCTTGAAAAGCATGAATACCAGTCCCCCATTGACGAACTTCCAGAACCTTATATTCTTTTTGGAGATTTCAATGCGCATAGCAATCTATGAGGTGACTCTCGCTGCGATGCTCGAGGTCGCCTGATTGAACGGTTCCTTTTTACTTGTGGCGCATGTCTTCTAACTCAGAAAGAGCCCACATACTACTGCCTTGCCAACAATACCTACTCGTCAATGGACCTCAGTATTGTCTCTCCATCCCTCCTTCCTTTACTGATATGGAACGTCATCAATAATCCTTACGGAAGTGACCACTTTCCGGTAATGCTAGGCACACCCATATCAAATGAATATCTCCCACAGGTCCCCAGGTGGATCACTGACAAAGCTGATTGGGAACAGTTCTCGCAGATTACTCACTTAAGTTGGACTGACCTATCTAGTTTAATTATAGATGTAGCTGTACAATACTTTTCAGCTTTTCTGACTGACGCTGTGATGAAATGCATCCCGCAAACTTCTGGACTGCCTGGCAAGCGACGTCTCCCATGGTGGAACTCTGAATGTCGCAATGCACGCAAACAAAACAAAGCGTGAAGGTTGCTACGGGACTTGCCGACAGCAGAGACTCTTGAAAGCTTTAAGAAAATTAAGTCTCAAGGAAGGAGAACGCGCCGGCAGGCTAGGAGAGAAAATTGGCATAAGTTTTTATCAGGCATCACTTCATATACACAAGAAACTAAAGTCTGGAACATGGTTCGCAAGGTAGCAGGACAACACGCATCTTCACTACCTCTCGTAGACACACAAGGGGACACCTTGGAAGACCAGGCAAACTTCCTCGGTGCCCACTTCGGAGAGGTGTCCAGCTCGTCGCATTATACTGCAGCTTTTCAACGACACAAAAGAAAAATCGAAAAAGAGAAACTACAGCAAAAATCCTCTAAACATGAGTCGTACAACAACCCTTTCTGTTTGGCCGAGTTACAAGCATCGCTATATATCTGCAATAAATCAGCTCCAGGTTCGGATCGTATAGTATACGAAATATAAAAACAACTGCCTCCTCAAACGCAAAGAACCCTGCTTTCCCTGTATAACGCTATTTGGTTTTCCGGTGAAATCTCTTCTGCCTGGAAAGAAACCATTATTATTCCGATTTTAAAGCAAAGCAAGGATCCATTTTCTGTAAGTAGTTACAGGTCAATCGCACTTACAAGTTGCATGTATAAACTTTTTGAAAAAATGATAAATCGCCGACTTGTACATTACCTTGAAACAAACAGTCTGCTCGACCCATTCCAATGCGGCTTCCGAGAGGGTAGATCCACCACCGACCACCTGGTACGTATCGAGGCACAGATACGAGACGCCTTCGTCCACAGACAATACTTTCTTTCTGTGTTCCTCAATATCGAAAAAGCCTAGGATACAACATGGAGATTCGGAATATTAAGAGACCTGTCCAATCTTGGTGTTCATGGCAGGATGTTTACTATTATCGAAAGCTACTTGTCCAATCGTACATTCCGTGTCAGAGTGGGCAGTGTTCTTTCCCGAACATTTGTCCAAGAAACAGGAGTACCGCAAGGTGGTGTACTTTATTGTCAAAATGCATTCTTCGAGTCTTTCTATCCCACAAAATATGTTTTACTGTACATATATTGATGACGTACAGCTTAGATTTAAGTTTTGTAACCTGGCAATTTGTGAGTGGCAAGTTCAGCTTGGCTTGAACGAGGTTTCCAAATGGGCTGAGGAAAACGGATTCCGATTAGACCCCCCAAAAGCACGTGTGTCTTGTTCTCTAGAAAGAGAGGCACTCACCCCGACCCTGACATTCAATTGCATGGTCAACGCATGTCTGTTAATGCCCAATACAAATTCTTAGGCCTAGTTCTGGACACCAAGCTAACCTTCGTACCACACATTAGGTATCTAAAAAACAAGTGCATCAGAACCATGAATGTTCTAAATGTGCTGTCACGCACTACGTGGGGGAGTGACAACAAGTGTCTCATGAACTTGTACAGGAGCCTCATACGCACTCGCTTGGATTATGGAGCAATAATCTATCAGTCTGGGACACCCACCGCCCGAAAGATACTTGACCCTATTCACAACCTAGGCCTCTCTACAGGTGCCTTTCGCACTAGCCCCGTTGAAAGCCTGTACGTGGAATCGAACGAATGGTCACTCCACCTACAGAGATGGTACATGTCTTTTCTATACTATCTCAAAGTGAAGGCAGACAAGGACCACCCTTCAAATTTCATAATTGGTGACGCGTCTACTTCTGTTCTGTTTGAAAACCATCCGTCTTTGAGACAACCCTATTCACTACGTGTGAGGGGCCTTTCTGAGGAAACCGGTGTGTCGCTCGAATATCGTCTGATGGCTCCCGCAGCATGCCCACCACCATGGCGGTGGCAATTGATAGATTGTGATTTGTCTTTTATAAAGATTGAAAAGCATGCACCCATTGCACATATACGCACATGCTTCCTGGAACTACAACAAAAGTACACATGCCCCGAGTTCTTTCCAGATGCCTCAAAGTCCAACACTTCTGTTTTGATACGCAGCCATTGGCCCATCCTTCTCAGATACTGGCGTCTTGCATCCTGATGCAAGCATTTTTACAGGAGAAGCCTATGCAATACTTGCAGCTGTTAAACACAATGCACATATAAAACTACAAAAAAACGGTAATTTACATGGATTTTCTGAGTGTGGTGATAGCCTTGAAAACACTTAAAAAACACAAAAACTCAGTTCTTGAGTCCCTTTGTTCACTCTTATGCACAGTCTACTCATAGAAACAGCATGTTGTAGTCTGCTGGGTGCCGGGGCACCGTGAAATACAGGGAAACGTTTTGGCAGATCAGCTGGCTGCATCCACCAGCAACGATGCCGCTAATGCATCAATACCAATCCCTGCACTTGACATGAAACCTTTCCTGAAACGAAAGCTCAGAGGTTATTGGCAAAACATGTGGGATTGACACACAAGTAATAAACTACATGTTATTAAGCCAGAACTTGGTCATTGGCCGCCACTATCAAAATCGCGACACACAGAAATAACACTTGCAAGGCTAAGAACAGGGCATACATACTCTACACATTCATATATTCTGTCTGTCGGTGATCCACCATTGTGTGCGAGATGTGGAGAACCATTTACGGTTCTTCACATTCTCGTCTAGTGTAATGAGTTGGACGCTCTAAGAAAAAAGCACTTTTTACTGCCCTACCGACAGCAGCTCCGAATACATCCTGGGATGCTTAGCGGTAGGGATTGGCTTTTTAAAATTCACTCATTGTTTACGTTTTTAAATGATGTACATAGTTTTCACTGCATATTTCAAGGTGACCTGTGGTGACTACATCTCCGCCATAGTCTTATTATCATGACCTTTTGACATTCACTTTCACTGCACATATTTCACGCCACTGTCATGATTTTACTACTTACGTTTTTACCCGCGTTAGCGCTAGGAATTTTAAGGCCCCTTTACAGCCACGCATCATATCATTGTTCATATCTCTAGTCTATCGAAATGGTGCTCTTTGGCCATCAATTGGCCCTTGCGCCATTAAAAAACCACCCATCATCATCATCATCATCATCACCACACCCACTTTGGTTCAATAGCCTTCCCTTCAATGCTATAGAAGGTTGTCCCCGAGTATAGTAGCTGCATTACCTGTACATGTTAAAACTGTTGCTTGGGCAAGTTGTTTCATGATTATTTAGACGGATTTATCAGTGCAAAAAAGATGGAGCATTTAGAAAAGACACACACACAGCGCTGATAAATCAGGCGGTACATGTTGTCCAGCGTGGTTCCTTGCAAATATCAGGTGAGCATGAGGGCATTTATTTAGACATAGGATATTTTTTTACTTGGACTTGTGACACTGCAAAATGCAGTTAAACCTGGATATAATGAAATTGACAATTTGCTGAAAAACATTCGTTATAAAGAGGATTACATTATATACAGCTTCAGTAGAGAAATCCAAAAAATAAATGCACAAATTACACAAAGGGAGAAATGAAGGTAGAGCTCTCTCAAAACACATTAGCTATAAAAAACTGTGTTATTATTGTGATACTACTTATATGGATACTCTCAACTGGTTTTTGCTGCCACTACCATGTTCCATAACAACTCCCATCTTTATCGCCTAGAGAGCGCATACGGTAACATACTCCGTATGCTCAAACAGACCGAAAACTGCCCGTCTTCAACGAGGACGGAAGAATGGGGGGGGGGGGGGAGTTGTTAGAGTAGCAACTGTGAACTTAGATTATAACCCATTCACTGCTTTCGATAACAAAGCTCGTCCTGCCCAAACCGTCACCAGACTGCTTTGGATGAGCAGAACTTGTCCCTAGTGGAATAGGTACTCCCTCCTAACTTTCAAACGGAAAAGCCGGGTTACATTATGTGTCATCCACTAGAGTGCAGCATTCGCTGGAGGATTTAGCTTTCTCCTGTGACAGGAGTGCGGTGGCGGGGACCCATGCATAGCTTGCCTATCAGCATGAAGAAAAATGCTATTTGTTTTCGTGGTCTTCTTTGAGTGATGATGATTCAAGTACAGATATTTTGTGCCCTGAATTGAAGACAGCGATCACGGTGAATTGAGTAGCTACTCTAGTGATGGTGAAGACAGGTCGAACTCGAACAATGCAAGTGCCTGCCCGTGAAGCTGCCTTGCGTTATTCCACGTTTTGAAATTTTCCACGCAGCCCCGAAGCTTCCAGAGTGAAAAACTTCAAGGGTGCTTAGCTTACGCAAGCAAAAAAGGATGTGCCATTTATAACTGTTTGGTTTATAAGGTTTTCAACTTTTATTAGCAGCAGTTAGCTGTTTTTCTATGTATTGTTCAGAAATAAATTTTATTTCGTTGCTTTGACTAAGTATGTGGTGGAATTACTTTTTCAACATCGACTAGCTACTTTTTATTACAGTAAGAATCGAAATCGGCAATAAAAAAATGGGCATTTTTTGACCGGAAATTAAAAAAAAGTGAGCTGTTAAGGGTGTGGTCGCAATTGCTGTGAAAAAGTGCTTCTTTCTAGAGCTTCCATATTTGCTTACACCAGCGTTTTGTAGGAGTTCCGGGATATTGGATCCAAAAGAGTTGGCTGTTAGCCTTACTTGGTATTATATTACAATTTGTTGCTATCCCATTCATTGTATTGCCTGCAACGTGCTACTGTGTTGCCAGAGCTAATCCGCAAATCGCAAAGGCTTTGGTCCCACAAACTCATGGCGCGGTGCAAGACTGCAAAGTGAATGGTGAGTTGACCTCTGAACAGGGTTCGTACAGGTCCTTGAAATCCTTGAAAACCCTTGAATTTGAAAAATGCATTTTCAAGGTCCTTGAAAGTTCTGGAATTTTTTGTCATCCTTGAAAATCCTTGGAATGTTCTGAGCAGTGCAAACATATATATTGACATCGCGGCCTCCTAAATGTACATCGGTGTGTGATACTGTCAAACTCCCAACATGTGAAGCAGTAATGCGGCGGCGTGGTGCACATGATGTCATTTTGCAGAAGTGCATGTGAAAAAGTTAGTTTCTGGCGAGGGTGAAGCAGTGAATGTGATAGTAAGAAATTAGAATGTCACACAAAGAAGGGCAAGCAACACCATACGTGCATTGTGCGCCGCTCAAGTACGAAGGACGCACGAAAAGAAAGCGCACAGGACGAGTGCCGATGAACGACTGTTATAGCTCGACACTGGAAGCATGCTGCTTAAACAAACCAAGAACGGTGCTAGAAAAAAACGCACATGTATCCACAGGATGAGCATAAATTAACCACTGTCACAGTTGTTACTTTTTGGTTGTTCAGCAATGTGCTGCGAGTGTCAACTGTGCACAAGCCGACACTCTCGATGGGGTGGTGCCATCAAATTTCAAGGCTATAGCAAGCACCGTGTGGGTTTAAGAATATATATTAAGTTGCTTCCCAAGTGTACCTAAATGCTTATTCTCCTTATCGAGCCCCATCGCGAGCGCGTCCAACACTGATGTAGCTAACACAGGAAGGGCAACAAAAGTTTTAGTGACGTCACGCCAGATCTGTAGTCAGCTGAGTGACCTCCGGACTTCCGCCCCGTACATACCGGCAAAGCATCGCGACTGCTGCACGTAGCGGCGAGTTTGTTTTGCAGGTGCTTGTGTGGCACATGTGTGCAAGAGCTGACAATACTCTGCATGACGCGTGCAAAGCTTTGTGATCATGTTATGAAGTCAGCTACACTGCTATGTACCTGCACAACACTGTCCCCACAAACATGAACTGAAAATTGTTCATATCAAAAAGGCGGCAGATTATATAGCGAGAATAAATGAATCTTGGTGCGTGTATCGTGCTTATTGGAGCTTTAATTAAAGCTTGCAGCAAGGAGCGCGCAAGCCACAAATATTGTGGCACGACCCCTTTAAGGCCTGACTACACATGTACGTTTAGGCCCATCAGTGCTAACTTTCCGACATGACATCGTGCTCTCTCCCTATGGAGAAGGTGCGAGAATTTGTTAAGACTACGCTCTTTTTTTAAATAGTGATATCCATATATTGTAAGTGCAATAAAATTGTTCATTTTTGAAATTTTTACAGTGAAAAATTCTACCTTAGCATGCCCCTTTGAGTCCTTGAAAAACTTGCAACAGGTCCTGGAAAGTCCTTGAATATCCTTGAATTTTCGCTTTGGAAACCTGTACGAACCCTGTCTGAAGATCCGTCGTCGTCGCCGTGGTCTCTGAAAGTTTTCATCAGTGCTGTCATGAACATGTCACTTGGTGGTAGAAGAGGGAGAAGATGAGGAAGAGAAAAGGAGAGAAAAGAACAATATCGATTCTAGAAATAAAGAAAGAAGATCATACATTGAAGCAGGCCAGGTGAAAAAAAGAAAGAACATATAAAAAAGGGGGTGAGGGGGTCTTGGAACGTTAAAAGGCAGACGTGCGGCGACAGCGGCACGGCATTCGACAGAAGTCTGCCAGCAGAGCCCATAACCAGGTGCCCCTGCCTTCTCATCAACACCCTGTGAGCCATGAGGTACGACCCGGAGAGGAGCTCGGCCGAGCGATGTCATCCTTGTGAAGACGCGAAAGATGTCCTGCGGCTTCGCTCCGTAGAATGTGCATCACAAGGATAAGCGGTACAGCCGCTGCGAAGGCTCGACACTACAGTCGCGTGATACTGCAGAGACCCGACGGTGTAGCCGATGGCCGTGCACCTGTGGCGCGACGGACTTCTTAGACGTAACAAGCCTCGAGGATTCAACTCTGGAGCCGCCACCACGTCAGGCCTTGCACCTGTACTGTAAATATATTTTTCTAGGCTGTGTATATAGTGTGCAAGGGACCTCTAAAGCTTAGCTTTCATGTATTCTGCTACTTGAGGTTTTTTCATAATTGTTTGTTTATCTCACAAAAATTTTTCATACTCCTTTCGTTCTTGTGTGTAGAAGCTACGGCAAGCTCCTAATCTGAAATCTCCTCCCAGTCAAAAAGTTGAAGTGGTTAGGGGTGGAAGTGCTGCGCTAATTGGTCCGTTCTGCGCCAGTCTGACCTGCTGCGCCAGGCTGTGCATAAAAATGGCAATTTCCACGATAATTGTTGATTGGAAGCGTAAACTGCCAATTTTGTTGAATATTATCGTCGACCGAACAACACTGAACGTTGGCCGCACAAAGGACGCGGCCGCATCCATATCCAATGTAGTTCGATCACATGTTCAATCATGATCACGTAATTCGCTTCATTCATTGAGCTTGTTCTTGTCTCATCGCTGTTATCGCCGTGGTTTCCGCTCAGAAATGGTGGCACCAACATGAGTAACTGGGAATTGTCTAGTAATGCAGTAAAACCTCGATAATTTGTACATGCCAGGCATGATCCTGTTGCCCAAAGTACCCATCAAAAAGTCTTTTTTTTTTTTTTCGTCGAAGTGCGGAAAAGATACTGGGCTTACACTCGCACACGATTGTTTGATAGCGCGCAGTGGCGAAATAGCATTTCGAAATTATTACAGGGTCCTGGATACGCAGCGACTGAGATAGCGACAAAATCGATCGGCTTACTGTGATACATATGTGCGCTTCTCTACCGCGATTTCATATTAATTAAGCGACAACTGAGTTTCATTGAAACACATAGTGGTTGCGTGGGCTCGATCATCTCTTAGATAGTTGCATGCAGCGCGGCGCCTATGCTGCTCGCGCCGTCGCTGCCGGGTGGCTTGCTGTAGTGTGCGCGCAGATTTGCCCTGTGAATTGTTCATTCCCACTTCGCTCCAGACCGAGCATAGATGAGCAGAGTAGCTTGTTTAATTAGGGTGGGGATAACAAACTTTCATCAAATGAAGTGCACCATGAATATCTAGTCGCTGCCGGGTGGCTTGCTGTAGTGTGCGCGCAGATTTGCCCTGTGAATTGTTCATTCCCACATCGTTCCAGACCGAGCATAGATGAGCAGAGTAGCTTGTTTAATTAGGGTGGGGATAACAAACTTCCACCAAATGAAGTGCACTATGAATATCTAGTCGTCATGAAAACGAGTTATTTCTCTGTCAGCTGTGATGTTTAATGATGGGAGCACAAATGCGTGCTTACCCACACGTAAACACACCTACACACACACACTATTTGTGGGTAGTAAGTCTGGTCAGATCATTAGTACTGAATGTTTAGTGAAAGCCATTGGAATTTTTTTACCAGAAATAGTTTCAATTGACAGTAATGTGTTGTGACCCTAGAAAGAAGCTTCAAAATTAACTTGCATTGCTCTGAAACACACCTTTTGGTGCTCCGAACCTGTTCCAGTACTCCCATTTTGTAGCGCCAAAGCTGCTCCAAAACAGCATTATTTCTGCTCCCTGAGCTGCTCCAAAACACGAAAGTCTGCTTCCACCCCAGAGTGCTCAAATTGGAAAAATACCAATCGGCCACAATTGATTTGCAACCCATTGTAATTTTGCCACCATTTGGAAACGTACCAATTACTTCCGTTTGGTAAATCAGTTCAGATCCAATTAATTATAACCATTTGGATAAAACTGGTGGTTAATTGGTTGACCAACTGATGGAGTCCAAGTGGTCATCCAATTGAAGCTAACAGGTGCCCAAATGGCTAACTAATGAAAGGGAACCGTTGTGCAACTGGTAATCCAGTTAATTGTAAATGGTCTGAAACTAGGTGGTGTTCAATTGTTCAACCAATTGAATGGATCTAGTCATCTATTTGAGGCCAGCTGGTGTTCAAATGATTGGCCACTTGAAGAGAACTGGTGTCCAATTAGACGGGCACTCAAAGGTACGTGGTGTTCAATTGTTTAACCAATTGAATAGATGTGGTCATTCCTCTCATTGCTGTCTCTTGTCAAACTTACCGCCGTTTTCATGAACCGGCCTTAACTTATTGCGGTAAGGCTACTTACCAAAGCACAAGAAAAGTATAAGTGTATGAAAAGTACAAGGTGTGTTTCAGAAACTTTCCTTATCTTGTCATAAGTGCGCCTTATGAAAGGTGTCCTAAACTCGTCTAGTATTAGTCCTGGGTGCGGGTGTACATAAATTTGTGCTACAAAATCATTACCTAGGACAGCAATAAATTAGCTTTACTGTAAGAAACCAATGACAGAATTCACGGAAGCAGTCAAACGCAAATAGCAGAAATGTTTGTTTAGGCTCCGGCAGTTTTTGGTGAAATACTTGTCTTTCGTCTGGCCACTTTTTTGCAACTCCCGTCGACGCAGCGAGGTTGTCGTATCATTTTTGTTATTTCGACGTCTTGCATGTTTTTGCTGTGTTTGGCATTACTGTTGTGCTGCTTTCAGCGTTTGCCTTTTTTTCTCCCTGTTTTTAAAATTTCACAGATTTATTTAATAGTTTCAGCAGTATTACAGCATTTTTTATGAAGTTGCGTTTATTGTAGAACAGTGCACTCACATGAACCTCACTGATGAAGTGGATATGTTCCGACGAATTTTGTCAATAAGTACTAAGATGCGCGCTCTATGCCTTCAGATACAGTGCTTCAGAGAAAACAAGAAACGTGGAAAGCAGCTCCTGATAGAATTCAACAGCCGACACAATGTGCATCCCTGTACGGGCAACCAAACTATTTGAAATGTGTTTTTGTCACTTCAAGAAGTTTTACTGGTGCTGGAAAAAGTTTTTTTGCAACCAAAGCAGGTTATCTGCTGGACTGTATACTCGTGATACGGTCAGCTATGAGACATTGAAAAGGCCATCACTCTCAATTTGAAACGGGCGAACACCATAAAAGCGCAATGTGATGAACAGCTGCATCAGACGCGGCACATAAAACCCAATCGTGGATAGTTTCCTGCATAAACTGTACAGCGAGCAGATTCTTCACGGCACTTTTTGGGAAGCAAGGGCAGCACGAAAATTCTTGCTTGTCGTAGGTTTCCACAGGGTTCCTTGAATCGTCGAGGACTCGTCGTGGCAGTGACAACTATGCATATGCTGTGCCGTTCAATATTTATTCTTTGCGGTCCACATAATCGACAGAATACGCAAAGTTGTCATCCCCCACCATGTTGTTTAAAGCCTTAAGGTTGGTCATAGACTACCTTCACTGGGCCTTACTCAAACGATAAGTACAGGGTAGGCTTTTGAAATGTGTTTAGGGCGGACTTATGGCTAAGGTTGACTTAAGTCATAAAGATAAGCTTAAGTTAGGTTTGTGAATATGGGGGGTTAGACACCTTTTGGCTCGTACTTTTGTTGTTGAAGCGACAACCTGGTACACAGCAAATCTTGGGCATCATCGCTCATGGACACCATCCGTGGTTTTGCGCACAATTCTTGCAGCTGTCGGTCACTCAAATTTATAATACAAGGAAAACTGAACGCCGATTCCAGTAAATTTCTTGGACTCCCAGTGTCTCTACTCAGCAAAGCTCTCTTCAAAGTCGTTACAGAAGAGCTTCGTGGTCAGAAAAGCATTGAAGGACTAAGTTGTATTCAGTTTTGACTTATGTGTCTTTTTTACTGCTATATTGATAAAAAATTAAGTTATGTAAGCTAGGTGTTTTAATTTTCTGTGAGATTACATTTCTGTCATTCGAAATGCAATAGTCATATACTGCCCCACTTTCTTTACTAGGACCATTCAATATATAGGGCAAGTGGTTGGAGTGAGTTATTGTGACAGCAATTGTATGGACGGACACTCTCTAAGGGCTTTTGCCGTAGTCGTTGCCGTCATTTTCTGTATAAAGTCCAAATCAATAGCATCCCCCCAGGCATGGTATGTTTAACCTAGACTAAAAGTGTGCAAGTGTAGCGACTAACACGGCTGAAGCAAAGATCAGACGAGCTAGCTCATCTTCGTTGCTTGAAGGGTGCATGCGATGACATCACCCAGAGTGCTGTGAGGCTTGCCATTTAATGGTGCTCAAGCAGAAGACATCACCCAGAGTGCTGTGAGGCTTGCCATTTAATGCTGCTCAAGCAGAAAGGGAATGTCCCGCCTTTCTCGAAGGAGCATGAAAGGACATGGGGAGAAAATCGTTTGAGCAGAATTTGTCAACTTTGCATCAAGGGCACACGTGCTGTCTGGGCAGGTATTGGCACACGGTTCGTATACACTTCTATGTGCTGCGCTTTCAATCAGGAGAGACTGTGCAAGAACCGCTTCTCTCCCTGAAGCATCCGCATTTTGTTTTTCCAGTATTTTGTACAGTTACGTGAAACCTGATCTAGAAGAGTTAGCTGGCAGCTTCACTTTGTATAACATTACCATTTGTTGTTATTACATTTATTGCTTTGGCCTTGTGTGAAACTGGGAATTTTTTTATTGAAGAAATTGTAAGAATCGCATAAAATAATTGATTGAGAAAGCCACCCATGGTATTTTTGTTTTTTTTTCCTTTCTCAGGTGCAAGTTTCAGGAGATGAAACCCCACCTAGCAACAACTACCTGTGCAGTTTGCGGCGACAGGTGCGGGAAGTGGATAGGCTATGGCTGAATGCCTGTCGCGCTGTTGTGAACGGAGATCCTGAACCGATCAGCCGTTATCTAAGCTCAGGTGGAGACCCTGCACGACAGCTGACTCATGTCGAGGCAGGGCTGCTGGCTCGTTCTGCCAACTTCGATCCAGGCTTCACCCTTGCACACATGGCCATTCGCCAAGAGGTACAGTAATTGTGGCTGCTACTCTAGAATGCTAGTCTTTGGGCACATGCCTCTAGTGAGCTTACAAGCTATTGGCTGCGACATCAAGTGGAGTTGCATCCTGGCGTCAACTGGTAGAAGCGCGCAAGTGTGGATGGCTCCATGCGTTGTCTGCTAGTCACGTCATGTTTCTATGTGAGTGTATGTGATGCACGTTTTCAAAGGGTGGTTTGTCCGGTTATGTCAGCGCGAGTATAACTGCTTGTACGTATGCCTGAAACGACATACGAAATCATTTGTCCCTTCTCCGCTGCTAATGCATTGTAATAAGATAGGCGAGTGCAACTTTCCAGAGTGCTGTTTATTGTCGTCGTACCCTCCATTCACCAAAATAATTTCATAGTGGGTGCCACTTTCTGCTTCGCACATATAAAATGTTCTTGGCGTCCCTCAAACATGAGGACTATGAAATGGTGTGTGAATGCAACATTTTAGCGACTCGGTTGTAAGCAAAAACGAGGCTCTAGGCCATGCCCTTCTGCACATTCGTGGGTGTACACTATGACACAGTAGTTTATCGACTGTGTGAGAATCCTTGGTTGTTTTTATCTGGCCGTGGTACCACCACATAGAATTATTACTATTGTATAAACTGTGACACAACGGTACTTGCACTATGCTTAAAACGGAGTTGCTGTGCCCAACCGTGTGCTTAGATTCAAGAACGCTTTAAAGAGCCCAGGCATTGAAAATGATTCAGACGGTGTGCCTTATATTTAATGTTTTATAATTTCACTGAAAATCTCATCTTTTTTACAGGTTTCAGCGTTTGCGGGGCATTGATGAAAAATGGCCGACAGAAGGCAGCGGTCATTTTTCATCTGAAAAGAAAAAAACATGCTTTTTCATAAAATAACCAGACCTTTGTTGTAGCACTGTCATGGATGTAATTCATCGATGAAAGCTTTCTGCTGAACGCTTACAGAGTTTTTATACTTCTACTGGTGCAAGAACATGTGCGTATACGTGTAAACGCAATGCAGCACAAATTGCTGTCAGCGTCAAGCTTTCTTGACTAGACTTATCGACTGTCCCACATTTCATGGTGAACAGAATGAGAAAAGTGGATGTATTATGCATATAAGGTGCGAACGTTGGTACTGAACTCATCGCATAGATATGCGGGCTTTCCGCAGTCTTTCTCTTTTTTGTGTTTTGTATGCAGATGAGAAAGAAGTAAATAAGTAGTTCCGTCACGCTGCAGCAGTGTGTAGCAGGTGGAACTTGAGCTAAACATGCACAAAAAGCACAGCAACAGTGCGATTCCGTGCGAAAGCACGCAGACAGTCACACAGGGCGAGCATTCCTTTCAAAGGGACAATGCGCTTTACTCGCTCGTAATAGTAACGTTGCAAAGGCTTCTACACTGATTCAGTAGAGAGGAGCATAGATATTACCAGTGAACTGCACTTAACGCATTTTATTCGCCAACTATATGAAGCGCCACTGTGTGTATTTGTGTGCACGCTGCCGACCGCCCAATTTCGCCGCGAATAGTATTTACATTTGGGTACACTGAAGTGTTTGTTTTGCAAAACATTTATTGTGACAGCATAGGTTCTCAAACTGCCAGGGGTTCGCTGAAGGAGATTTGGGGTTCCGCAGGTGGCCAGAACGAGTCCAACCCGCTTCTGTTTTACCCTATAAGCAACTAATTTATTTATTCAGACAAGTAATTTTTCAATGCATTTTGTACTTAATGAAGTCGTTATTGACATATTATAAAAGAGCAGAAATGTTCACAAGACTCATATAGGGTCATTCCAAGTGAAACGTCCCAGCCCAAAATTTGACCACCAGCGATTCTGCTGAACAAAAAATTTAGCTGAGAAGTAACTATGTGAGAGTGATTTTAGGGAAGTATTTTTGTTAAAAAAAAACTGTGCGGTCACGTGACCGCCCTTTAAATGTGCTGGCAAAAAGGAAAACTATGTATTTATTTATTTCAAGCTACCTTACAGGCCCCTGGGGGGGGGGGGGGGAAGCATTGAGTAAGGGGGGTGATACACTAGATACATGTACATATACATATGGAGTTGGCAAAAATACATGAGGAAAGATACAATTGCAATATAATACAGTGGAACTTTGATTATACGTCCCCCGGTCCTGCGACGACCCGCGTTTTACGACGAATTGGCTTGGTCCCGGCAAAACCCCCATAGAACTAATGTATTGAAAACCTCAATTCTACAACGCAATTTTACGCCGGCCCCGTCTCGTACGACGCTTTGCTGGACTGTCCAAGAAAAAAAAGAAAAATCTACGATGACGCACGCAGGCACACTGCGACCGAGTTCGTTCCTCCGCACGTTCTAGCGCACTATCCGCGCTGCCACCACAGGGCCTCTTCAATTTTTCGATACGCTGTCGACCATAGCTAGCCAGAGCAAACGTTGTCCAGAGCCAGCCTGAGCGCATTCGTTTTGCTTAGTCGCATTGCACTGCGCACTTCCATTGGGGCCTTTTTTTGTTTTGCTTTCTGCCTTCTTTTGGGTGGTTTTGTAGTGACAGCTGTGAGCAGGTAACATGGCAGATAATTTCGAGCTCGCTTTCTAGTATGCGATAACTTTCACTAGATTTCGCGTAGTTGTACCGCACGTGTTGAACGGCGATTGTTGAGCCTGTCTACGTTTGGGATAGCCGCGGGAACCGGAACTAGCTGCTGTCTAGCTACCAGAGGGCTGGGGAGTTTTAGCCCCTCGCGATTGGTCGAAGCTTGCGCAGACGTACGCCCTTGCAAAAATTGAATGGGCCCACTGCCTTGTTGCCTTCGAGCCATTCCTTCATGTGTTTGCCTCATCGGTGGGTTGTGCGCCGCAGCTGCTGCGTCTACGTGCAAAATTTTCAGTATTCGGACATTGGTGTGCGAGGAAGCTTTCGAATTCTTGGTTGCGAGTGCTGCGTCTCGCAATGTCGCAGAACCGAAAACCGCTGACGCTTGGAGAAAAGCATCGCATAATTGAGGAGGCGGAGAAGCGGAGCGGAGCAACAAAGGCCAGCATTGCCTGCGACCTGAACATTCCTGAGTCGTCGCTGAAAACGATCCTCACAAAGAAGGACAGCATCCTACTAAATGCGGCAAAGTTTGGCCTGAACAGGAAGGCCGCGAAAGATGGCAAACATGCTGCCATGGAGACGGCCCTCGTTGAGTGTTTGCGTCAGGCCCGCAGTTCAGGAATTGTCATGTATGGCGCAATGTTGAAGGAGAAGGCGGAGACAGTTGCATTGCGCTGCGGCATTGATGACTTTAAAGCCTCCAATGGCTGGTTGGATCGCTTTAAAAAACGCAGTGGAGTTGTGTACAGCCGCTGCTGTGGAGAGAGCTCGTCAGTCAGCTCTGACACTGTCGAAAAGTGGACTGCATTGCTGCCGGAATTGATATGGCAATACAAGCAGTCTGATGAGGATGAAACTGGATTATTTTATAATATGCAGCCAGAGCAGACATTAACATTCAAAGGAGAGAGCTGTCACGGGGGTAAGCGAAGCAAAGAGCGTTTTGCTGTATTGCTTTGCACTAATGAAGACGGCTCAGAAAAGCTTCCTGCCCTCGTGATCGGCAAGTTTGCGAAGCCACGATGCTTCAAGAATTTGAAAAGGCTGCCGTGCCAGTACATGTTCAACCGGAAAGCCTGGATGACGGCTGCTATGTTTTCAACATATCTGCAGCAGCTGGACTCAAAAATGGGGGGCTAAAAACAGATTCTTCTTCTGCTTGACAATGCGCCATGCGATTCATTAGATACGTCGCATTTGAGAAATGTGAAAGTTACATTTCTGCCCCCCAACTGCACTAGCAAGCTGCAGCCACTTGACGCCAGCGTCATCAAGTGCATGAAGCAGAAATATCGGAAGTTTCTGGTGCAGCGTCGGCTGGCGGGCATGGAACGCAAGCAGTTGGATAACAAGTTTTCTGTGCTTGATGCAATGCACTACATTGCTAGTGCATGGGACACAATCACGCCAGAAACCATTGTCAACTGCTTCAGGCACTGTGGCTTTAATAGAAGTGGTGCTTGTTCTACCAGTGAAGCTGCAGTGCCTGTTGATGACGAACCAGGGTTCGGCAACCTTCAGCTGCCTGGATCCTTCGCTGACTATGTTGGTGCCGACGACGACATTGCAGTGTGCAGTGCAGTGTCGCTGGATGACATTATCGAAACTGTGCGTTCTTACACTGCGGGAACTTCTGACGAGGAAGAGATGGATGACACTGCAGAGGCTAGTGCGTCCGTTACGACGTACGTGGATGTGTTGTGCTACGTCGATAACATTCGGCGGTTTGCTTGCGCACGCGACGAGATCGGCGACTTGCTGCCAGATGTCGCAGCTCTCGAAAGAAAGCTGATGCATCGTGGCTGGGCAAAATCACAGAAAAAAAATCACAGATTTTTTTAAAAGGTGAGAATAAAGATTTGTTCACACCTCCGATAAAATGCGTGGTTGTCATTTTTTCAAGTAATTTAATCTACCTTCATCGGAGCAGCGTAGATTTGTGCCGCGGACTTTCTTACGCATTATGTGACAACTTTTGTGGCAACAACGACCATCAGTGCCTATATTCTTGGTTTTTCGATTATACGACGCCCGGATTATACGACGATTTTGCGTGGTCCCCTGAAAGTCGTATAATCGAAGTTCCACTGTAAATGGAAAGCATTATAGATAAGTATATACATGTAAAGATGACGCACGCATGCAAACAGTAAGCGAAAATGTGCGTTTATTAAGCACAAGAAGGGAACGCTTACATGTCACAGCTGCAACAATCTTAAAGCGAGTTCATGTTTTACAAAATCAAAACTAATACCATGTGCGATGAAGATAAAAAAAAACGATACATTTCATAGCGCCAATACAGCGGGGTGAATTCACTTAGCGAGGAAAAAAAAAGCCGATAGGTGGGATAACTGCCAGTCAGAAATAGCTGATCTGATGTAGCATACGAGCGATTTGCTTTGATGATGGTGTAGGGTGGAAAAGTTCCGAAAATTCATCCTTGCACTGCAGAAAAGCATCTACTCGGTGAAGTTTGTGAAGTGGCTCGATAACATATGACGGAATGTTTTATGATTTGTCTCGGCAGCAATGTAATCAGGCAAACTATTCCAGAGAATAATGGCACGTGGGAGTGCCGACTTGTTGAGTGCGTTTTTAGAGCCGTATACATGGGCAACACATTGTATGGCAACACATTTGGTTTTAAAGCATTATGTTGTCATTGTTATTTCAGTTGATGTCACAGCTAAAACCATGTATTACTTCTACAGCCTAAACAGACTTATCAAAGAAGCAAGACATCACGCGAATGCAAGCAGTTTTTGTAGAAACTGCGGCAATGTTGCAGCAGAAAAACATTTTTTTGCTTTTTTATTAGGTGACGTATATCTGCTAAAAATATTGTAAGCGTCTATAAATAAACATTTATAGAGAAAGAACCTTGTGAAATTGACAAAAAGTGACTTTTTGGGGAGATTCAATCGTAAATTAAGCATAACGATCGTCGTGCTAAAATACATGGATAGTTCATTAGGTGATCTAATGCCTTTTCTTTTGACATGGAAAATTTTGTCCCTGTAAATTTTGTTGAAACCGAAAAATAATTGTTAATGTGCACAAACAACGTCATCAGTGGTGTGCATTGGCAAAGTGTGTACATATGGGCTGCTGTCAGTCTCCTTGTCGTTTGCTCGTCTGCTACTTTTCTCCTCGTCTGCTTTGCAGCAGACCGTAGCAATTATACAAGTACAATGCGACAATTTGAGGCCACTTTTAATTCGGGTTTTGTGTTGTAGGAGGAAAAAAAACGCTTTATCCTCATTTGGGCGGTTTTTGTTTTGTTCTGCATTCACGTCTGTTTTCGCATTTGGCAGTGCAGCGAAGTTTTTGTAACGGGTGAGTCTACACTCACATGGGACAGTAGGCGAGGTAATCGTCGGGTTGCTAATAATATTTTGAGCAGAGATCGAGCTCACATGTGTCTGATATGTTGTAGTAGCCGACAGGAGCCTCCACCTTTGGAATTTAAAGGTGAGAAAATGAGGCTAGAATGAATTGGTAATTTATGGAGGCACTGCATATCGGCAAGGTTACTTTTATGAATTCTAATTCATTGTTTTTTTATGCTTGGATCCTGAAAAGTGCACCCATATGTAGAGTATGCAGAATTAGCAAAATTGCTGATGCTTGCTTACATATTCATTTAGAGTGCAGTATATGACCTCGAGAAATTTTTGAACTTTTGGTATATATGAGCACTTTTTGATACTTTGCTACCACGAGCAGGACCAGAACTTGTCGGCTTCTTTGGCACTTCACGTGCCGAAAGTGCATGCGATGGTATAAAACGTCTGGCAGAAAAAGCAAGCCTACCGAGGGCTATTGTGGTCAGATTCAGACACCACACGATTTATTTCTGTGGGGTTAAAGCAATATAAAGAGAATCACAGTAATTTGGGTGCCTCATAGAACAATTCAAGAAAGAAGAATGCTCACTTCGAGATTCGCCATGGTGCTAGCTGTAAAAGGGACCCGACGACACTATTGCAGACCGTTTACTCTTTCTGCCCTTCATGTTGGCCTTACATTGTTCTCTAAAACTCGAGAAATGCAACTTAAAAAGCCAGTCTGATTGGCAATGTAGTGTATATTAATGTTAATGATTAGGGTGTCAATAGAGAATGAGAAATGCAACTTAAAAAGCCAGTCTGATTGGCAATGTAGTGTATATTAATGTTAATGATTAGGGTGTCAATAGAGAATGACACATCACAAAGAAGAAACGTGAACAGCAAAACGTTTGCGTCACGGAAGCCATAATTTTCTTTTTTTTATTATTAATAAAACTTGAACCACTGTTTATCTGCGATTATCAAGTATCTGAGAACAAGAAACCATTTGATTCGTGCATCAGTCAAACATAAAATGAAGCATGCTGTTGCCCAAGTATTGTTCGCTGGCATTACTTTCCTTAGTGCCAAGAAAGGCAGTTATGAAGAGAAGCAAGAGAGAGAGAGAGAGAAAACATTATTATATCTATATACAGGGAGTATGTGGGTGGTGGCTCGGTGCGAGCCACCCCTCAAAAATACTAGGTGGGCTCCTCATTGCAGAAGCCCATTGGCGTCTAATGCCACTCGGGCTCGGTTGACCAGGGCCTTCTGGCTCGCCAGTTCGGAACAGCCGAGTAGGGCCACCTCCCAGTTCTTCCGGGTGGGGTTCGGTTTTGGGATGAGGCGAGCGGTTGACTGGCATGCCCACACCATGTGGAAGACATCCGAAGACTTCTCCGCACAGTGCGGGCATTTTACCATACAGGCAGGATCGAGATATTTAAAAACTGTCGGGCACAGCAGTGTTTTGGTGCAAAGGCGGAGGTGTAAACGCTCCTCTGCCTTTGTAAGGCCCTTACAAAGTTTAGGATAAATTAAATGGCCGAATCGGTAGAATTCAGTAATTTCTTGAAATTTTCGAGATCCATTTCGGAAGTGTCTGAAGGCGTTACCGGGAGAGTGAGTGTGCGGGCGGCGGCGTCAGGCGTTTTATTGCCTTCAAGGCCCATGTGAGCTGGAGCCCATATGGTCCTTCGGAACGCAGGGGCCCTGACGTAATTGCTGTTTTGTAAGATGCGGTGCGCCAGGTGTGGCACATACCCGCACGCTGGTGCAAGCGAAGCGACCTAGCCAGAACTTGCTTGAACAACTGATGTGGTCTTGATGCAAGCCGAAAAATCACCAAGAACGAGCACGTGTTCTACAGGGAAGACAGACATCGCTACTTCCTACCACTGATGTTGGTTGCGCACATCGAAATTATTTTTTCGTTTTAAACAAAATTTACAGAGGTAAAATTTTCAAGGCATTGGATCACAATGAACTGTCTCGTGTATTTTTAGCATGACGGTCTTGACGCGTAATTTAAGATTGAATCTCCCCCCAAAATGTCACTTTTTGTCAATTTCACAAGGTTTTTTTCTCCATAAATGTTTGTTGATAGACGTTGAAAATATTTTTAGCGGATCGTACGTCAACTGGTAAAAAAAGCAAAAAAAAGCGTTGCAGCTCCAACGTTGCCGCAGTTTTTACAAAAATTGCCTGAATTCACGTGTTTTTTGCTTCCTTGCTAAACCAATTTAGGCCGTAAAAATAATATATGGCTTTAGTTGTTTTGTCATGTGAAAGAACGAAAGAACAGTGACTAAATAATGCTTTAAAAACCAAATGTGTTGCCCCGCCACGGTGGTCTAGTGGCTAAGGTACTCTGCTGCTGATCCCGCAGGTCGCGGGATCGAGTCCCGGCTTGCGGTGGCTGCATTTTCAATAAAGGCGAAAATGCTGTAGGCCCGTGTGCTTAGATTTGGGTGCACATTGAAAAACACAAAGTGGTCCAAATTTCTGGAGTCCTCCTCCACGGCATCTCTCATAATTATACGGTGGTTTTGGGATGTTAAACTCCACATATCAATCAATCAATCAATCTAAATGTGTCACCATACCTAGTTTGAAGGTTGCATACGCATAATTTATTCCCGCCTAACTTTTCCTTTTTGCCGGCATATTTAAAGGGTGGTCACATGACCACACAATTTTTTTTGACCAAAAATACTTCACCAGCATCACTCTCACATAGTTACCTTTCAGCTCAATTTGTTTCAGCAGAATCTCTGCTGGTCGAATTTTGGGCTGGGACGTTTCACTTGGAATTACCTTATAATCCTCATTTTTTTAATGCCCTTTGTCATTAGGTGCCCACACCCCCGTAACTGCTCCCACGGAGGTACCATGGTTACGCACATGCTCCATGCCACCTATGTGAGGGATTTTCAATTTTGCATAGGCTTCTTATTCGCAAGCATGGTCGTGCACTGCTCGGCTAAGAAAAGTGTGTTTCATTCATGGCGCAAGTCCACGTTACGGCTTGCCTTTCAACCCTTTCGTTACCAAGCACATTTACATATATCACCGGTGAGCGATGCTTTGAATCATCATTTTTGGTATGTTGAAGTTGTTTTGTGTGCTCTAACACTTTCTAGTAGTTAGTTCAGCCACTCACCTTCCAGAGTCAGTTTTAATTTGCCCAATTGGGCAACATGGTTATTTTCGGCAGACATTTCCAAGAGCCAATGTGCATGAGTGTGGTTGGGAAATTTGCTTGGCTGACGATCTTGGCAGAAATGCATGCCACTTTTGGTTGTGCTAGTAACATCTAAATTTTGTTATCAAAAGAACCTCAGGAAGTTGGCATCAGCTTCGTAATCTGACAATGTTTTTAGCCGGAACAATTGCCTGAAATTTATGCCAGTCATTCACTTGAGCTTTTGTTTGGAGTCTGCGAAAACTTATTCTACAAAAAATTATTCCCGAAGGTCTGCCACATGTACAACGTGTGGAGGTGGTTTCTAGCAGCTTCAGTTTCAGTTCTGTTGTTGCATCAGGCACAAGGCTGCATCCAGTGTTGCTAGTCACTCTTATGTGGTTGTTATGCGCATGGGTGTGCACCTGCGCCGCGAGAAATGCGTGCTGCGTGAAACTATTTTGCAACCCCACCTGAATAAAGTGACGATGAGCTCTGAGTCTGAAGATGACAGCACCTATGCTTGGATGTTTATTTACTAGAACACCAACCAATGCAGAGAGGTGGCTCACGGAAAGAGGTGATGCCAGATGAACTAGTGAAGTTAACTGGACATTTGATGTATATGTATAGGCATTATTCACATCACATATGTCAATCTATACCGGAACACCAGCGGGTTCTTTTCGTAAAAAAACTAACAAAAGTTTTATGTGAAAAGTGCACAATTGCACCGTTGTCTCACGAAAAACCAGGAATGGTTCACTGCATGGCATGTTCAATGAAGCAGTTCAGATTTATCAGTGTTTATAGGAACATTGTGTATAACTTTTGTTATTTTTCATGCTATTCCTGTGTCATTTATCATCAAAATGTATATACTGAGTTTTTGTTTTCATTGTTCTTGCATATATAATATTTTTTATCGCTTTGTTTATCAGCTGGCAGCCAAAATTACACACTTTCAAATTTTTATACATTCTACAATAGTTTTGTTGCGCTAAAACTTTCATTTTTTTTTTTTCGAAAGAGCTTTTCATTGTCCATAATTTGGTATGCTGTATTTCGTGCTGGAGTACTTTGCTAACTGGCGAAAATTTTGTTCTTCAGACATGAAAAATTGCCAGTTTCTCGCAGTAATGAAAGAGTTGACCGTATTGTGGTTTCAGTTGCTTAAAATCGCATGCAGGGACCTTCTTGAGAAAAAGAAAATTGGAGGACGTTTGAGCTTCATCATAAAGAGGAGGTTGCAATAGCTTAGTCAGGCCTCGTGCACATTGCCTACTGAACTGCTAGCCTGCTTCGGTACATGTCTCAACCATGCCGTTAGGAAACGAACAACTGTGTACTTAAAATTAGCTGTTTCGAAGTATCATTGAATGCCTATTGCAAGCACAGTTATTAATTGCCCACTGTGCCGCTGTAGGGCAACACGCGAACCTCCGTAGCTGTTCACTTTTTTGATGGTTCTGCTGCTGCTGATGGCTAATTATGACTCTGTGCTTTGTAATGGATGCGCCTTTCGAACGCTTACACGTTGCTCAGTTCACATTTTTCGATGCCTGCTGTGATGCTACGCTTCTTTCGTGCCATATATGAGGCATGAGGGAGAGCGCTTCTACTACATGATATTCATAAGGAGTTTTTTGGGCGACCCTTAAGATTCTTCTTCTTTACGAGTTGAATGCAATAGCAATACCCTGTCCCTAGTGCATATTTCAACAACTCGGTGCATACTTCTTTGTGATGTTACTCGAGAAATTTAAGCGGTGGATTACTGCAATGTGGTCGATAAAATTGAAAGTGGCTTGTGTCTGAAGCTTTTGCACATGGTCGCATTCTGTGTAGTGGGTAGCATGCTTTAAACGACCGCAATTATGCTCTTCATACCTTTTCGAACGTGCTATGCATCCACTACGTGGTCTTCAGGGAATACACACAGGAACGCGTGTGCCTTTTGTAATGGGTGGCGGGCTTTCAACTACGAAGTCGTTAGGATAAACACATATATTTATGCCCGATGGCAATTTACTTGTACCACGCAATATTACTGTGATATTACATGTTGTATTGTAAAGCCTGTATATAGGATGCGTGTGTTTGTAAAGCATGAACATTATTGTCACTGTATTTCTATGCAGAGGAGTTAATTTAACTGTATTTCTTAGTAGACATGTGGCTGTGTGGAAACACACCTACTTGCCTCGCAAACGGCCTGGGTTCGAATCTCACTTGAACCTGAAAGTTTTTATTATTTATTTTATTTTCATCTTTCTCGATTTTTCGATCACGCACAAGATGATGACTTTTCATTCAAAGCCTAGGCTGCTCACACCAACACGGAAATTTCTGCGAAACTTTGTGCTCGTGCCTTCGCGCATGCAGGAGGAGAGGAGGGGGTTTCAAAGTGTTCAGAAGTTGTCGACGCGGTAACCATGGGGCATGATCCATCCTTGCCAATGTAAAATCTTGCCGGCTCTATGACCTTTGTTGCATCAACGTGGGACTGAGTTGTTTCAAGATAGTGGACAGTACAAAGCAGACAATGTGGTTTTGCCTGTGTATCAATGGGGACCACTCCTCCACCGCTGAGCCTGAGCGTCCACGTCACTGTGCAGCACTACTGTAGGATGTCGCAAAAATGACTTTCAGATGCACATGCAGAACCACCTAGACGCGGCAGCCTAATATTGGTGTATGACCAGTCATCATGTCGCTGGCGTGGCTCGGCCTTTACAAGTAGGGCAGCTGCGGTGGTTAAGCTATGGCCCTTGAATCAAAGCTGACACATAGTTTTTTTGAAAAAGACATCTACCGAGATTCAAGTAAATGCAGTACCAATGCGCTCTTGTTTTGTCAGTGAGATCGGCCCTGTGTTTAAGTTTGCTAATAACCGGCGCTCGCAAAAGGGCTCTATAAAACCTAAGTTCTTATTCTCTGTGAAATTTGTTCGACTTCAACATAGCTAGACTTCCGAACAATATATTTCGATATATGCATTTTAAAACAGACTACCGATGTCGCACACGGGTGAAGGAGCATGACTGTTTGACAGTAGCTTGTCAGTGTTGCAGATCGACTAAAGCATGGACTTGCTTATCTACATGTGTACATTCAAATCTTGTTCTAGCGAACCTCAGATTAATAATTTTTTCAGATTAATGACTTCTTCGAAAGCCGTCCTCTAAATGTTCATTGGTTTATTGTGAAAATATTTCACTACTACAAATTTCAGAATACTGAATGTTTCAGAATAACGTATAGGATTTATGCCTTTTATATGTACGCAACACTTCGAAATAATGAATAGCGATTGTAAAAAGTTCCTCGTGGCTGTAAAAATATTGCCCAGCTTCGCACATGCAGAACGTCCGCACATTTCGCTATCTGCCCATCCTATTGAAATGTGCGAGCTTTATTGCCACCATCATCACCTAGTTCAATAGAATCTCGATGATACAATTTCGAAGGGAGCGCGCAAAATATTCATATCATCCCGAATTCGTATGAACCAGTTAAAGCTGATCATGAAGATGAACTATTGGGGTCAACTATTTCTTGGTGAAAAAAGTCCATGATGTTCTTTTGAACTTTATTGCTTTCACCGCCTCTCAGTAAAGTGCCATGGTTTCCTCACTCATACTGCTGGCGCTATAAGGCACGTTCACACTTGGCATCAAAGAAAGCGAAAGCGGCAAAACTTATTGAAAATTGTCGCTTCGCCCCTTAAGCGGCCGGAAAAACACGCCGCGAAGTCGGAAAATATAGTCTAAGAAAATTCACAATCGAGAATTCAGTCGAAAATGCCAAAGCGGGCACAAGACATGTTTGTGATCACTTTGCTGTTGCGATCGCTTTTCGCTTCACTCAACTTCAGATGAATGACGCAAGCAGCATTAATAATGCTCCTAGTAAAACGATGGAAAGAATACCTTTGTTCAGTGCAATCGCCAATGGTTACGGCGCTCTACTGTACTCACTTTGATCAAGTTTGTTAATGTCGCGCTGCAACTCGGGGATGGCATCGATTCTCGGCCGCGGCAGCCGTATTCTGATGGTAGTGATGAGCAAGAACATGCCAGGCGATCACAATTATACTACAGTGCGTCCTGTATTCAAGTCGTGGTTTTTACACGTAAGACAGCACATTTACATTATTATATAATTGCTTTCTTCACAGGCTATTTCTTTCAGAATTATGTTCTCACTTCGCCAAGATTTGTTCCGACACGTGCGCCTATCTGGCCACGGACAGCTTTTTTTCCCCGTGTGTGCCAAGTTCCACGCGCAGTTGCAAAAGCCGATGCAGTATCGAGGCTTGCAACGTATCTTCAATGCGCTTGGCGGAGAACACCGTAACAACTGTTATATTTGTTTTTTCTTATGTATATACTCTTTCAAAACTGTTATATTTGTTTTTTCTTATGTGTATACTCTTTCACTCCCCGTGTATTTTCATTCACGCTTTCCTAGAAGTAATGTCGGGGTTTCATCTCACTAAAAACTAGTAGAGGTTAATTGCACCAACTTCATGCAGCATTACAGCAACGGCACTGGTTCACTAGCAAGTGCTGGTTTGAATAGCCCATTTTTCAATTAATTTACGTTGCAGTTGATTATCTCCCAAGTTTCATCAACCTGTACGTGGATATGGCGTGGGAGACTAGAGACTGACTTATTGAAGCGAAGAACGCTTAGTTATCACGCAGGCTACGTCGGTGCGAGCGCCATGGAAACTGTTCACAATGCTCATTGCGACTTTCGGGCATTCGCTTTGTGAACAATCGCTATCAATATTACTCTCATGCAATTAGAAATTACCGCTTGTGACGCGGCGTTTGATCGGACCAGCAGTTCCTGCGAATCGGACTATGCGGCCACATATAATCGCAGGTGACTAGCTGTTTAGAATAAATATTTACGTAATTAAAGTACAGATAACATGTCAGCATTTTTTATGGGATAGTAATATTTTGTTCAACATTTTGGATATATTGAAAGATTTTTTTGTTAATTCTTCTAACGTCTCTTTTATCAGAAAGCACTACATTGTCGAATCACCCGAATAATCTGCGTAAAAACCGCGATGTATGTAGTGATTTGAAAACACCATAACTTTATTTGTAATTCTTCGGGATACATGTTCTAACTCCTAATGTACGCCAAGCTCTAAAGAAAGTTAGGACCATCAGCATCCTAAATCAGTACTTTAAGGACCGATTTCTCAGCATTACCGGTAAAAGCAACAAATGTCTTGCTGTCATGCACCACCATTTTTGCAGTGACTCTTCTGTTTGGAGGAAAGTTTGCCCGTCAGACTATCGCAACTTTCTACAGCTCGCTTAACTTTCGGTAGCAGTGTAAACAGCCGCCTTCTACCTTGGTAGACTTGCATCACAACAATGAGCAATTATCACCACCATATCGCGTAAGAGTGGGCGCGCAGTGGGCGCAGAAAAAGGCGATACTTGACCGCAGGGCAAATGAGTTCTTGCTATGACGTCATTTCGCCGCGACTGCCACGCCGCCAGTGTTTGTTCTCAGGACTGATAGATAGAGCTCCATGTTCGATAGATCAGTGGTATAAAACAGGGGTCTGTGGACTATAGAGGGTCCGCGAAGCCATTTTTAAGATCCACGATGCCCTCACCTGCTTTTTTTACATCTTTTTATTCTTTTACATATGCAACTCTGTTTAAGAGCGACTGCGCCACGTATTAATGAACTGTCCAAAATGAAGGGGCACATTTGTTTGATGTCTTTGGTAGCAATAAAAGGCACCTGTTTCACGCTCCAGTTGTGTTAATTTACCTACGCACACCACTTCCCCCCCCCCCCCCCCTCCAAGGGGTCCCATCACTTCAACCAGTCCACAACGGGTCCCCGACATATCCACGGCTAAGAACCACTGCGATAGATCATCGTACTCATTTTTTCGCAGATCGCGAGCACTTGTGTGCTTGTATGCTGTTTGCAGTAGTGCGGGGCGTGCAATCATGCACACTTCCATGGCATGTAAAAGCAAAGAGCACGATGTTTTAAAAAGATAAGTCAATGAATGTGCACGTATAGTGTTCAAGAAAACCAGAATGAGAAAATCAAATCCGCTCAATAAATTACGGTTGCAAGGCATTTCGAAAATGGACTAAAGAGGAAAATTATATTTTGTGTATTAGTAAAGTACAGTTTCTCAACTTTAAAAACACCACTCTTACCATGACGCGACACTTAATAAGTAAGGAAACTCACGAAAAGAAAATGCTGGTAGTGACGCCACCTTGTCATTCCAACACCAAAAACCGTGACACAAAAAATTTTGGAAGCACCTACTGGGTCCTACGCAGCTTTAAATCGATAAAATTGAAGTACATTGTAATCTGTGGGTGGCATAAATTTTGCATGCAAAGTTTCAGAAAATTTTATTGAGCCAGTGCAACGTAGATACTGAAAATACATTTAAAAATTTCTTATGTCACAAGTGGAGATTTTAGTGCGAGTGTAATGACTGGTGTGTACAATTGTTCGAGATAATCATGTCACATCGCTATGAACCTGGTCTTCTAAAGGTTATGTTGACTTTGATCTGGGTGTTCTAGTCGAAATTACGCTGATATTACCCAAACTGAATGTGATAGAAATGAAAGAATGCTATGTGTGTTACTTAACCTTGAATTGTCTCGTTTATGTCCGTGAGTACTGTACATTCACGCGTGCGACATGCTGTTGCACAGAGCCAATGTTCCACACGCACCTGTTGCGTGTTATGTATGGTGATGCAGCTTGTGGCAGAGCACACCTATTTGGGCACCTATTTGGGCTGTTTCTGCAATCTTGCAATAATACACTGCACCTACGATCGGTGTGCTCACAGCTGCTGCTTCCATAAACTAAAATGGGGCTCTTTTTTTTTTTTTTGCCTAAAATGGTGTGTTTTATAAGATCTGCAGTGATTATAGCATTAAAAAAACTTTTTCCCCTACTTCGCCTCTTACCTACCATCGCAGTCATCTACCAACAGTTTGTCTACTGCAGGAGCACATTAACCGCATTGTTTCAGTTCATTGAATTGTCTACGAATTCTTTACCATAGTCAAGTAAAAGATTTATTGTCACTCATATTTTTTTAGGGAAGAATTCATAGTTTAGAATGAATGCAAGCTTATTCATTACTGCTGTTTTGGTTTTGTAAGCAGATTTTAGGCCACTGTTGTTTTTTACAGCGTGAAGATATCTTGACTATGCTGCTATCAGATTCCGGTGTGACTCACCCTGTTGCCAAGCGTGTTCCATCAGATGTTGGACGAGATGCAGCTGCTGACATTCGACGCCACATTACTGCCTCTTTTAAACAGAAGAAAGGACCTTTTTCTTGCTACTTTGTGACTGAATTTGTCACTTTTGCATTACCCACAGGTGAGAGACTTTTGAAGTTTATTTAAATTGTGTGTAACCTCATCAGGTTGAACTCATGGAGTTCTGAACGATGCCTTGGAAAATCAAAGTGGAGAGAGAAAGGGTTATATTCAGCAGTAGTAGTAAACATTTTTATTAAAGCAACTAATGGTTTCCTAAGTGGTGAGGGCTGTCAGTCCATGCCTGATTGCCAGGAACTAAGACCACAGTTTGAATATCCTGGTAGGCTCATACCTCCTGGCCCAGCACATTTTCAAAATGCAGCAGAAGCAGCCGCCATATTTTAAGCTTTTGTGTGTGTGTGTCCAGTCCTCCCAGCTTCTGGGATGTTGGCTGTGTGGTAGTTGAGAAAAGATTGTCTTTCAAGGAAATGGAGCTTGTACAAAATGTAGAATTCCGTGGAAAGTGACGCTTGGTAATGTGCACAGTATAGCATACTATTCAGTTGCCACCTGACAAAAGAAAATTGGCAAGGACTATTCAAAATCTAAAATGAGTTGAGCTGGATGTGTCAAATACACCAGGAAAAGCCTATTCCACAAAGGGCTAGACAAGGTTATCATGCTGCTGCTGCTGCATGCATGCCTGCATGCTTGCATATTACCTGTTCATTATTTGTTTTGACCAGCTTCAATGCTGTTGATGCAGAAATGAAAGCGTGCTGTAGTCTCCAAATGCACGATAATTACCAGCCCCTGAATCTTTACGGTAGTCATATTACTGCAGTACTCTTTGCAACATCTTCGATTAGCGGGCAGTAACCAACGTAGGAAGTTAGGAAGTGGGTGAAGGGACAGCTTGTTTACAGTTTTTATTGTGTACACAGCCTAGGCTCATTTATACCGCACCATGGCACAGTGGAAAAGGCAGGAGGGTTACATGTCCAAATCTTCATTTCCAGCCAACAATGTACAGACTATAATAAGTGTTGCAATTTTTCGGCAGAAGATGATAGGGTAGGGACTTTTACATAGTGCCCTGCAAATTCGTACCAGTCAAACCCACTTATAATGATCCCAGATTAACAACAGATTGGTTATAACGTCCATATTTTGGTGCACTTAAGATTTTCAATGCTACCCTTCGAAACTGCGTCCACATAGAGCAAACATTTTTCAATGCCACCTACTTTTACACCAAACACTTTTGACATGGCTGCAGCAAAAATATGGCTCATACGAAGGAAAAAAAAAAGTTCAAACAGGCATTCCAAAGCATATGATAGGCGCACACTCACGGTGTCTTGCTGAAGTTAACTTGAGACAAGTTAACTGGTCACACCATAAAAGTGAGCAGTTATCCCTTCATTGCGAAATTTGGACTAAGTGATTGTTTACTTGTAATTTAACCTATTCAGTTATAGTATATGAATAAAAGTGAAATGTGTGGATGATAGTTCTAATGCCTGTTTAAAAGGAAGTTTGTGGTTTTGTTTCGACTGAAACAAGCATAATGTAATCGCAGTTGTACTTGTTTTTAATGGCAAATGAAGTTTTTTAGTACAAAATAACAAAATTGAGAATTTCGTTTCCCCTTGAAGAGGCTGTTTTATTTAAAAAAAAAGGTGTTTATTGGAAGAAGGTTCTTCCATTAAACAGATGAAGTGAAAATCGACCCCCAGAATGGGAAAAAACGTGAAGTTATGTCAAATGAATGTTTATTGCAATTTTGATGTGGAAGTTTAAGTGTTTTTCTGACATTTACAATAAGAAATACGTAGATAGGGGTCGTGTGCTGGAGCTGATGTTTGAACTAGTGTACTTGTCTTTTTTCAAGGCTGCAGTTGGTTTCCTTAGCACTGGTGTGTGTATGCCTCATGTCCTCTCCACCAGTCCAAACGAAGGAGAAGAGAGGGCAGCCACAAAAAAGAGGAGGAGGAGGAACCCCATAATGAGAGGGTGCTGTGGCAAATTGGGCGAGTGAGAAGGAAGAAAGTAATTCGTAAAAATTTTTTTAAAAAATGCGGCTAGTGGTGGTGGTTGCACGTGTCTATGAATTATGGTTGTAAGGAGGAAGCACCAGTTTGCAATGGAACTTGAAAATTTTTAAGTCTTCAAACATATCAGTTTCCACTGTTTGTGTACCATAATGCATGGACTCAAGAGCACCTTTTGAATTGAGTGAATGAGGTATGACTCTTTATATGATGTCTCTTGGGAACCTGAAGTTCTACTGAAGAATGTAAAGCTTGAGGTCGCTATACTTGTGACCTGCTACACTGCTTTCGGCACTTTCTTCGCCGTCTCCGTGCAATGCCCATTCAATCTAATATTAACAGGCTGTTTTTCTTCGTCAATGTGCCGTTTGTGATAATATGAACGTTCAATCATGTAGACAACGTTTGAACTAGTGCAGGTCTCAACGGCCTCAAACTTTGAATCTTTCAGTTTCATACAATCCAGCCAGCCGGTATAAACATTTCAAAAGCCGCTTTTGAGTCCATGCTACATGGTACATACACAACGAAAACTGATAAGTGTTGAGTCCTCCTGGCAATTTTTCACTTGCCATTGTTTAAGTTGTGCTTTCTTCCAACAACCATTATTCAGCAACACATGCACCCTCGCCACCCACTCTTCTTTTTTCACGAAGTACCTTCTTCCTTCTAACTCGCCCAGTTCTCCACAGTGGCCTCTCACTGTCCCCCCTTCCTCCTTTTGCAGCTGCACTCTCCTCCTTTTGTGTGGATTGAAGTAGAGGATTCGAAGCGTACACATACCAG
This sequence comes from Rhipicephalus microplus, assembly GCF_043290135.1. NCBI lineage: Eukaryota > Metazoa > Arthropoda > Arachnida > Ixodida > Ixodidae > Rhipicephalus > Rhipicephalus microplus. Next base: position 40,820,506 of record NC_134710.1, on the reverse strand, counting down.
TACTAAGGAAATTGGTTGTTGCCGTGAGCAAGTCCACTTGTCAAAATGTTGGCTCCAGCACCCACCTGCAGTTCAAGAATTTGTCATTGCAAGCTTCCATTTTCCCCTTCTTGTTGTTCTTTTGGATTTCTGTCATTTACAGCATTACTTACTTTTTGTTACTTTCTCATGCCTATTATTTTTTCTTAGAAATCAGAGAGTTTCATCCATCTGTGCAGAAGGTTCTGTTTGATGAACTACTGGATCAGGATGTTCAAAAAGGTGAGCTAGGATGCTTGATTTATCGTAGTTACTGAACATCACTGTGCATCAAACTCCAACCATATTGTCCCTTTCTCAGCAAGGCAGTCAGAGGTGCGCTGGAAATGTAAGCTTCTGTTTATGAAATTGGTCGCAAAATGCACTATTTCATTTTTTTCAGCTTTGTAGACAACTTTAATTCTCACTATTGCTTGTAGCCGCAGCTCTAAATGGGAAATGTGAAGGGGAGGCCCTGCTTCACGCACATATATATATATTTTTTTATGTATAGTTGGTTTTGATGAAGCTTTTCGCAGCTTGTGCATTTCTTTTAATGATTTGAAATATGCAATTATTTTTAGTATAATTTTCTGTTTTTAAAATATCAGATTTTTATGTATTATTAGGAGCAAATTTTATAAATAAATAAATTGTGAGAGTTATAAAGCGAATCAGCATATCACAATAACCTGAAATAAATATTGCATGCAGTAAAAAAAAAAAATGAAGATTCTAGGCCCATTTGAATAAAAGCTATGGTATATTAAACATTCCCAGCTGAATTACAGTTTGACCCAGCTTGACATCACTCACACTAGCAAATGTTAAATGTGCCATAACTTTTGTGATGTTAGCATCCATTCGTGTTTTACTGCATATAGTATTCATTTCATGTTATCAAGATATGATAATTTGCTTTCTCACACTCACAGTTATGAATAAATCTTGCTCCTAAATATACAGAAACTATTCAGTGCTTTCAGAACTACCTATTGTATTATAAGTTTTTATAACTACATTTGCAAGTTTGAAATCAGCACATGAAAATACATAGCCTGTAAAAGTTTCCTAACTATATTGTAACACACAGTTCAATGAACACATTTAATAATAGACTAATGTAGGCAGGGCGAACTTGTGCCTGAGAATAATAACACAGCTAGAACCAAATCTCCTTGCTGTCCTGAGGATTCACTTCTGCCTATTCCTCCACGTTCTTCTTTTTTTCCCAACACGGGTCGCGCAGCTGAGCCCCGCTGGCTCGTGCGCCGCAAACCATCGGGAAGGCATAAGTATTGGCTAGCGCGCGTAACTTGAAGTCACATTGTGTCATTGCTCCCCTTTCTAGAGTGCATCTTTCCGATGCTTCAAGACATTGAAGCTAACGACCCTTCCTCCATCCCAAGTGTAGGGTAGCTAACCGAGCCAAGCTTGGTTAACCTCCTTGCCTTTCCTCTCTATTTATCTCTCTTTCTCTCTCTCTCTCTCTTCCGATGCTTGTGCTGAATCGGTCGCATGGCGGTCAATCATAACAGCTCGTCGTGGATGCAGTTAACGTCGAACAACGTTGTCCTCGTCGTTTCATTGTCTGTCGTGATACGGTTTTATCCTGACGACATACACAGTTTTTGTGCGATGCCGCTGTCGTGATGAAATATCCTGTCCCTCTGGCATAACTTCGTAGTTGAGCGAGCCGACACGGCGGAGCACTCTGTACGGACGGAAATAGCCGCGACACAGTTTTTCCGATATGCCACATATTCGTACAGGAATCCACACCTATACTCTTTCTCCTGGTGCGTACTGGACGTCTCTTCTTCGCAGATTGTATCAATGCGTGTCGGTTTTCTGCTGTTGGAGAATGCGTTAATATGCCAGCTGTCTGGCTTCTTCTGCTCTTTGTATGTAGTCGTGAATGTCATGGTCATTCTCGGACGTCTCGTCAATAGGTAACATTTCATCTAAAGGTGTCGTTACCGTCCGGCCAAAAACAAGTTGGAATGGCGCCATCCGTGTTGTCTCTTGCATCGCAGTGTTATAGGGAAATGTTGCATAGGGTAATATTTTATCCCAAGTACGGTGTTCTATATCCACGTACATTGACAACATATCAGCCAGCGTTCTGCTCAGTCGTTTGGTAAGACCATTCGCTTCAGGATGATATGCCATTGTTTTCCTATGGTTTGTGTGCATCAATTTTATATTACTTTTCATCAGGTCCGCCGTAAATGCAGTTCCGCGGTCCGTGATCAACACTCTTGGAGCTCCGTGCCGCAGTACGGTGTTGGAGACGAAGAATTCGGCCACTTCAGTGGCTGATCCTTTAACAAGAGTCGCTGTCTCGACATATCCAGCTAAATAGTCAGTCACAACTATTATCCATCGTTTTCCCGATGACAACATAGGAAATGGGCCCAGTAAGTCCGTTCCCTTTCTGTGAATGGGGCCTCTGGTGGTTCTATCGGTTGAAGGAGACCTGCTGGTTTTAGCGGTGGGGTTTTACGTCTTTGGGGGTCCCGGCAAGTTCTGACTCAGTGTCGTACAGAGCTAAGCAACTTCGGCCAGTAGTATTTAGTGCGGATGCGGGCTAACGTTCTGTTCACTCCTAAATGTCCAGCTGATGGATCGTCGTGGCAAGCCTCCAAAAATCTCTGGTCGCAGAAGGGAAGGGACGACAAGCGGGAATGTCGCCTGTTTATTCCTAGATGTCTAGCTGATGGATCGTCGTGGCAAGCCTCCAAAATCTCTGGTCGCAGAAGTGAAAGGACGACAAGCAGGAATGTCACTGAATTGTTGTCAAAGGTACTTTTATACAGGGTGTTGTTTCGTAGGACAAACGCTGACAAGCCACGGACAAAAGGTCATGGAACATCTACAGACTGTCCTTGTAGGTACTTGATCAAGAGGAGTAGCTCAGGGTTAGATCGCTGATGTTGTGACATCTTTGACAGTGTCACGGCTCCCAAAGAAACAAAATCGTCACCTTGGTCGAAGCAGAAGCAGCAGGTTAAATCTGAGCACGTGACAAATAATCCGCATCACTGTGCTTGCGACCTGACTTATACACAAGCGTGATATTGTACTCCTGTAATCGCAGGCTCCATCGTACAAGCCGTCCACATGGGTCCTTGAGATTAGCCAGCCAGCATAGCGAATGATAGTCGCTTATAGCTCCAAAAGGCCTACCATATAAATATGGTCAAAACTTGCTGATAGCCCACACCACGGCAAGGCATTCTTTCTCAGTCGCTGAGTAGTTCATCTCAGCTTTCGAAAGAGTGCGACTGGCATACGCAATGACTCGTTCTTGCCCGTTTTTTCATTAGATGAGTGCAGCCCCAAGACGTAAATTGCTTGCATCCGTGTGGATATCAGTTTCCGCTTCCTCTTCGAAAATGCATATAAGCACAAATTTTGTTTCCAAGTGCAGTTTGAGACGTAAATTGCTTGCATCCGTGTGGATATCAGTTTCCGCTTCCTCTTCGAAAATGCGTCTGAACAGGATGGCTTTGAAGGCACTTCCGTAGTTCATTGAAGGCATCCTCTTGTTCGGCAAGCCATACGAAAGGCATTTTCTCTCTCGTCAGCCGCGTCAGAAGTTCAGCGATTCGTGAAAATTTTTAATGAACCGTCTATAATAGGCGCAGAGACCTAAAAATTGCCTAACAGCCTTTTTGTCTGTTGGCTTCGGAAATTTCGCTACGGCCTCGGTTTTTGCATGGTCTGGGCAGACGCCTTCTGCACTGATGACATGGCCGAGAAAAAGGAGCTTACGGAAGCCGAAATGACATTTCTGTGGTTTTATCGTCAAGTCCGCTGACAGCCTTTCCAAATGTTGCTCGAAGGTAGTGGAAGAGACTACAACATTGTTCAGATAAACCATGCATGACTGCCATTTCAGACCACAAAGCACTGTGTCCACCATCCGTTGGAATGTGGTGGGTGCTGAACAAAGGCCAAAAGGGAGTACCTTGAACTCGTATAAACTGTCCGGTGTTACAAACGCTGTCTTTTCGAGATCTCTTTCGTCAACTTCCATCTGCCGGTATCTACTTTTAAAATTCAGTGAGGAAAAATACCTGGCATTTCGCAGCCTATTCAGAGTGTCATCATTTCTTAAAAGAGGATAAACATCCCGTTTGGTGACGGCATCGAGCTTTCGGTAATCAATACAGAAACGTAAGGTTTGGTCTTTTTTCTTCATAAGAACAACAGGTGACGCTCATGGACTTGATGAAGGCTGGATTACGTCGTCCTTGAGCATTTCCTTTAACCTGATTACCAATAGCTTCTCTTTCTTTTGGTGACTCTCGGTAGGGATGCTGGTATATTGGTCTCTGTAACGTTGTGGTTCTAGTTTTTGTTTCGCACAACGTGCAGGTTCGATTTGGGAAGTCCGAGTAGCCACCTCAGGACACTTCCCGGAGGACGAGTTTGTTTGGCGCAATTATTTAATGGCAACAGCTTCAGACCACTTAACCCAAAATATAATTAGTCCTATTTCTCGGATACAGTTACAAATAAATCTTCATGCTATAAGTTAGTCACTCATCATCAAGTTCTACCACTCAGTCCCTAAACAAAAAGTCCTAAGCACGCAGTTCCTATACACAAAGTGTATTGCGGAACTTCAAAGGAGCGGCATCTCACCGACGTCGTTGCGTAGGCGCTTCGGCGCGAAGCACGGAGTCAATGCAGTTGTCATCGTAGTTGGCATTGGGGCTGGGCAGCCACCCGAGCTGTGGGAGAAGCCTTCCTAGGCTGCCGATGGACGCTGCACTAGGTGACGCCGCACCAGTTGGCGCTGCATTTGCCGCACTGGCCCTGAGGCAGAATCCCGGCCGGACAGCCCCGCCTGAGCTCGAGCCCGAAGATCGACAGCACAGACCTGTCCTCGGGCACGGGAACGTCAGCGCAGCCAGGTAGTCCTGGAGCCCCTCAGGTCACCGGACGATGGAGGTAGGAGCCTTGGCTCGGGTCCGAAACCCAACCGCCTTGATGCGGGGCTCGTTTTCCTCTGGCCACCACTGCGACTCCTCTTTTTCCTCTCTGTCATGTGCGTGCTTCAAACAATCGCTGCGTTAAACTGGCGCTTCAGTCATTTATCGTTTGTCGGTACACATCCGTGCCAGCTCCTTCCTCGTTGCCGAGTGCCAACTAGGGTCACGGCGGGCACTTAAAATTCCTCTCACTCAAATGTTCCAAGTTCCGCGCACTCCAAACACTTTCAATTTCGCGCACTCCGTCACAGCCTCACGGACTCCGTGACAATGATGTGATGTTTGACAATAGGAGTGCAAACTTTAGATGACAACGAGAAACATTCGGTGAATTCCCTTGCAAGACCCTCTGTTAGCTCTTTTTGGCTTGGTAGTAGCCCTGGCTCGATGAGGATGGCTGCAAGGACAGACTCCGTGTCTTGCAAATCAGACTCATTGGTTTCGAAAGTGCGTAGCTCCATAACCTGAACGAAATCATTCAGACTGGCGATGGCGGTTCCCTTTGCAACGTGCTGCACCTCATTTCCAAAGTTTGTAGGTAAAGCATTCGTACATCCTTCACGTAACTTAACAAGGCCTCGTGCCATGCAGATCCCTTTTTGAAGTATGAAGGCAGTAGTGTTGTCAGCAATTTTTTTTCCAATTCACAGAATGCTTTATTGTTTCTGTGACAGATATAATCGAACTTGGCAGCACCATGACGTCATCATCATCTGCAATACCAAAGTCATATACATTTTCTTCTGTTTCAAACGTAGCATTAGTGTGCCTAGTCGAGAATGAGACACAAGATTCTCACAAGCCTATTACAGCGCCGTTAGTTCATAAGAAATCCATGCTGATAATCAAGTCTCTTGAGCATTCTGGTAGCACAATTAAGCTGGAGACGTACGTGACACCCCGTATTCCAATTCTTGCTGTGCATATTCCAGTAGGGTCGATGAGGTGCCCTCCTGCTCTGCGAACTTTTGGTTCTTTCGAGTCAGCACTTTCTTCAGTATTTTAGAAAGTCCGCTACTTATCACTGAATAATCTGCGCCTGTATCTACCAGTTCAAAGACTTCGTAGCCGTCAACGAACACAAGTAAATCCCAAGCAACGTCACTATCAAAGCACCGGTTTCTGAGTCTGTCTTTGTTGAGAGTCAGCAATGGAGGTTTTTCTGCATTAGCGTCGACAGCGACCTTGCCTCCACAGGTCGCTGACTCTAGTTTTCCCGATGAGACATTGGGGAACAATACCTTGGGGACCTTGCTGAAGGTTGGGGGCTAGGCGACCTATACCTCCCTGTGGTCGTTTTGGTGTCATTGGAAGCCACTTCAGCTTTGACGACTCGACAGGTATTCTTTAATTTTGAAGGGACACTCACCGTTTTGTGGTTGAGGTGCATTGACAGGACAACCACGTAGTCTTGCCTGGCGGTAGTGGCATGTTCGGTAGAGGTGACCAGCCTCCCCACAGTGGTAACAAAGCGGTATCCTGTCAGGAGTGCGCCAAACATCGTTCTTCCCGAGTCTCCTCTTGGGCGTTGGCTGCAGGGTGCTCGGCGGCATCGGGTGCTGCATAGGTGTAGCCGCCGCGATATCTGCACATCCTGGAGATCCTCGCAGTAGCACATCGGCATACATCATTCTCGTCTGCTGTTGTAGTGGCAGTTCTGGCTGTGCATTGCTCGAAGGTTCGCGTACCACCTGCCTGACCTCCTCACGGATCACGTCGGCCAGAGACGAAAGCATTTGAGCGTTCTGGTCAAGGTGCTGCTTCTGGAGCTCTTCTCGCACAGCATACCGCACCAGCTCGTGTAGTGCTTCCAGGCCGTTACTGAAGACTGGTGGCAACATGTCCAAGGAAGTGATGATCGCATCCCGGTTGTATAACCTTGCTTACTGTTGTAGCGTCCTTTCCATCGTAGTCGCCTCGGAATGAAACTCGGCGACAGTGTGCGGCGAGCTCTGAATTAGTCCGGCAAAGGTTCTTGCTTCACGCCTCGCATCAAATGACGCAGCTTCCTGTCTTCGCTCATATTTGGATCCGCTCAGCAGAATAGGCGAGACATGTCTTCCACACACATGGCGTCTTCCACATACATGGCGACACTTTCGTTATTTCACTGATTTCTTGTCTGGAGCACAGCTTCAGCTCTCTCTTTGCAGTCTGTGTTTGGGAAAGCAGCGAGCAGCTCCCGTCTAAAGTCATCCCACGACCGGAAGGCAGCTTCTTGGTTTTCATACCACGTTCGTGCGCTATCTTCCAGCACGAAGTAAACACTTCCAAGCTTGCGCTCTTCCCCATATCCGTTAGCCTTTGCGACGCGTTCAAAGTGTTCAGGCCAGTCCTCTGCGTCCTCGTAGCTTTTGGCGGCTTTGGTAGCATTGGCTGGTTCACTAGAATGTTGGCTGGAGTGATCTGAGCTGTCATGTCAGTTGCATACCTGTTCACAGCCGTTGAGGTTCTAAGAGAAGTTGATAAATGTGAAAATTCAGGACCCTCACCACGTAGGCGCCGACTGCAGCGCTGATGAACAGGTGTCAGCTCGTTGGGCCCAAATCGCTGTGGTTCTGGACTGTGCTCCGTCACTCGAGAGGGGTTTGGCAGTGCACTCAGCACTTTCACCAAATTTGTAACGCACAGTTCAATGAACACTTTTAATAGACTAACGTAGCCAGGGCGAACTTGTGCCCGAGAATAATAACACAGCTAGAACAAAATCTCCTGGTTGTCCCAAAGATTCACTTCTGCCTCTTCCTCCACGTTCTTCTTTTTTTCCAACACAGGCCGCGCGCAGCTGGGCCCCGCAGGCTCGTGCGCCGCAAACCATCCGGTGGGCATAAGTATTGACTAGCGCGCGTAACTTAAAGTCACATTCTGTCAGTATGCTCAAAAACAGAAAAAGTACATATTTCTGAAGCAAGGTCTACCACTAAGTGAAGAAGTGGCAAAGAGCTGAATTACTTTCAGTATTTTGGCACGTTCTTGTCAAGGGGAGATGCTGCTGCAAAAGAAAAAAGTTTCATATAGTACTGTAAAAATGGGCCTTGAAACTTTTTGGGCCTTGGGAAATCCATCAGCTTTTCCAGAATTCCATGGAACTCCTAGATTTTTTAGGTAAATTTAATGTGAACAAAATACAACGAGTGTGGAAAGGAAGGAGAGAAGGTAGATGAGTAGTGGCGCTTCATGAGGTGCGCAACCTCAGTAATGCTACTACACTGTCCTGTTATCTTTTATCTCAAAAGTGTGGAACTCGTGATAACAGACATAGAAGGACGCAGGTTCTCTACACTTCCTTCCATTTCTACCTCGAGCCACTCTATGAGTCCGTTAAAGGTGCCGAAAACGTTTTCGAAAAATTTTCAACTACGTGCATATTCAGAATCCTGGCCGTCCATTCAATACTATACTTCGACCTGTGTCATTATCTGGGTTCATGTAGTAGCTATAAAAGCACAATATCGATTCCCTGTGCACGTTCCCCTCAACTGTACAGCTGAGGTCACTTAAGTTAGCCAATGAAAAGTCTCTGTCGTTGACAAAACATGGCGACGCAGCAATGTTTGTCAAGTCATAATTGACTCAAGTTCATAGCATCATACTGTTTCGATTGTGGTGCTGTAAAGCTGGTACAAACACTCTTTTCACTTTGATAACTTCTGCAGCACTGTCTGTTGATGCCTACGGTAGACATAGCAAGGACTAAGCCACCCAAAACACGCCGTAAAAGACAACCTGACGCAACCAGTAAGAAAAACACATGCTGCAGCTGATTTAGACAACTGTGAATTCCAGATCGCGTGCTGCGCTGTGATACTTGGCTCGCATGTTCTCAGGAGCCTCTACTACCGATAGGCAGCGTTTTCTGACCATGCTCAAAAAGTGTTGCAGGGCCTCTTTAAGAAATTTTGTGTGGAGTGTCGCAAGTACACGACTAATTTGCATGATAATCATAATCCTATTTTGGGAATTTTAAAGTTTTCAGAAGTACCTCGCTTTCTTCTACTAGTGTATTATTGTGTGATTACTAGAGACCGGATTTCAGGCAAATGTCTGTTTTGTCCTTTGCATTCCTGTCATGCCACTTTGATATGTGAGCATGAATTAAAAATCAAGAAGGGCGTCTGTAATGTTTTTATAGAACCTATAAATGCTTCATTTTAGTGTTTATGCCTAAATGGCAATAGGTGTCTATAAATACCTATCTATAAATTTGGGGGCTATATGAACACCATATAAGCACAAATTTTGTTTCCAAGTGCAGTTTGAGAACTTTATTCGTGTTATTGGACCATGTTGCCCTTTCGGAACTCTATGAGGTTCAACCTATGCTCTAGTCCAACCATCGTCTCAAAACACCCGCTAGCAGCACTAAAATGGAATGCATCGGCCACCATACACCACTGTGCCAACCTGACGCGGAAAGTTGGCAGATCAGTGGTTGTGGAGAAGAAATGGCATTATTTATGCAACTCTAATTAAGAGCACGTCTGGGCATCTGCAGGGGAATGGGGAGAGGAAAACTAGGGTAGGAAGGAGAGAGAAGAGTGGGGTGTCCACCACGTCAGAGGATGTGGTAGTAATTCGATGGTGGACACTTTGTAGCGTATACTACCTGGTGTATTCAAGAAATTAACCACCCTGAAGACCTGAATGTGGTGGTGGGAAGGAAACAAGAGGTCACTCTGTGCAGCCGCAGCAAGATGGAGAACGAATGCGACACTGTGAAGTGGCATCACGGGAGAGTCTAGATGAAACAAAAGACAAATGTGATGTATAGGTGGCTTTTTTTGTGTTCATAATTTTTTTTTTCTTAAAAGGCTTCTAACCAGGTCACGGAAGGTATTGCAGTAGACACTGGGAAGTGTGGCGTCCGAATGAAGAGAGTTGTACCACGATAATTTTTTAAGTTGGTTCATTACGAGGTTTGGAGCCATGATGTGCTGAGGCGATCTTGAAGCCTTTGCCATTCAACTCGTGTAGTCTTCGCAAGCTAAATTTCTTCCCAGCCCCATTCAGTGACATGACGCAGCCGCATCAACATGTCATGCACACTCATGGCCATGTGCACATGACGTGCCTGAGCCAGCTCCTGCACGCCATTGGTGGTGTGTAGTTTCGGCGTTCTTTGTAGCATATTCTGCCTGTTCCTGGGGATTGGATCCCTCAGTGCGCATACGCTTGGAGAGGCTGAGCCTGATGATGTATCCTTATCACAGTGATCCCACTCCTGCGCCAACTGTGCCAAAGTGCGCCAAATCAGATTTGCGGCACCATCCAGATAATATCAACGGAAATTGTGCCAAGCTGTGCCAAAGTAGGATTTGGGAGTATCTATCATCAGCAATAGCCACGCCAGGGCGTCAGTACATGTGCACCTTGTTCTTGGGGCCACCAAATTCGCAATCACGTACTTGCTTATATTGGCTGAATAAACTGCGGTTGTACGTGCATTCTAAAATTCATGGTGCTATGCTTAGTGCTGACGCAACTTTGTTGTGCAAGTCCGCTTAGCGGCGAAACACCTTCACTGCAGGGGTTCGTGGCATCTAGTCTAATCGGTAGCGTGAAACTGTGGTGGTGATTCATTGGCGGATGTCGTCCACTGCAGAAACGCTGCTTATAGTTCGTTTGAAGAGTTGCGCGACATCCAATAAACCAATTGTCACCAATAACTACACGTGTGCCGCCAGAATGTCAATCATGTCTATGCCTGGACATCGTGATCTAATTTTTCGTGCTTCGCGTCCTTAGATGAACACGTAAATTATGGTAACGCGTTGACACCTTTCCTCTAATATACTTTATGCGTAGATCATCATACAGAAGAACTTTTTCGTAATTCCTTCCACCAGCAGATCTGCGTTTATAATCGCTGTGGCGGTGAAAGCCCCTAAAAGAACTTGCCTTTTCTGACTCGAGGCTGCTAGGGTCTGAATCGATAGTTCTTGCGTGCTTTCTTTTTAAATGTCATCTGAACTTGAACTTGAACTTTATTTCGCATCTATACATTGTACAGATAACAGGGACACAGACAAAAAGCCACATTACGGCTTGACGAGGTCTGTGCCCCCTTTTTTTTTTCGCAACAAACAGTTGGCGGGCAAGATCAAAAATGCAATGCAAGAACAGATTCATGTACACACACGCACAGTAAGAAATAGAGATAATTTAAAACACTTGCATCCGAAAACAATGAACTAATTTATATACAAAGTTTGAAACGCGTCGCTATACACCGTCAACACAAAAATACAGAAAAATACATAGTAAACATACGAGCATAAGAAGTATTCACTAATGAATATACAAAAGTTCAAAAACGCTTCGCCTTGTACTTTTAACATAAAATGCATGTTCATTTAAAACACAATAGCGAATAAGATGTATGATCGGCACATCCAGATTCTTCGGGAGGGGAAATATGGCAGTTAATGAAGAGAGTTTAGCAAAGATGGTAAGGCATGACTTAGCATTTGTTTTCCATAATTTGTTCTACAATGTGGAACATGCCAGGTTTCTTTGTGACGTGTACTGAACGTGCTTGAATTTAATGGGAGCCTTGACAATTGCTCTAGAAAACCCATGCTATTCTTTCTTTCTATTAAAAACCGTTTTTGCAAAATTGTATTGTACACTGCCTTTAATGGTATGATATTTGACTGGTCAAAAATAGGGTCCGTGTGTGCATCGAATGGAGCATTTAAAATCGTTCGAACGGCTTTCTTTTGCAAAAGGAATAAAATGTTGATGTTTGAGCTGGTTGTGTTGCCCCATACGAGATGACAATAATTGATATGTGATAGAAAAAGAGAATTATAAAGTAAGAGCTTCACTTTCAATGGCAGCAAGAGGCGTAATCTTATTAGTATACCTGTGACTCGAGCAAGCTTATTGGCAATAGTGTTGACATGTTCATTCCATAACATGTTTTCCTGAAAAATGACGCCTAAACTTTTGACTGAAGGTACTACTTCTATCCCGGAAGTTCCTATCTGGAGACATCCATGGACTACTTGTTTTTTATTCTTTGGTTGAAAAAGCACGCTTTTTGTTTTGGCAGCATTAATAGTTAGCGAGTTTGATAAACTCCATTTGTTTATTTGTTCTAGAGTATCATTGGCAGTGCTGATGAGTTCGGCAACGTTTCTAGAAGTGATAAATAAACTAGTGTCGTCCGCATAGATAACAAATCGCGCCGTAGTCTTAATATTCGTTAAATCATTTATATAAATGTTGAACAATAGTGGTCCAAGTATGCTCCCTTGCGGGACCCCAGCACGTATCGGTAAATTTTTTGAATAGTGATTGCCTATAACAACAGTTTGATACCTATACTGCAGATAACTTCTAATTAATTTCAGAAATGTTCCTCTAAAGCCGTAAATATCAAGTTTTGTTAGTAAAGTGTTGTGATTGATGGTATCGAAGGCCTTTGAAAAATCAATGAATATGCCAAGGGTAACCAAATTTTCTTCAAAGCCTTGCAGAATTATTTCTTTTTGGGTCAATAATGCTAATTCAGTTGAGCGACCTTTTCTAAATCCAAATTGAAAATCTGTAAGAAGATTGTGCTTGTTACAGAATGAGGTTATTCTTACATTTATCAGCTTCTCGAGACATTTAGAAAAAATAGGCAGAATTGATATTGGTCTATAGTTCGAGAACTTGTTTTTGTCGCCAGATTTGAAAAGTGCTGTTACCTTCGCGATTTGCATGCGTCTTGGAAATGTGCCGTTCGCCAGCGAAAGATTGTACACGTGCTCCAAGACAGGACCGATTAGATCTAGTACATGCTTTGCTGGGCGAATCTGCAGGTCATCGATATCGCAGCTTTTACTATTCCGAATACTGCGAAACATGCTTTGTATCTCTTGATTGTCTGTCGGGTTTAGGAATGCACTGTGAACGATTTTGGGTTTTAAATATTTTATGCATTGGGGATCATAGGAGCTATTAACAAGCGACACAAAATAGTTGTTAAAAGCGTCAGCTAAGGCCGTGCCTGAAATGAGCTCACTGTCTACTGTTAATTCCTCTAGATTATCTGCCTGTTGGTTTCCATGCAGTAAACTATTTAGCTTTCTCAATGTGACATCGGTTCGCATTATCGTTTCGGCAGGGAACAATTTCTCGAAGTACTGTGTCTTTGCTGCCCTTAGGATCTCATTTATAAAAGCATGCCTCCTGGTTGGAGCAGCCGCAATTTGGTTTTAATATGCACAGCTATAGTGAGGCCATTGCTGGTGGCTCTGGTGTCGGAAGGTTTGTGGAGCGGCTACGTCTTGTTACACGCTCGCCTCTCGCTATTCAAATAGCTGACAGTTAAAAAAAAAAATTAACATGACGGCATCGCATTTATTGCTTCGTTTTGAAGGGAGGAGTAAAGGGCAGACTGCTGCGTTGCTTGAAGTAGCTGGTGCGCGCTATCTCGAGGCATAATGAGACTGCCCGTTGACTTTCTGTGCTACTAGCATCTGCTTCGCATTTAGATAACTGACAGCACGAAAGCTTCGACAACTAGAGTGATCATTGTCCCTTCAGCCAGCAATTTTTCGAGTTACGCAATGTAGGATCTAAATTAAGATACAATTTGTTAGTTTCACTTATGCTTTTAGGATTGAATGCAATACCAACAAATTGTATTGTTATAACAAATAATAAGGCTTGACGTCATTCATGAGAAGCGCTAGCAGCAGGGTTGTCATTTCTAAGGTCCGTTCACTCACAAAAACTTGTACGCTCGGTCTTCGATATCCGTGACTTGGGTGACTAGAGATCTCCGAAACATCTCTTGCACGCCGATGCCTGTACAGATAAAATCAGACTTGTCTAGAGTGCACCAGCTCCTGCTGGTGTTTTCTTCAGAAATATGTAAAGATAGACGACGTAATACTACTAAACATGGTCGTACTGCGTGTTAGGCCCTTGTGCTGTATTGTAAGCATCAATGGTAGCTTGTAGCTAATGTGAAATAGAAGCCGCATACCAGTGTGATTCCATCTGTACAGCACGAACGGCACGTACGAGTGGACCTCCGAAATGGCGCGACGATGGTGTGGCCGCCTTGCGATCAAGGCTCAGTGCATACTCTTATATGGTCGCTCTAGAAAGCGAAGCACTTTTTGCACAGTCTCTTCGCGCGTTGAGAGTACAGGGTAGAAGGGTATACCAGTCGTAAATAGCGCGTGTGCCAGTGATCACACCCTTGAAGTCAAAGCTCATAACAACCCCCTCCCCCCCCCCCCCCCCCTCCTCGTGTTCTTAGTTCGATTATTCTTGTCCCTTGGACAGAGGAGGTGCATTTTTTTTTTGCTTGTAACAATTGATGGGAGGCCTGTCACGTGGGTTGATGTTATCGCATCCGTCCTCAGTACAAAGGAGATAGGTCGGCTCTTATCTCTTCTTCAGACAGTTCGTCGCCCCCACTCCCGCGCTTTTACCCGCTTGTAAAACATGATGCGCCGGAGGATGTTATCGATTGGGACATAACACAAAACATGACGGTTAGTGGCGTAAAAAACAAAATGGATCTTACCTTCGAGTTGTCATAGGCATATGCATAAAGTACCCTGTGAGATATTTTAAAGACGATAGCCTTTCTTGGGGACCTTCGTCGCAAAAACTTTGGTATGTCTGTCTGTACGTTTGTCTGTTTGTCCACCATTACCGCAAACCGGGTACTCTAAACGGCAACAGCCGATATCCCGAACGGCTGACCCTATCAGTAGCGCCCACCAATGTTGCTCAATAATTGGCGTTCATACGTGTGCGATTGTCAATTAAAAAGCAATTATTGCGCATATCTGTGGTATCATAACAACACGTATATATTCTGCATGTTCGTCTTTTACTAGAAAAGGCATACATAAGCAATACTAAGGACCGTAGCGCTTATTACGCTGCGCTGACCATGTAACGCTTGCACAAAGAAGCGAGTGTTTCAAACGTTTTGCTAAGACGACACGGTGTTGGCACCTACTCATCGCCTTGCGTTCTAAACCTTATCACCTCTGAGGTGGGCGCGCACGTCTCAGGGCCACGCGCTTTGTTTTCCAAAAAACTGCCAGATGGCGCTCATGTCTCACGTGCGACATGACTTGATGCGCTCGTTCGCCTCCACTGCACGCTCGAGGCACTCTAACGCAGCCCCTCCGAAATATCATTCATCGATTTTCTTGTGCAAAACATCAAATAAATGTTTTGTTCACTCTCTCCACACGCAAGACTATCGTCTTTCGATGACATTTGCAGATTACATGCAGATACGGGGCCAATTTTTTATGCACTGCTTTCTAGAGGACACGGTAGGGGGTGTTTGGAGTATTAACTGAATGCCCTAGCGACATAAAATATTGCTGCAAAAGAAAAATGTAGTTTTTTAAATTGTGTAGTTTCAGCACAGAGATAGAGCCAGAGGAGGTTGGCTTTCTGAGACTAGCGGAATGACGTCATATTACGCCCAGCAGTCTAATCAGTTGTTAAGAAAAAGAACCTTTTTTTTTAAATTCTTCAATTCATCTTAGGGAAATGTGCTTGGGACTGTGTGAGTCTCTAGCATTGTACGGCACAGTGTTTATCTATCATATCTGCTGATAACCACATAGGTGTATCTATATTGTTGTTTTATGAAGTAAAATTTTATTCAACCAGTATTCTGTTTATTTGCTACAGAAATAATCACTGAACAAGTTTCTCCAGAATGCTCAACAACATGACACTATTATTTTTGCATCATCAACTGAAATAGGGAGTGCTTCTAAGATGATTGACTCCATGAAATGCAATGAATCTAAATATTTCTAGCTCTTGACAAGAGCCTCAGAATAATTTTTCTTGTTTTTGAATGTAAATGAAACTTGCTTCTCCTCCAGGATTTAAAGTTAGCTGTTCCAGATTGCTCCAAAATAGAAAATTTCGCTGCTCCAAAATGCTCCAAAATGGAAAATTTTGCTGCTTCAAAGTGCTACAAATAAAAATTTTAGTGCTGTAAAGTGCTTCAAAATGAAAATTTTGCTGCTGCGAAAATTGCTCCAAATTGGAAGACCTCGGTTGGCATCACTGTTATCATGATACATCGCGTCGCATCACGGGAACTGCTGTTAGAGATGATGCCCCAAAATACGCCGAGTGTTGCAAGTATTGGTGCTGGTACAATGTGGGAATGGCGTGAAGACGAACACATGCAAATGGAGGCCAATCAGTCTGGTATCTCACTGCGATCCGAAGTAAGAAAAAAAAAGTATGCACATTTTGTCTGTGTTTCATTATTTCCCTTAGCTTTATATTCATTTATTCAAGCAAAAGATTACACAAATCACACATGTCGCTTTTGATGTTTCTCTCAGTGTCACATGCTACTGTGAGCGACGCCAGAGCACCAATGCCTATGTAGAGGAGTGTTGTAAGCGCCTTGTAGTATGTCGCCCTCTTCATTTTGGGGCACTCTACCGCGAGAAGGGGAAATGGCCTTCAGTTGCACTTGTTGTACCGTGGCATGTGGCGTTGAAAATCTTGGCAGACGGGATTGTGAGCGCCCAGTTCATGCATACACTTATCCACCCGAAATACTCAGTCCTGCTTAGGGGCCTTTGATATTTTCCACCGGTAAGAGAGAAATACCTGGCTAATACGAGGCATCCCTCCCTTTTGGTCTTTTAGTGGTTTCACTATCTCGTTCTGTGTGGCCTTTTTCATACATGCTGGTTAAAGAGGGACCCAGTAGTGTGTTGATTTTATGGTGGACGCTTGACTTGCCATAAAAGGAGAGACCATATTTTGAGAACCGTGTGGGAAAAACTGCTATTGAATAGGAATGTTCAATTGTTAACGCCTTTGTGCTATAATAAACAATGACATTTCTGCTTTGCTGTCGTAGGTATATGCTGTGAACATCTTTGTGTGAAATATTTTAAACTAAGGTGAAGATTTATTGTGCCTATATTTTCATTTTTTGAGGCCTAAATGGAGTTTTATTTGCCTATTTTTTATGTCTAAAATGCATTCTTTTAATGCCTAGAAGAAAAGTTTAATATCCAGGATGTAAATAAAACTCTTTTGTGAAATAACCATATATTTATTGAGATGTCTTTTGATTTATCAATAAGGTGGAGAAGAAGGAATAAACTTAATTTTTTTTATCACACCCTTGTTGCTGTAAATAAAATGCAATGTATATGCAACCGTGACTAAAATTATGCAGACTATTGCTGTCCGTATACTTTTGCCGTCTGCACAGTCTAGTGGCAAACTGTCTAGTGAAAAAAGCATTTCTCTGGCGAATTCCATCAAAGAAGTGCAATCAACAGCAGACAGCTCGCCACTAAACGGCACAGACAGTGATTGATTGCAACACATGCTCCCGTGATCCGTTTGCTTTTGTTCACTGGTATATGTGTTGACACTGATCTGAGTTTTCGCCTCTTTTTTGTTATATTTATTCTTTCATTGGTAGGAAACAGTCAATTTATTTTTCAGGGAATACATGTTGGGTCATAATGGACAAACAGTTCTAGCGTAAGGATATGTACCCTATGCATAGATGATCCTTTGTGCAGCACCTGCATGGAGAGCCCCGTAACGTTGCAAACTCTATTGATTTTTTTTATGCAAAATATTTTCGCCATTTTTTTTTGCTTGGGTGGAAATTAATACGTTTTCTTTTTTCTTGCCCAGAACTTGAAGAAGATTCAGCCATCATCAACTGGAGCCTGGAGCTTACCGAGACGTTGGGCTCCAGGCTGTACGCCCTCTGGAATCGCAGTGCTGGCAACTGTCTTCTAGACTCCGCACTACAAGCCACCTGGGGTGTGTTTGATCGGGACAACTCGCTGCGGCGAGTTCTTGGAGACAGCTTGTGCGAGGCTGCCTCTGTGTGAGTACTGGTCCATCCTCTTTTTGTGGTTGAATATTATATACAGTCGAAACCCGCAATAATGAAATCGCCAGGAAAACCGAACAATTTCGTTTTTGCGAGAATTTCGTTGCCATGAGTGTGAGACATAAAAACAGTGATACAGCCAGCAGAACGTAAGTTTATTGCCAGAAGTCGGTCAACTTACTTTGGTGACCCTTGCCATGCAACAACTTCAAAGCTCTCTCTTCACACTGAAAAAAGGGGTCCATTGCTACGTCGTCGTCATGTGCACCAAAGAAGGAGCGAAGGGTGTCCAGTGCATCCAAAACAGCCCGCAGGTTGGGTTTCTCTGCGTGCGTCTCTTCTTGGTCCCCGGTGTCGTCGGCTTCGTGCACGCTTTCGATAATGGCCTCGTCCGTCACTTCCTCGTAAATGACTACGTCGTCATCGGCGCGAACGAACGCATCAACAGTGAGTTCATCTAGGGTGTCGATGTCGATGGCTCGAAGTTCCCCCCAGGCGTTGGTTAGGGATAGAGGCACTGCACTGCCACCATTCGCGCCGTCGAGTGCGCCTTCGTCCAAATCTTTGTCTGGTGAGGCCGAAGCGCAATCCGTGCATGATGCTTGCACGGTCGTGGTGAAGCTTGCGTGCTTGAAGCAGTTCTAAATCGGCAACGGAGATGTTGCAACCCATGCGGCGGCCACTGCCACCATCTCGAAAGCCATGCACAAGTTGACGTCGGTGGGACGCTTGTGCTGGAGGTTGAGTAGCAGACGCTGGATCAACCTCTCCCTGTAAGCACACTTGACGCTTCGAATCACGCCTTGGTCGAGCGGCTGCAGAGCGGAAGGGCAGTTCAGTGGAAAAAAAGCCAAGCGCATGTTCGTGAGCTCCGTCTCGTCGATGTGGTGGGCGTTACAGTTGTCTAAAAAAAGGGCCACTGACCTGCCTGCCTTGTGCATGTCAGCATCGAACGCCTTGACCCAGCTGGAAAAAAGAGCCCGAGACATCCACGCCTTCTTGTTTGCGATGTACTGAACGGGCAGTGAGCGGTGGTTGCCTTAGAAGCAGCGGGGCAAAATGCTAGCACCGGTGCAAAAATGCTAGCACCGTAAATGACATAATAGGGGTGGCGAGAGGGAGGCATACATAGACATGATAGGGAGGGGGGCTCTGCGACTAACCCTCGCCCCCCCCCCCCCCCCCCTCCCTGAATGGGAACCCTGTACACGCTTGTGTACGTGATTAATGCACACTACATTTAGTGTGCAGTTAGTCGCGTTCCTGGCAGGTTCTCGGCATGTGTACGTATTAACGAGGTTTTACTGAAGATCTTTGTGTGTGCCTGTGTGGGCTGCTATGAACTTCATGTTGCAGCTATAGCTAGTTAGTACAATATCCTTCACTATCTTATGTCACCGCTTCTGTACACAATCCTATTTTGTTTATTCGTGCTTATTTGTAGACTTGCTGCTACTGTATAAATGAATACGTAAACTGGGGGAAGATTGCACTAATTAAAGCTAAATTTTCTTTCTCTGTGTGTGTCATGGAAAGCTCGTGCGTGCTCCGAACACCAAGATAGTTCCTCCAAAAGCAGATTTTGCCTGCTCCAATGACTGCTCAAAATGCTGTAAGGCATTCCCACCACTGACAAGCACTCTGTACACTTCAGGCTTCATAATGCAACATGTAGTGTATAGCATGGTAAAAGCGTACATTGCCATCGGGCATCAGATCTTGTGATTATCATAAGGACTTTGTGACTTTAAGCGGGCCACCCATTACAAAAGGCACACTCATTACTGTGCGTGTTTCCTTAAGTACACGTAATGGGTGCACAGCAAGTTCGAACGAAGAATACAGTATTAGAACAAAGAATACAATATTTGAATTTGCTATGAATCGAATTTGAAATATTGAAAATTTTGAAGTATTCGCAATGAATGAATAGGTGTATACAGTCCAATCTCGATAATTCGAACTCGAAGGGGCCCTAAAATTTGTTCGAATTAAAAGAAGTTCAAATTAATGAAGGCTAAATAAACCAAGGGCTCTCCATGCAGTAGCGCATGTGCATTGAGCTAACACACGAGGGGGAAGTTTCAGAAGACTTAAATTTATTCACAAATCACAGGACATGTGTTATTAATTGAAGTAATCGGTGATGCGCGTCTGTACTCATTTGCCTTGTAGCGAGTCAATGAATTTTGCACGCAGCTTGCAAAGAATTTCTGCTTCGGCTCCAGCATTCTCTCATTCTCCTGGCAAGAGAAGTTGCGCGCGGAAATGTCCAGCGCCGACACTTTCTAAAGACGGTGACAGCAACGACTGCGTAGTCTCTACGCTAAGCAGTCGCAGTATTCCAGTACGTGACGAGAAAGAAGGAGCGTCTTCACGCGGAGAGAGGCAGATCGGCCTTTGAGAGAAAACCAGCACTCCATGGCAGCTTTTTTTTTTTTGCTCTCTTCGCGCGCATCGTTGAAAGGAGAACGGTTACGTGGCAGGGACGGGAAAGAAGGGGGAAGCGTGGCACGGGTGCGTGAGAGACCCCTTCCCTCAACGCGCAGAGCCGTGCTGCCGCAAGGGGCAAAGGCTGCAGAAGATAGTGCCTTTTTCGTTTCCTTCAACCACACATTCATTCAACCCAGCGACAGCTTGTTTTTTTTTTTCCTCCCTCTCTTCGCATGTTGGAAGAAGGGTCTTTACGTGGCAGGGCCGAAAAAAAAAAAGGGAGAAGCGTGACACAGGCACGTCGCAAATTGGCATTTGAGAGAGAGCAATCATTCCATTGTTTAGACGATGGCGTTCCAGACACTGTGATCAGACTCAACTCCGTCTTTAAGGTATAAGGCAAAAAACACTTGTTTATTTAACTGCGTTCGGAAGCGCTCTGCTGTCACTTGAGCGTCCCCGCGTCCCTCGCTCGCGCTCTTCTTCTTCTTCGTTTCCTTGTCCCAGCCCAGAACGTGAAAAATAATCAACATTCCCGGCCGCGCAAAGTTAAACACATAGTTCAAGTGGGTACAGTCTTTGTATCGGCCTGATCGCAAGGTGACCGCCTTGCAACTTGATCTTGCAAGAACGAATGACACCGTCTGCACTGCGGTACACTTCCGTGACCCTTGCAAGCTTCTATAGCTGGCGTGGAGTGTTGTCCGCATGCACGAGAACGATGTCCCCTTGCTTCAATGCTGTATTTGATTTCGTGTCGGCAAAGTGTGCAGATCGTAATTGCAACAGGTATTCTTTTTGCCAACGCTTCCAAAAACTTTCAACCAGCAGCTTCCTGTAGTTGCGTCTGCGTATGGCGTCTGATCGTTTGGAATTACTGTTGACTTCGTCAGCGGTCGCATACGGTATGGAAGTCAATCTTCGTCCAAGGAGAAGTTCGGCTGGCGTCAAAGTGCAAGGTTCTCCTGCATCTGTCTCGATGAAAGTCAGAGGCCTAGAGTTTACGACTGCTTCTACCTCCGCCAGCACTGTCGATATTTCTTCGTAGTTCAGACGAGCTTTGCCGATAATTTTTCGCAGCGGAAGCTTCACTGATCGTACAAGGCGCTCCCACCATCCACCCCACCAAGGAGCATTTGGTGCTATAAACTTCCACGAAATGCCGTTGGTGCTGAGGTGACCAGCGACGTCCTCTTCAGAGAACATTCGGTTTAGCCGCTTTATGTCTGCCGATGTCTTGTGAAAGCTTCGTGCGTTGTCAGAATAGATCACCCTAGGTAATCCTCTCCGAGCTGCAAATCGTCGTAGGCACAGCAGGAAAGCCTCGGATGTCATTTCCGAGACAAGCTCGAGATGCACGGCTCTAGATACGGCGCACGTAAAAAGTGCAACGTAGCACTTCGTGTCCCCTTTCTCCGTGCGTGCATACAGAGGGCCCGCGAAGTCGACTCCTACAACTTCGAACGGGTTCGTTGGTGTCACTCGATGACTTGTTCACGGAGCAGTCTCAGCAGTTCCTGGGCCCGCACTGAAACGCTTGCATATATTGCAGCCATGCAGCACTCTTTTTACCAAAGAGCGAGCTCGACAAATCCAGTAGCGTTCCCGAGCCTGCGTAAGTGTATCTCTAACTCCTCCATGTAAGACTTGAAGATGGGCTCTGTTTGCCAAAAGTGTCGAAAAGTGGTGACTTGACGGCATTATGATTGGGTGCTTGACATCTTGTGTGGAATGTATGAGGGATAAACGGCCTCCAACCCGAAGAATTCCGTCTTTGTCTATGTAAGGGCGTAGTTCAGCGATTCGAGATGTAGACTCGACTGGTTGGCCGTTGGTCAAAGTGGTGAGTTCTTCAAGAAAGCCTTGCTCTTGTGTACATTTTATCCAATACTGTTCAGCGTTCAGGATTTCTGTTGCCACGAGATGTCCTGTATGATTACTTCTTTTTCTGCATCGGTCAGTAAATCTGAAAATCCACGCAGCGACTCTGAGTAGCTGTTGAAGCCTGCTGTACCGTTGAATATCAATCATCGGAACTGAGAAGCGTGTCATTAGTGCGACGTGGACTGTTGTAACTTCACCTTGGGTGGCTTCCGCTATGTCTAGTTCACAGAACTGTAGGGGCCATTCAGACATCGGTTTAGTTAGCCACTCGGGACCATGCCACCATTTCGAGCTGCACAGCAGTCTTTCAAGCGTCGCGCCACGTGTGAGTAGTTCAGCCGGGTTGTCCGTTCCAGGACAGTATTTCCACTTCGATGGATCTGTAGTGCACCTAATTTCATTGACTCTGTTGGCTATGAACTGTTTCCACTTTTTGACGTCACCTTTTATCCATGACAACACACTGGCGGAATCTGTCCACATCGTGTAGTCAACTTGAACATTCCTCAAAGCCCTTTTCACGTATGCCAACATTCTTGAGCCGATTAAGGCAGCCAGCAGCTCCAATCGCGGCAGCGTTGTCTCCTTAATGGGTGCTACACGGGACTTCGCAATCAACAGTATCGGCTTCTCAGGACTTGATACGACGTATATCGCTGTTCCGTATGCCGCTGGACTGGCATCGCAGAAAACATGTTCTTGAAGCACATTGGTCTTCCTTGCTCCGCCGCCCAGATAGCGAGGAACGACGACGTCTTGCAGTTGCGGCAGCTGGATGACCCAATCATTCCATTCTTTTTGCAGGTCATTGGGTAGGACTTTATCCCAGCCAATTCCTCGTATCCACAGTCTCTGAAACAATATTCGTATGGCAATAGTATATGGTCCTACAAATCCCAACGGGTCAAATATTCTTGATGCTGACTGCAAGACAAATCGTTTTGTACCCGTCTGTGCTGTCAAAAACCAGAGTAGGTTTTCAACCGAAAAGTTGAATTCATCCTTTGCAGGATTCCAAACCAAACCCAGGACCTTGACCGACGTCTCGTGAAGAACGGCCATCTCATTACTAGTAGATTCCACTTAATTTTCAAGCGTGCGCATCAAATTTGCTGAATTTGTTGTCCATTTTCGCAATGTCATGCCGGCCGATTTCATTATTGTGCGCGCTTCTCGGCATAGTTTAGCGGCTTCCTCTTCTGTGTCGGCACCAGTGACTAAGTCATCCACGTAAAACGACTCGGCAAGAGTTTGCGCTGTTTGTGCCATGACAGCCGGTGCTCTTTTCACGTGTTAGAGAATAGTAGCTGCGAGCAAAAATGGGCTACATGTAGCTCCAAAAGGCACTCGTGTCATCCTCCACTCTTGCAGCTTTCCCTTGGATAAATCTCCTTCTGCAAACCAGATAAAGCGGAAAGCGTCTCTGTCGTCCTCCCGAATCGCAATTTAAAGGAATGCCTTTCTATGTCTGCGATAACTGCCACCGGGTGCGCTCTGAAGCGTAGCAGAATTTGCACGAGGTCTTGGTATAAGTTGTCTCCCTTTTGAAGGCAGTCATTAAGGGACTTGAATCCCTTGGCATGTGACGAAGCGTCAAACACCACTCTCATTTTCGTCGTCAGTGCTTGTTCACGCATGACTTCCTTGTGCGGCATGTAATATAATTTCGTCACCTCTGCAGGTACGTCACTGACTACTTCGGCGTGTCCTGCCCTCAAGTACTCCCTTATGGTATGGTCATACGTTTCGAGCAGTCCTTTTCTGGAGTTGAGACGGTTGACAAGCTTGTCCAGTCGAGTAACGGCTACTTGCCTGTTGCTTGCAAGCTCGAAATTATCCTTCCAAGGGAGGGTCACTTCATATCTTCCGTTTTTGAAGCTAATCGTTTGCTCAAAATGCCTCATGGTGTTGCTCATTTCAGGTGGCTTGTTTATCGTGTCCGTAATTCCTATGTTTTCAAGTTCCCAAAAGGAGCGCAGTATCTCGTCGGAATCGGTAGCTTGGGCTTTTAGCACGCACACCATCATTTGTGAAGTAGTTGGGTGGGACACCAAGTGCGATGTGCTTCCCTGGAAGGTCCATCCAAGCTTGGAGTTCAGTGTGATCAATGATTCGTTGCCTTCGCACCGTGAAACTTCGCCGGTCAACACTTTCGACATCTGATCGGACCCGATAAGTACGCTGATGCCACCCTTAGTTATGATAGATGGATGTTGGAGCTCATCGGCAACATCGTTTCCCAGCTTCTTGAAAGACGCAACGAAGGCTACGTCCATTGCAGTCTCTGCGATGTCTTGGCAGATGCTTGGGATCTCTATTGCAGTTAAGACTATTTCCGCGTCGGAAAACTGGCTTCGCAGTCGTAGTTCTACTATGCGACGCTTCTTAGCCTCTTGGTCCGATGTATTTGCGAAAGTATTGAAGGCTATTCGAGTTGCTCCCACGCTTTTCAGCTTGAGGTGCTTGGACAGATCTTCAGTTACGAAAGTCCTCTGACTGCCACCATCGAAAACGCCTCGTATGTAGCGGCAGGTGTCATCATTCATGGCCCATGCTCTGAAAGTCTGAAGAAAAACGGAAGTGGTAGAGTCTTCCTTGACGGGTCTTCTTCCAAGTGATGCACAGACTGTCGTAGTTTTTTCGTAGTTCTTGTTAGCATAGTCTGACTTTCGCGAACACCTATCGGGATCGCACATGCTTGTAGCGTGTCGAGCTTGGCATTTGGAGCAGAAAATTCTTTTTGCAGTCCCGTGCCCGATGTCCTTTGGTGGTGCAGCGGAAACACCTTTTGTCGTTGGAAAGCAGTTCCTTCTTCTGCGTCAGTGACAAGTCAGCTGTGCAGGCTTCCGATCCGTGATGGCTGGACGAGCAGAATACGCAGTTGTCCGTTTTTTCTCGTACTGAGTTGCTGTGAAGCACAGATGACGTCGGTTTCCCACGCCGAGAGTACGTCGACTGACTGGCCACGGGGAGTGTTCCATGTTCTCGTCCTTTGGCATCCTTAAAATCACTCTTCTCCAGGCTTTCCAGCTCGATACACAGGAAGTTGAGCACACGGTCCAGTCCCACGGGTGTAGCTTCAGCTCTCAAGTCATATGCCAACTGGACGGCACATGATCGATGATACTGCACGACTATATCCCGTGGAAGAGCACGCAGTAGGATGTCGCAGAGCATTGACGAAAATGGCGACTTGTGCACACCCAAAGTCTCTAAGCCTCGGATATTCACGAGAACTTGGTCGTACAAGCTGCGTAGCGCTTTGGTGTCAGTCGATGAACGGACAGGGCTTAACATCCGTAGCTTGGCAAAATATTCTTGCTCCAGGCGCGTCTTGTCTCCAAATCGCTTCTGTAGCATTTTGATGGCGTCACTGTAGCAACTTTCAGTCGTCGGAAGGCCCGCAATTGCTGATGCAGCGTCTCCTTTAAGATACAGTCGCAGGTAATGAAGCTTCTCTGTGGCAGTGATGCGATTGTTACTATGAACAATTTGGTAAAATTGTTCCCAAAATTCGGTCCACTTGCATATATCTCCAAAAAAAGGAGCTATTGTCAGCTTAGGCAATTTAACTCCAGTTCCATCTGATGGTGCTACGACTGTCTGGGAAACTGTTTCTTGAGTTCCGGTCGATGTCCTTAGCATGCGATCTTTCTTGCTGAGAATCTCGGCGAGAATGCGCGTAGCAACGTCCTCGTATTGTAAGACAGCGTTATACTCGACCTCGAACTCCTCGTCGGGTATATGCGGCTCAATCTCGTTGTTCAGGTTTTTAAGCTCTTCGTTATTAGCCTTCAGCCTCTCATATATGGAGTTGAGCTGGTCATAGGAGGCAGAGTCGTTAGCGAGGAGCTCACTTGCCTCGTTTATAATCCTCGTGTTCCGTGCTCGCCGCGACGTCCGCTTCGACTTCAGTCGCTCCATGCCGCTGCAGTTGACTGGTAGCCGTCCGTAGGGTCCTGGTTTTCAATCCCGGTTCTCAATCCCGGTTCTTCGGCACCAATGTTTAGACGATGGCGTTCCAGACACTGCGATCAGACTCAACTCCGTCTTTAAGGTATAAGGCAAAAAACACTTGTTTATTTAACTGCGTTCGGAAGCGCTCTGCTGTCACTTGAGCGTCCCCGCGTCCCTCGCTCGTGCTCTTCTTCTTCTTCGTTTCCTTGTCCCAGCCCAGAACGTGAAAAATAATCAACACCATCGCAGCCTTTTCTTTCCTTTTCATTTCCTTCGCGCTCAGCATTGAGGTGTCGCAGCTGCTGCCGCGGGATTGGGCCGGCGGCTGAGAGCATTTTCGGAGCACGGTGTGTTCGAATTAACCGTCGCAAGTGCTTGCGTATTCGAATTACCAGGCATTTTCGCCCATTGGAATACACATAGTTTTGACGGGACCTTATCATGAGTTCGAATTAACTGGAAGTTCAAATTAAGCGTGTTCAAATTAATGAGATTCGACTGTATAAGGTGGTCTCACTGCTATAGAGGGGTGATAAGCTTTGAAAACGCCTAATAAAATGTATGTTTGTAACTACCTGTAAAGGTGGTTTCACTGTACTGATGTAATGCTAAGCCTGGAAAACACATACTCAGGGGAATTTTACGCTGTTGCGAAGCCACACATTAAGGTGAAACGGTCTAATTTTAGTAAATTTTAAAACAGGTTATCACTTGAAATTTGCCGAAAGTCAAATCCTGCTACTATTCAAAGTTGTTTTCACTTCTTTTGAAATAATGTGCAGGTAAGTTGGGTTGTGACAGACATGCTCAGTTTTCTTTATTATATGTGATATGTACCTTTAGAACCAAGTCGCTATTTGCACAAGGCTAGCTTCTAGATTTAGAGATACTCTTTTTTACATGACAGACATGTATGTTGGAAGTATGCCTTCATGTCTGAAAATGTGCTTTTGCCTTTGGAATCTGTTCACTCAAAGTTCGTGAAATGGAGCATTGGGAATCTGTTTTATTAATGCCCCTAGTAAAAGTTGTCAGTGTGTTATGAAGCAAAGTCTGGCGGAGCACATAGATCAGCTGAAAGCATTCATGTTCCGTCGCCTTTATTACTGCCGGTTGGAGAAAAGCTCAGAAAAAAGAAAACCACATGCCCGGCCACTGGACAAGAAACATCGAGGTGATGCCGTCTCACGGGACAGCTCACAGGCTAAAACAAGTGTCGCAAAAGTTTCGTGTGAACTCTCTGTTTTCAGCCCCTGCAAGCTTTCTGGTCTTAGTGCCTTTATCTCAGATAGTGAGCGCAATTCAGCCTGCCATACCAGTCACTGAATGGTTTTCACTAAGTGCAGCTTGGTGGCAGTTTATTCAATCTCCACAACCTGCGGAAACGTTAGTATCACCCAGACAGGTCAGTGTTTGAATGAACGCCTCAATGTTCATGCTTACAATGTGCAATTGGGCAGAGACAGTATGAAATGCTTGGAGTATACCTCATAAAAAAAGATAAGCATGTGTGCATAAGTGAGCCTTTTGTGCGTACCACAAAAAAAGTGTCTGTTTCTTTCAGGGAAGGACTGATTATCGGGCAGATGACAGGCCATGAGTTGTTGGTATGCGAATGCGTGAGGTAAAGTGTTTAAATAAGCACGGATGTATTAATAAAGTGGTCGTAAATCCGACGAGGGTGTATCATTGAATCTGCCTTTTTCTGTGTCTTGTCCCGAGTTTTTACTGGTTTTTCTCACCACTACGAATTTGTTTTCATTGTATGGCTATGCCACATCTTCGTATTTCAAATTGAAATTAAGTAGATATATATACGATCATTCAAATGTGGTAATTTGCCCTTGTGCTTCCTATTGGTAGCCTTCTAGTTAGCTCAGCAGGTAGCTGGACCGTAGGCATTGGTCGTCGTTTTAGTCCCCATACCTGAATGCATTTACGTGAACTAAGAAACTCTTTTCTGACAGACCCATATGGATTTCCTTGTAGCGTTGCGCTACAAAGCAGCTGAATGGCAGTTTTTCTATTGACACTTTATCTGTATACTGTACTAATATGGCACATCACAAAAAAAAATTCAAGAAATAGCTGAAGCGGCCAAACAAAAGGACAGCACTCGCTTCTATTGTTGACTAGCGTGGTGATTTCTTGATTTTCTGTGATGCGCTATAGCAGCTCAAATATGACATACCAACTCATCAAATTATTAACAATGATTCATATGCCTCAAACTTGCAGCATGTGAGCAGAATATCGTAAAATCTCGTTGAAAGGAATTTGCGAGGTCTCCAAAAATGTTTGTATCACCAGAAAACATGCAAGATTAATATGCAACAAGACAATGAGAAAAAGCTGGCATACATCCTTATTTGTTGTTTCTCAGGGCTGCAGCAGCGTCACAAAACAGCTCCGAATGATTGCCAGTGAAGTCTCTAGATATTCATGTACTCGTAAATATACGGAGATAATTAATGAACTAGATGTATTGTGACCCATGACAGCTTGTAGCTCCTCCCTAATGTCGGAGTGCTTTGCTCTCAGTAGGCGAAAGCCAAAAACTTTTGGTACCGCTGACCTTTTTTTTTATGTTGCGATAGTGTGGAGTGTTTTTGGGGAAGTTCGCTCAAAATTCAGGGGTCTCCCATGCAAATCTAACAGTTTGCGGGTGCATGCATCCCCAATGATCGTGCATGTTGTTGTAGTGAAGCCTAGCTCCCTCGCCAAGACTGTCCACATCCTCTTTTGATCTTTGTCCACCGTCCATAGGATAGCTGATTGTGTTAGAGGATATTGCTTGTATCGACGCAGCAGGCAGATGTAAACACAGTACAGCGACGCGTCGAAGAAAAAACATTATACCAATGCCATCTCTAATTTAAACGCAAAGGCACAAGACTGTGTGTTAAGGCCTACA
This sequence comes from Rhipicephalus microplus, assembly GCF_043290135.1. Classification (NCBI taxonomy): domain Eukaryota; kingdom Metazoa; phylum Arthropoda; class Arachnida; order Ixodida; family Ixodidae; genus Rhipicephalus; species Rhipicephalus microplus. Next base: position 40,791,426 of record NC_134710.1, on the reverse strand, counting down.
AGATTCGTGCACTCAATCTTGGAGGCTACAACACGCCTCTGTGCCCGCACTTATGTTCCCACATTCACGTGTGACTGCTGCGTCTTTGCGCAGTATCGCACATTTGTGTCAAACGTTGTGGGGTTTTAATCAATTCGAAACAACAGTCTTCATTACATTTCAGGGTAATGGACCTTGGCCAGGACCGTGTATCACCCCACAATTTGTTAGGGCCGTGATCGCATCAACGAGGTTCTACTGTAGTGTGTAATGTCAGCATGAAATACGGTGAGGGACACAGGGGTAACCTCCGTTGTTAAACCGCAGATTGCCGGGGCCTTTGGTTGCCCTTCACCATTGACACTAATTGTCTCTGTCACGGTTATTATTAGCCATGCATGATTCTTTGGGTTGCTAGCCTAGTTCCTGCAGGTGTTCTGACAAAGGAAAAAAAAAAAACAATACAATAGAACCTTGATTATACGACTTTCAGGGGACCATGCGAAACCGTCGTATAATCCTGGCATAGTATAATAAAAAAACTTAGATTATAGTCAGTGACACTCAGCATTGCTCCCCCCCTCCCCCCCCCCCCCCCCCAAAAAAGAAAACGGGTACAGACCTACTTGAATAAGCCCATGGCATGAGTTTGTGCCTCTGCAAAGTAGGTAGATTATTCTTGCCAGTGGCAGCTAACGGCAGCTATTCCTGCCAGTGACAGCTAATGGCAGCATTGTTTAGTTGGAGGAGGTGCGAGCGAATCTTTATTCTAAACTTTAAAAAAATCAAATCCAATGCCTCTTTGTACTGATAAACGGAGTCCGGAAATTGCCTACGTGTGAAAATAAAGCCAAAACCTCATTGCCAACAGCTTCGCGTCAGAAGAGTCGGACAACAGTCATCGCTATCATATAATAGTGACGGACCACGAGTTCGCATAGAATACGTTTATGTGTAACTGAGGTGTGCGCTTTGTAATTTGTTGGCTTGTGAAGTGCAAATTGTGATGTCCTGCTGTTATTATGAACATTGACATCAAGTGAAAGTAATTTTGCAAAATAAAAACAGCTGCGCCCCGCAACCTCGTGACTGCGAGTATGGCCGAGGCAGGAGATCAGCTGTATGTTGACCAGGAAAAGTTTCCATGGGCGAAAACATGAAAATATGAACTCTTCAGCTGGCTGAAGCTGCTCTGTGTGAATAGAGCTTGCCTAGGATGTGACCCCTGGGTACGCATGTGATCAAGGCATATGTAGAAGCGCATCAACTTCCAGGAGAATAAATCTTTCATTCTAAGAATACATCCTGTCTCTCTACTTTTCTAATCATTGACCTTGGGGAACGCAAGTTTATATTTTACAGTCGTGAACATTTGATTCTAGTAAATGTGGCTTTTTCTTTAAAATGGAATCTGGTAGTCATCGTAAGATCCGGGGTCGGCTTAAAACCGAGTCGTATAACAAAGGTTTTTAATAACTTCTATGGGGATTTTGCCAGGGACAAATCGATTCGTCGTAAAATGCGGGTTGTTGTGAAAATGGGGGTTGTAAAATCAAAGTTCCACTGTAGTTATAAAGAAAAAGCCAAAAAAGTTTCTGCATAAAACAGTGAGCATTTTGGATAAGCCTATTCCTTTGTCTCCTATAAGAGACCATACTTGTAACTTGTGGTATTGTAAAATTAATTATAATTTCTAGCAGAAACAAAATAGTGTCATCATCTGCTATTGTCAAGGTAAAGCCAGTCTTGCTGCACACTTCATGTGGTGTTGTTTGTTTTGTGGTTCAAGGTTTAATCACATTAGCTGGAAAGCATATTTAGTCTCCTATTCAGTTTGCAGACATGTATTGCATTATATTTTCATCCAATTATCACAGCTGAGTACCACGTGCTGCATTGTAATGATGCCACCTAGGCTACCTAAGCAGCCTGTGGTTTGAGTCAATGCCCTTTTGCTTTGCACACACTGATTGCCTGCCACAAACACACAGGCTCTATCCACGGTGGCGAGAAGCAGAGGCCCTCCAGGCTCGGTTGCTGCATTTCTCACTGGACGAGGCACAGTGGCAGGAAGACTGGGCAACTCTTGTTTCCCTAGCTGCACAACCTGGATCAGCACTGGAGCAGATGCATGTGTTCACTCTGGCTCATGTGTTGCGGCGCCCCATTGTTGTGTATGGCGTCAAGTATGTCAAGAGCTTTCGTGGCGAGGCCCTTGGCTATGCCCGTTTTGAAGGCAAGCTACTACTTTTCCTCTTTAATGATTCCTTGTTGTGGTGTGCTTGAAAAATAATACAGTGTTTGGTTTGTTCTGTGGACATCATCATTTTTCATCCTTAAGTGTGTGTTTCTGTGCGTGCTAATCAACCAAGAGATTTAAACATGTGTTGCAAGTGCCTTTTTTCTGCTGTATTTTAGCTGCTTTGCATGGGACAAACAACTGGATGCAAAAGCTGGGAATTATGAAACAGCACCTAGCCACGCTATTGGTGTGCCGCTCTAAAGGTTTAGCACCTACATGCTGAAATGCGAGATTTTCCAAGTTTTCTGGAAGCCTGCCTCCTCTTTTTCTTGTTTTAGTGCCTAGAAATAAGCTTAATTTTTTTTTACACTGAGTTCAGTGATAATTTTGTCTCGGTCATCACCAAGAGAATACATTGTGGGAGCGGAGGGCCCGAAGAAATAAAGTTCTAGTTGCTGAGGGACTATTTGTTAATGCTGTGGCTGCAGTGCCCAAGCGTGTCCGTTTTCTGATGCTGATGGAAGGAACTTCTTTGCCAATGGGGTACTCATAGCTCACAACCCACTACACGATCCCCCCCCCTCTTAGTGATGAAGGCAGAGCTATTGAGCTATTTGCAGGTGGGCCCAACTGTGTCATAGCGAGATCTTGTTACAATTCTACTTCTCCGGGTTTTACTCCAGCCTAGTATAGTTCGTGCCAACTACGTAGTTTGTGCCAACTCGCTATTTTCACTTTTGAAGAGCAACGGAGTATGTTTTGGCTTAGGTATCCTCGATCTAGCTTGAAAAACTTGTACAAATTTGAATAGACTGTCATTGAATGCCTCCTCACTCCAGCTGTTGACCTATCTACTTTTCGTCATTTAAGCATTCAGCAACACTGGGTTGGACTGTTTAAGGTACAGTCGAACACGGATATATTGAATTCAAAGGGGATCGCGAATTAGTTCAATATATGAAAAATTTGATATAAAAAATAGAGGCCCTGAGAGCTTACCTCTAGCGGATTATCACCTACAATAGGCGCATTCAAGAACGGCAACTAATTCTGCACACACGTCGCAACAGAATGATTTATTTGCATGAAAAAAATCGGTTATCTTGGCCTACTTCGTTTTTGAAATGAAGTTGAAGACTCTAGTCTAGATCTTATCAAGGTTGTCCAGGTGCGACAGTCCGGTTCTCTCCATGTCACCGATACAACGGCAAATGACGTCGAACGCTGCCACTACTTCAGCGGCGGAGTACGCATGTGTAGCCAGCACCTTGTCCGGACGATCCTCCATATCACTTGAGCTGTCGGCCTGGGCATCCTGGGTCCCTGCGACTGCAGCTACTATGTTCTCGTCAGCGAGGCTTGCTACGGCCTGGACATTATAGTCCGCTTCCACGAAGTCATCCGCAGACACTTCGTGTGAAACTGCTGCCGGAAAGCGGAACGACAACTCGCTAAACACGTCTTCTATGCGCTCGTTGTCGTCGTCTTCACCGGTTTCCTCAAGTTACGCCTTCTCGAAGCCTGCCTTGCGGAAGCAATTGACCACTGTGTCCGCCTTCATGTCTTGCCAGGAATTGCAGATCTCGGCGGGAGAAAACTTTGCGGAGACTTCTAGCCATTCCTTCGTCATTCACAGTTGGACGTCCTGGCTGCTGACAGCTTCGCTTTCACCAGTATTGGTTTTGCCAACGATGTCGTAGTGCTGCTTCAATCAGTGAAGCCACCCGGTGTTGTCGGCGAAGTTTTTCACCGAGTGCAGCGGCAAACCATTTCGCCTTGGCGATCAGCATCGGGCCATCCACCGGAATTTTCTTTTAAAAACCAGGCATAGAGTGCCTTTTCTTCATTCCCGTGGGCAGAAGCGCGCATGACAGGCTCCCGACGTTCGCTGCTTCGCTGTCTTTCAGCAGTGGCAGTGCTTCGCTGTTCGCTGCTCCGCCGACGTTCGCTGCTCCGCTGTCTAACAAAGTACTCGGAGTGCTTTGTGGTATCTCGAGGTCGTCCGTGACGGTCGAGCATTTTTCACCCGTCTCAACACGCTGAATAGCCTTCAACTTCATCACAAAGTCAAGGGTCTTGCACTTCTTGACGCTGGCCATAACTACACGAGAAGTTGACAATTTGAGGAGTCCGCAGCAATTTTGCGCACCACGCACGCAAAAGAGAACTGCTGCCCATGCGATGGTACGTAGGTGACGCGACAAATGAAACAAAGCCTGGCAACGCGCTCGCGAGGAGATGGCCACCTGTGAGGGCAACAGCTAAAGGCGCAAGCTGTGGTTGGCTGATCAAACCTCGCAAAACAGCAACAAAAAATAAGAATCGAAAAGAGGAGGACGTCGGCTTCTTCGTTCCTGCTTTGCGAGCCGACGGTTACGCGGAGAAAGCATGTAAGAGAAAAAGATACGAAAAATTGTGCAGTCCGAGCCCTCTCGTCCTTACCTTTTTTCGAGCTTTTCGGGTTTTGATGGAGGCGTGGTGCCGCACGGAGGTCGCCGGGTGTGCGAGTGCCAGAACGCGCCTTCCAGCTCGCGCGGCCTTCAATATATCCAAAGGCGGGTAAGAATACCGTTCGATGTAAACGTGCGAATTTCTATACTTTTACAAAGGAGCTTCAACGGGATAAATTAAAGTTCGATGTACCCGAAAATTCAATATATGTGGGTTCGATATAACCGTGTTTGACTGTATAAGCATCACTGTTCTGCCTGTAACCTCCAATATTTACTATCTTGCAGGTTGTCTTGCCTCCAAAATCATCACATCGCTCTTGATGAGAAAGTTTTGATAACACATAAAGATAGGTTTGTGAAAGGCTTACCCGAAGGAGCATCTGGGAAGAAACCCGGCATTCTCCACTGCTGTCGCGCACCAAGACGCAATGGCCGGGTTCATCGACTCTCCGACACGGCGCAGAAATGGCCCTTGAGGCAGTTTGTCAACAAACATGGGTTTATTAACTTAAGATGCAGCACCATGCGATAATCGCGGAATAGCGGGTCATTAGGGTAACTCCGCAAGATTGATGAAGTACACTAGCCTGTGGCACGATGGTTGCCACACAAAGGAGGAACCACCTAAGTGTGCGAACAAAAAGTCGCCCTCAAAGGTAGAGCATCACTTCCTTGTTGCAGGTGTGCAAGCATCTCTCTCAGCCAGTGAGCATCAGGCGGAAACGAGCTGAAAGGAGGGGGGGGGGGGGGGGGCTGCCACAAGCCAATGAGGATCAGCAAAACACAGTGATGTGCGTTAATGTTACGAGAGGGGAAGGCATTGTCTGGGCCTGTTCAGACATATGTTTTGATGTAGGGAAAATGAACGCTTAGCTTGCACCTGATAAAAAGCCTGGTGGTGACAATGTTGCCGATTCATGGTGGTTCCCAGTGCGCGAAGACTATGGGGTCAGCACTCCTGATAGCTGGGGAATAAGGCGTTGGATCGCAGCCATGTTGGCTTGTTCTACTGCTTCGATGTGGTGTAATCTGGTCTTTCTCCAGTCGTGAAGTTGCGTTGCCCATGCTTCGTTTGGCTTGTGGCATGTTGTTGAACTTTCGTGGATGTGGCCGCAGCAGAGGATCTTTGGTATTTTGTCGAGAGCATCCACACCTCCATCGATGGCTGCCCTTGGTATTCTGAATAAGAGCTTGGCGAGCGGTCCTGAGTAGGGCCGGCTTATTGCCTGCGGTGCGGTGAAATGGAGCATCCCAGCAAACACAATCTGGAAGATCCTCAGCAACCACTGTGCTCCTGCAAGGTAGTGATGCTGCGTAGTCTTTCACCCTGCTGTGAATGCGATGTGCCATTGCCGAAACCACCCGATCCCATCTGTCGGTACTGGCAGGCGGTGGTAGGTTTTACCAGCTTTTCCCCAATAGAAGCAGAGTTGGCAGTGGCTGGGGGCACACCCAACATTAATCGTCCTCGGGGCGTAGCGCTAGCCTACAGGTGGGCGGTGTATTGGCAGTAACTGGCGGCAAAACTGCGGTGGTGCGATGCCTTCTTGTGGGCACGGCACCTTCACGAGGGGGAGCATGTTCGATGTGCTGCAGCAGCATAGCTTGTCGTTTGTGGCTCACGCTGCACTGCTTCAGGTGCTGCCAGATCTTGCTGGACTTCCCGGTGCACGATGTTAGTGATTGGGTCCAGCTGAGGTTGTGAGGATGGCAACAATTTGCGCCCTCTTGAACGGTTGCTCTGATGGTCTCACACAGGTAGTTTGAATGCAGTGCTTGAATCTCACCGTAGTATGTCGAGGAAATTTGGCAGTTGTACACAATTCAAGCGCCCTTTTGATTGTCATGGCCTTCCTGGTAAAATTGATTAAAGTTTTTTGTGAATTGCTTACAAGCCCGGCAAACAGGTCTTGCATACATACGCAAACCCCATGCATACATACGCAAACCTTCTTTTTCTCGGCCATGGCGGGGTTAGCATGGTGGAAGAGTCAGGTCATTTCCTCTGCGAAGGTGGTTACGCTTTCATTTGGAAGTTGCACCCATGTTCCCAACAAGGTCACAGTCCTTTCCTTTCAGATGACACTTGTGAATGTTTCCGAGAAAGTGCTGCGAAAGATGTCCCAGGTTCGAAGAGTGGACTCCTGATTCTCAAACTAGATCCTTGCTGCGTCATCCAGTAAAAGTTCATGTGGCGTAGCTTGTTGTCAGTGTTCCAGTTATTGAATGTTGAGACCCTTTTCAACGTCTCAATCCAGGTTTCACGGTCTTCACTTGGCGATTCATGAAACTAGACGCTCTCTGGATGGCGTCATGATGATCACCGCAGGGACACTGCAGTTGTAATCATGCCTGTAGTCTTCGTCGCCATGGCTTTTGCGTGGTCAGGTAGAGGTCCAAACTTCGGTTGAAAACATTGCAGCCTGCGGCTAGCTTACTGCTGCTGTAGGGTTGGTGCCATAATTTTTTTACATTGATAGTTCATAATTAGAGACCGGAACATTAGGCACGAAAAAAGAATGTTTTAGGCACCTATAAAAGGTCCTGAAAACAGCCATTTAGGCATAGATAGGCGTTAAAAACTACATTCAAACCCCGCTACAACGAAACTGACAGGACACGGAAAAAATTTCGTTGAAGCGAAAATTTCGTTGTAGTGAAATCTAAAAAAAATATAGCTGATCTGAGCTAGCAAAGCAAAGGAACGTTTATTCTCAAAACTCAAAAAATGTTCGCTGCTTTCTATTTTTTCCCAGCAACGTCGCCACGTGATTTTACCCATTCATAGCGACACCATGGTGAAAAGCACACTGAAACAATGCCTAAAACCGTTTTCGTGAACGAACCAAACAGACGCATTAAGGGGGGAGGTGGCATTGAAAAAAAACTTTTTTATTTGTTGACCTACAGCAATGAAATTTGGCATGCATACTCGAAAGTGTCTAAAATAGGGAAATATGCAGTTTCATCATGATAGCTTCAGTAGTTCTCAAGTTACATAATGCTACACGATCCAATTACATGGTCTGCTCGTGGAAAGCTTAGCGCTGCAACAAAACATGCCAGGAAGCTGCTAATGGTGTTGATCTTTACTCAAAAGAAAGCTACAGGGTATGGCACTCTAAGAATTTTTTAATAAGTTCTTTTTTTTAGAGATCATCATGGCTGCCGACACACATTGTCAGAAACAATGGCACGGACAAATCATCGTCTAGAAAAATAACAGGGCCACAAAACAGAAATTGAAGATTGCTGTACCCACAAGCAGTGTTCAGGGATTCAGGAAAAAAAAAAAGAAAACAGAATCAGAATCGGTCCAGTGATTCTCGTGCTACTCTTTCCACGAGCAATGCACAATGTCCAAAACACACTTGTGAGAAAAAGCCTGTCGAAGTTTTCGACAGGCTTTTTTCAATGCACTTTTTTGTTTCTCATTGGATATTGCTGAAAATTGGCACAGACACTAAGAATAACCTCACAGTGTTTCCATAAAAATTTTGAAGCGATACCACAAATACTTTATGAGAAACAAATGATTTCTTCATTGAACCATGTGGAGGGGCTGAGCATAATGTCAAAAAAAAAAAAAAGTATTGAGAAAGCTGCGTTTAAAGTTTCAACTTTTCTTTACGTCTCTAAGACACCTAAAAATTGTGATCTCAGGTTTGTCTTGGGATATTTGACTTCTTTTCATGATTTACAAAGGACAAGTATGGATTTCAAACCAAGTTCTTTGTATGAAGGAGTGGTGTGATTGGTATGACAGAAAAGATTGTAATTGAATAAAACCATATACTGAAATTATAACACATACTTTTTTTGTGCTGAAGTTGTAATTAGCGTAATTAAGTACTTGATTACAAATATTCACTGAACTTTTTTTTATTTGGAGAGAGGTTTATTGCATCAGAAAAATGGATCACACCATGACGGCTTATGCCTTCTTTCTAAATAACAAAGTTATGGCCAGAAGTCTGGTGGCACGGGAATTTCTAGCAGTATAATTAATGACACGAAACGGGCATATAAAAATTCGTGCCCCTGATTCACACATGCTCTTTCGCCACTCAAGCCGTGAAACGCATCATCGTACAGCCGGTCGCGGAAACTCTAATCTACAGCAATTCATTAACCTCGGAACATTCATAGACGTTCGTGGCGATATCAAGCACGGCTCCAAGCACGTCTGAATCGCATCACAAAAGCACAGCACTCCATATGACCGTGGGGTGCGCGGCCGCGTGGACAGTGCAGCCGGCGCGTAATGCACTTGCCGGTGGTGTTCGATGACGATGCGCGAAATGTGTAACTACGAAGACAAAAAATCGGCACGCACTGCACTTGGCATCGCTATTTCGAATGACGACGCGCGAAACTGCTAGCCGCTGTTCCGAGCGATCCTTGGCAGTGAGAGGGGGGGGGGGGGGGTGACGAGCTTGACTGTGTTGTCCGCTGCCGATGCGTAAAATACCCGTACGAGATTCAGAGGAGCTAGCGAGTAATGTGGTACATTCCTTGGGAAGGAGCACGTCGCCAAGAGTGCGCTTGCGCATCGTTCATGCCCGCAGTCTCGCTGTCAGCGGAGTTAGGCCTAAAGTCGACTCCGTTGACGCGCCGCACTCGTAGACCGCCGCGCGCCCGCTCGTAGTAATCTGATCGTGCATCCGGTGCGGCCACTCGTAGTAATCAGATCGTGCCGCCGCTTACAGCTTCGTTGCTTGCGAAGAAGCACGTCACCACGAATGCGCTAGCGCGTCGTTCCTGCCCGCAGTCTCGTTGTCGGCGGAGTTATGGCTAAAGACGACTCCGATGACGTGCGGCGCTCGTAGATCGCGCTCCCGCTCGTAGTAACCTGATCGCGCATCCGCTTAATGCTCATAACTATAGCGTAGTTATATCTTAAGTGATTATAAAGCCGTGAACACGTCACGAAGTGGGGATTTTCGAGACCCATGTCCTCGCGACGCACGAGCAGCAGACGACAATCTCCCGGAGCGAGCATCGGGCCAATGGCGAGGCGAGCTGAGGCAACATGGCGGCCACGGCCAATCAAGGGCCTCAAAACGACCTTCAAACATTTGCTTTTTGCTTTCTTGTTGTTATACGGAGGAGCCAGCTGAGGCGGGAAAGTTAAACATGGAGAAATGATCTTTCCGTTGAGCCCAAGAAGCCGGCTCCCGGCCCAAGCATCGCGAAGCTATAATTTTTTGAAAATCGCCGTTTTCTCACCATTTCCAGAAAAATTTTTGCTACCTAGGTGGGTGAAACGAATTTTCCGAAGCACTTCTGCGCGGTTTTCAGTGTAGATATTTTGGAACCAGATAGAAAAAGGGTTCCAGAAACAGAAAACTTGAGTTTCAAAAAATCGATTTTTTTGCCATTTTTCGCGATCCCAAAGCCACGTCCCCCCTTAATACATTAATACCACCAGTTGTACGCCGTCAAAATTACCGTATTTACTCGATTCTACCGCGTCCTCAATTGTAACGCGCACCCGGTTTCCACGACGAAAAAAAAAAGATTGCAACACGCACCCATTTTTCTCGTTGGTCCGCACGATCACACCCACTCGGGAAAACGACTCCTTTCGGGAGCATCTTCCGTTTAAATATGAGGTACGGGGGAAGCTTGTGCCTATCTGACGTGTAACGGAGCATTGCCATCACTGTAGTTTTACCGTGGCCCGATGTCAGCACACGAACTTGCTTCGCCCCCTTCTTCTTGTCAGTTGTGGTGCCAGGCACGTCGAAGTAAAGAGGCGTTTCATCGGCATTCCCGATTTGCCCAAGCAGGTAGCCGTTGTTGTGCCGCAAGTTTAGGACGAACCTCTGAAAACTGTGAAGCTTTTCTTCGTACTCCTCCAACAACTTTTGCAATATGCCTGTTCGCCTTCCGAGGGAAAAGCCTTTCCTCTTCATAAAGTTGGTTAGCCGCTGTGCTGCTCACTGCTCAATCTCATTCTTGCCGAGCAGCTCTTCAATTTGCGGAAACCGATCCTGCTGTGGTCCACTGAAGCCTTTACGTGAATCTTTGCTGTCGACAATATTCTGCTTTTGTTTCCGCCAGTCCCGCACGCACATTTCGGGAACTCCGAACGACCGCGATGCGGCCCGACTTCCGTCCGTTTCGGCACACGCGATGACTTTTCTTTTAAAAGCGGCATCGTGGTGCACTCGTCGAATTTTTGGAGTCGGCCTTTCCATGCCGTCGATGCTAATGCACTACCAGATGACGAACTCCTCAGCACACGTACGATGTGCAGCACATGGGAAACTTGTAGGCAAAAATGGCCGACGCGCCATGCCGACGCACATAAGGGGTGGCCATTTTGGAAATGCCGATGGCAATAGAATGACCGTATTCGTTTTTTTTTCGTACTCGATTCTAACCCACATGCGATTTATGAACTCGCTTAACCGGAAAAAAGGTGCGCGTTAGATTCGAGTCTTTACGGTATCTGACAATGCTGAGATGGAGGCAGGGTATCGTGGAGCGGCGACTTTTGCATTATGCTTTGCCATTCTTATCATCCATCACTCGCGGTTAGCTGATTTTGTTGATAATGCGAATGAATAGCCACTCTGATTAGTTACCACACTGGCCAAGCGCCAACATACTGATAAGCATCGGAATCGGAAAAGGCATCATTCCACAGTTGGACCCAGCAGCTGCGTGACGGAAACCATGAACTGAGCGACTGGGCTTCAGCTTCGGATCGTCTGCGGCTCAAAGCAAGCTAGTAGCAAAAGCAAGGCAGTCTCATTGCCATCGCTATTGAGCAATGGCGGTGCCCATGCTTGCTGAACAGCGGCGATATAGCGGTGGTTTCTGGTGGTGCCAGCGCATGTTCTAGACTTCTTTGACGCATTTTCAGGCTCTGAAAATGCATTGAAATGTTAAAGATTGGGTTTACTGCATAAAAATAAGTGTGAGCCTGGAATCGCATCGTGAAATTTCGTTGAAGCGGGACGATCGAAGAAAAAGTGTTCATTGTGGCGACAATATTTATGCATCGACTCCCTACTTTGAAAATGTTACACATCATGTGCCCTGACCTATACCCAAGTAATCTTTGTCCACATTGTGGGGAAATAGCTTCATTAGAACACATGCTCTGGCAGTGAACCAAATTCGCTCATTTATCGCACATCACCTCTGCCAGATGGGAGGCGGCAATCCGCAGCTCGTCTTTGGCAGACCAGCTCTGGGCTGTCCACCAAGCCCGCGAGGCGGCTGAGGAGCTTGGCATCTCAGTCCCCACGTGGGAGCTGCCCGCAACACAGTGATCTGTGTTTTGGAGGACCAAATAAAAGTTTATCCAATCCAATCCAATCCTATGGACTGTTGACGGGGAATCGTGAATTTTTCGTTTAAGTGGTGTTTGTTGTAGCGCAGTTTGACCGTATCATTTAGACATATGTAGGCACCGTTCATAATTACTTCAATAGCATGATCAGGCCAATTATATAACTTTTAACAAATACAGCTGGCAAAATCTGTGTTTGGGAAAGCTAAATTTATTTTTTCTATGAAAGGAATGAACAAGGAGCATAATCATTTGAACAGACTGAGGTGAAAGCTGAGGTAATTTGACATTGTGAGAAAGGCCATCAAGACCGCCAGAAAACAGCATCATTTAAAGGTTTTTGGGCTTAAATTGTGCTTGCTTTCAATCAGTAGAGTAAAAGCTCGTTAACTCGGATCTCGTGGGACTGGAGAAAATGTCCGAGTTAACCTAATTATTGAATGGACCACGAAAACAAAAGGAAAACGTACACGGCACAGACAAACTTTTATTTCTTTAAAAAGTGCATTATTTTTGCCTGCCTCACCGTCGGAATTTCTGACAGAACGATCTTATTCAATCTCATCAGGTGGTGGTGCGCACGTTCACTGTTGCGAGAACAAATGCAGAACTCCTCGAGGACAGTGAGGGCTTTGGCAGCCTCCTGCACGGTGCAGCGACGTCGCGTCGGCTCATCCTAGCCGTCATCATCGGAACAGTGATTGTGGTCCTCCTTGAAGCACTGCCGATAATATATCATCGTCAGTCAGCGGACCAGCAACGGCAACATGATAATCTATAGTGACGTAGTCTAAAATCTGGACGCCACTAGGAAGGAGAGTCAAAATGCGTGTCATTCACCTTGCCGTCCACATTTCCAGTGGGCTCGCGGGTGTGCTCTGGAGTGGCCTCTGGAGGAATATCCAAGTCGTCAGGGCGGACAAAGCCGCTGTGCCGGAAAGAATTTGCAATGACCGTGGGCGGCGTGTCGCTCCAGACATGCACTAAAATGTGAATTGCGGTCAGGAGACTCGGTTCATATTCTCGCCCTGCTTCCTTGCTCAGCAGGATCCGTTCCAGCACATGCTTTCTGTACCTGCTTTTTACGTGATGAATTATTCCTTTATCCAGCGGTTGCAGAGCAGTCGTCATGTTTGCAGGTAGAAAGACAAGTTCGATGCACTCCAGCCCCGTCAATCTGGTATGAGCACTGCAGTTGTCAACTAGAAGTAAAACCTTGCGCTTGTTAGCGGAGAAGCGGCGGTCGAGTTGGCGCAGCCAAGCTTGGAAAATATCCGAAGTCATCCAGGCCTTTCTGTTGGCGCGATATTGCACAGGAAAGTGGTGTATGTTCTTAAAACACCTTGGGTTACGTGCCTTCCCAATGACTAGCAGTGGCAGGCGCTCGGTGCCCAACACATTTGAAGTGAGAAGCACAGTGATCCTTTCTTTGCTCCTCTTCCCTCCAACGCACGGGTCACCTTTTAACGTGATCGTTTTGTCTGGCAAGGCTTTAAAAAAAGAGAGATCGGCATTGAAGACGTTGGCAGGCTCATAACGAGCCAGGTACTGGGGAAGCTCAGTTGTCTTCCAGTCGGCAATACGCCGTTCATCCACTGCTGCTTTTTCCCCGCACACGTTTTGAAAGACCAACCCGTGCCTTTCTCTAAAGCGGGCAAACCAGCCTTCAGACACATTGAAAGCTTTGATGTTCATTCTCAGTGCATACATTTTAGCTTGCTGACAGATCAACGGTCCCCTCAAGGGAAGCTGGCTGTTCCGCATGTCTGTTATCCACCGCAGCAGTGCGTCTTCCAGCTTCGGGTGTGCTGCCGTTTCAGTCGTTTTCGTTTTCCGGTGAACTTGCCGCTGTCAAACGGCTCGAAAATTTTTTCTTTGTTCTTCACGTAGTCGCTTAAGGTGCTTCTCTTATCATCGTACTTTTTCATTATCTCCTGTCGAGAAACACCTGCGTTCACGTCTTTCAATATTATAACCTTTCTTTCAAGACCATTTGCTGGCTGCTGTGGCCGCTTAACTCCTGTGACGATAGCCATGAAGCGTGACGGCGGCGGCAACGCGCACAAACACAGCCGCAACACGCGAATTCACAACACAAAGAACCAAGACACGAAGTACAGTCGAACCTCGATATATCAAATGGCGCGGCGATCGTGAAATAGTTCGATATATCCAGAATTCGATATAAAAAAATCACGAAAAAAATGCGTCAACAGCTTGCTGAAAACGACCAACGAATTGTTCAAGCGTGGTGCAGTAAATACTCACTTGAAGATTCAAACATAGTATTTATTGTGTTGGTTTAAAACATTGAAAAATAGTAGCCTGTTTTTTGTTGGCCATGGCGTGTTTGACGACTGCGTCCTCAATATAGTCCAGGCGATCCATAAGTGATAGGCTGGTGCCTTCAATCGCGCCGCAGTGGCGGCGCACAAGGGCCAAAGCAGCTATGATCTCAACTGATGTTGGGAGCGGGGCACCATCAGCGCTTGCGGGATCCACCTCGGCAGAGTCTTCATTTGGCTGCTCAGCAGTAGCTTCGGTGACAATCTTCACATCCGTGAGCTCCGCCGTTGTGAGCTCCGCTGTGAGCTCCACCATTCGGAGTTAGGCCTGTCGCGCACCACAGCGCGCGACAGGCCCAACTCCGAACAGTGCGCGACAGGCCTAACTCCGAACGCACGAACACTGTGAGCACAACGACCGATGCCTGCCGATGCTACGGGGGAGGAGCTTGCAACAAGTGCGCAGTGTTGCCGTTGACACCATAGAGACTGCAACACAGAACACCTGACTGCAACGACTGCAAGCTGCAAGGCTGCGGCGTGAGTCCGGGTGTAAAGCGCGCACATGGCGTGCCCATGCCGGCTCGCCTGACTGCTTTCCCTTTCCCGGCGGCAGCGCGGGCCGCGTCCGAGACAGTCGTCTGCGTCCTTTCCCTCCTATACTTTCCTCCTCAATCTTTACCTCCCACTCCCCCTTCCCCCGCGCGAAGCCGTGTCGGTGCCTTCGTATTGAAAGAAAATAACAGCTCCGCGCTTTTCTTTTCACTTTCCTCATTCAAGAACCTCTACCGCAAGGCTGCGGCGCGCGTATGCCGCTACGTTAAAGTGGCGCTCTCGGCGCCATCGATGTGTGCAGCATTCGTAAACGCCCGCTGCTCTACCGCTACTTTCGAGAGTTGCGGGAAAGCTCGCCGCCTGTCAATGGAGCGCGGGCGGTTTGGGGTGGCTGAATTCGATATATCCATTATATGTCAAACTTTGTTCGAATTAAAAAATCTATAATGCATGTGATTTCCCGCGTGATATAGGAACCGTTGGATATAGGCAATAATTCGATATATCCGTGTTCGATATATTGAGGTTTGACTGTACACCAGTAGGCGTAGCATGGGCAAAGCGAGTAGCTGTTAGTAGGCACTGGATGCGCCGGTGGCCCATGCGCTTCTGCCGGGTGGTGACTAGCGTCACCTAGCCACTTCCTCCTCATTCACTATCGTCATGGTAGTATTCTGCTGAAGTTCATTGGGTTTCGGTTTCTCCAAAACTTCGGTTCTGCCGTTGGTTACGGCAAGTGGTGCTTGAGCCTCCAAGCCGCCGATGTCGCCCGACTCTGGAATCCCGATAGCCCTCTCCAGAGTTGTCAGAGATAACCGGTGCGTGGCTAAATCCCTCCGAATTGATGAGCATTTGACCTCATTCAAATATACACAGTTTTGCCGGGACCGCGCCGCGAGTCCGAGTTAATCGAAGTTCCGAGTTAACGATGTCCAAATAAACAAGCTTTTACTGTATTTGCTTTTAAGCGAAAAAGAACGCTCAACGTCCACTGAAGTTAGTGAAGCATACTTGTGGCGTAGCACTTTCAATGCTTTACTTGCACCCGGAATATTTAAAGACGCACTGCTCGAAACTTTGGACATTTGCTTTAGCACATACAATCCAGGATTCTTTCCAAGGCAGATTTAAGCTTTGAGAAGACCCTGTCAGCGACCACTCTATTGGGAACGAGGCGAACCTTTTCTGCACGTCCGAAAAAACTGGGTATCCTTAGGCTTTGCCTTTAAGCGTTGAACGCGATAGCGATATCCTCTCCCTAGTGTGTACTTCATCCACTTATGTGCATACCTTCTATAGCATGATGTTACTCAAGAAGTTTAAATTGTGGTATACTATACAGTGGAAACAATAAAGTTGAAAGTGGCTTGTGTCAGTGAAGCTTTCGCGTATGGCTGCATCCTGTGTAATGGGTGCATGCGAGTTCACAGATGGGGATATAAAAATAACAAAATGAATCCGTGTGCTTGTGGAATGACCACAAAATACATGATATTTACGCAGATTCAGGGGCTATTTAAACAAATTAGCAGTTGCATATCAATGTTGGGAGTTTTATGCCTATGTGTGCTTCAGTGTGGAGGTCAAACTCAATATATTGTTGACCTTTCCAATGTCTTTTCGATTGACGGAGTAGCGCTGTGATTCACTGGTCCACTGCCTGACAAGTACACTTTACGGTTTCTTTTTATTCGTCATTGTTCGGCAGACTTCCGACAGCTGCCGTTATAAAGAACATAAAGGCTAACGAAATTTAGGTGTAGGCTGTGGGCGGCAGCGCTAGCCTAGCTTAGTTTCAGCCGATTACAGTACGTTCTAGCAACACTGCACTCTAGCCTCCCAAATGCAACCGCCATGCTGGACTACTCTCGAACTTTGAAGAGGCACGGGGTAGACTAGCTTTAGCCTCTTCTCGCTTCGCTACAGTACACTCTAGCCACGCTCACGCGACCGCCATGCTGCACTACTCTCAAACCAAGGGGCGGAAGTCTTTTAGGAGGGCCCGCTAGCGCTATAGATGCTGGACTCGCTGGGGTACAAAACGATTGTTATAGTGCAAGCTCATAACGACCACACAGGGACGAGAGGATGAGCCAAGCTTGGTTACAAGCCCCATTCGCGTAAAGACGCGTTTATAGTGCGACATTATCGGAGCGTTGGCAAATGTCACATGCGTCGTAGCGCATTGGTCGACTCTAGTTGCACGTTGGCTGTAGCAGTGCGTTGACTTATGATCTGTTTTTCGCCGATATGACACAGAGTATGCATGCGTCGACCCTATGTCGAACCATAATCATATATTACCAGGAGCTAAAATTGTAAATGAAAAAAAAAAACTGTTAGTGCTATGCACGTGTTGTCGTTAATATGGTTACACCAAGTGCTTTTTGTTTTCCTCCATACGAACAGCTCATTTAAAGCAAAACGTTTACTCAACGAACGCAAAAAGGCATTTTTAGGAGCTGAAAAGCTGATATAAGCACGAACCTCAAAATAGGCGCCTATAGGCACAATAAATGTGTTGTTAAAATGTTTCCTATCCCTTAGTTCGTGTTTTAGTGCTAAATAGGCTCGAAACGGACTCCAGAAAAAAATAGGCATTTTGCTTAAAGTTCCAGTCTTTATTCATAATGTTTCAAATAAAGCGTAGAATGAAGAAAACTAATTAGGAAGTGCATACAAGATAATAATAGACGTGAAAAATAATAATGTGAAGAAATATATATTTCTCCTGCCCTAGTAAAGGTTTACATATAATGTTTTATTATACACTGAAATCTCGTTATAACAAAGTTGAAAGGGAGCCACAATTATTTCGTTATATCGACTATAACTGTTTTTGGCAATATATGCTCAGGTGGGCGCGCACCTATAAACATGCAAAGAAGAAAACCGCCTCGTGACCCGATGTACCGCTACATGACCACGCATGCCACAAAAAATAAACTCTCTCGAATCTCAATAATTCGAACTTTCGGGTAATTCAAACTCACGCTGAGGTCTGAGGTCCCGTCAAAGCCATGCGTGTTCCAATGGGTGAAAACGCCCTGTAATTCGAACGGGCAAGCACTTGCGATGGTTAATTCGAGCATACTGACTCCGAAAATGCTCTCAGCACCATGCCCAATCCCGCGGCGGCACCTCTCAACGCTGCGCGCGAAAAAGGAAAAGAAAAAAAAAAAGAAAGAAAAGACTGTGGTGGATTGTTTGCTGTCTCTCAAATGCCGATCTGTGACGCGCCTGTGCCACACTTATCCCTTTTCTGTCTCTGCACTGTAGAGACCCTTCTACTGTCAAGGCCGCGTGTGGAGAGAGAGGGAAAAAAGAAAGCTGTCGTGAGAGTCCTCCTTTCTCGGTGCAGAGGGTAGCAGTCATGGAAGCAGCAGCGACGCAGTTGTTGCCATCGTTAGAGGGAAATCGCTTTGCACAGCGGTGCCGCTTCTTGCTCATGTGACCCGCTGAGCGCTTCCTCAATCCTTTCCGCTGGCTGTGTGAGGAGGACGGCTCTCTCAGCCGCGCGGGGCGTGGCTGTAAGGTTGGCGCGGGAGTTTTGTAAGAGCCACGCCGAACGAGCGTCAAACACCGCAGAAAACGATATACTTAACACACTACGGTCGTTTTTTTTATAGACTAATTGATAGACTAGTTTAGTTTGTTATATCCATTTACTGGTCAATTTTACTTCGTTACAACGAGGTTTAAAATGCATGGTTCTCAATGGAGCTTTCAAGGGGAATTTCATTTACTCCGTTATGTTCATTATTTCGTTATATCCTGTTACATTATAATGAGGTTTGAGTGTATAATAAAAGTATTGAAACACAAACAAGGTAATTGCATTTATAATACATTGGAAAAAAATTGGGAATGTTTTTTATATAATAAAAATATTGAAACTTTAACAAGGTAATTACATTTCTGTTACTTTGGAAAAAATTCGGGCAAAATTTCATGCAGATCAGAGCCCCTGAAGTACCGGAAAAAGGTGGGGCACAGGCATTTCTCTCGCTCGCAGACAGGGCCATGAAACGCTTGCCAAACTTCTTCCGCTCTATCGTGCAAAGCCTTGTGCTGACCGCAAGCTAGGGAGAAGTTCGACAGGACTTCGAAATCTAAACTAAGTCCAGTGTCGAGGAAAACAACAGTGCCGATGCCATTGTATGGCTGTGTTTGTGCCACATACCTTTCTACATAATGCCGATGTCGTTCCGCTATTTTCTGTTACTGTGAGCTCCCTCGATTTCACAAGATAGGCGCTGATGGCATTCATTGCCCATCACGGACTTTCCAGCTGATGACTGTGAATGATTTAAAATGAATTGGCTTTTGCAAGCTAAGAATCGTGCAAATTAGACCAGCTGTTTGTAGCCCATTCCTACAGAGCGCACTGCCACAACAGCTTTCATGTTGCCAGCGTAGCTACTGCGTGTGCTTCAGCTTTTTTCATCAATAATGGAGATAAACTTGCAAGAAAAGCGTTGTTCAGCTGCGCTGCTCGATGAGACACGGACCCTGCAAATACGCTTCACAGCACACACAGGCGCGCAGCGGCCAGTCCGTACCATGTGATTTAAAACCAGTCGTGGTGCTCGAAAAACGCGACAGAAGCGTGCTTCTTTTTATAATTTCTTGTACTGCAGCAGCGCGAGAAAACGTCGTTATATGAAGAGTGAGGCTTGGCTCTTCAACTCCTGCGTAGAAATGCGAAGTGCGGGAAAAAAAAAACTGAAAACTTCCAGGAAGAAAACTTTTTTTTTATTTTTATGAACGAAGTTGGAATAATTGGCCAAAATTTCTGTTGGGTAAAATGTACAGAAATAAAGCTTAGGCAATACCCAGCATTGAACTTGAAAACAAAATATCGCAAATGATACCAGAACACCAAACGACAGCTGTCCACTTGCAAGTGATATCACATGAAGTCGGCTTTTCCAGCATCCAGCATCAGCTTAGTTTGAGTCTGTAGCGTAGTTTTGTCGTTCAGGTGTGGTCATGTTGAGGGCAGTTTGTGATGTTTTGGTACCCGCTATTGTTCAGTTTTGACTTTCTGTCGTGGACTTCTGCAACCTGAGGCAAAAGACCGCTTATAAAGCCGTGTGGAAGCAGATTCTGCAATTGTTGGATTAATTCATGGCGTGTTCATGTACTTCACGATCGAGGAGACTGGTGGTGGGAAACGGGGACTTGCTGTTCATAAGCACTGCAGTAGCAGCTATGCTTTTCCCAATGTGACATCTTAACAGGATGAAGAAAGCTGCAGACGAAGCCAGTTATACCAACTTTAAATATGAGTTTGAACTATCTTTTTAACATCTTGATGAATGTTTCCATAGTCCAAGCCACTATAAAATAGACATATTTGAGTTCTTTGTTCTAACTGCCGTAACAATTTTAGGAAGCCGCGCTTATTTAAAGAGAGATACATGAATTCGCGGTGATGCTTCTGGCTGCCTTCGATCTGTTAAATGCCACATTCGTTTGTGAAAAGAGAGATAGCATTTCATTTTTGTTATTTACATAACAAAGGTTATTGTTTTGACACTTAGCAATAAACATTGCCATATGCTAAAGAAAATTTATTTTCTATTTTTTCCAAAATTTTAGAAGAAAACGTGAAAAAAACAGGTTTTTTCCATGGCGCATTATCAGCGACAAGGTGCTCGAAGACTGCACATTTTCGGCCTCTCGGCAGCCACCTTGTGCTCTTTAGACGCAATTTTAAAGCATTTCCAGCTGAGTCTTGACATAGATTTCTTTTTCGTTCTTTCAAAACAGTAGAGGTACTAATCTTATCAAGCAAAAAAATCGGTAATTTATTTAAAAACTTGTGTTTTTCGACCCGCATCTCCTCTTAATGCATAGTACTGTTTAGTGCATACAGTAAACTTTCCTGATTCAAACTCTATTTCGAAATCCTGCCTAATTTGAAGTATTTTCTGTGGTCCCGTTTTTTTCAATGTAAGTCTGAGTGGATAATTTGAAGTGGTGGGCAGCACTATTCCAGTTAATTGGAAAACCATGGGTGCCATGTGGTAATTCTTGATGCCGATTTTGGCACTAATCTGTGGAATTGATAGCCCTTGAGAGCCACTAGGCAATGCAACATTGCGATACTAATGAGTGGCACCGCAGCATCACTACTTCCAGCACAAAAAAAAAAAAAAATGTTCAGCTGAATTGTGCATCTGCGGAAAACAAGACATGCTTCACTGCAACACAGTGGTGACGCGCAGCCATTATTAAGCATGTTTCTCACAACGTCAGTACGTCATGATTCACCCATTCTTTAAGAAATAAAAAAGAAATTGAAATTACTAAAGGACAGTTTGGCGAAATTCATGATGCATGCAAACCTCCGCTTGCCAGTTGCTCCAGCAATTTGCGCACTTTGCACTGCTGACGGAGTTCTTGCCTTCAACCGCTACTTCTGAAACTAAGTTCGAAAGCGTCCCTCGCGTCGGAGGGCGCGCTTATAATTTCAGCCGCGACGGGGCGTTGGCGTTCCGAGTCCTTCAAGGTTCGAGAGAACTGGACTACCTCTATATAAAAAGTGATACCGTATGGTACCTTCGAAAGCCTCAATGGTCATGTTTTCCAGCCCAAACACATTGCAAATTTCGTCACATTGACCAATATTAAATTCTTTGTTTACCAGAAAGAATTGGTGAATGGTCGCATCATGACGTGCTGACGCAGAGCGAGGAGCACTCTACATGCTGCTTGTGTGTCTCTGCGGTGCTGCAGTGAAGGTGTCTTTTTTTTTTTTGCAGGTGTGCATTTCAGTTTAAGGACAACTGCGGTGATTTTTTTACTGTTAGCGTAATAGTGTTTTTACGTTCCTGAGACACTCTTGTCACGCGCCTGATAGCTGAAATGCTCAGCAATTTTGATGATAATAATAATAACCGAAAAGGCGTAATACTGAAACCCAACCAAGCGCACTGTCTGTGTATGATGTACTATTTGGTAAGAGCCGGAAATCGTATAATGCTTGCTGCTCCCCCTAGCATGGAGTATGAAAAAAACTATGAAAGCCAGGATGATCGGGTACTCTGAGCAGAGGTAAACGCACAGAGCATCAGCTGACATTTCTGAGACTGACTGTCTCAGAGCTATCGGACAGCGGTGACTCAGGCATGCATGACTTTGGTGAGAAAAGACCTAAACACACGCGAGCTGTCTTCCTCAGTAGCTAATACACCTTTTTCAAGCACACTAGCGCCACCAATGGGCGCGCAAGCGCTTATGGGAAAAGTTCTTATGCCACAGCAGCCGCCGCGACAAGCGCGCAGGCCTCGCGCTTCAACTTTCCGTTTGCACCGTGCCAGTTCTTCTCAGATCAAGTGAACTCAACTAGGTGCGAAATATTACTGCGTGACTCACTCACAAGCTTCAGTGTTTAGGTGCGATCGTCTACGATTTGCACTTGTCCCCCTGTTCAACCAGCTGAGCGGCTCAGAAGCGTCACTTAATTATTATTAAGTGACGCTTATGGGAAAAGTTCGTGTGCTGCAGCAGTCACCGCCACAAGTGCGCGGGCCTCACGCTTCAACTTTCCGTTTGCAACGTGCCAGCGCTTCTCAGATCAAGTGAACTCGGCTAGGCGTGATATACAGTCGAGCCCACATATAACGGCCTCACTTAAAACGAACTTTCACTTAAAATTAACAATATCCGCGTGACCGTGAAAATATAAATTGGTTCAATGGCACAAAATCGCACTTACAACGAACATCTCAGATTGCCGCTGATCGGTTACAGCGAACTTAGTCGGCGCTCTGCCGACATTTAGGGAAACCACTTTCAACCACGGATCAGGCATTGGCGAGGTGCCCATACTTTCTTATTGTTAAACGCCGACCCTGCCTCCGCGCCCCTCTAGTTGCCGCTCTCCCCGACCGCTTTTCCTCACGCACCCCTCCATCCTTTTTCCCCTTTCCCCCGCTACTCTGAGCACCCCGCATCGCCACACGAGGCCCGCGTTTTCACACTGCTTTCGAAGACCGGCCGTCCATCTACCCTGTTTTTGATCGCTATACTGTCGTTGGTGTCGCCGGCCTGGAGTGACCAGACCATTTGCCAACATCGTTGGCCACTGTATCCGATCGTCTCAGTCTAGTGCACGTGCGTATGTAACCCCACCGACTCTGATAATTTGCGATTCGTTCCGTGTTTTTGCTCACTTCGCACTCGGCTCAGTATGCCTTCCGCACGCGTGCGGAAGCGCGAAAACGGCTGTACATTTGCGCGAAACGTATTGCGAAATATCGAAGTTGGTGAGGCCACGCCAACCCGCCAGCATCGGTTTCTAGTTCGAAAACTCTTCCTCAAGTTATTCTACGTGCGAGTTGCGTGTTTCGCGGACCTTTCATGCTAGCTACCCAACCTGCCTACTTCCCGTGTGTTTTTGTTTTCAAGGTCGCTCTCCCGCCGCATCCTGCCCTCTCTATCTCAACTCCTTGCCCTTCTCTCCCAAATCTGCTTCCCTCTCTTGATCACAACCCCTTTGCCCGTCTCCACCGCTCCGCGACGCCAGCCACGCTGGCTCAAATTGGTGTCGTTTTCCAACTATAAACGGGCCCAGAGCTGGTCCATGCGTTCTGGCATGCGTGTCGCGTCTGCGTGTCTTGCTCGCTCTTGGTGTGCGTGTGTGGTCAGGATGGCAAACAGGAGGACTTGCACGCTTTGTCCTGCTGCTCAACAAAACGTCGAAAGTGTGACCGCTTGGCTTGAGCGTAAGCCGCGCTTTAGGTGCCGTGTTGCGGAGCGCTTGCTCATAGCTGTTGACTGCCTGGCAGCCAACTTGCCGCTTTGGGCGTCCCAGTATTCAGTGGTGAATATTTCGTGGGTTGTGGTGACCGCTACATGCGCGCGAAACTGTTTTTGCGAGGCCGTCTTCATCGACGTCGGGCCCGATGCCGAGCCCGAAGCTTCCGAACAGGATCACTCTGGCAGCGATTTGTGGCAGCGCCTCGTTGACTTTGTCCCGGGAGAGCGAGTGGGACATCTGTTGCGATGGTTATATATTACGGCCGATGATGATGCTGACACTGCAGAACCGTGCACGGATTGGGGCATTGTGAATGAAGTACGTGGCGAGAGGGATTTGGAGGAATCGGATTGCGAGAACGACGATACTTTTGGAGCAAGTGCCTCGTGCAGCTTATGCGACAGGCCTCAGCGAACGAGCGCCCTGCTGTTTTAAGTTAACTCGAGACCATCCTTGTGGCTCCTGCTTTTCGAAACATGTGCATCACGAACTTTTTGGGCAAAAAAAGTTTGTGTTTTCACTCGCAACTTTTTTAAACATTCTGTTTAATTTCTTGCGATCTTCGGAATACAGCGAACGGATGCCGCTTCAAGCTCAGGTTCGTTATAAGCTGGCTCGACTGTATTATTCGGTGACTCACTCACAAGCTTCAGTGTTTAGGTGTGATGGCCTGTTTACGATTTGCACTTGTCCCCCTGTTCAACCAGCTGGGCGGCTCAGAAGCGTCAATTATTATTATCATTTAGCATCAGTCCGCCTTCGGCATAAATACAAAGCAGCTCAACTTGGTTGCCTAAAAGGTGCAAGTGCTGTCCATAAATTCAAGAATGCATTAGGAATCAATGTCCTTTGACGCTGTTTACGAATAAATTGTACGGTTCTGATATATTTAAAGAGTGCTTTAGAAATATCCGATATTTGTAAAATAAAATACATTCACTAAATCGTGAGCGCATCGCTTGCACGATATGTTATACAAACTTTCCTTGACACTGTAAGTACAGGTAGGAATAAAACTTACAAGGTGAAAAGAAAGAACTAGGACCAGGAAAGAAATATTCACACCTGAAACGCTCACTCACGACTGAAAGGTTATCTATCGCACGTGTTAAAAAAACATATGTAAGAAAATGGGGGTGCATGGCGCATGTCACAAAGAGGTACAAAAAAGCAAACAACCAAGACATGTGTTTACAGTGGATTAATAAATTCAAGTTTCTTGTGTTGTTACTATAGTGAACGTTAATTGACTTAAACAAGGGGCGGCGGTCTTTATGATATATCTCCGATATTTCTGGCTTGCTCTGGTTATGGTGATTGTGCAAGATCACCAGGCCTTCAAAAATGAAATCACGTTTGCATGACTGAAGATATGAGGTGAGATAAGATGGCTTCATTCAAAGAATTTTGATGCTCTCTGAGGCACCTATTGGTACATCAACCAGTCTAACCGATTCATATAGTGGTTTTGGGACGTTAAACCCCACATATCAATCAATCAGTCTAACCGATGTAGTATATATGTGAACACAATAGGAATTCAATTAACAACTCTTGCACAACAATTAAAAGAACAATTGGCATGCCTCTCGTAGTACGTTTCTTGGCCCACTGCAGACCCCTGCGACCTTTTTACGCTCTACGGAAAAAATGTTTCTAAGCTTATATACGGTGCTGAAAACACAACCCTCACCTTGTATCGCTTCCCAATTTCTTTTCTGACTGTGCAGAACGTATGCAAGAAATAACTGCAATATTTCTAGTTTCTTCGCAGGTGAAGGTCATCCGAATTAATGTTTGTTTGCAGTGCGAATGAGCTGTTCACTAACTGATGCAATATATAGGCAGAACAACTCGCATTTTTGCAGCTAGAAACTATTGCTCATATAATGTGCCCAAGTGTTTTTTTTTCTTCTCCGAGCACAACTACGACATCATTATTCCTCATTGAACAATATTGGAATGTGCCAATGTGAAATTCAACAGTGGCTTCACTCAATGCGGAGTATACTGCCAGGAAACATTCTCCGCAGAGACATTTAAGCATCTTATAAAAAGCCGCAAATTAACAAAGCAAGGTATCTCGCACGTAAATTCTAGTTCCATCCCTTCATCTTTAAACACATTTAGAATTTGTTTACCTTTTTTATTTACAGTGCGTGACTTCTCCGTAAACATTTAAAAAATTTTTTTGTAACACATCTCTGCAGTCTTGTGTTACCAGCCCAATCAAACTGCAATGGTATTAAAATTCATTGTGCTTTACGAGCAGTTTATCATCGAATAACTATGAATTCAGCATTCCTGCTCACATTCCTCATGATAGCATTTTTTGGCACATGTATCGGTACGCAACAACTCGCATGTCGATCATCTAGAGTTCGATGGGCACCTGCTCAGTGATACGTCGTGCAGGTGTGTTCGGACCCTTTTTTCAATAAGCGGCGGCACGTTCTTTTCGTCTTGCACGGCACCAACGAGCAGGGGCGGAGGATAAGCCGGTTCGCTCGATGTTCCAACTTCTTGTGGAATCGCTTGGAAGTGGTCTATTGTCCCACCTGATTGCACTGAGGCACTTCTCACGGAGAGCACTGTCACTTCGAAAGCCCGGATAGCAAACTCTGCATATTGAGTAAGAGGTTTGCACAACCCACAATGCAAGGCCAACTACCACCCTTCGCACATTAATCCACAGGGAGCAGAAAATTGCGTGTCAAACTAGCAAAGTGTTGGCTAAGCACCATGGAGGAAGGGAGGAAGCTTTTGCATACCAAACACTACTGCTGTCACATTGTAGTTAGCATAGTAAACGCTGTAGCGGCCTAAGTTAGCAATGCCATCAGCTGCATCACTTGCGTTGACTTGCGGAACATGACATTACCCAGACAATGTCGCCAATAATTCTGGCAAGCCAGGTGAGTGTTTCTGGTAAATCTTTAAATTTTATTTGCAAACAATCAGCTTTTCTCTCAATTGTGTAATTTGGCATGCACGACAGAAACATGCAAAGCAACATACCCAGCGAATTTCGTTGAGATCTATTGGCCTCAAAAAATCGCCAGAGTTGGCCTTTAATCACCACATGGGGTGTTTTTTTCCCACTGGTAGCTGCGAGGCCTTCCATTCTCCTGTGCTTGTGGCAAAACTGGGACCTGGTATTGCTGGAAAACATGAGCCCTATGAGCCACAAACCAGGCAGCACAGCAAACCACCAGCCTTGATTACTTCGAATAATTCCAAGTTTCTTGCATCCCACTTTTTGTATGTTCCGTTGATTCAAAAACCCGTTTAATTCCGATTTCATATGGTCTCAGTGATTTCGAATTAAAGAGGTTTTACTGTATTTATGCTTCATTCCCGGTAATCAGCAATGTTTTACTGTAATAACCGAGAAGTGTTTATGAAGCAGGCATTAGCGGCATGTTCCGTTTCAGCCTTATCTCCCATACACCCATAGCGACAGGAGCAGGTTTTTCACCAAGCTTCATTCTGCTGCTCTTAAGCAGCATGTGCTGTATTTTTACATTTAGTAAAGAGGTACAATGAAATAACCGTCAACAATGTTACCTAAACATTGTTTAAATGTATGGAAGTTTGAAAAGCTATCTGTGAGTATTAAATTGCATCCTGCCCCCTCACTTCCAAGGGAGAGGGTCTTTCCCATGCTCAGACGAGTCATTATAGCACGAATAGAGTGCTTACCTGGTTGTCATATTAAGCAGTGGATCTTTCTGGATAATTTCTGTTGCGTGCATTAGCAGAAGTACCTTTGATGTGCTCCAGCCTAACGAAATAGTTTTGTTAACTTATTTTAAGAGAGGTAAAAGCTATTGGAAATAAATGGCTTGCTGAACCACTAGCAGAAGAAGGAAGAGACAGAAAAAAGCACTTTTTCAGTTTCTTCTGTCTCATCCTTCTTCTGGTGGTGGTTCGGCATCTGATTTTTTCAAAGTAATCAACCAACTTTCCCAGCAATGAGTTCTGCTATGGTTATTTCCTATTTTGCAGCTTTTTAGCGATACACACATATCCACAATTAGAAAACCTCAGTATTCACACTCTGCTTATTTTTCACACGGCTTCTCACCACGCCATCTATTGTCCTTTTTGCTTGCTTCTTCGGCTTTGCCAACAAAAAGTTGTTATTTTTCCTTCACCCGTCAGGTATCTACATCCCACTCCTTTGGGAGCCAAGTTTCTGCTGGAAGTCCCCCATCGCACTTGGCTACACACGTGGTCATTTCTCAGCCCTGGTGCCGATGGAACCAGAACCCGAAGTGATTAGTGGTGCTGGAGCTGACTCGCGGAATGACCTGCAGGTGGCCTTCCTTCCTCTGATGACAGCTGACCGACAGCTATTGCCGCTGCACTTCCTCACTCAGGGAGAGGTCAGTCAGTGTGAATTAAGGGGAGCAGTGTGCGTCTTGTGAAAAACTTGGAATATATAGTTACCAGGCTTGTGCATGTAGAAGAGGAGATAATGGGCATATCAGCAATACATCTGGCCTCTAGGTGACATGCTTCTTTGTCAAAATATAGTAATTTTAGCATTGGCAAGGATTTCAAAAATGAAAATAAGGTCTTTATAGAAATTTAAAGGCGGGGATCACAAGCTGAATGCCATCATGGTCTTGTTGGGGCATATTCGTAATAATATTTTGATACAAAGAAAATTCCAAGAGAAAGTACAAATATGGCAAGGGCATTTGCTTTTTTTTGTGTCCTCTTGTTTGGGCTAAAAAAAGTTACAACTGTTTGCAGACCCATAATTGGGCATAGCATGCTGGGTTGAACGTAAAAAAAATATGTATTCGTTGGACTTTTTTTCTCCTGCGACTTACATATTTATATGCACTTCATGGCGTTTTTACGTAAACTTTGCCATTTAAAACTGGTTTACCCGATTCCATCACGGTTTCTTGCAGTCTGACCTGTTCTCAATAACAGATTATTTGAAGGGTTGCTTTGGAAGAGGCATATTCTTGGTGGCTCTATTTCAACTGTGTCAAAAGTGCAGTGGCTTTTTGTAAAAGCCCATAACAGATGGTGTAGTTGAGAATGGCTTTTGCTTTCAGTGTCTTTGTAGATGTTGCAATAGGTTAATAATACCAGATGAGTAGTAGCCAGCGTGTAATCTTGAAATGTACATCGGTTTTCCACTTGTTGTAGCTTCAGTTTACATCTGCACTTCCCTTTCAAATGAGTCTGGTCATCATGTTTCTCCCCATTAATATTTCGTAATACTGGGTACAACAAAAAACTCTACAAAGTAAGAAGACCATTGGATTATCTCTCAGTGCGGTGAACTGTCATAATCCACTCGTGATGGCTCTGCTCCTTACACTGCTTGCATCGGAAACGGTAGAACTTGACGGGCAGTTTTCAGCTCTTCATCGTTTTTAAACTTTTGTAGCAGCTTACAATGCCTCAAGAGTGAGTGCCTGCTTTTCAGGATGACGAAGGAGCGGTGCCTATTAGCCCCGAGAACGAACACTGGCGTCGCTGCGGTCACGGCAATGTGACGTCACGGCAAGGTCGCTCCTTCTCCACTGCTGCTTGTCTCTTTTTCCTGCGACAACCCCGAATCGTGCTAGAATCAAGTACGCACGCGTAAATGCACGCTAGAATCAAGTACGAAAAAAACAAAACAAATGAATACGGTCATTATATTGCCATCGGCATTTCCAAAATGGTCGCCCCCTACGTGCGTCGGCATGGCGCGTTGGCCATTTCTGCCTATGTGTTTCCTATGCGCGGCACTTCGTACGTGTGCTGAGGAGTTCATCATCTTGTAATGCATTAGCATCGATGGCATGGAAGGTCCGACTCTAAAAACTCGACGAGTGCACCACGATGCCGCTTTTAAAAGAAAAGTCATCGCATGTGCAGAAACGGACGAAAATCGGGCCGCATCTCGGTCGTTTGGAATTCCCGAAACGTGCGTGTGGGACTGGGGGAAACAAAAGCAGAAGTTAACCTTAGAAAAAGGGGTAATGCGGAGCCAGTTTAAAGCGAGTAGGTGCTGGCTAACTAACTTCATGAAGAGGAAAGGCTTTTCCCTCCGAAGGCAAACGAGCATATGCAAAAAGATTCCGTAGGAGTACGATGAAAAGCTTCACAGTTTTCAGAGGTTCCTCCTTAACTTGCGGCACAACGACGGCTACCTGCTAGGGCAAATCGGGAATGCCGATCAGACGCCTCTTTACTTCGACATGACTGGCACCACAACCGTCGAGAAGAAGGGGGCGAAGCAAGTTCGCGTGCTGACATCAGGCCACGGTAAAACTAGAGTGACGGCAATGCTCTGTTGCACGTCAGATGGGCACACGCTTCCCCCGTACCTCATATTTAAACGGAAGACGCTTCCGAAAGGAGTAGTTTTCCCGAGTAGTGTGATCGTGCGTTAACGAGAAAAATAAGTGCAACTTGCAATCGATGTCTCAATTTTTTTTTTTTTTTTTGTCGTGGAAATCGGGTGCGCGTTACAATCGAGGGTGCGGTAGAATCGAGTAAATACGGTAGTTTTTCTTTCTATCTGTGCGTGGCACATACCTAGTCCTTTTTAAATATCTATTCGCCACAGCAGCGAGGTTAACGAACGGTGTGAGTGTTGAGACATCGCAGCTGCCAAGCACACAGCGACCGAAGGTCACGAAACTTCCTGCGCCAACTGACGGTTGCTTCCTGCTAATAAGAAACATTAAGGCCCAATCGCATGCATGCAATTTCAGAGCGATGACAACAAAATTAGCTGTCGCTGTGACTGTCGCGAAGGGCCAGTCATCGGTATCACATCGCATGTTTCTCGAAAACCAGAAACAAATCGCATGTCACCCAGAAAAGACTGTGACTATTTCCGCAACATGCTTCCCAGTTTTCGCTTCGGTTGCAAGCGAGGCGGCCGCCGTATTTTTTCGTTAATCTTGTTATCAGCGGTTTGTTTTGATGCTTCGGCGGTAGCTTGCTGCAATGTTGGTTGCTTGCTACAATGTAAATGGCGTCGTCGTGGTCGCCCTGCGAAGTTGCCATGAAGTTGGCTAAGTGGGTCATAGCGCACGCTTCTGGGCACCCCTCGAGATTAGAGCAGATACTACTGTTGCGGTTAAACGATTGCAAAAGGAAATAAGCGCGAAATGTTTTTATGACGTGCACGGGCGGCGTGGGAACAGCTTGCAGAAGATAGTGCTTTCAACCACCTAAGATGAGTGAAGTGCTGATGATGATGTGTGGGGTTTAATGTACGTCCCAAAACCACCATATGATTATGAAAAACACCACAGTGGTCGGCTCCAGAAATTTCGACCACCTGGGTTTCTTGAACGTGCACCCAAATCTTAGCACAAGGGCCTAAAGCATTTTCGCTTCTATAGAAAATGCAGCCGCCGCAGCCGACATTCGATCGCGCGGATGAGTGAAGTGCAAGAAAAAAGCTGAGCGACCAAATTTTTTTTCTTTGCAATACCGCTTTTTTTTTTGCTTGTGCCGGAAAAGTTTTCATAGAGTCTGACTGTCATAATCACAAACTTCACATATTTGGGAAATAAATAAAATAGTATTGCCGTGCACACAATGATTTCGGAAATGTTTGGATATGTCCGTTTTGTCGTATCATATGTACATGTTTCTTCTCAACCGTCACTGAGGATTGCGTAGTCGCATACCCTGATTTGCGTCAAATGCTGGGGTTATTTACCGCCACATCACAATCAGTTATGTTCACTTCACATGGGAGCATCGCTGATAGTAATGATTCTAACACAAGCACCAGAAAGTCGAAATGAACTCTTTCGATGCGCTGTCAGCGAAGTGGCCCAAGCAATAATTGAATAAGCTTCGCCTCGATAAGGCGACGACTGGTCTCTTACGTCATGACCATTTCATCATCATCATCAGTCTGACTGTGTCCACTGCAGGGCAAATGCCTCTCCCATGTTCCGCCAGTCGACTCGGTCTTGTGCTTGCTGCTGCTACTTTATACCCACAATCTTCTTAATCTCATCTCCCCACCTAACTTTCTGTCTCCCACCAACCCCATGTACAGGTAATGAACTGCAAGGAAAATTAATTTACGAGGTGGCTATTTAAACTGTTCGTAGTTGCAAGTAGGACAATACTGTTGCTACGATTCTGCATGGAGACAGAATCTGACAGCTGTGAGAATTTCTGCACATAACCTCAATAAATTCTGTGAAATGAAGCTCTAAAATTATTGTCAGAGAAACATGAAAGTGAACATGTTGAGTTAGCAGCAACACGAGGGAAACAGACAAAACTCTGGGTGGTATTCTAGGGCAAGCAATTTCGGGATACTTTCCGAGACTTGATAATGCACGGGGGCATGGGGCTTGGCACATCAGATGAAGCACTGTCCGTAGATACGTGGATTTCCCCGATACAAATAAATAACCCTAGAGAAGGGGAAACCCTCATATTTTCTATAGGAATCGCCCATGAACAATTCAACCTAATAATGTAAATACAGTCGATCCTGGATGTATCAAACTCTGATATATAGAATCATTGGCTATATCGAACTGTTGAAAAATCCCTTTGAATTTCCCATGTAAAAGCATGGGATCGGTGCACCCGTATATTGAACTCTCGCACAGCGGGACATCCACTATATCAAACGCTGCGCCGCGCCTAAACGCAGAAAGTGCATTTTTCTTAGCAAATATTGATCAATTTTAGGCCACGTTCTAACAAGTTCCGATCCTTTTTCGTGCGCAGGCAACGACAAAACAGTGTCATTTTATTGGGCTGATCTGGTTCGTTGCGCAGCACTTGCGTGTACGTCGGTGCGTTTGATGCGCGATCTGCACGTCTTACCGCACAGGCATAGTGTTTTCCAAAATACCGATTGTTGAGGGCATTGAAAGAAAATGCGAACTGACTCGGTGATCTCAGTGCAATGTTCGTATGTGGTTCGCATTCCTTTCCTTGTTTGTTAGCACACAATGGCATGCGAGCCTGAAAAGCATGGCCTTTGAGATGTGCAACCTTGTGACATATTTTTTTAAGTGTTTTCGGTTTCAAAACGCATGTCTTGGAGACTACGCCATACCTGCCAAGTCTCCCGGATTGGCCGGGAGGCTCCCGGATTTGGACCGTTTTTTCTGTTTGTACGGTTGTCATGAAAATCTCCCGGTAATCTATATATTTTTTTTTTTGCGTGATCCAGCCGCCTTGATAAAAAAGCAGCTAAATCCACTCCAGGCTTTTCCAACCTACCCCATTTTATTATGAATGAGTTTAAGAGGCGTTCATCTAAACGAACAGTGGAATCTCAGCGATGGGAAACCGCGGCAGATACGAATTCGTAAAATTCCTCAGCGAAATTTCATTATGTCAATTGGGCCTAAATTCGATTGTTCCGAAGACATTTCCTAATCGCGGCGGATGATACGAACTTTCGTACGGAAAATCGTCGAACGAAGGCCGAGAGCAGCGTACTCGAAGCTTCGGAAATACGCGTGCAACCGGCGCACGAACTTTCTTCTACAGCGTGCGTAATTGTCGTTGCCACAACCGCTGTCGACAAAACCATGGTCGCTTTTGACGCGATCATGTATGGCGACGACGTAACTGTCCCGTAAGTGTGCGTGCGTCCAACACTCAACCAGTCAAAGCAACGCTGCTTTCTGCAAACCCTGCGGACAAAACGGCGGCAGATGCGATCGTATACAGTGCAGTCCACTTATAACGATATCGAGAAAACCTAAAAATATGATCGTTATAACCGGTGATCGTTATATCTGGACTGCCGCCAAAAATTCGTCGCCGGACGTACCTTTTGTAGCTCCAGGCTTCATTTTGCTATTTTCACCAATTAATAAATATTGTAGATAGTAGGATGTCAAAAACAAGACTTTATTTCTTACTCCGAAGAACGCATCACGGGTTCGCTGAGGAAGAGAGACTGACCGACGGCGGGGTCGGAGCAGTGGGAGGAAGAAAGCACAGCCAGAGGTACACAGCCGGAATGCCAACGAGGCCCCGCCCCCATGCCGCCGCGCCGCTTTGCTTTTCGCTTTTTTTTATTTTCTCTCTCTTTCCCGCTTTTGTTCGGCAAGCTACGAGTAGCTTGCCGGCTTGCCGTTGTAGAAGGCGGGGAGCCGCGGAGCGCGGCGCTTTGCTTGTCGCATTTTTTTTTTAAATTCTCTCAGCCTCTCCGCGGTCGACGCGCGGCGAGGCGCAAAACGTGACACAGCTGGCGCCATCTGTAGCGCGTCGCGCCAACTCGCGATGCTCTCCTCGGCTTTTTGAACGGCCGGGACGCGCTGCCGGCGCTGTCCTGCAGTGGCGGCAGATACGTACTCGCCTACGCTAACTTTTCGTCTTGTCTCGGCATAGTTCGTTTCAGAAGAACTTATCAATCTAAATGTTACGATTATTCTGAATGACACATGCCGTCCACGGCAAACTTTTCATCGTTGTATCCGATATGCGGTGGATAACATATCGTTATATATGGTTTTTTTCCCCATAGCCCCAATGCATAAAATGAGACTGTTAAGTCGACCCATCGTTATAACCGATATATCGTTATATGTGGTATCGTTATAAGTGGACTGCACTGTACGGCATAAAACGACTTTGTTTCGAAGGCGCGTGTGCAGTCAAGGGCACGGGGATTGAAAAAGGAACTATCATTTGCCGGAACCGCCGCGAACAATATCGTGGTCGCGGCGGCGCGATAGCGATCCACGAGCTCCGAGGGCACGCAGCGGTAGACTAAAGGCAGTAATCCGCGCATGGCGACGAGCTGGGCACCGAGCGCGGGCGGCTTTTTTTTTTCCTTTCTAGAGTGTTAATACATATAGATAAGTACACATATACGGTTAATGACGACGGCGGCGGCAGAACACCAGCCTAGACTGTCAATAACTAAGGGGCCAGATGCATTTTGGCGTTATCGTCAAAAGAATCTAGTAGAGAGCAAAGCTTTGACTCGCTCTTTTGCGGCAGCCAGCTGCGCCTTCCCGTCCATTCACGTGTGTCCCAGTAAGACATACACGAGCTGTATTGAAGGAAATAAATTCTGCTAGTTGTGTCGATCCTTCGAGACTCTCACCTTAGTGGGAAACCTTACCTTCGCGTGTTCGGCCACTCCAAGCCGACCGCAACGCTGTTGTTTGCGCTTGCGATTGAAAGTCCCCTACCCCTCTTGTTTTTCGCCATGTTTGTTTGTTTGTCCTTGGGGTTTTTATTTTTGATGCCGAAAAAAAATAGGAGCAAATAATTCAGTCCCCCCCCCCCGCTGCGGAAATCTCCCAGATTCATTATCCTTGAACTTGGCAGGTATGCTACGCTTTTTTTATTGTTTTGCATTAGAGCCGCTGAAAGCAGTGACTGCCAGCTACAAAGCCGCAGTGACATCGATATCGCCAATATGTCGACAGTGAGAACTCCGACGAACTCGGTGTTGCGTCTTTTGCGCCTTGTGGCCTTCTCGCCTCGTTCCTGATAAATCCTCATGCGGGAGTTGAAGGGAACGTTGACCCGCACGTAGCGATAAAAATTATGATTGGCGCTTGGAGTGACGTTTCTTGCGGGCCAGGTGACGACTTGGGGTGCGTCATGACCGCTGACAACGGCGTATGATGCCTCAGTGGATTCTGCGACTTATCAGCGTTTCTGGGCACCATCTCGGACAGTAGCGACTTCATCGGTACAGATGACGCTGTTTCTGATGGCATCGATGCTGAGATTCTAGCTGCTGTTGCCGTGGAAGTGTTGTGCGGTTATGAATGTGCCAACGCCTTTGCTTCCGCCACTAACCAAGCTTTTGTCGCGCTACAAAGCTTGCATCCGCATTCTGTGTCAATCAACGTTGTGGCCGAAGAAGCTAAGTTGGCTTAATTGAAAAGCTTCAATGATATTAAGGATGTCTGGAACTTGACGGCGTGCAAGAAGCAAGACAAGTTTACGGTCTAAATAAAGTGGTGGTAACCTGCAGTTTGCACCTTGTTTTTGAGTGAATCATTATGTTAGCTGCTCTTGTAACGATTTTTGAGGCCTGAAATTCTTCAATTTAGGCCTTAAATACGCATTTTGTATTTCGAACTCTCTTTATATCAAACTATTTCGTGATCCCCTTCTAGTTCGATATATGCGGGGTCGACTGTATTGTGTCTTGTGTCTCAAAATCACATGATTATGCGCCAATGAGTATGTTGTATCCAAGCAAAAATGTGTTCTTGCTCTTACTCTCGTCAGAACGTGGCTGCCGGGGCCAGGAATGGGATCAATCATCGGGGTTAGCAGCGCGACACAGACTTTTTCACCCCTTTCACATTGCCTACGACCGAGCACGCGATTATGTAGAAGCAAAACTAAATATTCATTGTTTTACCAGGAACATTACCGATCCAGTTTTCATCATTCATCTGGAGCTTGAGACGAGCAGACAGCAAACGCAAACAGAGGAACAGCACAAAGCGAACGCATCACTAAGTAGGCGCGCGGCGGCGGTCGTCGAGGAGTCCATTTCGTGACGTAACCTAGGCCTCCCACCAGGAGGCGCCTCTCCAACTTCTCGGGGCTAATAGCTTGAGAAATGCGAAATAAAAGCCCCAAAGAACATGTTTTTCGTGTGCAACCAAGCAAATGCAGCCCATCCGAGCTACTGGAGATTTGCTCTCTCTCTGTTAGGGTGGCATATGGCACTTCGAAAACTTGAGCCTAGGTGGCCTATGGGTTTGTCGCGTGCTGTTACAAATGGACGCGTGCACGCACACCTGCCAACTTTCTGTTTTGCACGAGACACTCCAAAATTTCGAGCGAACCTGCTGATTGTGCAGGCATGGCTGTAAGTCTCCCACGAAGCACCCCAGCACCACCGCAATGAGAATAACAGCTACAAAGGACATGGGTTGAAGGGGTACTGACACAAAAACTTTGCCCTCACGTTTTCCTGCTGCAGTGTGTTGCTGGGCCTGTTAGTCATAAAACGACACATCGTTTGCTGCAGCATGTGACAGATAATTAATTACAGGCCCCTCATTATGGACCAGTTTTGGTTTGAGAGAGAGCTACGAAAATGAGAAGCTGCCGGGTGCAACTATCACTGCCTAGCGTGTGCAGCTTTCAACTACGTTAGCACACAGAATTGTGACACACTTCCGCACAGTGCACATCAAGAATTACCTTTGAATAGGAAACGGAACTAGTGTGCCCAAACACAAAACTTTCAAAGCATGCGCCACGGCCACACACTTGAGACCAGCCGCCAAGAAGTTTAGACTGCGAGAACAAATGCTGCAAAAGAAAAATGCCAGTTGTGATGTCATGATAACTTGCAGTGTGGTGACATGAGGGAAGTAGAGGGTCCCCAAAAGGTCCCCTTTGAGGGTGTCAATGGCACGATGGAGTCGAGCTCGTGCAAGCTCCGAAATTAATTTAAAATACCTCCGAAGCTATATTTATTATTGATATTTTGCAGATGATATACCAATGTTCAGGGGATTCGACCCCGCAGAATATCTCGGCCACGAAAGTTTGTGTCAATACTCTTTAAGTATTTTTGTGGCATCCTTCTATTGCACACGAAGCGCTTCTGAAGTCACTTTCGCTGCAGTATTCTGGTATCGGGTAGAAAAGCGTACAGTCGACGACCAATAATTCGGACTCCACGGGGAATGCAAATAAGTCCGAATTATCGAAAGTCCAAAAAAACGAATGCGTCAGAAAAAAAATACATTTATTGACACTTCAGTCTACCGGTGGCCGAAAAAAGTCGTTAATGTGTTGCTGCACGCACTTCCGCTTACGTGCAATCAAGTCCGCCTGTATCTTCGCCAGTGTGATACGCTCGCTGTACGACGACGAAAGAACAGCGAGGGCTCGAGACAGGTCTGCATGCGACGGCTCCGGTGCACACAGTGCATCATCATCGTCAGAGTCAGAACCGCTGTTTGACGGTTGCAGAACCTGCTCAATTATGTCTTCGTCATTCAATTCGGCACACGACGACACTGCACTGTCGACGTTTGCAAAGTCTTCAAAGGTAACAGTGTCGGGAATCGGCACACCGCAGCCTCGCAGGTCGTCGATAACGTTCGCACCTGAGCTCGATGCGCTGGGCGGCAGGTTCGGATCTTCAGTTGCATTGTCGGGTTCTTCGGCTGCAGTGTCGGCGGTGTCGGGCTCACTACGCAACGTAAATCCTGCGTGCCGGAAACAGTTGCTGATCGTGCCTACTGACACTGCCTTCCAGGCATCAGCAAGCATGCTCACGGCTGACATCAAATCAACGTTGTATTTTATCTGGCTCCCTAAGCAGAGCAACACGTGCTGCAGCATGCGCGAACGATACAGCACCTTCAAATTCTTGATGATGCCTTGGTCTATAGGTTGCAGAATACTGGTCGTATTCGGCGGTAGGTATTCTAGCTCGATGGCTTTCAGACAGCTGATCGGCACATGGGCAGTACAGTTATCTACGAACAAAAGGACCTTGCGCTTTTGCAATTCAAACTTTCGGTCCAATTTTCTGACATACTCTTCGAACAGCTTCTGCGTGACCCACGCCTTCGTATTTGCTTCGTACCAGACAGGCAAATTTTTTTCCCCCTTAAAACATCGAGGGTTTTTCGATTTCCCGATTACCAGCAGCGGTAGCTTTTCCGTGCCAGAAGCGTTGCAGCCGACAACGACAGTGACTCGTTCCTTGCTGAGTTTACCTCCGTGGCAAGGTTCTCCAGAACGGGCGCGTGTCTTCTCCGGTATTAGCTTATAGAAAAGCCCGGTTTCATCGAGGTTGAAGGTGTCGTCAGCCGAGTAGCGCCGAAGCATCTCCACCAACTTTCCACCGCGGTAGTTCGCTACCAGTGTGCTATCCACGGCACCGCTCTCGCCGCACATTTTTTTGAAAGCGAGGTCGTACTGCTTTTTAAAGTTCCGGAGCCAGCTATCGCTGAACTTAAATCTATCAATGCCAAGGTGAAGTGCCCATGCTCGGCCTTTTGCTTCAAGAAGTGGCCGGAAGCGGGAACCCGTTGAGCGACTGTAGCATTAAGCCAAATGCTCAACGCTTCTTCCAACTGCGGATGAACATCTTGGCGCCCCTTCTTTTGTTCACTTCCGAATGATGTCTTCGTCGCGCCTAAAATCTTATGCTTATTCTTTATGTAGTTCGTTATGGTTTGCTTCGAAATGTTGAACTCTCGAGCAACTTCGACTTGCGGACGACCACTGAGCACTTGCTGAATGATGGCTGCTTTCTTTGCCATGGTTAGCGTTGTATATCTGCCGTGTTTCGTCGGCGCGGCCTTCGGTGCTGGCTGTGACGGCACCGTTGGTGCCATTTAACTTCAGATCTTATGAGACAGCTGGACGTAAAATAAAGCAAGTCTCAAAATAAATATGAACGCGCACAGAATTCAGCAAAACTCTGTACCGTACACACATGTGACAGAATAACGGCAATAGCCGCACAGCGAGGGTATAAAGGAACCGGAATGTGAGATGATCGCGATGTCGATACAATCCCCCACAGTTGAGCCGTGCCTCCAAGATCGGCATTTTCAAGTACAAATCTCTGAGGCATAAAGTTGCGATCGAAATAAAGCCTCATAGATTACCAATTACTATTAGCTTTCGTTCTGATCTCCGAGGCCATACTTTGTATGGTATGAGTGCCGGAGGAGATAATGGCTGCCGATTCGGCGTGCGCGACAGTCGGGCAGGGTCCGAATTATCGAATGTAGATCTGACAGCTGTCCGAAATATCGGTCGTCTTTACACATTACTTCTATTGGACCATCGGCGGTGCCGCGCGACTGTCCGAATTACCGAGCATGTCCGAATTATTGGTGTCCGATTTATCGGTCGGCGACTGTAGTAAGTTTTGGTAGAGGTTAGTAGCGGTCACTAGCGCTTTTGGTAGAGGCTACTAGCAGTCATATTTACGAACGCAAGTATGATTGCAGACGTCTAAAAATTTCACTGGCAATCATTTATACCTGTCTATGTATACCTACTTTCTTTTGTTGTATACGAATATTCAATGTTTTTTGATGATACAAATATGTATTTTTGGTGACCCCGTGGGATTTATATCACTTAAGGTTTTACTGTAGTAGTTTTTTTCTCTCTAGTTTTATGGGTTTTTGTAGTATCAGGTTCGTTTGCGACAGTAATAATCGGCATTTATTATAGAATAACATTATTTGTTAACGATACAACGAACAATTAAATATTTCCCAAGTTTATAATGTGATACTAGCATATAAGGTTCCCACTGTTCGTATGTTGCACTGAAACTCCTATGGTGCCCTTGATTGATTCACTGAAGTTACAGCGGTTTTAGTATTTTTGTACACAAATAATGTGGGCTGTGTGGCATTTGTTTGTGTGTGAATTACTGTTCTCTTCAGTTTTTCTATTGATACCACTATTTATTGGTTAGTTGTTAATGCAAGGTAACATGGATACTTGCGTATGTGAGAAGTGGTGTGCTTGACAACTAATAGCTAGATTTTCTATCATTTCCACACTCCATACTATGCGTTACTGTTAAGATGCAGCCACAGTGATACCTAATTAAAAGAGCACTGACACAAAAATTTTGCGTCTTGTTTTTTTCTGTTGCAATTAGTAGCAAACGACCAACTTATCACTGTTGTAAAGCTTGTTGGCTGTTAACAATTGCATGATTGTTAATTATCGGTAAGGGTCTTGGTCTTTGATACCAGGCACAGTTTCGGTTTCAGAGAGCACCGAGTGCACTGTGACCCATAACTATTTTCATGCAAACATAGCTGGCTATGTGAGCTCAAAAATAATTGCGGGCTTGTGAGCATCGCATTGACAGCTCGTTTAAATAAAGGCTTCCTTCATGATGCTGTACATATGCGTCAATGTTTTTAGATATTGTCAGTTGGGTAAGCGCATGCGGTTGCAGCGGCGAGGAGCAGCCCTCTACCATATCCCATGCAGCGACGGCACTGCTGTCGCTTTGAGATTGGTGAAGGAGTGTCGTCTGCTACCTATGCATGCGTAACAGCGTGATTTTAGCTAAAGCAGCTAGGTGAGGGCCGAATGAATACTACTTAATGATAAATGAGGGCCGCGCCTGTACCTAGAAACTGTATGATTAATTCTGTGCCTACAATGAATTGGAGGTGTGGTCAGGTGGTAGCACACCGGGCCTGTGCCGTTCTTCTACTCTCCCCCCCCCCTCCCCCCAAATCTTTCTTGCTAATATTTACAGAGCCAAAAGTGACACTCGACCACACTTGCCTACCTGGCACCCACTTCAGATTAAGGTGGGGCCCTCGGCCCCCGAAAAAAGTTCTGCCTGTGCCTCAGCAATAAATAGCGTTCATCTGCGTCATCAGGTTGTGAATGATTTTAATCGAACTAGCCTGTTACAATTATAAATCATATAAATTCTGTGTAAGAATATATTTAGAAACGGTTGTGCTTCTTTTTGAACAGCTATGGGAAAATAGACAGGCCACACTGGCAGTCTTGCGTGAATTAGCGGGACAACCCTGTTATGTTTTATATCGGTGAGCTAGCAGGGCTCGCAGCTGGCACAGCTCACATAAATGGTATAATTCTTATGCAAAGATGCCTTTCATACACAAACTCTTTGGACTGTAGCCAAATTTATCCGAGTGCTTACGAGAAAGGCATCAAAAGTTAAGGAAGAAAAATTTAAGAAAAAATAGAATGCAGTGCAATAGATAACACATGGAGAGTACTTAAATCACTTTTATTTGGAAAAGCTTGTTGGCAAATTGTATTTCGCATGTGACACGAAGATCAAGCATGCATGAGTGAATTAGCAGTTCAACATAGTAAACATGCCGACCTGCAGCACGCCGGGCTGTCAAAATTGCTATGCCTCTGATGAAAACACTTGCAATTGGCGACACTTCTTGAAAGCCCCAAATGACGCTGCAGTTCTGAAGGCCTGGACAGCTGCTATTCCACGAAAAACCTTCCAGGTGACAGTCAAGACCTACATTGGCGATCTAAATTTCGACTCTGAGGATCTAATCACTTGCTACGAGCACATTGTAGGCGGAAACGTTGTCGAAATTCCACATAGTAGGTGGACGCCCGGTTCTGTTCCTCAAATTTTTCCAAATCTGCATACTTGTTTAAATCAGCAGAATTAAAGTGCAAAAGGAAACCGCCGAAACTTAGAGAAACTGCGAATTTTGAGGGCAGTGTGTCGGCAAGTGGTGGCGATGAGTTTGACGTTAACACACGAAAAACAGCGATGTTCACGAAACTACTGTTGTCCCCTCCAATCCAGAGTTGTGTACAGAGATAGCAGCTTGATTCCTTGCATTATAAGGCCAAAGTTCCAATTCTGGAATGTCGAGCTTATCCAGGAATGTTTTTTTTTTTCAATGTTGTTAGAAACAAAGATATTGTTGAAATCAACAAGGCAGGGGTGGTAACAAAAAACTTCACCATTGTCCTCAGCTCTAGGGGGAAGCTTGTTCTCCCGTGGCACGTGCGCATATAGCGAACATGGTATGGGAAGCTAGCTGAAACTCACGAGCTTGCAGATGGTATCAGCTTTTCTCAGTTATGTTGATCACCTGAAAATATGCGCGGGCTGTCAAAGCAGCTTATTCCCTTCCGTTTCGACCACAACATCAGCCCTCAAGATTCGCGATGTGTGGAGGTGCACTAAGTGTTTTGGGCTATCCCGGGAAGACTTATGCTCACCATGTAAAAGCACAAGAAAGAATCGGCAAGCATGGTAGAAAACAAAGAAAAAGAGAAATCTACGAAACCAACGAGGCTTCACCAAAAATTGCTCTTGACTACTAAAAACCCACAAAAGACAGTTATTAATGATTGATGACTAATATGTGGGGTTTAACGTCCCAAAACCACCATATGATTATGACAGACGCCTAGTGGAGGGCTCCGGAAATTATGACCACCTGGGGTTCTTTAACGCGCACCCAAATCTAAGCACATGGGCCTACAACATTTCCGCCTTCATCGGAAATGCAGCCGCCGCAGCCGATATTCGATCCTGCGACCTGCGGGTCACCAGCTGAGTACCTTAACCACTAGACCACCAAGGCGGGGTCTAGTGGCTAAAGGTAGCTAAAGACGGTTATTAGGGCCACAGGTTTTCGAGAAAAAGCGAAAAACAACATTTGGAAAATGAAAACAGCTTTGAAAAGTGTCTATCAATCATGCAGTGGACTAACTCATGACCGGCCTTCCTCCAGCAGAAAAGCCAATGCTGCTGAGTGAAGACTTATTGAACCGAAATTTCGAAGGAATTCCTTTTTAATGTAAGGCGTGAGGATGTAGGCAGAGGCAGTATGTTCACCTTTGACATCAACCCAATAGCAGCCATGCTCAATATTTTAACGAGCAGACAAGTAATCAGCCACTCCGTTTCGTAGCGCTACCCTCTCGCTGACTTCGCTTTGGAAGCTTTCAACGCAAGACGAACAACGAGTTTGAAAACAAGAACAAAAAAAAATTTCTTTTTGCATAAGCTCGACATAACTGGATTAAAATTTGTTTGGTCTTATAATGCAGAGAACCAAATTACCACCCTTGGGCACAACTCTGGATCGCAAGGGATGCCAGTAGCTTCGTCAACATCGCTGTTCTTAAGGTTAATGTTGGGCACATTGCCACCACTTGCCAGCACACGACCCTCGAAATTCGCGGTTTCTCTAAGTTGGGGCCTTTCTTTTGTGATTTAATGCCGCTGGGTTAGACAAGTGTGCAGGAATGTTCGGGAAAATTCGAGGAACAGTACCGAGCTTAAGTGTTCACCTACCACGTGGAATTTTGACAACAGTTCTGCCTGCGTTGTGGTCGTAGCAATTGATTAGGTTCTGGAATTCCAATAGGTCGGGAATGTAGGTCTTACTTGTCACCTGGAAGGCTTTGAAGAAGTGCCGCCGATCCAAGTGTTTGCATTAGAAGCCCAGCCATTTTGACTGCCCGGCACGCTGCAGGTCGGCGTGTTTAATATGTTGAACTGCTAATTCAATCAAGCCTGCTTAATCGTCGTGTCACATGTGAAATACCATTTGCGATAAGCGAAATCTAACCTTCAAGCTCCTGCCACTGTGATATGAGCAAGCGAACAAAACAAAAAGCTTTCAACACTGTCGCAGGAAGTGGCGGGTAGCCGGCAGCGGCGGTGGCTTGATCTCAACACTATGCAAGCGCTACCCTCGGAGCGGATACGAGTTGGTGCCGCCTCTGGAGCGGGCTTTTCCAACTGACAGTATCTAAAAATGTTGATACGTGTGACCCCCTCAAAAAATGCACTGCCAAGGCTAGGACATCTTCTCCTGTACAGGCCTCTTTCCATGAAAAAAGTCTGCTAACAGAGAGCACTCACAAATATTGCGGCTGCCAACATAAACTCATGATGGCACAGGTGGCGGTTAGTTGTTTACAATGAAATCAGAGGTGTGTTTCGCATGCGATGCGACGATACGCATTTTGAAATTGATTTTAAATACAGTGGAACCCTGATTATACGACTTTCAGCGGACCACGCAAAACAGTCGTATAATCCGGGCGTCGGTATAATCGGAAAACTAAGAATATAGCAATGACACTCAGCCTTGCCCCCAAAAATAGGTATAGACCGCCTAAATAAGCCCACAACATGACCTTGTGCCTCTGCTAGAAAGGTAGATTAAATTATTCTTGCCAGCGACAGCTAATGGCAGCATAACTTAGTTGAAAGAGGTGCGAGCGAATGTCTATTCTCAAGTTTAAAAAGAATTGAATCCAACGCGCATATTTCTACCGATAAACAGAGTCCGAAAATTGCCTGCATGTGAAAATGAAACTGAAACCATGTTGCCAATAGCCTCCCGTCAGAAAAGTCAAATACAGTGTCATTGCTATCACATAATAAGCG
Source organism: Rhipicephalus microplus (assembly GCF_043290135.1). Classification (NCBI taxonomy): domain Eukaryota; kingdom Metazoa; phylum Arthropoda; class Arachnida; order Ixodida; family Ixodidae; genus Rhipicephalus; species Rhipicephalus microplus. The sequence goes on along the minus strand of NC_134710.1, from coordinate 40,746,955 downwards.
ACTGACCACGAGTGTGCATAGGATGCCTTCGCGAGCGACTGAGCAATGCACGTTGTAATTTGTGGCCTTGTGAAATGCAACTAGTGATGTCCCGCTGTTAGTGCGAACGTCGACGTCAAGTGAAAGTAATCTTTCACAGTGAGAACAGCTGCGTCGCGCCCTTATGTGTCCGCTAGCCTGTGACTGGAAGTGCGACAAAGGCGGGAGATCAGCTGTATGTCGACCAGAAAGTGTTTCCATGGACCGAAAACGTGAAAGTATCGGCTTTTAGGCCGGCTGCAGCTACTTTGTGTGGATAAAGCTTGACTAGGTAACGACCCCAGATACGTGCACAAAGGATTGCGGCATGTGTAGAAGCGCATCAACTTCCAGCAGAATAAATTTTCCATTTTAAGAAGACGTCTGTCTCGCTCTCTACTTTTCTAATCGTCAACCTAGGGGAACGCAAGTTTATATTTTGCCCTCGTGAATATTTGGTCCACGCTTGATTCGAGTAAAGGCGTTCTTTTTTCTTTTGGACGAAATCTGAATGTCGTCGTAAGATGCGGGGTCGGCGTAAAACTGCGTTGTATAACCAAGGTGTTTAATACATTATTCCTAAGGGGATTTTGCCAGGACCTAACCGATTCGTCGTAAAATTCGGGTTGTCGCGAAACTGGGGGATGTATAATCGAAGTTCCACTGTATGTTCTAGGCTATATTATTCATTGATATTTCATAGCAATGTGTGTGTCCACACAAATCTATCCCACAGGTTATCTCGCCTTCTACATTTTGTGTCAGTACTCCCTTAATGCGTCATTATTATATTGCCATGCGTGTTATTTTGATGTGCTTTGTTAAACCACAAAGACTATGAGCAGTATTCGGCACAGATTATGCCTCAGTGTTCGACAAGCTTCTCGTTTGTTGTAGATCATTTTTGTTAAGAGTGCGCACAGGATATCAACACTCAAGTTTATTCCAGAGCCAGCTGCGCAAGCAAAGTGCACAGTGATACCACTCGTGCGCTAACCACGCCTAATCAGATTTACTGCGCCATCCTGATAATATCAATGGAAACTGCGCCAAACTCTTATTTTGCATGGTCTATCACCGGCAATAACCACGCTGGCGTGTCAATACATGTGCACCTTGTTCTCGGGGCCACCAAAGTCACAATCACATACCTATTTTATTACGCTAAATAAGCAGCGGTCTTGCATGCATCCTAAAATCCACATTGGTAAGTTTGGTGCAACTCTGAGTGCTTTTCTGAATGAATGTTTTCCCACCACCATCAACTCTGTTGTGCAAGTCCGCTTAACGGCGAAACCGAGTCTCCGCAGGGGCTTCTGACGTCTGGTTCAATCGGCAGTGTGAAACTGGGGCGGCGATTTATCGGCAGACGTGATCTGTTCATGGAATGCTGCTGCTGATAGCTCACTTGAAGAGTTGCACGGCATGTAATTAAGCAATTTTCACTAATAACTGCACGCATTCTGCAAGAATGCCTGTCATGTGTATTTCTGGACATCGAGATCCAATTTTCCAAGTTTCACATCCATGGTGAAATTTTTCAAGTTCACACTTAAATGGTGTGAACGTGTTGACACTTTTTCTCTAATATACTTTATCCATGGATCAACATACAGAAGAGCTGTTTTGTAATTCCTTCCACCAGCACACATCCTTGTTTATGATCGCTGTGGCGATAAGAGCCCCCAAAAACCCTGCCCTTTCAAACTCGTGGTTGCTAGGGTTCGAATTGAAAACTCTCGCATGCTTTGTTTTTGAATATCATGTCCTTTATAAAAGCATGCCTACTGGTTGGAGCCGCCGCAGTCTGCTTAATACACACAGCTATAGTGAGGCCATCGCTGGCGGCTCTGGTGTCGGAAGGCCTGCGATCGGAAGGCCTGACCCTGAAATGCCTCTCGCTTTCCAGGGTCAATAGCTGACGGTAAAAAAAGAACATCACGGCAACGCATTTATTGCTTCGTTTTGAAGGGAGGGGTGGAGGGGAGGCTGCTGCGTCGCTCGAAGTAGCTGGCGCGCCCTATCTCAAGGCATAGTAAGACTGCTCGTGAAGTTTCTGTGTTTTTAACCTCTGCTTTGCATTTAGGTAACTGACAGCCCGAAAGCTTTGACAAGTAGAGTGATCATTGTTCCTTTAGCTAGAGTTTTTTTGATTTGCGCGATATCGGCAATATCAGATCTAAGAGATACAATTTGTTTGTTTCACTTAAGCTCTTAGCAATGAATGCAATACCAATAAATTGTATTGTTATACCAAATAATAAGGCTTGATGTCATCCGTTAGAAACGCTAGTGGTAGCGTTACAATTTCCAAGGTGTTCGATATCTGCGACTTGGGTGACTAGAGACTCCCGAGACATCTCTTGCACGCCGATGCACGTAGAGATGGAATAAGAATTGTCTAAAGCGCTCAGCCAGTCGCTTCAGGTGGTGTTTTCTTCAGAAGTATGTAAATAGAGACGCCGTAATCCTTCCAAACATGGTCGTGCTTATGTTAGACTCTTGTGCGTACTGCATGTTAGACCCATGTGCTGTAATGTAAGCAGTAACGGTAGCTTGTAGCTAACGTGAGATAGAAGCCACGGCCAACAACAGTGTGGGCAGGCACGCGCTCTGCTGCTTTAGACCAGTGTGATTGCATCTGTACAGCACAAACGGCACGTACGAAGGGACCCCCTAAATGGCACGACGGTGTGGCCGCCTTGCGATCAAGGCTCAGCGCTGCTCTCGAAAGCAAAGCACATTTCACACAGTCTGTTTGCGTTGAGAGTACAAAGTAGAAGGGTATACCAGTCATAAATAGCGCGTGCACCAGCGATCACACCCTTAAAGTCAACGTTCATAACAACGCCCCCTCACCCTCGCATTTCTAGCTCCTCCCCTGTGCTTAAGCATACCTGCCAACTCTTCCGATTTTTCCGTAAAATGTACGAATTTCAACTGCGCTTACGATTTTATGAATTTTCCTGAAGTTTCACTAAAGATATTTCATTTCCAATGAAAAAAATAGATCTAGTAAAATAGCATGGCCTCTGCAATTGGCTACGGCACATTACCGTAGCTGGTCACGGAGACCGTGAAAACTGCATTGTGTTATATTCTGCCACCAGAAAACAACAATATGTATTGGGTGTTTTCATCACATACAAGCGAAGTCTCCCACATTGTCCGGGAGGCTCCCGGATTTCGACCGTTTCTTTCGTTTGTACTGCAGTGGAAAAACCTTTCCAGCCACTATATTTGTACGGTTGCAATCAAAACCTCCCGGAAATCGAAATTTGTGTGTGAGATCTGGCTGCATTGACAACAATGCAGATCAGTCTGTTCCAAGCTTTTTGCGAGGTCACCGCATTTTATTATAAACGAATTTGAGAGGCCTTGATCTGAACGTACAGTAGAGTCTCAATGATGCGAAACAGCGGCAGATACAAATTCGTGAAATTCTCCAGCCAAATTTATGTCTCCATTGGGCCAAAATTCGAATGTTCTGAACACTTTTCCTAATCGTGGCGTGCGATATGAACTTTAATACGGAAACTGTTCAACAAAGGCCGATTGGAAGCAGCGTGCTCGAAGCTTCGGAAGTACGCATGGGACCAGCGCATGCACTGTCTTCTACAGTGCATGTGGTTGTCGTTGCCACAACCACTGGGGACGAAACAGCAGCCGTTCGACACCATCATGTATGGCGACGAGACAGAATTCCGAAAGTGTGCGTGCGTCCAAGCTCGACCAGTCAAAACAACGATGCTTTCTGCAAACTCTGTGGACAAAATCGTGGCAGTTGTGACCATAGATACATAAAACGACTTAGTTTTGAAGGAACGTGGATTGAAAACAAAACTACCGTTTGCCGCCACTGCCGCGCACGAAACGGCAGTCGCAGCGATGCGACAGCAATCTACAAGCTCCGAGGGCACGTGGCTGATGCAGCAGTAGGATTAAATGTGGTAAATACGTCAGAAAGACTAGAAGCATTGTGGCATCCCCGTCCAAAAAATGTAGTAGCGAGCATAGCCAAAGCTTTGACCCGCACTTTCGCGGCAGCCAGCTGTGCTGTCCCGTCCGTTCACGTGTGAATACATACGTGAGTTGTTTTGATGGAAACCGATTTTACAGTGAAAGCTATTATGAGATCACAACTCGGTCTCGCAAAGCGCCGTAGTTGTCCGCCGCCGCCGGTGGCCATAACCACCTAGGGCAAAATTGGCAAACAAAACCTAGTACCAACGACACAGTGGGGCTCGAAACCACGTTCTCTGGGTGCCAGCCCAGTATTCTACCACTGAGTTACACCAGCGCTTGGGACTTGTTGGCAAACTTGCCCTAGGCAGACTTGATGTCGGGAAAGGAATGGCGCTATTATGAGTAACAAAGCATTTTAAAACAGCAAACGAACAACAAGGTATCACACAATGCGAATAGTGTAACGAGTGGGTCGCCCAGTGCTCCAGCCCACTACAAAAGCTTGTTCTCGATTACCTATTAACTGTGGCATATACCCACTTGAGGAATAATTCCCCATTGTCGTCAGGCACTGCCTGGACAATTGGCACAAAATTTCTCGCAATAGTTTAGCCAATACCACGCTTCTCAGAAGAATGACGAAAAATAGCATAGAGAATGTCGATCTACTACCCTAAATTTTTATTAATAATGCCGTTGTGGGTATCCAGTAAGTGGGCTTGCAGGAGTTACCCAACGAGTGTTTAGAAAAAGCTCTGAAAGGCCGCTCTTCTAGCTTTCGCTGTGACTGTGCTGCGCCCTCCATGCAGGCCTGGCATTTTTTAGCTAGTCGTTATGTTGAGACGAAGTTTCAGGAGCATTTGTGCACCCCCTTTGAGAGTCTCACCTTAGTGGGAAACCTTACTCTCGTGTGTTCGGCCTCTCCAAGCCATTATGAGACCGCAATGCCGATGTTTGCGCTTGTGTTTGGGACTCTCCCCCCCCCCCTTGTTTTTCATGGCTTTTTTTGTTTTTTTATTTTGGTGCCAAATAATTCAGCACTATAATTTGACTTATGGTGGCAAAACATGATTATGCTTGTCGCTAGAGGCAAATCCATCACAGCTACCACAGCTACAAATGAAAAAAAAAGTCTGTAACTCCCCCCCCCCCCCCCTTGCCCCTCTTCCCCACTCGGGTGTTCTACAAATTTCACTGTTGTCAGGTTGGCAGGTATGGCTTGAGTAACAATCGACGTCAGGAACGTGTCCCCACCCCGCCTCCGAATTTTTTTTTTTTTTTTCCTTGGCATGTATAGCGTAAAATTATTTTTTGCCTGCCCCCGTCCATTCCTTATATCAAGGTGCACCCCCCCCCCCCCCCCAGTTTTAAGCTTTGCTAATTTTTTTTGGCTACACCCCTGGCAATGGCAAAAACCAGTCGAGAATGTCCATATAATTGCTATCCTTATAAAAACAATTATCATCTTGCCTTCGAGTCGTCTTAGGCATATGCATGAGGTGTCCTGTCAGTTTTTTTTATGCACTGCTTTCTACAGGACACGGTAGGGGGTTTTCGGAGTGTAGACAGAATGACTTAGCCTCATAAAATATTGCTGCAAAGGGAAAATGAAGTTTTTAAATTGTGTAGTTATACAGCACAGAGATGAGAGCCGGAGGAAATTGGCTTTCTGAGACTAGCTGAATGATGTCATATTACGCCCAGCAGTCCAATCAGTTGTGAAGAAGAAGAACCTTTTTTTATTTTTGAAGTCATCTCACGGAAATGCACTTGGGACTGTGGGAGTCTCTAGAGTTGTACGTCACAGCGTTTATCTACCATATTTGTTAACCACATAAGTGTATCTATATTGTTATTTGATGAAGTACCCTTTTATTCAACCAGTATTCTGTTTATTTGCTACGAACATCATAACTGAAGAAGTCTTATCAGAATGCTCAACAGCATGACGCTATTATCCTTGCGTCATCAACTGAAATAGAGAGTGCTTCAAAGATGGCTGACTCCATAAAATTTACAATGAATCTAAATATATCTAGCTCTTCACAAGAGCCTCAGAGTAAGTTTTCATGTCCTTGAATGTAAATGCAACTTGCTTCTCCTCCAAGATTTGAAGTTAGCTTCTCCAGATTGCTCTAAAAATGGGAAATTTTGCTGCTCCAGTGTGCTCCAAATGAAAAATTTTTCTTTTCCAAAGTGCTTCAAAATGAAAATTTTGCTGCTCCGAAAATTGCTCCAAATTTGAAGACCTCGGTGGCATCGCTGAGTGCACCTTCTATAAAAAATGGTGCACTTTTCAAACATGCAGAACCATGACTTACATGTACGTCATTGACCCTGAAAAGATTAATGAGATTTAAGTACCCCTGAAACTTTCCTATATGCAGGTTGGTCGTGAGGAAGAAATTATCAAACAGTGGTTTGACTGCTGTGTCACGGATGGTGGCCTCCTTGTGGCCCAGCAGAAGGTACCCAGGAGTTCCCACTTGGTGCTACAAATGGTGGACCAGTGGCTGGAGGCCTACCGCAAACTGTCGCCCCGCCATCGGCTCACCGATTCTCAGAGTGGCTACTCGAGTGATGGTGATTCTGATCAAGAGTAACGCATATATGTCCTGGTTGGGTTGTCACCTAGAGAATTGCACAATATTTGAACTGCTAGCTTCCTCTGTTGCGTGGCATGATAACAGTAAGGGGCTGGCCATGTCAAAGATGTGTAAACTTGTTGCAAGATATTTGAAGCCAGCGACCAGCCATTCTGTGCGAGTTCTACACTGTGCGACTGTCATCTTCTCATTAAAAGTGCCAATTCCTTGGCCTTCGGCACATTTGTGTGTTTCTTTGTTATTGTTGTTTTCGTTGTGGGGTTTTTGTATTAGTGTGTGCCCACACTTGTTTTGCTGTGTGCACTTAGCCAAATATAGTGGGGTACGAAGTTCATGTTCAATAAAAACCTCTTGTGCAGAACAGCATGTGCACACGTCACCTATGCATACATGTCACCTATGCTCATTAGCGTTCAACCTGCCGGTATGGCCCTGCCACAAGTTTTCCTTTTATGCATGACTAGTTATATGACTAGTTATATGACCAGCAGGATGTAAATAGAGAGAAGTAGGCTGTTTGGAAGCATTCAGAAATTAGTCCGTGTAGTTTTGAAAAGGAGAAAGCATGTCCTCTTTGGTAGACCTGTTGATGTACAACTCGTGGGGGGTAGTGATGAACCACTATTTCCAATTGAAGCATGTTCTCTGCATCTCGTGTACTAACTTGTTTTCAGTAAGTAGCGATTACAGTTTTTGTGTATTCTGTAAAAGCCTGCACAAAAGCATCATTTCGTGGGATACTTAAGAATACAGCAGTAACAATGCCGAAACATAGAAGCAGAGTACGTACATAAAAAATGCTGCTTAGCAGCTTCTAAATAAGTGAAATCTGTAAATGCATGAAATGCATCATTTTGTGTAAATGTTCTAATACCATCCCTTCAATGAGCTGATGCACATTAGTTTATATCATTGGCTTATCCTTGTGACAGATCAGCAGTTTCATGTTAGATGTGCCATTATAATTGTATAATGCTTGTCTCATTGAGCCTTTCCTGCCCATATCTGTGTGGAAGCATATGTACAGCTGCCAGGATGGTTAACATTAACATTCTGCAGCCTGGCCTGGATTGGCTTGTATGGATGCCAGTGCCACCACGAAATGGTGGTGTGTGTGTTTGTGGTAGCTGGCAATAGCTTGAGTTGTCGATAGCAGGTGCTCTCTCCCCATTGGTCGCACACAAGCGAAAGATAAGTTGACTAGTCAAATCAAGCTGGCCATCGCCAACTGCTGTGAAACATGCCGAGAAACACATAGTGGCACTGGGGTCAGTCTAAGCTGTTCCAGGCCAGGCTGTGAGCATTCGTATTGAGCATGCTGACAATTGTACATTGGTCTCTCTATTTGTTCAACAATTTTTGTGCTTACCCCCGTATTCTAAAGCATCCCTTCTCTCAATGCTCCACCTGGACACGGGAAAGTCTTAAGCAGCACTGCTCCTCAGCAGTAATGGTCCCTGCATAAAGCGATTATCAACAAAAACGTTTTGGAAGCGTGGCAGTGTGTCCATTTGAGCAGTGGCGTTTTGCTCATCTTGGTCGAGGAAAAGATGAATTTGAAGGGAGGCTCTTTTAAGAATATGGGGGTTAGTTGAGCACTGGGTGCGTTAGTGTTGCAGACTACCGTAAAATGCCCAGCAAGCACCCCCTCCCCTCCCAACAGTGAAAGATAATCTGTCCAGATTTGGAAGGGGGGCACTTGCTTTGTCCCGGACCGGTCATTGGTGCTTATTTGGCGTTTACATTTAATCCTCATTATAACAAAGCAGCATCTTACAAGAAAATAAGTTCGTTATATTCAAAAATGTGTTACAAAGCTTCTTCTAAACACTGCATCTATTGCAAAACCATTTTTCATAAACTGCGTTATGACCAATATTTTGTTATATCCGTGTTCGTTATATTGAAACCTGAGTGTATTTCAGATCTCTCGAAAAAGGGAAGGGGGTGTGGGGGTGCTTGCTTGAAGGTGGAGGGGGAGGGTGCTCGCTCGGCATTTTACGGTATACTGTGCAGCTCAATAATATCTAAGTTGTTTCAACTATGTCAGCATTGTCTCCAGCAATTAGAATAACTGCACCTGCTTTTCCACTTAAGTGGCTCGTTTCGCGAACTACTGTGCACACAGGCTGTGTTTCTTTCGTTTTTGAAAACCTTGGTTGATAGATATTTCTAAACCATGTTACATTGTGTACATCACGGAGTAATTGGAGTACAGAGCACTTATACCAGTCTCTGGGCTTCTCTGAAGAGGGCACATTGCTCTGAGCTCTAACCATGTTGAAGTACTGTAACAGGCTGTAGCACTTAGGCCCACAGACTGCACATGACCTTTTGGCACTTTTGAAGCAATCAAATGTGTGCCTTCTATACCAGCTGGACCAGTTATTGCACCGGCCTTCTGAGTGGTCAGGGTCCTTGCCGTCCCATTTCCACCCTGCTCTGACCTCCCACCCCCACCTCTCACCCTTTCAACATATGAGTGTGCAGTCGAATAATACAGGCTCCATCAGCACTGCAGTCAGTGCAGTTATGTTTTCGCCGCTTTAGAGTATACATTTATTTGCGAAGTTGACTGACCTAGTGGACAGTGTCAGCTAATGTGCAATGCATTAGGCAAGTAATATATTTACGTATACATGTATCGGTATGTGTATATGTACATATATACTGACACAATGTAACTGCTTTACTTTACAAATTTGTGTGATAATTTTTTTCAAGAGTGAGAAAAAGAATAAGTATGTGTGCTTGTGGTGCTCATGTGGGTTGTGTGCATGTGTACAGTGTAATAAATGCAATCTAGATTTATATCATAGTTGTAATATATTGCACAGCTTTACATATATTATAAATATATTGCACATACTGAATTGTTTTAATGATGACTGTCTCCAGTCATAAAAAAATTAAGGATTTGAGACAAAATTACAAGTTCTACACAGCATAGCTTTGATGGACATTGTTTGCTGTGTGACAATTGCCCTTGGTGTGTTTATTTAACTAAATATTAGTGTGTGAGATAAACATGTTAATGTACTTGTGCTAATTGCAGAATTGAAGCTGGTCAGTGCTTCTAGGCATGTTAACCTCATTGAAATTATGAGAAAGCAGTGCAGCTCTTAGAATCGCCACCTCGATCTCTGGCCACCTTAAATTTTGCAAATGCGACATGTTTCAGAAATTCGTTTGTGAACTCTAGCTTATTGGCCTTTGTCACACATTTTCTGGGGTCCACCACCATTAATCTTGGCCAGCATAAAATTTCTGAGCTCTCCACTTTTTAGTAATTGGGGATGGCTGTCATGGAAACACCCAGTTCGTGAATTAAATATAAACGTAGCTGGAGCACCCAATTTTAGTACTTCCCTCAATGTGTATTGTTTGAAAACGGCATTGATCTGGTTTTTGTTTTTGTTAAGTATTGTGTGTTGTAGTCATTACATGCGCAGAGGTTCCTGCGCTGGGTGTCTGATGTGATTCAGTTTTTGTTTGAAGTTTTGTTTTTGTAGTTGTTTCAGAGTGGTTGCTGTGTTTTAGGCTGTGAATTACCATTTTCTTATTTGTGCAAATAACATAAAGCTGTTTGTTCAGCACTCCGAGTACAAGTTCCATTTTTTAGAAGCACAACAGTTTGAATTGCATAGGTAGCAGTGTTCATATATATGCAGCATAGATATTAGTCTAGCTGTATATTGACAGGAATCTAGGTTTTCACTGGCCAAATAAAATGTTTAACATATTTATTATGTTTCTTTTAATGTTTTTATTGGCTTATGCCAGTAGTTAGTTTCTAGTTTCTGGAATCTCTGTTATTGGATAACAGATTGTTTTTTAGAACGGCTACACCCCGGGTAACGAATGATTTCTGAATATAGATTTTGAAACTATGCTGTGTAGCATTTTTAATGCCTAAGGAATTCGTTCAGCCTTGTACTGAGAGTGTGCAAAGATGTGCATATAATGCATGCAGCTCGATCACACTATGAACAAATCGGTATTTACCAGCTGTATAAAAGGGTCTAGCGAAGTCTGAGCACCAGGGCAGCCAACTGTAATGCCAACTGAAGATACCATACTTTCATACCATCTTCAAAATTTTTCGGGCAGCATGGGTTAGTATGAAGATAATAGGATTTTAGATGCTTCATATCTAAAATCATATTGTCTTCATACTAACCCATGCTGCCTTAAAATGCGATTTTTCGTACACCAATTGGCAATAATACGATTTTAGAGGCATCTAAAATCGTGTTATCAATCGTTGTGTGGCGTGACCATCCTTACGGCGCATGTGCTAAGCTGGCCCAAGCACTGCCAGAATGCGCTAGTGCATTTTGCCCTGTGTAAGGGATTGGGTAAGGTGCTATGGCCTCTCCGTCATTGCACTCTCTCAGCAATCATTTACACTCTTCTCGTCATCGACACGCCATGCGGGAGCACGTGAACCCACATGCTCCCGCATGGCATGGTGATGAACATGCGGGCCTTGCTCCAACAAGAGTTTGGGACGGTAACAGAAAGAGAAACTATTGTAATATGGCGTGCTCCACTTGCAAGGACACGTTAACATTGGGCGAGGTGCCCGTGATGAACGGAACTTTAGGCCGACACATGTGCTGCTTCGCATGCTACTGATGATTCCCTTTAGTGGGATATGGTGTAATGTTTTTTATCAGGCGTTGAGTAATTCCGACTTTTCACTCGCCATCGAACACCAAAACACAAGAACGATTGAGGCGACAATCTTGAGGATTACATATCTAAATGCATACGATATCTATATCTATCTTTGAATAAAACTGAAAATGTCACCAGGATAGGGCCAACGCAAAAGATATATCAATTGATTGATTGATTGATTTGTGGGGTTTAACGTCCCAAAACGACGATATGATGAGAGACGCCGCAGTGAAGGGCTCTGGAAATCTCGACCACCTGGGGTTCTTTAACGTGCACCCAAACCTGAGCACAAGGGCTTACAACATTTCCGCCTCCAGTGGATATGCAGCCGCCACAGCCGATATTCGATCCCGGGACCTGCGGGTCAACAGCCTTAGCCACTAGACCACTGCGGTGGGGCAAAGATATTTTTTATTTCCTTGAAGTGGTCTTGGGTGGGTGTTCAAGGGACCAATGACCATGCGAGTTTTTTTGATGACTGGATGAAAAAGCACCCCCTTTGTGAAAAAGTGGTGACCTGTACTTCAATTTGAAGATTTTGTTGTTATTATTATTATTATTATTATAGCCTTGCACCATCGCTCCCAGCTGGGACACGTGCTTGCTATGCTCCTTCCCATTTTTTTTTTTCTGTTGTTAAAGTTGCTCTAAGCATGTTCACTCAAAGTGTGTAACCTGGCCTGATGAAGAACTGCAACTTCTGAAGTCTGGATCACGTTTCTTGCAAAGTGAGCTGTAATTTACGTGATCTGAGCCATGCTGATGGTAGGCCTGGCGAAGACGACTCGGCGGCCTGCTGCTGTGAGCAATGCAGCTGTCTCAAACCTGTTCCCTCCCCACGTGCACCCCTGTGAGTGGCGATCTCGCTGGTCTGTGCCACCTCGTGCTTGATGCGCTAGAGAGAATCTCATTCCTCAGCGACGAGGTATCCCAACCTTGCAAAAAAAATGAGTTCGTCCATAAGGATCAGTTCCGTGATGCTGAACAACAAACCTGTGTGATCGCCTTCCTTCGGGGAGAGGTCCGCTTCCTGCATGAGAAGCTGACAAACTGCATGGCCACTGTGCCAGTGAAAGCAGCTGTGCCCCCCCCCCCCCCCCTCCAGGTCGTGAGAACCCTGTCGAGTTCACCACCAGCTGAGGACAAGTCTGAGTGACGCAGCGCCATTCCTGTGACAGCCTCTTCTTCAGCTCTTCTTCCACTTGAAAATGAAAGGAGAAACCTGCCTCGTTTGAAGCTATGGCAACATCGATTATATCTGTTACCCAACAGGCACATCGGCTGCAATGGCCAGAGGCCATTTTTGTTACAAAGCTGACGCCCGGACGCCACTGCCGCTGACATCAAAAAGACATAATACTTCAATGGATCTGTCTCCCTTCTCTTTCTGTTGCCTTGAAACTAAATTTCAGTCAAATTCTTCTTTCTACATTGAGGTTGATGTGGAAAGACTACAGCACCTGAATGACAGTGCGATGGTTGTCTCATGCTTCAAGTTTTTCGTGGTGCGCTGCGCGATGACATGCTTCATCGTACTGAGCTTGTGCCTAGCGTAGTAAGTGCCGTGTAACGTAGACATATTCTACCAGAATGCTTCTGGTCTGTGTACAAAGACAAACAATTTTTTCACTATTGTTTTTTTGTCTTCTTTTCCTAATGTTACTATTTCTGAAAGTTGGCTGAGCCTTAAAATTTCCTCATCTGAATTTTCCCCTGATTCCACAATCTTCTGCGGGGACTGAGATTTCAGGGAAACCAAACGAAAAGAAAGTAATGTGCTGATTTTTGTCGACAACTCACTGAAATTTGTTAGCTGGAAAGATCTGGAATCTTTCAAAGAATCGATCTGGTGATAAATCAGCCTTGAGCGCTGCGAAAAAAATGCTGATTGGATGTTTTTATTTGCCACCCAGCATTTCCCCTGCCTCGTTTTATGATGTCATGTTTTTCATTGAATTCAGGACATCTCATTGCAGGCACAGAATTATGTTTCTTGGCAGTTTCCATGCACATGGAATTGACTAGAGCACGCTCACCTTTTCTCATTATAATCGTTTTATCGAGAAAAAATTACGGCATATTCACCGGGTGAATGATGATGAATGGGCGAAGCTCCGGAGGGATTCATCGGTAAACTGTGAATCTTCCGTGTAATTCGCCCAGTCGATCATCATGTAAAGACGTGAGAGACGCTGTGTGTGTATATACACAAATCAACTTTTATTTGTTCTTAGACGATGGATGGCTTGCGATGTCCCTTCATTATGACGGCTTTATGGTCTGTGAAATGAAGGGAGAGCGGTTCCTGTATAAGATCTCACGTCTTTCATCAACTACAAGTACCGCTTTCTAGTTTATAACATCTTGCATCTTTTCATCATCAGCTACAAGTACTACCATCTAGTAAACACTACAAGAACTAAACGAGAGGTGGCTACATACAGGAGACGGTACCGCCATCTAGTGAACACTGCAAGAACTAAACTAGAGGTGGCTACATACAGGGGACGGTACCGCCATCTAGTGAACACTGCAAGAACTAAACTAGAGGTGGCTACATACAGGCTACAGGGGACGCACAGCCCACGCCCTAAGGAGCTTCGCCCCTAAAAGTGCAGCCTGCTCTTGTTATTTGTGGCACCTAATTCCCTACTGCAACATAAAACATTTGTCAATTGCAGAGCCAACATCTTAGACCTCCGTCTGTCAAATGATCAACCCATTAAAGGTTTCACACTTCACTCTTGGTCATTCTGGCAAATTTTACCCACCACCTAACGTAAGGTTGTCTGTATGCGCCGCAACAACAAGCTACAGCAGTCACATTAACGAATGACCAGGATTTTCTCTCAAGAGAGGTCATTACTTGTCAGTCGTTGATTGGTCACAGGTTAATGCCAAACTAAATGTAGATGAACAAGGTGAGCAGCTTGTATTAAACTCAAACTCCGGTGATTTTTTTACCATGTTATGGTAATTGTGCTTTTATGTTCCTGAGACACTCGTGTCATGTGCCCAATAGCTGAAATTCTCAATGAATTAGGAAATATTTTTTAATTAGCAAAAAGCTGTCATACGTAAACACAACCGAGTGCGCTTCTGCCTATGACGTAATACTATGCCAGAATCAGGAAAACCTGCAAGGTATGCCAATCTTGCCAGCACGGAGTATGAAAACTAAAAGCTCCGAAGAGCAGACGCTCAGCGGATAGGTCATCATGCCAACAACGCCGCACCACGTCTGTGACTGATCGTGCTTCATGCACAAGCTCCTCTGAGCTCTCACACAATGACAGCTACGATTCGGACGCATTTTAGTTCAACAAGCATCGCCGTTCCTATCGGTGATCTGGTTACTTCAGAATTTCCTGGTGGTGAGGGTTAACCTGGTGTAGCTCTCCAACCTTGGATAATTATAGCAAGTTACAGCCGCGATGCATGGCTGGCGTCTCCAAGTGTTTGTTGTTCAACCTTGTAGTGTCCCCTTGTTGGGCTCAATGGTGGGTGGCCACCATCGCTGCCGAACTTTATCGTTTTTTTATGGCAAATAATTTCCCCCCTTTTCCTGATCACTCCCTGGAAAGGTTGCGCACCAAAAAACCATTCATGCTCAACACACCAAAGCCGACCTTCCTAAAGTACCACATTATCCACAGTCAAAACGAAAAGAAGACAGTCCGAGCCATTTCGCCTTTCCTCATTTCCAAAACTCTCACAGAAGCAACGGGCCCAGGTTATAAAGTGACAAATATGGGAAGTGGCGGTCTTCTTCTGGCGGTTCGTGACAAAGCTCAGTATGAGAACCTGTCTAAACTTGTAGCGTTTGGGGAAACCCCTGTTGCGATGGGCCCACACAGGTCAATGAACACCGTCCGTGGTGTGATTTCCGATAATGATCTCATTCAACTTTCTGAAAGTGAACTGCTCGAAGGTTGGCAGGACCAGAACGTTGTGAAAGCCCAACGAATAACAATTAGGCGCAACAGCAAACAGACCCCTTCAAAACATTCGGAACCAGCGACCGACCAGAATCGATCGAAACCAGCTATTGTAAGCTCCGTGCAATACCATGCATTCCCAATCCTCGTCGATGTTTGAAGTGTCAGGGTTTCGGACATGGATAGCAGAGTTACAGAGGCCACGCCACTTGCGCAGAGTGTAAGCCCCCCTACGGTGGTCTAGTGGCTAAGGTACTCGGCTGCTGACCCGCAGGTCGCGGGTTCGAATCCCGGCTGCGGCGGCTACATTTCTGATGGAGGCGGAAATGTTGTAAGCCCGTGTGCTTAGATTTGGGTGCACGTTAAAGAACACCAGGTGGTCGAAATTTCCGGAGCCTTTCACTACGGCGTCTCACATAATCATATGGTGCTTTTGGGACTTAAAACCTCACATATCAATCAATCAACTTGCGCAGAGTGTGCATCCGTTCAACACATATCCAACACTTGCACCGAAAAAGCAACTCATTGTTCGAACTGTGGAGGCGATCACCCTGCTTCCTCACGATCATGCACAACATGGAAACGAATAGTAGAACCTAAGGTCAAATTCAATCTGTCATTCCAAAAAGCACGTCAACGTTTCGCACTACACAACCCGTCTTTTTTCTCCTTCGCCGATGTGACATGCCGGTGCGCCGTGCCACACATTTCTGCACCCGCGATAGTCGCACAGAGTGTGGCCGAGGTAGTGCCACCAGTGCCTCCAGCTGGAGCTGCCTGTACTCAAACAGGGTCAGCAGACCCTTGTGTCTGCTGGACCTCAGACCACTGCAAGCACAGTTAGGTTCGAAAGTTTTGTGAACGTGCCTGTCGGGCAGGCACCATCCACCACGTCGCAATAGGTGATGGATACAAGTACCACTCCTCCGGCGCCTCAGACGCCGAAAAATAGGCGCAACTTTTTGGAGCGTGCCAAGAAAGAAAAACCTCGAACTGCAGGGCCCCCAAAAGGCCCTGTAACCTAAAGCAACACTTTTGTACACACAGCACCACACAACATTAAAATGACACAAATACTACAGTGGAACGACGGAGGACTGCTGAGAAACCTCGACGATATCCAGGAACTCTTACACATACACCAAAAGTGCTGTGTGTGCAAGAAACACACTGAAAATCAAAAGACTTTCTACGCAATTACGTTATCATAATAGTTAGTCGAGGAACAGCCTGCATGCATTTACCATTTCAAACATCTCTTGAAGCACTAGCTGTTCGAGCTGTTATTTCCAATAAGATGGTAAGAATTTGCAGTATTTACATACCTCCACAACATCAACTGAACACACATGATTGTCAGTCACTAATCGATGAACTTCCAGAAACGTATCTCGTCCTATAGTACTTTAATGCTCATAGTAGCCTATGGGGTGACTCTCCTTGTGATGCAAGAGGCCGCCTAATTGAACAGCTCCTTTTCTCTTCTGGTGCATGTCTCCTAAATCGAAAGGACCCAACATACTATAGCCTCGCTAACAACACCTACTCATCGATAGACCTCAGCATTGTCTCTCTATCGCTCCTACCTTTACTCACACGGAAAGTCATAAATAATCCATATGGAAGTGACCATTTTCCTTTAATTTTGAGTAGAACAATAGATAAAACAAATCCTCCACAGGCTCCCAGATTGACAAGGCAGACTGGGAAAAGTTTGGTATCCTAGCAACTTATGTTGGTCTGATATGTGTGGCTCAAGCATAGATGCAGCTGTAGACTACCTTACAGCTTTTCTAATTGATGCTGCAACAAAGTGTATCCCACAAATAGGACTTGACACAGAACGGTGCGTCCCTTGGTGAAATAATGAATTTCGAGATGCACGTAAAAGACAAAATAAAGCACGGAAGCTACTTCGAGACTCGCCAACTGCCGAAAATCTCGATAGTTTCAAGACGATTAAGTCTCAAGGTAGAAGAGTGCGCTGACAGGCTAAGTGGGAGGGCTGGCAGAAATTTTAACTGCATTAATTCTTATCCAGATGATCCTAAAGTTTGGAGCATGGTTGGTGAAGTAGCAGGAAGACAAGCACATTCACTCCCACTTCTAAACACGCAGGGCGACAGTTTGGAAGACAAGGTGAACTCCATAGCCGCACACTTCGAGGTGGTCTCTAGCTCGTCTCACTATACCGCAAGGTTTCAACGATACAAAGGCAGAATCTACAAAGAGAAACTACAGCGCAAATCCACACGAGGCATAAAATTCACCTTTCTGTTTATCTGAGCTACAGGCCTCACTAAACTGCTGCAACAAGTCTGCTCCAGGCTCCAACCGTGTGTTATATGAAATGCTGAAACACCTGCCCATGGAAACCCAAAAAGTCCTTTTTTGCCTGTATAATGCTGTATGGTTTTTCGGCGAAATGCCCTCGACCTGGAAAGACGCCATAGTTATTCCTATTTTAAAACAATACAAGGACCCATGCTCAGCTTCAAGTTATAGGCCGATAGCATTAACCAGTTGTCTTTGCAAGGTCTTTGAAAAAATTATAAACAGGCGACTTATGCACTTCCTTGAGACTATTGGCACACTTGACCCATACCAGTGTGGGTTTCGAGAGGCTAGGTCCACCACTGATCACCTTGTCCGTATCGAGGCTCGAGGCTGAAATTCGTGATGCCTTCATTCATAATCAGTTTTTTCTCTCTGTGTTCCTCGATATGGAAAAGGCCTATGATACTACGTGGCAAATTGGCATACTGAGAGACCTCTCACACTTCGGTGTATGGGGCAGAATGTTGAACATAATCGAAAGCTACTTAACCAATCGCACATTCCAAGTTCGATTGGGCACTGTTTTGTCGCAAACATTTGTGCAGGAAACAGGAGTGCCGCAAGGAGGTGTGTTGAGTTGCACACTGTTCATAGTCAAAATGAACTTTTTGCGCCTCGCTATCCCTCACAATATGTTTTACTGCACATATGTTGATGATGTACAGGTTGGTTTTAAATCGTGCAACTTCTCAATATGTGAATGACAGGTTCAAGTAGGTTTGAACAAGGTTTCTCAATGGGCATATCAAAATGGTTTTAAACTGAACGTGCAAAAGAGCACATGTGTCTTGTTCTGTCGGAAGAGGGGCATTCATCCCGATCCCGAGATTGACCTGCATGGTCCACGTCTGTCTGTACAGTCTGAGCATAGGTTTCTGGGTAACATTAGACACAAAACTAACATTCATACCCCACATCACGTATTTAAAGAACAGGTGCTTAAAAACAATGAGTATTTTGAAAGTGTCGTAACGCACTATGTGGGGTAGTGACAGGAAATGCCTGATGAATCTGTATAGAAGCCTTGTGCGCACGCGCCTCGATTACGGTGCTATAACCTACCAGTCTGTGACACCATCAGCTTTAAAGGTGCTTGACCCTGTCCACCATCTAGGTATTCGCCTTTCCACGGGTGCTTTTCGAACTAGCTCCATACAAAGCTTGTATGCAGAGTCAAGCGAATGGTCGCTCCATATGCAGAGATGCTATACATCTTTTACATACTACCTCAGGGTGAACGCAGACGAGGAACATCCCACTCATTTCACAATGAAAGATCTGCCCAAGTCTATTTTATTCCAAAACCGTCCTTCTCCGAGACGGTCCTATCCACTCCGTGTCAGGGGGCTCGCTGAAGAAACAGCCGTGCCGCTTGTAAACACTGTTTGATGGCTCCAGCAGTATATCCGCCACCGTGGCAATGGCAGGTTATAGACTGTGATCTATCTTTTGTGGATGCCACTAAACATGCACCTACTGCACATATACGCATGCACTTCTTCGAACTTCAACACAAGTATACTTTCCCAGAATTTCTTACAAGTGCTTCGAAGTCTCACACTGTCCTATGCAAGTCCTATGCAGCTGTTGGCCCATCTTTTTCAAATTTTGGGATGCTGCACCCCCAAACAAGCATTTTCACCACAGAAGCCCATGTGATATCTGTGGCTTTCAGGCATATTAAGGAATTACAACTACAACACAAGGTTGTATACACAGATTCGCTGAGAATCGTGACAGCTTTGAAAACACTAAAAAAAATAAAAATCCTGTACTTGTGTCACTTTACTATCTTTTATTCAATATCTATGCCCTCAAACAACATGTTGTGTACTGGGTGCCAGGGCACTGTGATATCGCTGAAAACGGGGCAGTAGACCAGCTAGCCGCGTCTCTCACTACCATGCACTCGCAAATACACCCATGGCTGTCCCTTCACTTTACATCAAACCTTTCTTATGATTGGAGCACAGAGCATGCTGGCAGCACCCATGGGATAGGCAAACAGACAACAAATTACATGGTATTAAACTGATATTTGGAAATTGGCCACCAGTGTCCAGATCACGCTACACACAAGTTACATTTACAAGGCTGCAGATAGGACACACACTCTACACATTCATACCTTTTGTCAGGCGATGACCAACCCATCTGTGAGAGGTGTGGAGATCTACTTACGGTACTCCACATCCTAGTTCAGTATAGTGATTTAGATTATTTAAGAAAAAAACACTTTTTATTGCCCTACCAAAAGCAGACCACTACATCCTGTCATGCTCATCGGTAGTGATCGGATTTTTAAACTTCAGTCACTTTTTACATTTTTAAAAGATGTGCATAGTTTTCACCCCATATACCGAGGTGATCCGTAGCTCGACTCCTGTACAGAGGTCGCACCTGTGGCGCCCCTCACCACCAACACTGCCATTTATTTCAGCACCACGCGTTTCATGCCACCATCATGATTTTAATATTTTTGAGTTTAAACTCGCCTTCAAGCATGGAATTTCAGGTCGCTTTACAGCCGCGCAACACTATCATTGTTCGTATCCTCTTGCTTTTCGGTCATCATAGTTCATGGTGCTCTTTGGCCATCACATGGTCCTTGCGCCAATAAACACCATATATCATCATCATCTTCTTTGGTGAAGCACAAAGATTTTTGTATTTGTCTGCCTGGTTGTGCACAACGGCACCCGATGGCGCTACTTGTCCAGGCCATTTGTGCATGCGGCAATCGGCTAAAATGTTTACACTGTTATGGTGAATATACGGCGAATCATGTGCAACCCGCAATGCAACACCACTTGCCACCGATCGCACGCCCTCCAACATGAAAAACAAAGTCACATGCTCAACCAAGGAAACACTGGCCAATCCCACACAATCTATACCAGACAAGCAGACACTGCAGTGGAATATCAGTTCCGTCACTTCTGCCTTGCAAAAATCTATGTCACACACAAAATACTGTCATTAATTCTGGCAAGTGAGGTGAGCGTTCAGAGGCAAGCTATCAAATTTATTTAAAAAGAATCTGCAATACTTTCAAGCCTGCAATTTGGCATGAATGGTGCAAATGTGCAAATAAACGTACCCAGTGAGTTTCATTGAGATCTATTGACCTAGAAAAATTGCCGGAGCTGGCCTTTAAGCAGCATGTGTAATTTTATTCCGCAATATGCACCTAAACCATGTAAATATCCCCACTGGTTCTCCTCTGAACACTGAAGCATAAATATTGTGCACAAGAAGGCTAAATGTTCTCTATTCAGCCAGTAAAATCATCTTTTTCTGAACTATCTCTAAATCTTATATAAACGGGGCCACAGTTCACATACTGAATTATTAGAAGAAAACGCTGCTGACAGATCAGTTGAAGTTTGGAAGTATGTAGGCAAATGGTCTGGCGAAAATGGGGAGTCCTTCAGACTATTGGGCTCGGACGGTGAAGTACACGACTTCACTGGCTGTTATGCCACACATTTTTCTTCCGTTTACAGGGCCCTAGACTCTAGCATTGAAATTGGACAACAGCGCGAGGTACTTAGCACATCAAGTGGTTTGTAGCTGGATGGAAAGCTCATCTGCTCATACATAATCGCTTAAAACTATCCTTATTGTGTGGCCCAGATGGTATCCCTTCTGCCATACTAGAGGCATATGGTAGTACACTAAAACTTCATTATAACAAAGTTGCATCTTGCACGAAAATAAGTTCGTTATAAAGGTATAAACTTTGTGATAAAGGTATATTTCTGACACTGTACCTATTGCAAAACTATTTTTCATTTACTTCGATAAAACTGATATATATTTATAACTATGTTTCATTATATTGAGGTTTTAGTTTATATTTAGCCCAGTACTTACTACGCTATTTAATAACTGCCTAAACACTTCTCTATTTTTCAGCATTTAAGTCGGGTTCCGAAACAGGTGTATCTAGTGATTTCTTGATTCCTCTACTGTGTGCCACATCAAAGATCTTTGAGCTGGCTCTTCACAAGATATTGTACTTCAGCATAAAAAATTCATTTATTTCTAATCAACACGGTTTTCTCCCTGGCCGCTCAACTACCACAAATCTTGCTAGTCTGGCAATGCTAATCTTCCCACCTGTTTCTCGGAGAGGACAGGTTGACGTAGCAGTGATGCTCCAAACTGCTCCAGAAAATAAATGCAATTACATACTACTCCAAAGTGTAATATTTGTTAATGACTGCTCCAAACCTACTCCAACATGGCATTGGTAAAACTAGTAAAAAGCAACGAAGTGAAAGCAAAAACGAGCTGTATACAGTTGAACCCTTTTATAAGAGGCAGCAATTCTTGTCTTTTATATGAGACGTCTGTTATAAGCAGTGTCCAAGTATGCATCTTCATGTCAAACCATATTATAGGCTCACTGGTTTCTCGTGTATTATTGTCTGTTATAAAGAAGTTCGACTGTACTGTCATCTAGTATACAGCTTGTATAGTAGCTGTATACTAAAATATTGACAATGCTACACATCACTGGCATTTTTTATATACGTATATTTCATGTAGCTACATATTTGTACCTTACAAGCAGACAATTTTGGTGAAATGTGTGCAACAGTTTTTATTCATACTAGCCGCTGCTGTGATGACATTGATATGTGGCTGATTACATTTAGTGCTTTCATTAGCTTTGACCGCATTTATGTCACAAGAACAAGCGTTTTAGGCGTGGGTTAAATAAGTTGATTAGGTTTTTGAAAATTTCAATGATAGGTACTTTTGCCAAATTATGAAAATAACATTTGTGCTCAAAGCTCATCCATCTGCCTAATTATGTTTCTTGCAATTCGCAGTGATTATTGTATGTGCAGTATGTTTATTAATGAGCAATACTTATAACAGGCTTAAATGATGCATTAAACTCCAGGAATCATTTGGAATATTTAGCTATCTACTCCAAAAACATCAATAGCTGCTACAGGCTGGCATTTTTTTTTGCTCCAAGAACAATCCAGGCTGCTACAAAGTTCCATTTTTCCTGCTCGAGAATCTGCTTCAAAAATTAAAATGTCGCTTCTATCCCTGATTTAGTCTTCTGTGACCTCAGCAAGGCTTTTCACATAGCCAGCGACTCGCTCGTTCTGGTTTTAAACTTGCACACTTTGATGTTGGCTCGTCCTCTGCTGTGAATCTCTTGCATAGGATTCTGCTTAATGGATGTTATGTTGCCGTATATGGCCAAATGTCTTTCTTGTACAAAGTAACTAGAGGGGTACCTCAAGAGTTGGTATTAGGCCCACTTTTATTGTCAATTTATGTTAATTTTAGGCTTGTGCGAATAGTGAATTTCAGGTTTGAAGCGAATTCGAAGGAAATAGAAATTTTGGCTAAATACTTTCGAATCGGATTCGAATAGTATATATGACATGAAGAAAAGGGCATATTTGTCATGACCTAACTAACCTGCACAATATTTTAAAAAATTGAAACAAGGCCTCTGTGCAAATGCAATTTTTTTTTGGTTCATAGGAAGTCAAAACAAATTTGAATAGTAGCAGTATTTTACTTTTGATAGAAGGCAAGTGATAACCTGTAAAATGTGTAAAATTTAAAAACTTATAATACTTACAGCACATAAGCCGGCATAACAAGCTTTTAATCTTAAATAAAAAGAAAATGATGAATCAATTTCAGAGTAATGTGTTCATTTAACCTTAAAGGAGACTCCACGGCAGTGGGGATTTTTCTTGGAGAGGTCTTTTTACGTTTGGGCATTCCTTTACTGCAGTGAAACTACCTTTGCAGGGTATTACATGCAGACTAATAAACACTTATTACAGATACTTCAAAATTTTTAATATATTAAATTCGAATCGAAGCGAACTTGAATATACTGTACTATTTGTCCAAATATTTACACAAGCCTAGTTAATTCTGTTTATTTTGCAATTCATTATTCTTCTTTGCTCTTGTACGCCGATGCCCCGCCACGGTGGTCTAGTGGCTAAGGTACTCAGCGGCTGACCCGCAGGTCATGGGATTGAATCCTGACTGCGGCGGCTGCATTTTCGATGGAGGCAAAACTACTGTAGGCCTGTGTGCTCACATTTGTGTGCACGTTAAAGAACCCCATATTGTCAAAAATTCTGGAGCCCTAGAGCACCACTATGGCATCTTTCATAATCATATGGTAATTTTGGGACATTAAACCCCACATATCTATCTATCTTGTATGCCAATGAAATCAAGATATTTCCAATAAACAATTTCCAAGAAGGAAATTCATTCAGTTGATGACTGTTGCTTGCTGCAGTCATATTTGTGTTCGTTCTCCAAATAGTGTAGCAACAATAACCTTTCCCTGAATACCTCAAAGACCAAGTTCATGAGTATATCTTCCAAAACCTCCATTGTGTGATTTTCATATTCGGTCAATACTGTGTAATTATGTAAGATTTATGAGATCTGTGATCTTTGTGTTCTTCTTGATCGCATGCTAAGTTTTTCTGCTCACATGAAACATGCTGCCATGCGAGGCCTTCGTTCTTGCACTGTGTTTGCAAAGTCTCCTGAGAATTCACTTCTACAGCGTTCCACAAACTGTAAATCACAATATGTGTTCCTCAACTTGAGTATAGATCTGTGATCTAGAATGGCATTGCTCAATCCAGCACTTCGGCGAGTCCAAAAAAAAATTGTTAGCATTTACAACTATTGTTTCTCTAGAAATGACTCTGGATTTTGTTCTAACACAGCTGATTATTATCATTGCCATAACTTTACTGTCAACTAAATTGTGCTGACCTGGTATTTCTTTACAAGCTTTTTCAGATGATATGCTGCCCTTCTCAGTCGTATTTATTTTCAAACTCCGCTTAAGTTAAGCAAAAAGAATCTACCATTTCATGTACCTGCCAACTTCCTCCAACACACTACCGCTCACAGAATAAAGTCTCTCTAATGATAACTTTCTTGATCTTGATGTTTTTCATAGTCCACAGTCAATGTTTTTATCCAAGATTTACTCTGTCTTAACATAGTTGTGCACAATGTACAGATTATTCCCTTTTCCGTCTTTCAGGAAACCTTCCACATAGTTGTGTATATTCCCCTTTATTTTTCACTCCAATTCCATGAATCTCGTCTTGTCTTTTTATTGTTGCCATTTTGCATTTTCTTTTTGTCTGTGCATTTTCACTATTTTTATATGACTTTTTTTTCTGAAAGCTGTATTTTATTGTTTATTTCTATTGTTTTATTTTTGCATAAGTGTGCACAAAGACCTTATGGTTGCTTCTGGACATGCTGAATAAATGATTGACTATTACTATTGTTATTATGTCATAATTTTATACAGCCAAATTAAGTTTCTCATTCTACAAAATAACCTTAGACCTTATCAATTGACAGCCCAGCTTTCTGAGCCTTGGCACAGATTTACATAAATATTACTAGTTAACCTGCTCTTTTTTCTCGCTACCTACCCACTTTTTGGCCACCAATCTTAGTTATCTTTTACTTATTCCTTTCGCCGACCAGTTTACCTTTCCAATGCTGTCCCTAAAATCCAAAGGTGTCTGTTGGCTAGTAACCTAACACCCACCCGGGTAGACGTCTGCACGTTTAATTATAATAGATTCTTTGCTGCTTTTTTATCGTCCCCGCACATGTGCATTTCTCGTCCCTAAACGGACCCTGAAACAGTTTTGACAATTTTGTACAAACACATTAATTGGGCTATTAGACCAAGTCCCAAGGATCATTTGCAGGTCGTTTTGAGCTGTCTGTGTAAGCTATGTAATTTATTACAGTTCTTTGAAGCTGTGGATCGCTGCAGATCGCTGTGGCTCAGCCAATTGTGTTTTCAACCGTCCATTCACAGAACGACATGCTCTAGTAACATGACGTCACTGAGGCTGCTGATCTGATTGGTTGTAGAATACGCGGGGAAAAGATAGGCTGGTAGGGTGGCGGCACCAGTTGGAGCAGATATAAACCACTCTGCAATCTTCGTCTCTGTGGCCAGACAGCATGCGTGCTTTGTGATGGCCTCCAAGATCAATCTGTCTGTGTACAATCTCGGACGTCTATAGTGGCTGAAGCTCAAATCATCGAGTGCAACCATGAGAGCTCTGCGAACGGCAGCATGTCGCATGAGTTGAGGAGGCAAGACAGAGCTGAAGAGGAGGGTGTGTACAATTGTCCGTGCGAATTGTTTGTTAATGCTCTAGTCTAAACGCTGACAAAATTTTAAAAACTTGTTTCAGGGCCCCTTCAACCTAGCTTGAAAATCATGCCTATTAAGGCAACCCTAACTCGCTTCAAACAGCATAGCACATCACCTTGAATTATGATAAAGTGTACCCTTGCTTATTTAATCTTTGCTTTCAGTGATCACTCAAAGCTGGATTTCTCTCCATCATTGCTACCCGATACCTTTTTTCTGCCTCCAACCTTTTGATTAACAACGCTATTTTTCACCATATCTCTTAGACTGGAAGCCGTATACTCGATGGTGAGTCTGCCAGTTTTTTTTTTCTGAACTGTGAGTCAATTCTCTTCTCATACAAATACCGGAACACTTTCTTTTCCTATTGTCTCTCTTGAATGTTCCTTGAATGTGCCTTATTCTCTCTTCACAATTTTTTCAAACCAAATCTCAAAATAGCTATCGACTTTATAGCCTACACATTTTTATTGTCACACTGCACCTGTTTTCAGGTGTAAGATAAAATATGTAGAATTGTGAAAAAAATTGTGTAGATGGGTGTAATTCTGACCAAGACGTAGGATATTTTCCTAAAATTGGTTGGCAACACTGGTGAGCACCCCCCCCCCCCCTTGGAAACCTTGTCCGCTACACATTCTGCAATTAAATTTCAAAGCTATAAAAAGGACTCCCTGTTTTTGAATAAATCAAAAAATACAATAAACACTAGCCGGTAAATTATTGACAATTCGGATTCACCAATAAACGCCAATTTTAAAGCTCATTTTCAACGTTCAAAGAATGTTTTAAAAGCTGAGAATCATGACTCCAAGGCGCACATCCCCATAAGTGGCAACTACCTCATAATGTATACCTGTGTTTTTTACAAGGAGCCTTAAGAATAATATAAAAAAACAACTGTTTTGTATTCAAGTATTTTTACTCGTATGTGTATGCGTGTTCAAGCCTTCCAGGCATACACTTTATGTGTTGGCATGTTTTGTGTTAAGATATTTTATTTAAGATATTGGAGTATTGTGAATAATACTGATAATATGTCCTTTAATTTTCCCCAAGAAAATGGGGGAGGCTGCGAGAAAAAGCTGAGAAGCAGGTTCACTAGCTCCTCCGCCTCACCCAAAAGTACACTTTGGCATGTTTGCAGCACTATACAACAAGAGCCTTATTAACAGGGTAAATCAAAAAGTGAAAAGATAGAAGCATGGTTATAAATAACAATACAAGGCATTTTTGTGGAAAAAATACATAAAAACCTACTGCAGCAACTTATAATGCAAACTTAAAATCCCATATTTCAGAGAATAGGAAATTTATGAGAAATTGAGAAATAAACTCCGATGAATGCTGAATTTTCTCCAAAAAGTAAACTCTGAGAAACACCCTCTGAAGTTAAGAAAAAATAAGCTTTGAAAACGCAGAGCTCTAGGTACAAACTATTGTGGATTACTGTAGCAGCACATGTAGAATATAAAAAAGGCACACTTAGAATATAAACTAGAGGTCAGTTATGATCTAGCAGGAATGACTCTTGCTAGAGTGAGCTTATGCTCTGCCGTTTATTATTTTAACACTGCTCTCTATAAAACAGTAGCACTGTCTATAGGTGTTTTTGGGGTCATGTACTGCATAAAATCAATCAAGCTTCCTGCATTGTTCAGATGGCAGTTGCCAAGCAAATTGGCACTTGTTTTGAAGTTGCGTAACCCTGAGTACCTTCACTAAATATATGTTGCCGAGTGCTTGATCATGCATTTGTGCCACTGTTACAAATATGTGAAAGTTTAAACTATGCATTTTTAACTATTTATTTCTTTGGAGTATATTGTGCCACATGATATCCATGCAATAATAGAGGCATGAACATAACAAATCACTCTAATGAAAAAGCATTCATGTCACACACTATGGGCACTAAAAAAAGATCAATAAAGACATCTCCAGGAATTGTTTCCAAAAAAACCAGTGAAGTCGCAGCCCACATTGCTAGCCAGTAATAGTGCAAAAACGGACGAGTGATGCTGTATGCCTGTCATTATTGAGCCTCCTTTCGTTTCAGAGGAAATGCTGTTAAGATAAATACCATCACATCAGAGGAAGCTCGACTAAATGACTACAAAGATGAAAAAAAAAAAGGAATACTACTTAGTGTGAAATATACTAGAAAGAATGTTAATAGGAACAAATCATCTGTTATGCTAGGAGGATGGCCAGGAGAAAAATCTGTATGAAAGTTCTACATACAATTTGGCAAAGGAGCTTGAGAATGACAAAAGCTGAGTGAGATGGTAGAGAATTGTGGTACAAAGGTACAAGCATTTGAAACATTGCACAGAAGGACAAAAAGACCAACCCCAAATGCCGATTATCACGTACTTGGAAGTTGCACATTGGTGGCAATCATTCTATTTCACTTCATAGTATTTGCGTTGTCCTTCTTATTCTTCTTGTATCTGTGCTTTGCATGCCTGTAAATGGCTGTAATGTTGGTCTGTTCATGTGAGCAGGGATCTGTATGCTTGGGGCAGTTTGGTGACCAAGGCTACTAACAAAATTATATGCCTTGAAGCACTTATAAGAATCGCATGTCTTTTTCCACCTCACAGGTTATTTTTTGAGACAAAGTTTGATTTAGCAGTCTCAGATGGGCCTGTTTGTGCAGCTGTTATGCTACATACACTGTTGTGCTCTATGAAATGGAACTTGTTAATGCATGGCCTGTTCTCTGTGGCGGCTGCCTACAGCACTTTCAAGTGACAACTCAAGAAAACGTGTGCTTTTGGCATCATCTATTTGCAAACAAAATAAAAAGTTATGGCTATTAGAAAAGCGCTGATAAATTACTTTCTCACTCTGGCCTCGCAATAGACGACGTTGCTAAGAATAGACCTACATTCTTTAGCTGTTGGTTGATGGTGCTGTGGGCAGCTGCCACAGAGCGCAAGCAATGTGCTCCCGTGTTACATTTCATATGGAACAGTGTACAACAGTCATCAAGGTGCAAAGATAAGGACTATCTGCCAAAACACTGCTAAATTTAGCATTTTGTCATCATGAAATCAAGAGTTTGACGGAAACTCGTCTGATTGGGAATACTTATGGCCAAGGTAAAAGGAATATGCCAACCGAATATGAAAATATGTTTAGGCTCTCGTGTGGTGCGAGCCAAAACGTATATATTGTGAACAAGGCTCCGTATGAGAGTCAAGATGCCTTTTGATTATTAAATTCATTGCATATTTAGTCGGAGCATTCCTTTTACTTTTTACCATTCGGACATCATGCATACAATTTTTTAAATGGCATATATGCAGTAATATCTCATGCTATTTTCTTAGAATATTAAGGACACAAAAAAAATGCTTCAGTTTTCTCAAGTATTAACAGCCCAAAGTACCTTACTTTGGCAAGGCAGTACCTGATGATTAGCACTTATTTAGAATGGATAATTTCTAAGATGTAGTGGTGCGCCATCTATTGCACTGCAGTGCTGAGCTCGAAAAAGGCTCTTATTATTCACTAGCTTTTCAATTTTCTACTGCCGCGTTGCGCATAGTTTATAGTTTTCACGCGAACCACTTATTTGCGGTATGACCGCCACATTTATATTTTCGTAGCATGATCAATGCTATCCCGACCTGCCTTAAACGGCGTTCTGTAGAAGCCCTTCGTGATCTCTCAATTAGTATTAATGTAACCACGTCTTCTTAGTAAATAGTTCTTCTTCAAGCACCAAGTAGTGTCATCACACTTATCAAACACAAAAGGTGACCGTCGCAATTACCACAAGTTGTTGCAAAAGGTTATCGCACGACAGCGTCACCCTGCGATGTTATAATGTCAAATAACGCACGTGACGTTCAAGTGCAAAATCCAATCGAGATACAGAAAGCATCGGCGGGTGGGATGGGGAATCAACACAGAAGACGATCACTTTCGAGTCCCAGTCCTGTCTCAGTCGTCTTAGGCAAACGCATAGGGGACCACGCAGCTTCCATGCTCGTAGTCTGGCACAAAGTCCACATTTCGCCACGGGCTGGTGAAGCATATGTTACTCTATGGGTGAAGTACGTTGAGTGGCCCGCGCAGTAAAGGAAGACGTTGTTGAGAAATAATGATAAATATGTTTCATAATAAAAAGTGCATTAAGGTTTTCGTTTTTTGAAACAACATGCAACGTGCTGAGAGAGGTAGAAAGCACCAAGTAAGTGTCCACGTGACAAATAACGCGTACATAAACTATTTTCGCATGTTTGACAATTGTAAAAACTATTTTGGCAACAATGCAATCACAAAAAACTGGCAACCCTGGTAAAATGTAATAAAGTATGGCAACACTGCACAAAAATTTGGCAACTACGAGTATTGTGTGGTTAAATTTAGTAACTTTTAATAACATTCTGGCAACCTAATTTGTTTGCCTTATTTTTAAAATAATCACACATTTAGAAACAAACATATACTTATTTCTATTTATTTACAACATTTTAAGCACGTTTTACAACTGAAAGTTTTTATAAACTTTTTTTAATGTAGGCGCTGTCATATTGTTAAGCCAGCGGCGCCGTCCTGGTCTGGCAACTCACTGCAATACTTTGCTATGCTCTGGTAGATGTCGCCAGTGCTCGCAGGCGGGTGCGCTTTTCTGCGGGCACTCACAACTTGTGAGTGCCCGCAGAAAAGCGCACCCGCCTGCGAGAGGTGTGCGCCGAGGCGGTTTTGACCGGCGGCGGCGTGGGGGTCGTCCAGAGTCGGCGGCGGCGGCGTTGTCGGCGCACGCCGGTTTTTTCATCGGCGGCGGCGTGCGGCCAATTTTCGTCGGCGGCGGCGGCGTCGGCGGCGCAGAAACCGAAACTGAAAATTCAAAAGGCTCTTCCGCCACAGGTTACTGAATTAGTGGAAATTCAGGAATTTTAATCCAAATAGCATAAATGACACTACACAGATGTGTCGACATCCCGATGAATGCAAAGCGTTTTGTAAAATAGTTTTTATGTCGCTTTCATGAAAAAATAACGCGTATTTCAATCTATGTCCATGTTCTACGGTAAATGTGCAGCACTTTGCTTTTTTTTTTTTAATTTAAGATGCATCAGTTTGTTGTTGTTGTTGTTGGCAACGTCATACTTCATGAAACCTTTTTTCATTGAACAATGAGCAAGCAGTGACGCACGTCACTCATTTCGCTTTTTCCGGATCTGATCTTACTTTTACATTGCACGCTGCACAAAAGAAGAAGCACCTCTGCTTCGAGTTTTCTTATTACGATTGCATGAAACCGCTTTTTTGAGTATCTGTCATGCTTTGAATGTAACTTTCCTTCAAACGAACCAAAATACCTACTTTTCACAATGTGAGAATCTTTTATGCAGCGGTATAGGATGCGGAAGGAGACAAATCTGCGCATTTATTCAACTAGTTCTCAGCGCGGTGTTCAATAAATGAAGTGTAGACATGGGCGTGGGCGAGGCGGGTGGTGCAAAAAGGACACTTGAACCCTTGAAGCTCCACCAGCACTTGCTACCCACTCTAGCGACACCAACACGACCTACGTACTCCCTCAGTCGTGATGCAAGTTGAAAGAAGGCTTTGCATCCCCCCAAGACAAAAGCCTGTCGATGGTCATATGTGCAAATGAGAGCAAATGCAATATTTGCTCAGATAGACAGCCCATACTGGTCACGAGCTGGGCGTCCGTTGACCACGCCTGCAGAGAACGTTGACTCCCCGACCCCTTTGTGTTTGGTTAGGGCAGGGGGACACCCCTTCCAAGTGGGCCCCATTAAAATTTCTCTTTAAAAACGTCACAAATAAGAATGCTTGATAAGTATGTCTAAAACATTCAACTTTTCAATGCTTTTTTGTAGCGTGTTCACGTGCTCAATACCCATAAGATGTGTAAGAAATCGAAATAGCAACTGCCACTCTCGACTTGTTCCGGAAAAGACACAATAGAACAATGCAATTACGAGTGCTGGGAACCTTTGTTCTTTTGTATATTTGATTTCTAGGCATGATTTGAATTCTTATATAAACAAAAATAAAACCTGCAACATATTAAAAAAAGGCTGCTCTTGCAAGATGTGTGTTGCAAGACGTGATTTTTCTAGACTTAAGTCTCTGCAAGGCACATCTGGTGTCACAAACTTGTAAGTGTCCCCCCCTTTTCCCCACGACATCTACCGATTCCCCCCCTCTAATAAAAAGGCACCAATGTGGGCCTCCGTAGGCCTCCGTGATTGCCTACTGGCGCGCGGCGGGCCATTCCGGTGGCTAGATCCAACAGTGGCGATTTCGACTTGCTTTATTGGAGGTGCTGAAGGATCAAGAAAAGGCCGATATTTGTAAATTTCTTGAGAGTTCAGTGATAGTTTTTCATGAATACCGTGGATTATTGGACCTCACTTTGTGTATAATGCTCCAATGAAAAAAAAAAATGGTTTCATCCTGTGTAACTGCAGAGTCAGAAGCCATCACATGTGCAGGCATCATTAAGCTTCTATATGACATTGCTAAGGTTCAGTACATTTGTACAAATAATTTTCGTTAATTGAACATTTTGAGTATAATCCTTGCTTGGGTTAGTATGTGTGAAACATAAATTTGAGATTTAAAATTATCATTGTGGGTTTCTGCAGCAAAGACACATTGATTAAAACTGATGACTCCGGAGCTACGGCAGAGGTAACATTCGTTCTGTTTTTTTCGGTTACGGTAACGGTAATGCGTTACCTTTTTTATGTATCTATATAACGTGGAGCCGTGAAACGTTCCCCTTTTTCTTATTTAAGGAACTAGTGAGGTATTTAGTTACTTTTTACTGTAACGAATACATCACTAAATAGACTTACAGGAGTGATGTCGGCCCACACCGTTAGTTGTTGCGGTCTACAGGCTGGCTGTAAACATTACATGGAGATATATTCCTTTCATCCAGAAGGGTTGATAATTAATGATATGCATATCATCCCACCGAAGCGTGCACTTCGTTTCGCTAAAGTTTACAGTCAACGTCAGTGCGGTCGTCACGCGGTATGTTTTAGGTAGAAACTTAGCCTTCTCAAAATACCCGAAGACGTCGATCCACCGTGCAACGCGTGGCCACCCGATGACGGTTCTGTATGAAAATGGCATCCACAGTGAAACATGTTGCATCTGCTGAAATTTTATCACAACATTATTATACTGCCACGCTCGCTTGTATTTTTATGTCACAGTCTTGCGCAAAGGCACTGCCGTAGTGGTTCAGTAGCTAAGGTACTCGGCTGCTGACCCGCAGGTCGCGGGATCAAGTCCCACCTGCGGCTGCTTTATTTTCGATAGAAGCGAAAATGCTGTAGGCCTATGTGCTGCGATTTGGGTGCATGTTAAAGAAACCCAGGTTGTCAAAATTTCCGGAGGCATCTCTCATAATCACGTGGTGGTTTTGAAACGTTAAACACCACATATTAATCAGTTGCCTTGCGCAAAGGAGGCTTGGCCGTCTGCGAACACT
Organism: Rhipicephalus microplus; assembly: GCF_043290135.1. Taxonomy (NCBI): domain Eukaryota; kingdom Metazoa; phylum Arthropoda; class Arachnida; order Ixodida; family Ixodidae; genus Rhipicephalus; species Rhipicephalus microplus. The sequence goes on along the minus strand of NC_134710.1, from coordinate 40,713,694 downwards.
CTAGATTATTTTAGAATTTTCTGATAAGCTTGAGACACCTACGATATGGATGCTACGTGTATAAATGGCGACGTACCTTCGCGCAGATCATATTACCAACGACCAATGCTCTGATTACCGCTATCTGTGTAAAGCACAAATTTCGAGCACTTTGCACTTTCCTATGCACATGTTCGCTCAATAAAAAGTGTCGTCTTGAGCAACCCACGTACCATTTTCTTTGACGTCGCAACCACGCGGCAATACCGTAAGTGAAATGAGAACGCTGAAATGGTTGATACAAAACAGTGAGATGGGGCGTAAGTGCATGGCCAAGTTTTGTTTAAGATGCGTATACCACAAGCTATTGTCTTCTATAGAACCAATATGATGCGGATTTGTTAAAATACTGTGAAGTTGAATGTCAAGAAAGGAATAACATGAACTTAGAAAGAGACAGTGGAGACGAAAAGTGATAGGTATCGACGTAAAGTTTGATCGGTCGTTCCCCGCAAAACGTCCTAAACGTTTTGTCGACTATCTCAGGTGTATTCGAAAAAAAAAAAAGGTCGGGCTGATTTACTTCATTGAAATCAGTCTATCGCGAAAATTCTTTCGAGAGAAAAATATTTTTGGTGACCTATATGTGACTGAAATTTCAGCTATAGGCTGGGCCCTATATTGAGTCCTAAGATAAAAGCCTATTTACTGAGAGAGTCTATGTATAGGCTCTATTTATTTTGCCGACCTATGGTTTCGAATATTTAAAACCTCCCACTGTGGCGTGCCTTGGTGTCGTATTGACGTTCTGGCTTGTAAAGCCGAAAACTTTATTTTTCAAATTATAAACTGTTCATATCTCCCCCCCCCCCTCCACTCCCCGGCACTCGTTCTAGGGTTGGTCCTTTGATAAACACCAGTCACATATCTTTAAAGAAATGCTTGGATATCAACTATTCATAACTCTCATTTAAAGATGTGGAAATGAAATGACGTCACTAAATTACCTATGAGGTGAAATATTAACTTTAAAAGCCCAGTAAACGTGACTAAAAAGCTAATTCAACGCTAAAACAATGTAACCTTAGCTAATAATGTCACCCCACTTCTAAAACCTCATGCAATGTATATTGCATACCTGCAAGGTGCAGTTATTCGAGCGCTTTTTGCAGTGAAATTTGGCCATAGAGTTAATCTCGTTCATGGCAGTGCTATTTCTAAATTTGACGTTTGAATATCTAACGAGGCTTACGAGTTTCTTTCGGTGAAATCCGCGTTTTTTTTTTGGCGATGTAATTGAGCATTTTATGCATTGTGCTGGCACGAAGTTTATTGTAGATGATGCGTTTATAGAGTACACCGTTCAACGACTGTGGTGAAATAGAAACAGCAATTTATGTTCATTCATGCTACACAACTCTCGTGATATGCTCCCAGAGAACAGAAAAACGCATAACGAAGTACATTACTAACGAACGGAAGAATTAAATATTTCTCGGTCTTTTCATGTTGTTTCTGTAGTCCAATCTACAAACGTTCGTAATAAACGAGCATGACGGTACGAAGGCATGAAATTGGGTTCTGCAGCATGTTGTGACACATGGGCCACTCCAGGTCACCTTTATTACATGACATCGGAATCTACACTGAGCTTGATCTATGATTATGTACCTAATCAACGGAGAATAAGAGCTAAGCTCCGGATTCATTATTAATGTGGCTTCAAAGACGAGAAAACAGCATGATTCGCGAGCAATTGAGCGCCCGTTCTCTCTCTCTATTTCGTTGAACTGCTTGTGCCCTGAGATGCCACTTCAATTTCTTTTTGAATAAATGTGGCGATCTGGAAAGTTGTGAGCGCCAAACAAGGCGCTAACAAGAATGAGAGAGACAGGACGGGTGCCTGTGAACGTCACGTGGAGGCATTAGCGCTCGAAATTTCCCGATAGTAATGCGCCATCTGGCAGGATTTCAAGTTTTGTTACAATGTAGCGATGACACAGATCATGGGTTTTGTCATGTCATTTGCTACCAATTAAACAGTGGCTGCGTAATTTAGGTTACCATGAAAATTGTCGCGGCCATATTTCAAGAACGAAGGAGGCAGAAACGCACCGTTCATGCCATACGTGATCCTTCATCACTCGTGGAAATCAATTTATTCAAGCTGTAACGTGATTGAAGAATTCTGTTACTTCTCGGCAATCAAGGAGGCTTTTAATTCTCCAGTCTCTTTATGAGATATTGCTGCCATCTTTTTCCAACAGGCTTGCAGTTCTGTTGCACCGACATAGCAACACCCATGTTTTTGATGATTTTTTCATTCCCATTCAAAAACTTTTCTATTCATAGTCATTTTTGAAGCGCATAAGAACTGAATTCCTGTCGTTCGTCACCCGTCACTGCGTTCGTCCAGTACACACTGCAAAAGGCTTGATGGCAAAGTCGTTTTCTATGTTCATGTTCCTTGTACCCAACCTTTCGCGCTCTTTGTGCACATCAAGGAATTCAGAAAGACTACAATACAACCCAACGAGCTGTACACCGTGCTGTCGGGACTGGTATGCATGACGCAAATATGTTGCGAGTGGTCTCGCAGTGTTCTGCCATTGTGCTTCGTTCCCTGTTCCGTGAGCTCAAGTTTGGTCGACACGTGGCGTCGTTGCGGCGCCATTGGTGTTGTGTTTCCCGTGTCTTTTCTTATACACAGTGTTCTACGAAGAAATGCCTCTGTGTAGCCGCTGGTGCCGAGGTCACGGATTACGTTTTTGCTTCTTTCCTTCCGCAGCTGTGGTGACAATTGGTGGTTAGATTATCGGTTATTTCTTTACTTATTTTAGCTTTCTCGTTTAGCTAGTTTTCTGTATTCTTTTTTTTTTCGTGGGAATGACCATAGGTATCTGCGTACATGATTGCAGCTCCACATTTCCAAGTTGTACGACTCGGACTGCCCTGCCGATGGCCCCTATTCTCTTTCTGCTCTAGCAGCCATGACCGTCACGTTCTTCCAAACCTTCTCCTCCTACCTACTTCTAAACTATTTTCTCCCCTCTCACCTTTCCCTTCAAGGGACTGAGCCGTGGTCTCGCAAGGAAAGATAGTGTCTTTTTCTTTTTCTTCAACCACACATTCATCCATTCAGGGGAAGCTTGCATGCAGTAACTGGTTTGGAAAGCAGGTAAGGTTCGCGGAAAGTCACCTCACCTACCCTGATTTGTTCCGGGTCAACGCTCTCAAGGTGCGCCAAAAGAGGCGACAACACGAAAGTCATACTTCGAATTCTTTAGGGCTGTTGGCTCCCCTAGTCAAAAACTCTTTGGACACGCCTGACTGACTGACGGCCTAGGAAGAGCTGTCGGAAATCGAGGCAGCTTGATTTGTTCGACGTGCCACGAGACGCGCTGAATAATTAGCCGAGAGGTTGGGATTCGTCGTCAGGTATGTTTCCCACACTCTGTGGTGCTTTCAAGTCTTTCACTCCCCCACGCCCTAGCCTGCCTAGCGCTGCAGGTCCTATTCTGCACGTGCGATGCAACGTTATCGCACTGTGCTGTGTTGTGCGTATTATTGCATTATGACCTACGTTGTGCTTCTCTCTCGCCGTGTGACGAACTGAACGTGCATCCTTTTTATTTCCTGGGTAGAAAAGAAGGCAGTGTTTGACTTTCTCTCTATTTCTCCTTCTCTTTTTTTTTTATCTTTATTCGCTGCGCTGTGCTCCCTGCTGGGCTGCAGAAATTAGGCGCCTTCTTCTAACCATTACCCCCACCATTTGGGGGACGGAGATGAAGACGACAATTTCTTTGGACTGCCCTGATGAGCCAAGATCTCCTAGGAGACAAGACAAGACAAGACTGCCCTGGACTGAATGGACATGCAGTCTGTCCATTTACAGTGATCTGCAAGGCGGCTTTCCTGTAAGGTTTATTTTCTAGCCAAAAACTATCGTTCACAGACTGCTTTTCTCTCTCATTGTGTCTTTACCTCTCCGAATTCCAGTGAATGCACGTGAGTACAACAAAATGTCACCTCTCCAAATTCCAGCAAAGGCACGCGAGCACAAGATCTCAAAAAGGTGAATGGCAAAAACAATGTGAGCGAGAAAAGCAGTCTGTGAACGAGAGTTTATGGTTGGAAAACTAACCTTACAGAAAAGCTGCCTTGCAGATTATTGCAAACTGTCTATTGTTTTCTCCTGCAGAGAATTTTAGGAAGATCACGGCTTAAAACGCGAGCACCGAGACGCTCTGAACCAGCTCTCAGAAGCTCCTTCGAACACATCACGAGCAAGCAAAAGGGCACGGAGTTGTAAATATGAAAATGTGCAACATCACATCGCTTTTATTACGTGACATATTCGTTCTCCGCCGCATTCGCCCGATCGTATCCACATATAACTTTACCGTTTTATAGCGACGACACACCGTTGATTGCGGTCACGCCATTGAATGTCATTTAAACAGCGGTTGCATTATTTATTTGCAAATTACTTCTTTATAAAGTATGGTGAAGTAATTTATTATTTGGCCACCTGAGGAGCTTTCTAACTTGACTTGTTTTTTTATCAAGACTTGAATATAATGTTAAATTTTATTTGGTTGACTCTGAGCATTACCTTCGCAACAGAAGTACATCTGTCAGCGACAATCATTCTTAACCTCTCCCAGTGCCAGTAGGTCCGTTCAAGTTACGTGATGAAAACCAGTTTGCTGAACTATGTCATATATGACATGTGGCTCAAATGTCGGTCTCTGCATTTTTGATGAATCCAGCCGTCTTTTGTAAATTGTCTACTGGCAAGTTTTTTAAAATTTTGTTTTGTTCTTTTTAAAACTGGTGGTCTCAGACAAGCTTATTACGCCTCTTTTCACCACTGGATAGCCGTTGTTACGCGCGGCGCCTGGGCCGACGGGGGAGGGCCGCGTTCTTTGTTCATCAAACAAGTCACCGAAGGGCTGCCAGCCTGCTGTCCGCCGTGTACTGTCCATCTTAGCCGGGAAGTGAGGTGGCATTCCGACACCATAAGACGTTCGACGAGACGACCACAATGGTTTCTTGGTGTCACAGGTGCAGTGTGGTGGCCACGCCCTAATCAAAGACCTTGACTTGAGCGAGTGTGAGCGGCACCGTCAGAAATGGTGTGTGTGTCTCGTGATTCAACAGCGCATTCTGGACCGATTCCCTGATTAAGTCAAAACGTACACTTTATAGTGAGCCACCCAGCTCATTCGCAAGAGACCTTTCGCCCTGTCTGTACAGAATGTAATAAATACTCTGTTAAGTTTGCCATCTTACTCCTGAGTGCACATGCGTTTTCTTTTCTGTCTCTCTACACGCCCTTTCTTGCCCCTATTTCTCAACCCTCAGTGCTAGGCAGCAAACCGGATGCCAAGATAGGGTTAATCCCGCAGCCTTCCTTTCTCTCTCTTGCCATCTTACTGCCTTGGCATCTTCATCCCGGGTATCCAATGTCTTAAAAGGCCGGTACAAACAGACAAGTTAATAAAACAGATGGTGAATGTTTTCTGCAGCATGTTCAGACGCTGCATATAAGTGGTCATCCTAGAAAATTATCAACTTTAACACCGCAGACAGGTGCTGATATACCCTGAGTAGGTTCGAGCATGTATTATGCCTCGACGCTTTTAATCTTCATTAAACTTCTCCCTTTCGATTTCATCCTTCGGGGTTTTGTGTAGTTCTTCATTTAACGCCTAACCTCCATGTCCTTCCTCATTTATTCCTCCTCCTCCCTTCATCTAACGCGCTGCATTCGTGCTGCACTGCTACCACTTCATTTTTTCTTTATGTACGCCCTGTTTCGGGCATAATTATAGGCTGCCATCTTGGACTGATAATGATGCCGTTTTCCATCCGTATGAATATTCGAATTGTGCTATGGCGAACTCGCACGCATCAAAACGCTGGGCCATTACATTCAACGTCGTATCACCATAATCATAGCTAATTACTACACAAAAACAGATAAGTTGCTTCTAAGCCTAAGATGGCAGTGTCTATGCTTTACTGTAACTGTTACATTTATTTTTTGTCAATTTGTCCAATATGTCAGTTCATGCAGCGGCCGTCGAACTCGTTCCGCTGTTCATAGTGGTACTCTCGGTCTCTGAAGCTGGATGAAGATAACTAAGAAGCCTGGTTTTTACTGGCTACATAAAATGTGAAACGAAGCTATAAATCACGGTGAAAAAGAAGACAAATCTGGGAAAAGTCAGTACTGGCGCATAAATGGCGCGCCGATTGCGCCGATGAAAAACGTCGGCGGCGGCGGCGCGCCGATCAGTTCGCGTCGGCGGCGGCGGCGCAGCGAAAACTTTTGGCGTCGGCGCGCCGACCAGTCGGCGCACACCTCTACGGAGGAAGGAAGTGCTATGGAGGAAGTTCCTCCATGATGCCCACAACGTTGCCAAGGAGTGTTTTCGCTCTGCACATGCACCAGTATTCGTCCGTACCTAGGAAGAGTTTTTTTTTTTTTTTTTTTTGGGGGGGGGGGGATTTTTTGATCTAAGGATTTTCGATGGTAGCGTCGTTGACGTTGTTACATCGCAGCCGAGCAGAGTGTACTAGTACTAGAAGAATTCTAGTACACTGTACCGTTGTATTTCCATCGGTTGTCATCAACATCGCCTTATCACGTGGTAAAATTATGGCCAATGGCAGATTGACACGGTTGAAGTGTGGTGCGTTCAAAAAAAGGCTCACGGTGGCGTCCTCTGTGGCTGCTTGTAGTTCTGTTTTCTAGGTGTGCGTGCTGCAAGGAGCTCATTTTAGCGGTTTCATATCATGGACTTCATTTCCACGCGTCCCATGGCTACGAAAAGGCTGGGTAACCAGCACATCCAAGTTTTCGTGTGGTGCCGGTAAGCTTACGACCGTTTCTGTTGTTCGTAGCGCGTCTAAATCCGTTATCGTGATGTAGGGAACTGCAAAACTAAGACTTTTTAACGTTGCGTTCGTTGTCAACAGCGACTTGTGGGATAACATAACTTTAATGTTTCCGCACTGAAGGTTCTACAACGACTGCCCCTGAATCGGGGCACACACCAGTTTTCTTGCTTATTTTGGGCGAGAGTGTTCTTATCGCCGGCGCCCGTGTTTGGAGGCATCGCCACGACGCGCAGAAGCGGCGCCGACCTGTTTCGAGGCACGGCGCCATGCTCCCGACCGGGTTGCAGAAATTAGGTGCCTTTTCTCATCTTCTAACCACTACCACCACCACCTGTTTCGCCACCCTACCCCCCCCCCCCCCCCCCCCCACGCAGATAGGAGCCGTCAGGGTTGAAGAGGTTTGGGGACCCGCACCTGGCGTCCAAGGCGGATGGTGTAGGGTGCGAGTCTAGTTGTTGCGGGCTGTTGTCGGCGAATTACGGGAGGCGTGCGGGGGTTGGTAGGCTCCTGGGTAAAAGATGTATGATGGCTTTATGTGGTCGATGGAAACCCGTACATCCTTTCCACTGATTTGCAGGGTGTCGCGGAGGAAGGCATGCGAGCATGTTGCCAGGTCCTTAAACACGAACTGGGTCGGCTTGGTGTGGCGAGTCGCTGGTGAGGGGCGCAGCGCGCCCATTGTGCGACGAAGTCTGCAGGGTCCGAGCTGATTACATCAGAGGTCGGTGCGGAGAGGAGTTCTCCAGGTAGGCGAAGCGGTTCCCCGTAGACGAGTTCCGCAGGCGTGGCTTGAATGTCTGGCTTGAAAGTTGCGCGCAGACCGAGAGCGACGGCGGGAAGAGCTTCGAGCCAGATTGAGTGAGGGTGGCACATGATGGCTGCCTTGAACTGCCGGTGAAACCGTTCAATCATCTCGCTGGCGCAAGGGTGGTAGCTAGTTGTCTGTGAACGCTCGAACCTGGTGGAGAGCCCGAGGAGCCTGAAGAGTTGAGATTCGAATTGCCTTCCTTTATCGGTGGTGACTCGACGAGGAGTGGCCCCGCCGCGGTGTTCTAGTGGCTAAAGTACTCGGCTGCTGACCCGCAGGTCGCGGGTTCGAATCCCGGCTGCAGCGGCTGCATTTCCAATAGAGGCGGAAATGTTGTAGGCCCGTGTACTCAGATTTGGGTGTACGTTAAAGAACCCCAGGTGGTCGAAATTTCAGGAGCCCTCCACTACGGCGTCTCTCATAATCATCAGTAGTTTTGGGACGTTAAACCCCACATATCAATCAATCAATCAATCATCGACGAGGAGTGCCGAAGCGTGAAACCCAGCTGGAGAAGAAGGCTGATGCGACGTCTTCTGCGGTGATCCTTTCGAGCGGCCACACCTCGGGCCAACGAGTGTAACGATCGATGGCGGTGAGGCAATAGCGGTAAGGGCCGGGTGGTGGGAGGGGGCTAATGATGTTGATGTGGACGTGCTGGATCCGTTCCATCGGAAGGGGGAATTCTCCAGTGGCGACGTGACGTGCCGGGTGATTTTGGCGTGCTGGCATTGAATGCATGTGCGTGCCCAGGTGCGGCAGTCCCGTTGCATTGAGGGCTACGTATACCGATCAGTCACGAGGCGTGTAGAAGCTCGGATACCGGGATGACTGAGGTTGTGTAACTGGTTGAAGAGGCTTTGGTGATGCAAAGAAGGAACGTATGGTCTCACTCGTCCTGTTGATATGTCACAGTAGAGAGCGTCCGTTGACCCAGGGATGGTAACTTTTTGAAGTTGAAAGGAAGAGCCATTCTCGAGAAGCTGCTGGAGTTTAGTGTCCGTTTTCTGAGCTTCGGTGAGGGCGTCGGTTGTAACGGTTGGTAGCTCGACAGCCGAGACGCGAGAGAGTGCGTCGGCGACCACGTTTTCCTTTCCGCTGATGTGGCAGATATCTGTGGTGAGTTGAGCGATGGATAGCTGGTTCTGCTGGACCGGTGGAAGTTTTTCGTGGCGTTGGGAGAAGGCGTAAGTGATAGGTTTATGGTGGGTGTATATGGTGCAGTGCTGTATCTCGAGGATGTGGCGAAAGTGTTGTGCTTCGTAGATGGCTAGGAGCTCTCTGTAGTAGGCTGGCCAGGTCGTCTCCGCAGGGGGCGAGGTTGCATCGCCGATGCTGCCAGAAGGCGAGGGCGGCTTCGGGGAAGAGAGTTTCTTCGAGAAAAACGCCAAGGGGCGCCAGTTGTTTCCCACACGCTGCATGAGAGAGGCTCCGACGGAGGTGCTAGAGGCGTCTGTGGAAAGACCCAGGGGCGCCTCTGGCTTGGGATGGGAGAGCAGCGTAGCGTTGCAGTCTTTGAACGCTTGCGTTAAGGCTGGGGTACAAATGACAGGATGGTTGCCGCGGTGGCCGGCCAACGCATCATAGAGAGGGGCCTGATATGTGGCCGCTTTAGACACGAAGCACCTGTAAAAGTTGAACATGCCCAGGAAACGGTGGAGGTCCTTCGCTGTGGCAGGCAGCGTGTAATTTTGCAGGGCCAGGATGCGGTCAGGCAAGAGTCTAGTTCCTCCTGAAGAGATTTCATGGCCAAGAAACGTGACGACGGGGACGCCGAGCGTGCTCTTCTGAACGTTTATGAGTAAGCCGTGTTCGTCGAGACGCTGGAACAGTTGACGAAGGTGTTGGCGATGTTTTGTTGCAGGAGAAGATCAAGATGTCGTCTAGGTAGACGAAACAGAAGTCCAGGTCGCGGACGACGTCGTTGTTGAAGCGTTGAAAGGTTTTTCCCGCGTTGCGGAGACCAATTAAAAAAACTCATGAAAGGGAATTCGAATAGACCGAAAGGGGTGATAATTGCGGTCTTTGGGATGTCATCCGGGTTTACAGGAATTTGTGTGTAGGTCTTTACGAGGTCCACCACTGAGAAGAAAGTGCTGCCGTCTAAGCGGTGTGTAAAGTCCTGTATATGATGGACGGGGTACCTGTTGGGGACGGTGCGGGCGTTGAGGGCGCGACAATCTCCGCAGGGGCGCCAGCCATTGGTCTTATTTGGTACCAGATGAAGCAGTGGGGCGTAAGGTCCCTCCGAGCGGCGGGCAGTACCTTCGCAGAGCATGGCTTCGAATTTGGCCTGTGCGATTCGTAGGTGGTCCGGGGCTAGCCGACGGGCGCGGCATGAGACCGGGGGGCCGGGAGTAGTACGAATGTAGTGCACGGTGGAGTGGCGCACCTCTCGCGAACGCCCGCTAGGTCGAGTCAGGTCGGGAAATTCTGCGAAGATGTCATGGTATGGCGACTGGTTCCCAATGGTGAGTGCCTTGACGTTAGGCTGTTGGGTGGTCGCACGTTGGCCCAGTGTGAAGAGGCCTGTTTTAGCGTCGATAAGTCGGCCATATCGGCAGTCAGGTAGAAGATTGTAGTACGCCAAGAAGTTGGACCCGATGATCGGCTCTGCGACGTCGGCGATGACGAAATTCCATGGAAAATCTCGACACAGGTCTTTGAAGTTGACGTTAAGGCGGAGCGAGTCGTAGGTCTTGATGGTCGAATGGTTTGCCGCGCTGAGCTCAAAAGACGTGCAAGGACGCTTGTCACGCAGGAAGGTTCAGGGAAAGCAACAGATGTCGGAGCCACAGTCGACGAGGAACCGCCGCTTTGTGACTTGGTCGGTGACGAATATGTGACGACCTCTAAGTTGGCAGCTCGCGGCCGTCTCTACGGGCTTCCGTTGAAGTTTCCCTGACGTCCAGCTGAGCAAGGTGGTTGACATTTTCGGGCTTTGTCCCCGAAGCGGCGATGGTAGTAGCAGGGGCCGTTATCATTTCCGTGCGATAAAGCGGCGTTGTTGTCTTGGCTTTGGGAGCGTTTTTGTGGATGCAGCTTTGGGCTTTGATCCAGGCGCCTTTGAATTGAGTCCAGCTGACGGGTGATTTCGTCGACACAGCGTGCAAGCTCGCTGCTGGACTGTCGGGTGTCAATGGCGTTGACGGTGAAAGGCGATGCCGGCAATGAAATCTCGACGACTTGACAGTGCTCGCTTTTACTGCATGGATGCCAACACTATTAGCAGCAGAACGAAAGTAGCGGGCGCCAAGGCAGCAGCAAAGGCCATTGAACCATTTTCTGCTAGTTTGGTTGAATTGGAGCCCGCTAGATGGCACCATCTATCCAGCCTAACCAAGCAAAAACGGAACTTTCGAACCACTCATGTCATTTCTCATAGTAACGCCAAGCGGTTCTTTCTATAAATCAAGCAGGAACGAACAAGCAGCACTCTATTAAGTCTCTTGATGCACAGAAGGTTTTTTTATTGCAGTGGTTCGAATATTAGTGAACAATTATAGTCGGACGCTAGCGCATCATCGAGATGATTTTCGAAATGTCCCACTTGCGGGGCACGTCGTGTGATATATTTAGCTTGAATCCTCATTAAGTAGGGCACTGCTGTTGATAATATTGCCGTTTTAGATGTTGTCATACATTGTTTTCTCTCTGACAAATTACTTGCTTTTAGTGGTCCCTCTAAGACAATTGGAGATGTAGTTTCTTTTCTACTTGAACACCACTGGAATTGCCTGGCTTCCTATTGCCTTCTTATTCTAAGCTTATCTTTTTTAACCCATGTGCACATAGAATTTAATTGTTTTTTTTTTTCTACTAATGTTTGGCTGTATCGTGGAATGGGAATAACGGAAGTGAATAATTGCTGATCTCTCAATTGCACTGCCTATCTGGCAACCATTTAGGAAGGAGGAATAGGAAAGAAGAATAAAAGAGTGAGCCGACGGCAGTCATCCAAGGTGGGCACATTCCTACTCCACGATTTTATGGGCCCCTAGCCAACCACTTGACCCGGTTCACGAGAAATTTCTGTTCTCCAAGGCTTGAGCCTGCAAGCTGGGCCTCCCACCTCTGGACGTTAGGCCCTATGATAGGCAGCACCTATGGGTTGTGCCCATACTCCCATACCTCCCTGTCCTTCCTCCTCCCATACCATACGGTGGTGGTTACTGGTTGCTGAGTGGAAGTTAGCTTATGAATGCATGCAAGTACATGGGGGCCTTGTGCAGGAATGTTCTTGTCCTTAAACATCAGGCTGGCAGACTGCATCTAATAAAAACAAATTTAGGTTTTCTTTTCGGCTTTGTGTTTTAGTATATTTTCAGCAGAGCTTTGAACAAGTTTTGCTGCTTTATGTAAGCAGATGAGTCACTGCAGTGGCATAGTGGTTGCTGCACTTGGCTGCTCGCCTGAAAGATGGCAAGTTCAAACCCAGTCTCGGTGGTCTCGTTTCGATAGTGGCACAGTAATAATTAATAATAATTCTTGGGGCTTCACGTGAAGGACTCTAATGAAAATTTGGACTACCTGGGTTTCCCTAAATGTGCATCTGAATCTGATCACATGGACTTCCAGTATTTTGCCTCCATTGAATGGGGGCACAAGTGCTAGAGGCCCATTACAGTGGACAATAAAGATCCACATGTGGTTGAAATCACTCCACTACAACGTGTCATAGCTTGAGTTGTTTTAGTCGATTGAATCCCACAAACCAGCCAACAATTTAAAGCCAATTGTGTGAGACCATCTGTATTTACATCTAAATGTTTTCTTGCAACAGGGATGTCATTAAAGTAATTTAACGTAGTGTGATATTCTTCTTCCGGCACGGGAACTTCTTGTCTGGGAGTTAACTGTTTCTGCTGTATTTTTTCAGGGCTCGGTGATAATCAAGGGGCTCGAGGAGATCACGGTGCCCAACCGCGAATAGGTGTTCTTCATCCTCCAAAAGGGTGCAGCAAAGCGTAAGACTGCTGCTACACTTCTCAATGAAACGTCATCGCGCAGCCACACAGTATTCTTGGTCACAGTTCACATCCGCGAGACAACGGAAGATGGCGAGGATGTAGTAAAAACTGGAAAACTCAACCTCGTGAGTAATGGTGTGACCTACTTTAACACAACACACGCAAAGCATTCTCACATGTGCTGTTTACTTAGTTCCTTTGTTTGCTATGCTATGTTGACTCTAAATATTCTAAATTTGGCCTCTAAGATCTCTGCAGTTAACTCTCCACTCTAATTAGTTCAAATTGTCTGTGCAGCTATTGCATTTTTATTGTCCATTTGATCATCTCAGTATAACAGTAGCATAGTTCCTTCTTGCCTATCTTTTGTATCGGTTTATTCCTGCTCAAGCCTGTATTGATTCGTTTTTCATACCATTTCACACCTTGATCTTGCGGGGAGTGAGAACATAGGCCGATCAGGTGCCATTGAGAGGTGAGCACGTGAAGCAGGCAAGATTCTTGTTCTTCAGACACTTGTGGAGTACGTACCTCTGGTAATCGAAACGGCACGTTTTGTTGTGTTCTGTAGGCTTAATAAGCGTTTTATCTGTTTTTATCAGTTTTGATGGTATTATGATGCTATGGGTAAAGTTTTGAGTGCACTTCTCAACCACATTTTGATGAGGGCTCAAAATAATTCTGTCTACTCTATGATGTGCTTCCAACTGCGTTGTGGTTCTGGAAAGTAACATACTAGAATTTATTTTCAGAGTTTATATAAGTTTAAAGTTCATAATTTTAAGTGTATTTAATAGATAAAGGGTGCTGATAGTCCTGCATATTTTTTAGGAATGCAACCAGGATTTCTCTGTGCACAAATGCATGAATAACTATACCAAGATATTTCTCGCAGTACCAGTGTCTCAGTTTTCTATGCGTTTACTCCGCACTATCCCGGTTTACTTGTTGTACCTTCAGCCCTTGCATGCACTTTATCACTTGTCAAGTATGCAAGTTTTGACGTTCAAGGTCTGGTGTCTCATTGCCATTTGCATGACTCTCGCAGGCAACATCAACCAGTCTCTCCTGACTCTGGGTCGCATCATAACGGCTCTTGTTGACAAGGCACCGCATGTTCCCTACAGGTATTTGTGGTCCATCATATTTCAATTTATACAGCCTTTGTTTGTGAATGATACCGCACACAACGTTGTGGGATTTTTTCAACTTGAGCTTTTTTGTAAAAATGTGATGCGATTGTATGAGCGTTATACACCAAGTATCTTGAAAACCACTTTAATTATCACAATTTCTGCTGTTTGCAAAACTGAGTAAAATCTGAAACAGCAGGCGCCGATATAGAAAACAGTGTTGGCTATAAAATCTGCACTGTGCTTCTTTAAGTGCAGACATATGTCATATGGTATCTGCAATCGTCAAAACTTCAATTTGGTTGAGAGGTAAACTATGCGTCATTTCTTTCTAGCTATTGGACCAGTCCTAGGACAGGAAATTAATGTTGAAATTTACAGAGAACTCTGCACTATGTACGTTGCCACTTTTTATAAAATATTTTTAGATTTTGATCGTAAGCTGATTGCCTTGTGTTTGACAAGGGCTGTTTCAAATGACACATTAAATATTTTATGCAAAAAAAGTGCAGTTAATTGCAGTTTAATTATGCATATTGCATAAAATATGCCCATCACACAAATAGTAATAAGTACTGATCCTGTGACATTAAATGAAAATTGCTTGGCAACAATGTAGCTATACTTCCAGCTTGTGCAATGAACTAGAATTGTTGTGCTGTCGTGAATATTAAGTATAGTATGGCTAGAAAAGCCTGAAATTATGTAATTTTAGATGGTTGCATTTCAGTCAAAACCTTAAAACATTAAGTTACTTCTTATTTTCAATTGTCCTAGTTGATTGCATAGATTAACGTTCCAGGAAGAAGCATTGGAAGTTTCAGTAAAATATATTGGATAATTCAGAACTTATGGCTTTTGACGCAATAAGAAATAACTAAAAATGTTGTTTTGAGAAAAAATAAGATAAATATTTTGCACACAATGTATATTCATGATAGGAACATAGTGGGACTCCAAAAGCTGCCAGGTTAATAGCTGGGACCTTCCCTAGCTGTCTCGAGCTATGGCCCGAAATTCAAGGTGGCAGCAGAAGATCCGCTAAGAATAAAGAGAGCACACCCATGCTTTTAGTTAAATGCTTCATTAAATACGCATGGATTCATGGCTTTCGTTTGCCCTCATTGGGCGAGTGAAAACTGTGAATAAAAAACAGTGAAAGTTGCGGGGGGGGGGGGGGGGGAGGTATGGAGCAGATGCCGCATATTTAAAATCTCCTGATGAAGGGAGAGGAGGGGGGCTTACAGCATTTTCACAGCATTCACAGCAATCTGTGAATTTTCAATGCCCTTAATATACATTGATCGCTTATTTTCCTTTTTCTTTGCAGAGAAAGCAAGCTGACTCGGCTCTTGCAAGACTCTCTTGGTGGCCGCACAAAGACTTCCATCATTGCGACAATCTCACCCGACATGACTAATCTGGATGAGACGCTGAGCACCTTGGACTACGCTCACCGTGCCAAGAACATCACCAATCGTCCGGAGGTCAATCAAAAGATGACCAAGCAGGCACTCATAAAGGCAAGGCTGGCCTTACTGTACTTTTAGATGTAATCTATCGAATAATTCTCATTTCTCTGTGGTGCTTACTTTGGCTAATGGGTCTTTTTTTAGTACCTTACGTTTTGTTTGCTTGTTTCTTCAGCTTCACAATATCCATCAATGGGGTTAACTGCTCAATTCCTGATCAACATTTTTATCTTGACAACTTCACATGTATTTGTACACGTGAAGGCAAGATAACTGCTATTTATTAAGGACCACAGACTAGATCCCAAGAGAAGGCAAGTGGGTTAGGTTGGTAGATAAGATTAGGAAGTTAGCGGGTATAAAATGGCAGCAGCAAGCATAGGACTAAGTTGACTGGCGGAACATGTGAGAGGAACTTTGCCTTGCAGTGGGCATAGTCAGGTTGATGATGATTATTCTTGTAAACCCCGATACTGAGTTTATTCTGTTACTTGAAGAGGAAAGGGGGGGGGGGGGCTTTTTAGTTAGCATTGATCCATACTAACAATTCCATGTTTATGTACCTGACTTGTGAAAAAAATGTAAGCAAATGGTGCACTTAAAACCATCACAAAGCCTTGCTTTGACATAACATTGCATTTGTTTTAAGCATGCTTTTCGTTTATATTCACCATGAATCAACTTGCTCGATTCTGACTCCTTTATTTGTGAAGCAACTTGTGTGTAAGCAATGAGTGGTGTATTGTTCTTTAATTGCAAAATGACCTGCGTTTCTTTTTCTCGGTGCTTAGAATGCACTGCAATTCACTTCTGCTTTACTGTGACAGAAGTACACAGAGGAGATACAGCGTCCCCAAAGGGACCTGGCAGCAACCAGAGACAGGAATAGAATTTTCGTGGACCAGGAGCACTATAGGTAAGCATCCTTTTTAAGTGAAGGTGGGTCATCTAGAGGCCTTTTCCTGTCTGTTTCGTCTGTAATGGTTTAGTGATGCTTTGGTATTCAGCGAACCAGGGAACTGTGTCAAATTGTTTGTCACTTAACAGTTACTGGGGGTGAAAGCTCTGTAATTACGTTCTAGCAACTTGAGAAGCCCTCTTTTTTTCATGCTAGATCCTTGGAACCTTTTTTTTTACACAATGCCCACATGATGCACAATGAGCTTGAAAAGATAGCAAAAAATTCGTAAACGAGGGGTTTGTTTTTATCTCATCAAGCTTGTATTCGAGATTCCTTGAAGGTCAACTGCGGCGACTTTTTGACCATGTCAACGTAATGGTGCTTTTATGTTCCTCAGATGCTCTTGTCGTGGGCCTGATAGCAAAAATACTTGGCAAAGTTAGAATAATTTTAAATAAGCAAAATAGTGCAACACTGAAACCCGACCGCAGTAGTATCTTCATGCCTTGCTTTGACATAACATTGCATTTGTTTTAAGCATGCTTTTCGTTTATATTCACCATGAATCAACTTGCTCGATTCTGACTCCTTTATTTGTGAAGCAACTTGTGTGTAAGCAATGAGTGGTGTATTGTTCTTTAATTGCAAAATGACCTGCGTTTCTTTTTCTCGGTGCTTAAAATGCACTGCAATTCACTTCTGCTTTACTGTGACAGAAGTACACAGAGGAGATACAGCGTCCCCAAAGTGACCTGGCAGCAACCAGAGACAGGAATAGAATTTTCGTGGACCAGGAGCACTATAGGTAAGCATCCTTTTTAAGTGAAGGTGGGTCATCTAGAGGCCTTTTCCTGTCTGTTTCGTCTGTAATGGTTTAGTGATGCTTTGGTATTCAGCGAACCAGGGAACTGTGTCAAATTGTTTGTCACTTAACAGTTACTGGGGGTGAAAGCTCTGTAATTACGTTCTAGCAACTTGAGAAGCCCTCTTTTTTTCATGCTAGATCCTTGGAACCTTTTTTTTTACACAATGCCCACATGATGCACAATGAGCTTGAAAAGATAGCAAAAAATTCGTAAACGAGGGGTTTGTTTTTATCTCGTCAAGCTTGTATTCGAGATTCCTTGAAGGTCAACTGCGGCGACTTTTTGACCATGTCAACGTAATGGTGCTTTTATGTTCCTCAGATGCTCTTGTCGTGGGCCTGATAGCAAAAATACTTGGCAAAGTTAGAATAATTTTAAATAAGCAAAATAGTGCAACACTGAAACCCGACCGCAGTAGTATCTTCATGTGATGTAAGCGTTGGTAAAAACCATGCAAACCGGAAATCGTGCAAAGCAAGCTGGTCTCGCCAGCGCGCAGTGGCCAATAGCAGATGCTCAGGGGAAAGGCGACTCCATCCCAACAGCCGCACTATGTCTGTTACTGACTGTGCTATGTGCACAAGCTCCTCAGATCTGTCGAAAAATAACAGCTGAGATTTGGACGCATGTGAAGGCCAAGTAAACTCGACGGAGAGGAATGGCGATTGCTGGTTGTGGATTCCACTGTCAGATGGCGCCACCTGTCCAGGCCGCTCAAGTTTGTGGGGCTGTGATTGGTAAAATGCTATTGCTGAAAAGTTTGCGGACTAACTGAAGCTTCTCAATATATCTATAGGAAGAATGCATATGTCATAGCTGAGTTTAAAATTGTGCTGGCAGGGCTGAGGGAAATTAATTTAGGCCAAGTATACACCCGCTTTCGCAGGACGTGCTGGGCCCGATCAGGGTGCGCCCTGTATCCATTATAAAAAGGGTTTCCATACGGTTATGTGCTCGCTTAGAACGCTACCGTAATGTTCACGCATTTGACCCTCTTCTGCCGGTACGGCATCAAGTTTCTGTGAAGTGGGTCGGCACTGCTAGCTAAAACAATATATAATATCGAGACGATGGGTAATTGTAACCTTTGAGTGTTTAATGAATGTTCGGGTAATTATACGGGGAATCCTTTACAATCACAACGCAACCCGACCTTCCACCCATCGCTAGCAGGCCACTCACCCGATCATTCCCTTGTGCACAGCGGACGATGTAGTGGCGCCTCAGTTCTGTCGCTTTGATGTAAGCGCTGGGACACACACTCGCAATGTGGCCAGTAGTTTGTTGGAAGCCAGTTGAGACAGGCTAGGTAATCTTTAAAATTCATTTGTGAAAAATTTGCATATCTCTTCAGCCTGAGTTGGAGACGAATGATGAAAACCTGCAAATGAATGTACTCAGCGAATTTCACTGATATCTAGTACTGATATTTGGAAACTCCAGGTGCTTGTTAGACAGTCCTGCATTCTGACCAATTATGGCTAGCAAACATTGCCTTTAAGATATTTTACTTTTGTTTTAAAGCGTGAGTTCTCATCTGAGTTTTCAGAACCTTGTGACATTGCCTCTAATATTGCCTCGTGTGATGTTCCATGAAAAGAATGAGTACGTATTTTTAATGTTGCAGAACATACACGTGGTACGCGCAAAACCACGACTGGCTCCCGGCGAGGGATTTTGTTCCTCGCACTTCTTTGTTCTTGGGATGCTCTCTCTTGGGTGGTTTTGGCTGCTTACGGCAGAAATGCTTTTTTTTCCCCCGGGTGCGACACTCTTAGAACACCCACGTTGTTGCATTCTTCTGTGCCCACGTGCCCAAGTGTCACCAAGGCTTGAGTGCACATGGTCTGAGCTACTTTTCCATAGTGGGGCACTGTTTTAAGAACGATAGTCATTCTTGGGGACCTTCGACGAAAAAGAAATTTTGGTCTGTCTGTCTGTCTGTCTGTCTGTCTGTAAATTTGTCTGTTTGTCCACCCTAATCGATTCTTCAAACAGCATTAAACGGCCAACCCCAACCACAGCGCCCACCAATATTGCTCAAGGTTTAGCGTTCATTGTTGTGCGATTGTCAATTAAAAAGCCATTATTGCGCATATCGGTGGCACCATAACAACGTGTTGATGTTTTGTATGTCTGCCTTTATACTAAAGAAGGCGCACACAAGTAATTCTAAGGACTGTAGCATTTGTCGCGCTGTGCTGACAGTGCAATACGATGTTGAAAAAGGTAAGTGTTTCCAACGCTTTGCTACGACGACATGGTGGCGGCACCTGCCCGTCGCTTTGCGTTCTACACCTTATCACCTCAGAGATTGCGCGAATCTTTCTCCGCGGGTGTGCACGCCTTTGTTTTCGAAGATAACTGCCAGATGGCGCTTGTGTCTAATGTGCTTCGATGCGCTCATTCGTCTCCGCTACACGCTCGAGGCGCTCTAACGCAGCGCCTTCAGAATACAATTCTCCAGTTTTCTCGCGCAGAACATAGAGAAAACATTTTGTCCATTCTCTTCAGGCACAAGACTATCGTCTTTCTACGACATTTGCAATAAAACGTGCATATTCGGGCCAATTTTTTTCTTACGATTTCAGGCCGGTAGTTTAAAGTGATGCTAAAATTTATTGTAATTATTGATGCTTTTTTTCATCATACATGTTGTAGCATTTACAATTCAATTTCTGCATTACCAGACACTAAGCTACAAATTGCATCAAGATGTCTTAAACAAAAATTTCAGTCTGGGGTCATTTAGTGAGCACTGCTTTTTCTGGATATTACAAGAGGCTTTAGTTCAAGTCAGTGAACCTTCCCAGTGACATGCGAGGCTAGACAATGAAAATTACTATCATGGGACATGCTTTTTCTTTTCTTCTGTGAATATATGCACTAGCTATCATTGAACAAAATGCTTTATGAAGATTGTTGCCTGCTCATGCACACTTTATATGTATTAAATTCGTGTGCGTGTGCAACTTCAGTTGTTTGAGAAACCATGCTTTTATTTATAAGACTTCACATGCATCTTGCATACAATAGCAGCTTTAAGAACCTTTCGTACCATCACTTCTTGTGAAGTTCTTTCTTGCTGGCTGTGCTCAGATAAAAACATCAGTGCATGTCTGCCAACCCTCTCTAATTCTGCACACACAAATATATATATATATACATATATATATATATATATATATATATATATATATATATATATATATATATATATCAGAGTTTCCAGGACCAGAAAACCACGTTTGGTTTCCAGAAAAAAAAAAATTTGCCGTCTCGTCTTGAAAAAAATTTGGAAGGGTCCACTAAGCTGTAACTGTTACTTCAGATTTCGTGAAAATGATATTTCGATGAGATCCCACAAAATAACTGTTGTAACTGTAGGTCTGAATAGTTTAGGCCACATACTGAGAATAGTTTTATTTTAAATAAAGAGTTATTATTTTTGAGCGCTGTTCTTTCAACTGAGAAAATTGCGAATTTCAGATTTTCTTTCTCCCTACATATAAATGTCAGACTTTCCAAAAATTTCTAGAGCACTGCCACGTGTTAGGTGAACGAATTTGCAGAACGTGATTGCTGAGAGTGACGTCAAACGTTAGCAGAAAATTTCACTGAGAACATGTCTCAGAAAATGCAATATTTTAAAGTCCATTAATAAAAAAAAAGGCATTTTTGATTTTCTATCAACTCTTCAAATGGCATCGAGCGAGCTCGATGCCACGGTCACTCAGTTTGCATCACTTTTAATATTTTTCGTGCTTTGTAACTCCGTTCTCACAAAAGTAATGCAACATGTTTTTACAAATTGAGTTAGAGCATCTGCTTGGATTCAATTCTGAAGAAAACCGAAGATGGCTCTTTTTCCTATTATTGGTCTTCAAGATATTGCATCATAAAAGACATGTCCTCAGTTAAACGCTTCTGCTAACATTTGACCTCACTGCTGACCCGCAGGTCGCGGGTTTCGAATCCCGGCTGCGGCGGCTGCATTTCCGGTGGAGGCGGAAATGTTGTAGGTCTGTGTGCTCAGGTTTGGGTGCACGTTAAAGAACCCCAGGTGGTCGAAATTCCAGGAGCCCTCCACTATGGCGTCTCTTGTAATCATATGGTGGTTATGAGACGTTGATCCCCACATATCAATCAATCATCAACATTTGACCCCACTCTCAGCAATCACGTTCTGCAAATTTGTTCTCACACTTTGCAGTGCTCTTGAAATTTTTGGAAAGTCTGACATTTATGTGTGCGGTGGAAAAAAAATTTTTTAAAATTTAAGCAATATTAGTCTGTGTGCCGATTTCCGGATTTTTTTTTGCTTCTTAAAAAACAGCGCCCAAACTGCAAACTAATAAGGGTTTATCAAAAAAAACTATTCTTAGTATGTGGCGTAAACTTCTCAGACCTACAGTTAGTACAGCTACAACAGTTTTTTTTTTTTTTTGAGGTTTCATCGAAATGTCACTTACACCAAAACTGAATTAGTTGCAGCTTACTGAACACCTCTGAATTTTTTTAAGAAGGTTTAAAAAGGCAGAAAGTGGTTTCCTGGTCATGGGAATTCGGAAAACAAAACATATTTTCTGGCGAAAAAAGGTGGTCGGTGGACATGCACTGACGTTTTTATCTGAACATATCTGAACACAGCCTGCTTATTGTTTGAACAAGTTCATTATTGCTTACTATTACTGCTGCATCAGTTTTATATTTTGACACCGCACTTTTTATTTTTTACAAGAATGATGGAAGTGAGGCTGACCAGCCAATCACAAGACATCCTAGAAAAAGAAGCACAAGTAGAGTCCCTGAACGCAAAGATTTCCACCGTGAGTTCTATACGATTTCTTTCTTTCAATTTCTGTGTGTGCGTGTGTATGTGCACAGGAAGAAGTAATAGGGGCTTCGTATTTACCAAAGAACCTTGACTCACTTTTGGGGTGCTTTTTCTTCTCTCAGTCATTCGTGCAATCAAGTACACTTGTTGTTTCAAAGCTGGCAAACATGTTCTACTTATGCATACTATACTATGTTCTACAGCAATTGCAGATGGAAACTAAAAAAATATAGTGCCCAGTAATGCTCATACTTTTGTTTTTACCTCCTACAGTTTGGGTCACATTGATGTAATTTTGACTCTAACAGCAGTTCTAGTAGCACTTGTCATGCTAACCAAAGATGCCATTGCTGAATTCGTGAGTGCTGTACATAGTGCGATTGTGTTCGACATGGTTCATAATGGTGGCACATACTTGTCAAAATGGGCGACTCTCAATGTGCATGTCATTTAGAGAAACTGCTTTTGGGTATTCATTGGTGAATGCATGCTGTAAAAGAATATTTTCAAAGGTTGTTACTAGTCTCTCATAACTGTGGCTGTATCTTTTAAAATGGTCTACATTTCCTGAATAAATTAGGCTAAAAGTTCCTATGACAGCAGAACAAAATCGCTTGAGAATATGTGCTTGGTTCTTGCTCTGTAGATGACAGAACTTTTTGAGAGAACTAAGCAAGAAGTTGCAGAGACAACCGAGCAGCTGCAGGCAACAGCAGCTGAGCTCCACAGCACGAAGAGAATTTTGGATGCAACAGAGCAGGCAAGTCTCTTGAGCTTTTTAATCTCTGGGCCCAAGCTCTGCTCAACATTGGAGGTTGTACTGATAGTATCACCAGAAAAGTAGTTAAAGGTTGGCATGAACTTTAATTTTCTACACACAAGGTGGTCAGAGGTCCAAAGTAAGTTTGGTGCCTCTGGCTTGTTATTTTATATCTTAAAATGATGGCAACTGTGAGGAATGCTATTAACAGATTTTCCGAGGAAAGAAGTTTATTGGAGTACATTCAATGTAAATATCGCTAGGCACTTCAAATTGGCTCTGAATGAGTCCAGAATTTTTGAAGGACTCTTATTGTTCCTGAGGGCAAGTGTGATTTCATTTGCGCATGGGAAATGGTTTCAGATAATGAGTGATGCTTATTATATAAAATTAACCCGGCAGAGCAAAAGCTTGATGCTCAATACATTTGTCAGGAAAAACATTGTTAGTCGAACCCCTTTATGAGAGATTCTGATGTAAGAGGCAAATGAGTTTAGGAGACACCAGTGGGCCGACATTAGTGATAGAAGTGCTGCTCCAATTGTACCAACCTTCTCTAAAAAATAGTTGCTGCGCCATGGTGCTCGAAAATGCAATACTATTTGTTAGTAACTGCTCCAAACTTGCTCCAAAATGGCATTGGGGAAACTAAAAACAATTGAGTTAAACCATGCGATCATACAGCAAACCTAAATGAAAACAAGAGCCAGCTGTATACTGTCGTCTAGTATACATCTTGCATAGTAGCTGTATACTAAAATATTGACAATGCTACATGTAGTAGCATTTTTATATATATCTGATATACTAGTTATATATTTGTGCCTGCCTTACAAGCAGGCTATTTTGGTGAAATGCGTGCGAGACTTTCTTGTCATACTAGCCGCTAGTGTGACGACATTGATATGTTTTAGCACTTTCATCAGCTTTTATCTCATTTATGTCTTAAGAACAAGCAATTTAAAATTTTAAATGTTAGTTCATTTAACCTACTCGATTTTCGAAAAATTCAATGCTGGCTACTTTCGCAAAATATGAGAATAACATTTTGTGTTCAGACCATCCACCTGCCTAATTATGTTTATTGTAATATTCAGTGATTACTGTATGTGCAATATATTAGATAATAAATATGAATATTTGTAAGAGGCTTATTTGATGCATTAAACTCCAGGAGTCATTTGGAATATTTCGCGATCTCCTCCGAAAACACCAATAGCTGCTGCAGGCTAGAGTTTTGTCTGCTCCAAAGACAAGAAAGGGTGCTGCAAAGCGGCATTCTTTTTTTGTCCAGAATCTGCTTCAAAAATTGGAATGTTTCTTCCGTCTCTGCTATGTTGAAATAGATGTTGCTATCAAAAGCATACGTGGTACCCTGCTTATAAGAAGCGCCTCCTATAAAGGAGAAAAAATGCTCCCCGGTGCATGCCTCTTATAAAGGGATTCAACTGTAAAGGGCTTGTGGACTTTTTTTTTGTTTTTTTTTTTTTTTGAAAGAGCAGATGTATTGTGAAAACTTGCCACAGTGTCGTCTCGAGTAATCATTCTCGTTACCCATTCATTGCATTTGGGTGCACGTTAAAGAACCCCGGGTGGTCGAAATTTCCGGAGCCCTCCACTACGGCGTCTCTCATAATCATATGGTGGTTTTGGGACGTTAAACCCTACATATCAATTAATCAACCCATTCATTGCAGGTGCTGTCAAAAACAAGTGTGGGAAAAGAAGAGCAGGCCTACCTTGTGCAAGCCCACAGCAAGACGGAGGCAACACTTACCGCAACTGCTGAGGAGGTAAAAATACTACTTATATTATTACTTACCTTTGAATGGGATAGCATCAGTGAAATATGTACCACTAAGGTTATGACTGAGACTTTGTTGCCTCATTCTGAAAATAAAATTGGGACACAAAAACTAAATTTCCAACCATACACCGCGGATACAGCTAAAGAGTTAATGAAGCAGATCAACCTGTCATCGCAACATGGCCTGCGCACTAAAAGCATGTAAGAAGAAATTATGCAAATGAAACACTCACATTTGTTGTTAGTCATGAGCCTGCAAGCATTTATTACAAGATGAAGACATGAGCTGATTAATGCGATACAGCTTCAGCATACTAAAAAGCGAGGAATAGTATAATTTTCAGGAACACTTATAGTGTCAATCAATATACGGTAAAACCTCGTTAATTCGAACTTGGTTATTTTGAAATCTAGTTTAATTAAACATATTTTCACGGTCTTGTAGATTGCGATCCAAGTCTGAGCGGATAATTTGAAGTGGCTGTTAACACCAATCCGGGTAATTCAAAAACTTTGGGTGCCATGCGCTGATGCCCGATGCATTTTTTGCCGCCAATCCGCAAAAACAGCGGCTCTTAAGAGCCACAAGGTAATGCACTGTAGCGATACAAATAAGTGGCAGCTGAAGCCCCCCAGCCTCGCTACTTTCAACACAAAAAAAAAAGGGGGGAGGTCAGCTCAAATGTGCGCTTGCAGAAAACAAGTTGTGCTTTGCTGCAACACAGAAGTGACATGCGGGCAGCATGTGGCATGCTTCTCGCAATATCAGCGTGCCATGATTTATCTTTGCTTACTTGAAATATAAAGAAAATAATAAAGGATAGTCTAGCGGAGTTTGTGATGTATGCAAACCTCCAATTGCCAGTTGCTCCAGCAATTTTGGCACTTGCACTCCTGGCAGAGCTCTTGCTCTGCAACATCTACTTAGAAAACTCTGTTCGAATGCTTCAGTGATTATGTTTTCCAGCCAGAACACATCATGAATTTTGTCACACTGGCCATTGTTAAATTCCTTTTTTATATTTATGGCCAGTTGCTGCCAACATGTCATTACTGTGTTTCAGTGAAAATTTCTTCTTCTCCACAGGCATGCATTTCAGTTAATCACAACTTTTTTGTTTATTTTTCGGTAACAGCAGTAATGAGGCCCACAGTTCCCCTGTGTTTGCGGCAAAATTTGGACCAGGTATCGCTAGAAAACAAATCCCTCGGAGTCTTAAACTAGCCAGCACAGCAAACGATTAGTACCGATTACAGTGGACTCCTCTTAAACGTAACTCGAAGTGGCAAGAAAGTTTGTTGCAATTATGAGGAGTTTCATTTAGACAAGGCCCACAAAAATGAATGAAATACGACTTTATTTCAAAAGCACCAACTGTAGATGACTGAACAAAACATTTTGAAGTATACAACACTACCATAGTATTCGAAAAAAATTTTTCTAATATTGCTGACTCGGAAAAAAGGAGGTGATAACAATTGATTGACCTTGTTCAAACACTTTCTCGCTTAGTAGGAGTGCATTGCTGAAAGGCTGGGCAGGAACTTTGTGCCACCGTTGTGTTCAAAGTAGAGGTGCAACAGGATGACAGCATCTCTTGCTGCACTGTCAAGCCACTGAAATGGGCTCGAGATCACACACCATCTCAATACCACTGGAGCACGGGTCCTCATCCTGAACTTCAGCTATAGGTTCCTCAAGGCTGTCCTCAAGTTCACGAAAAGACGTCGATTGCTGCTTGGCATGCGCGAATATGTGCAATCGCTTGATCGGCTTGGCCAGGCTAGCTTTGGCATTTGATTCATGATTGCTAGACTGTCGTGGCCACTTCCGCTTTTCATGGATTTACCCGTTTTAGTTTTATTTAACCGATGTAAGCTAAATAAAATGTTCTGATTACCCAACAATTTTTATCATTAAATATATAGGAGACCAACCAAACTTTTCCCAGGTAGTTCCGTTTATGCGGCTTTTCCAATTAACAAAGCTTCGCTTAATGGGAGTCCACTGTACGTCGAATGTTTCCAAGTTCTTTGCATCCCACTTTTTGTTTGTTTGGGTAAATTGAAAAACCCTGTTATGAGAAGATTTCTCTCAGTCCCAGTGAAATTGAATTAACAAGGTTTTATTGTAGTGTCTGTAGTCTCGTGAAAGCTTGGGCTGCATACAGATCACTTCAGGGATAGAATGGATTAGGAGAATGACCTTTAGCTATTTCCAAGATTCGTTGTTTTAGGGTTCTTCTGTCGTTACTGATTATTAAAAAAATATTCGGTGTGTTGAATATTTTCGAATATGCACTAGCATTCGATCCGATTACCAAATCGAATGCAGCACTATTCGATTCGCTAATTGAAATTTTTGAATGTTTGCACACCCCTAATCAATCAGTATTTGTTATGATATAACAGGGTTATTACAGAGCATAAATAATCACACGAGGGTCCCAAAGTACAAGATAGCATTGTAGTGCACCTCATGGGTCTTTATTGTGAAACCAACATAATGTGATGGTGAACCAGCATGTCATAGAAATTGAGTCATGTGAACCCAGATGTACTGCAGTGAGCCACAAGTAACACGTTTCTTCTTTCTAACAGCCAATCTTGCCGTCAACTGCCAAAAAAAGTTCATACAAGTTGCTCTCACTCTGCAATTTTTTACAATTGAGTCTTACCTGTTACAAACTACGGTTGCGAGTGTTCTCAGCGCCCGGTTTGGCGCAATAATGAATGCGGAGTGCCATTGCCTTGCAAGTTCCTTCCTGTTCCCAGAGACAACAAAAATGACTCATGGTGGCTTCTTCGTGAAATCCAAAAATCAACACAATATGGTTTCTCAAAATAATAAAATCTAAACTACACTCTAATCTTCTTAGAACAAACTCAAATCTTACAAGAAAATAAGTTTGTTATATCCAAAAATTCATTATAAAACTTATTGCCAACTCTACTGCAAGACTATTTACTTTGTTATATCTGTGTTTGTTATATTGAGGTTTGAGTGTAGTGAGAAATAAACAATATATATTTGAATTAGCACTCACAAAACTCCTATCAAACTTTTGCGGAACCCAGTTTGAGATTTTGAAACATTGGGTAATGATGGCCGTAGGGAGGGGAAAGAGGGGAATCCGTAGGTTGAGATCAAACCCTACCTCTCTCGAAAACTAGAATGGAATGACATTTTGACACCTGCCACTCGCAGGTGTCATGCTTGCTATTCTAGGCTTGCTTTATCATTAATGCCCCAACACAATGCACATCTATGTTGCAGTGAAGTACGCAACACATGTACATTAGTAATGT
The DNA here is from genome assembly GCF_043290135.1 of Rhipicephalus microplus. Classification (NCBI taxonomy): domain Eukaryota; kingdom Metazoa; phylum Arthropoda; class Arachnida; order Ixodida; family Ixodidae; genus Rhipicephalus; species Rhipicephalus microplus. The sequence continues at coordinate 40,685,943 of NC_134710.1, read as the reverse complement.
TCTTAATTAATGATCAAGAATGTGCTCTCAAAATTTGCAGACTTCCTACTGTACAACTCCAAGTGATGTGATCCCGAACTCCATTTTGTCGTTCCTAACCTGCTTTGAAACGCAAATCTTTCCAGCTCTGAACCTGCTCTTAAACACGGTTTCTTCTGGTACAAATCTGCTTCTGAATAACTTTTTTCCTGCTTCGAAAATTTCTCCAAATTCAAAACTGGCTAAACCATCAGTGATCATTTGTTGTGGCCCATCTACACTGCTGCTACAACTGTTCACACAATGGTGCCTTATTTTTCTTTGTTCTCCAGTTGGTGTGTCAAAAACCACTACAGCTGACATTGACCTGCTACAGCAAAAGCTTGAGCACACTTTCGCCATACACCAGGCGAACAAGGAGCGGCAGTTTGCCTTTGTGTCCACCTTGATTTCGTATTTTGGTAAAATTGAAGCCAGCTTCACCGAACGGCTTGCTTCTCAGCGGAATGTCCTCGGTGGCGTGGGTGGCTCGCTTGGTAAGTGCCTTGCAGCTTAACTATGACAGAACAGTGTTAAGGACTGTGGTGATAGGACAGTTTCTTGTGCCATGCACATTGTGAATTACTGTTGCTAGGGTTATTTCCTTGAAATAAATTTTTGTCATCAAATATTGAATGATGCACAGGTGTCACAGGTCCCGTTAATTAGGGAGGCAATCGCAGGGCTAATTTCAAGGGCCGAAGTATCGGCCCCCCGAACCGCACCACGAAAGCGTGGACAATTTAGAAGTGGTCCTATTTGGCGCACCAGCGGACGCCGGCTGTGGCCCAAAGAAAAAGTCAGAGCCGAGAGTTGATAAACAGAACAAAATTATATTCTCAATTATGGCAGATCAAATCGATACAAAAATATGCACACTCGACAATAGATGAATACGATACGTCACCAATCAAGCAACGTGCTACACAGTACAATCAGCCACACTCGAAACAACGGACACAAACAACAATACACACTACAATGCAGTCGCATGCATCGAACAACCAAGACACTTGAAGACTAAAGAGTTCGAAAAATTATTCAGTCCAAAGTTCTTGGAACAAAAGTCTGAGTGAAAGATTCTCGGAAGAGTATCATTCAAAGTCCAGCGCTGTTGTCATTCTGCTGCCCTCGAAGTTTCTCTTCCAGGAAACCTCGCGTCTTCAATTGGCCGTTCACCAAGCACCAAACTTATTCGCCGGTAACACGTCGGCTTCCCACACGCAGCTGTTGCCCCGCGTCTTGGCTCGCTGGCGGTAGACACACACTCTTTATTGCCTGTAGCACGAGTCTTCACCCCTTAGGTGGAAATCCTCTTCTTCTCCTTCTTTGTCACTGAAGACAAAAGGCTTCACCCACAAGGCGGAACACCCTATACACTCTGGCGTAATATTCCTTCTTCTCTTGCTTTGTCACTAAGGACAAAACTTTCGCCGACGACAAGGCAAAAACACCCTATGCACACTAGCGCTAACTTCGTTCTTCTCCTGCTTTGTCACTGAGGACAAAACCTTCGCCGACTACTCGGCGGAACACCCTACGCACTCTGGCGCATACTTTCTTCTTCTCCTAATCTCCAACCTCTGCTGCTCGGTTAAATACCTTCCACGCAACATTCCAGAAAATTCTCATCGTTTCGTTGGCGCGATACGCAGCGAAGGCTGGAGAAAGCGCGAAACGGTTCGAGGGCCGACCGCGACAGATAACGCAACTCTGCATCACCACGCCCTTTTTCCTCGAGAACCTTCCAGGGCTTGCTCGGCCGCCGATGTAAGAAGGTTCGTCGGCGAGCCTATGCTTCCGAGGGGAGAGGGACGGCGCACCCAGGGAGTCTTTCGATGCTTGTTTTCTTCTTTATCGTTGACTTTGAGGTGTCTCTCCAGCGCTTCGTCGCAAGAATTTGGCGGCGCCCCCTTTTTTGAGCGCTCGTTTTGTGACAACAGGTAAATTCATTCAGCTTCTTCAATTCGATATTGTTGCAGACCTGCCAACCCATGTATATTTTCTTATGTTTACTAAACCGCGCATGTCAAGAGAGCAGCCCCGATAGCTGTTTACTGAAAATTAGGCTTGTGTAAATAGTGAAATTCAGGTTCAAGGCAAATGTGAAACGAATAGTGCTTTGGTTGAATGATTTCAAGTCGATTTTGAATAGTATACACGACATATACATATACAAAGAAAAGTGGTTATATTTGTTATAGTGCTGGTGGCCGATACAATATGCATATATATATATATATATATATATATATATATATATATATATATATATATATATATATATATATATATATATATATATATATTGCACGATGTGTATATATTGCACGATGTGTTTATGGGAAAGTTTCATCATGTACATATAATTGTTATGTGTACGTTGCTCTTTTTTCTTTTTGCTTTTCTAATTTTTTTCAAATAAATGAACATATCTAATCTATGCTCAGCTCTTTATCGATCAATTTATATTTTGAATGAAGGAGATGGGTTCCTTCAGTTCTCTAGAACCAACCCTAATAGCTTTTTCATTTTTGTGTTTATTATGGGAGCTCTGTATGCAATGCTTCCTTTCACTCTATTGAAACGTTTCAATTTGTGTGTCTCCAGTCTTTCTGCTGAGGGTTCTGTTATGTGCGAGTTTTCTTTTTCCTTATTTTCTTTGTCAACCCGCTTCCGCTGGCTGAAAAAGCTCTGCTAAAGTTTATCCAGCACCTTCTGCTTGTTTCTCAGCACCGTCGAAAGCATAGGCAAAGGGATTCTGAATTCCTGCGCGACACTCGATTTTGTTCGGCCTCTTTACTCCACTTTCTTAACTCTTTCCTTACCACGGGAAAATTGGCCTATTTTTGTATGTTGCAGCTAGGAATTTTCTGTGCCGTCGCTACTAGATTTACAGTGCCATGCAATACATCAAAATGAAGAAGAATTAATGTACTTTTGAAAGCTTTTTATTTTAAAACAATAAAGAAAATTTATCTGGTGAAAAAAATTTGTATACAAACAAAATGAAGAAATTTCAAAAATTTTATTTGAATATGAAGCAATATCTCAGACAAAATTTTTCTGAGAAATTTCGAAATATACAAAATTTTTAGTAATCACAGGGCAACATTATTTATAAGAATCGTTAAAATTGACAAAGCTGTTTTTGAGTTTGTATAACTTTATATGCATGCTAGTAATGGCTGCCTATGATCTGATTTTCTGTGAAATATGGGTGTTATTCAGTAAAAGAAAAATTCCTTATACTGTTGAATTACTTGTGTTGTTTTGTGCTAAAAAGCTGACATAAGATGACATTTAATAATTGATAATGACCTGGGTTTTAACTATGGCCCGTCGTTTACAAAATTCTCTTTGTTTTCAGAGTGGCCTGAATCCACCACTCACCAAATCGCTTCAATCTTCTTCTGGATCATCGACAGAGTCTCTGTCATCCAATCGTGCGGTACCCTAAACTTTATCAATTTAAAAGAATAAAATGCTTAATAAATAAAAATGTCACTGAAACATGCAGATGATAATTGTGAATAGGTGTGCTGTGGAGCTGTTAATATTTGAATATGGCTGAAGGAGCCGTTGTCTCCTCTTCGGGGACGCATGCCTCCTTTCTGCCTTCTTCACCTGCTCTTGTGTTCGTTGCAATACACTCAAACCATGATATTGTCACGGTTATTAGCCGTAAACACAAAAGGACGAAGAAGCCAGCATCATGAGCGGCAGTCTCTGGCGTTTTTCGAGGAAGACAACGTTGCGCGTCTGCTCTTGCACTTTGTTTTTGTATGTGAATAGAGCCTTGCTGTTAACATCGAAAGGAAGCCTTGTGTCCTGTTCTTTGCATGTTGCGACACTGGGGGAGGTGCGGGGCTTCTATGACTGATGCTCGAGACTCCTCCACGGTCCGGCACTTCAAGTCCGACACCGGAACCTGTTCCTTCAGTGGATACCCCCGTCCACCACTACAGTCGCCGACAGGGAGGCCTTAGTCCTGAAGTGATTCCCCTGGAACTTTCCCAGCAAAGCACTCTGCCTGGAGAAATGGCAACTGCAGGTGCTTCCCAGCTGACTTTTGAGCAGCCTCAGATTCCGGAGACATTCCATGGTGAGGCGTATGAAGACGTCGAGGACTGGTTAGCCCAGTATGAGCGAGTCACTAAGGCAAACCGCTGGACCACCGAGCTAAAGCTTTCACGCGCCTACTTTGCTTTAGCAGACAGTGCTCATACGTGGTATGAGAACCACGGGGCAATGTTGTCTTTATGGGATGAATTTGAGCAGCAAATTATCAGCACCTTCGCAAACAACGACCACCTTTACTTTGCTCAGCAACTCATCGGGGGGCTCTAAATTAAACTGAAAGAAAAAAAGATGATTATCAGTTCATGTTGCCCACCCTCTCTGAAACCTTTCATTCACGCATTGGCTGTCCTTGTGACTAGGTCAGTATGCATCACTTGTAAGTGCACTCGGACCCACTTCAATTTCGCTAGTGGCAGTGCCGCTAAGGCAGCTTTCAGTGGGCCAAGTGGGGTTGCTGGTAGGTAAGTTATTAATGGTAGACAGGTACGCAATTCTTTTTAACACCAAAGACTTGGCAGATGCTTGAGTTTTTAAGTCAAGAGTAGACAGTGAAAGTGTAATTAATCACACGTTGCTTTCACAGTGGGCTTCTACAATGAGATGTTTTTGTTAATAATCTTATCTTGAAGAACTAACAGCATGTGGACCTTTACTCTATTATTTTTCGACAGTCCAGGAAGACTATCAAGTTAAAACATAAATGAACATAACCTGTTTTGCTGCAGTTAACTTTAGTTGATGCAGTTGACGTGATCTATATTTTTTGGAACTACATACTAGCTTTCACCCCCAGGGTGAGGTCGAATGAAGCCTTTTTGGTGACTTGAAAAAATTCTTTCCATCGTTACTCTGGTTGTATGAGTTGCCTTTCTTGTACCAGTGTATCGGTATTAAGAGGCTCACGAAACTGTGCTGACGAATGCCATTTCTGCAGAGCAAAGTGGTGATGAGATGGCTCGTGAGGATGTTGCTGAGTTGGAGCGTTGGGAGCAGGAGCAGATGAAGAAGGTTGTCAGCACTGCACCGGTAAGTTGAGAGTGTTTCTTTTATTCACCAGCTGCAGTTCTTGCTGCGCAAAGTTGGATTCAAATAGCTCGGCTATGACCATGTTTCTGTAAAGAAAACTCTCATTTCTCTCCCCTAAATATCATCTTAAAAAAGCACTTAGACAAAAATATTGCACCCTGTTTTTTTTTTGTTTTTTTTGTTGGAATAGGTAGGTTATGACCCACTTATAGCGGCTAGAAACCTCGTTTGCGCGAGTGCGCGACAGTTACTTATTTAGTGAGGTTTTAAGTGCCCATCTCAACTTTGCTTTCAAAAGAGCATCGAGCTAGATAGGAGCACTGCCGGGGGCAAGGTAAACACAGCTGGGTTGCACTGTGTGCACTTTTATATTAATTTTGAATATGGTCTAGGCTATATTTGCCCTTGGTATCTCGTAGATGTTGTGTATGTCTCCACACAAATCTATCTCGCTCATTATCTCGCCTTTGAAATTTTGTGTCATTGCTCCTTTAAGTCATGAATTTCATTGTATGACTTTTGGACCGTTTGATTCCTGGCTGTTCAAATTTTTGCATGAAGCAAATTTGTTAGTGTATCTATGATGCTCGGTTGTACTGCCCCTAAGGGCAAGGTTTTGAAAGGAAAATTTAAAAAGTATGAAAATCTTCCTGCTTGCTGAGTTATGAACCAATAGCATCTAATAGACAGGAAAGGTGTCCCACATCTGTGCACTCTGTAGAACGCAAATGGGAACAACTTCTGTGAACTAATTACATTGCAATCTCTACTTTCTGAGGTTCGTTCATATAGGGCAGTGCTTGAATGATTAGCCTTTTATTATCATTTTGGATTAAGTGATGAAATCTCACTGAAGGGCTAGTGTCAAAGTGATGTAGCCATTTTAGGAAAGCAGTATCAAACTACCATACTACCCCTTGCTTTTCTTCAGTACGAAATGCCCATGTGCACTGCCAAAATAACATAAAAAGAACAGATACACTATTTCTTGAATGGTTATAATCCAGCGTGAGAAAGATAGATTCACGTGTTTCATTTCTGATGGGTAAACTTCAAATCACAGTGATTTTAGCAGATCTTTGTTATTTCGAACAGTGCTCGATTCGAAGTTCTTCGTGGCCCCATGTTTCAACTGTGTGACTTCTATATAACTATTTCACTGTTAGTGAAACACTGGTTATAACGAATTTAAATTTCCTGCCCTAGGGGGATAAGTACTTCTTTACTGTGAACGTTTACTGTAGCTTGACACTGTGTCTTCATGTCTAATTGCATCCAACAGTGTGCTACAATGCCAACAAGCTCTCGTATGCAGGTTGCAGCCGTCCCAACACCAAAGGGACAGTGTGTGGTGCCAACATGCTTCACAGAGCAGCCCACTGCTGTGTCGGTCCAGGACCGGCAAAACCTCAGCTCACAGGCTGTGCTCGAGCGAATAACAGATCGGTGAGACACTCTCTTGCAAATCTAATTTCTTGCGGCCATGTTTGCGTGCATAAATCTAAGTGGGCAAGGCAAACTGAAAGCATTCTGATGTCACCTTATATTGCATTTTTGTTTATTTTTACTGTACGCATAGCTTCAGTGACTTCCGAGCAAAAATTAAACCTTTACTGCCCAGTGTCACGAATTCTCGTCATACCGAAAAACTTCGAGCAACTGAGTCACGAAATGTGTGCTGCCTTTCAAGTACTCATAGAAAATATAACTTTCAGCATAAAAATTCTGGTGCCATCTCGACTAAGGTATTTTATGCTAGAACCGATTGTTTTGTGATGGATGGTGATGGGTGATGGTGGAAAGGGTGGAACGCATGCAACAGCTCACACGTCTTAGTTTTTTCTCGCCTAGATGATGCAGCTTTTATCTTCAATAATTTTGTTTATTTGGTGTGTATACATACCCAAGAGGTGGCTCACATGTTACGTAGTTCTGAAGTACATTTTTTGCTGGCAAGGTCCTTGCCTTGTGGAGATGGGTTTGCACTAGGCTTACCTACTATGCGCAACCGTGTAGGGATGCGACGTCCTCCACTGTCGCTGCGTGCGAAGACGTTGCGGCCGGGTTCGTCGTTTTTTCCGGCACAGCGCAGAAACCACGCACGAGGCAGGATAACGACAACGTGTTTATTAACCCAAGATGCAGCATAGTGCGACACTCATGGGCTTGCAGGCTGTATAGGGAACTGCAGGCTGTATAGGGAACTCCGCAAGACCGAGCAAGTACGCTTGCCTAGGGCGCGACGACTCTCGCACATGCCAGTGCGGGAAGAAGCCGACGGTTTGCTGGCCCAGACCAAGAGGCGCCCTGGCAGCCATCTTGGTGGATGCCGGTGCTTATGCGCCGTGCTACGTGACGCCAAACATCCGCAAAAAAGTGTTTTCACACTCGTCGCTTAGCTTATAGATGGCGCTGACTGACACTCCTACTTCTAAATTCACATACAAAACCCAAAAAAGTGGATGGAGGGAAGGCCACTGTGGTAGCTCAGTGGTTAAAGCATCGAACGCGTTATTCGAAGGTCGTAGGTTCGATTCCTGCTCACGGCTAGTTATTTTTTCATCCACTTTTCTTTCTTCTTACTTACATTCCATTGGCTCTGATAACTTCCCCTGTACATTCTTTGGCATTACTGTCTGTTAGATCTCATTAATATTGTTTTAAAACACGGAAAAACGAGCCCTTAGGTATACACTTCTTTCCCTTATTTCGTTAAAAAACGAGGGTCTCGTACTGGCAGACTTGGTGTCGTTAGGTTGTATACGAGGGACTGTTAATCAGCTGCCCGCTCATAATAAGTTCACGTGCTACGTGACGCCAAACATGCGCAAAAAAGAGTGTTTTCACACTCGTCGCTTGGCTTATAGATGGTGCTGACTGACACTCCTACTTCTAAATTCACATATAAAACCCAAAAAAGTGGATGGAGGGAAGGCCGCTGTGGTAGCTCAGTGGTTAGAGCATCGAATGGGTTATTCGAAGGTCATAGGTTTGATTCCTGCTCACGGCTGGTTATGTTTTCATCCACTTTTCTTTCTTCTTATTTACATTCCTTTGGTTCTAATAACTTCCCCTGTACATTCCTTGGCATTACTGTCTGTTAGATTTCATTATATATATATATATATATATATATATAGTTATAAACTTCGAGAATTGTGCAGTATAGAAAGCGAAACAATAAAATGTCTGTTTAATCCTAACAGTTTCGGCCGGTGGACCAGCCTTCTTCAGAGGAGCTAAGCGATATGATACAAGTTCCCGTAGCAGAGGGCCACCATCAGAGTTTGAAGCCCTCCAAAACGAAAAAAAGAAAAAAAAAGAGAGAAAAAAAGAGACAAACGTGTGAACGTATTATTTTTGTCTCAAAGGGAACTGGAAGCAACCTTGAATAGTAGTAGCAGGGTTTGACTTTCGGTAAAATGCAAGTGACAACCTGTATAAAAACCTGTATAAGCTTCTATAAAAAGCTTTCAAACTTAAAGAATGTTGAATCAGTGTGAGGCTAGCGTGTTCATTTAACCATAAGGTTAGGCTTTGCAGTGAGGGTTTTATTTCAGTTTATTTATGGTATAGCACCCCTCCACTGTAGTGAAACCACTCTTACAGGGAGGTAAATGAAGACTAATATACTGTACATTAATTAGTTTAATTTTAATGCTTTAAAATTTTTAATAATATAAATTTTAATGAAATAAATTTCTAATAATGTAACATCCGTTCAAATAGTCAAAGTGCTAAAATATTCACACAATCTTAGTGTTACGAAATTTCTGTAGAAAGGTTTTTTACAGTATGTGTACCTTGAGGAAAATCTGCTGCAACTATCTGTAAGAGAGTGAGTTGGGAGTTGGGGGCTGCTGCGGAAGAACCAGGATATGAATGTGCGATACTCAGATGAAATGTTGCTTGATTCAGGACAGTTATGATCAAGTTAAGCTTTCCTGGAATGAAGTAATCACAAGTATTATCCCATGGTACTCCTTTGCTGCTGTCCGCTTATGTTTAGTTTAACTTGTGAGCAAGGAAGAAAAAGTAAGGCAGCTGGGTTTATTGTGGTGTGCAACGATTTTTTATATTTTTGTAATGTTTCAGTAGCCGGCTATTTTGTTGTTTGTTTTTGCAAAATTGTATAAGCCACCACAAGGTATGGTTTAATAGAAAGGTGTTAGAATAGCATTTTTGCTCAATTTCAGCATAGAGTTTTATGCCATTATCATTGTGAATTGAAAAGTTATAAAAATGGTATGCTACTAGGAAAGATTGGGTTCATATGAAAATTCTTAGATTTTTTAACTATGAAGTTCAGTAAGAATTTTCTTGAAGGTTGTCCTGCAGACGTGTGTACATACATTTTGCTCTTCTATGATAATATTTAGATCAGAAAGGAGGACTGGAACTCATATTTTAAAAAATGTTTCTATGTCAGATAGGCCAAGCTGTCAGAGATGATATTGAAATCAGTGACACCAGTTTTATTTCCATCACAGAGGTTCTGGAACGATATTGCAGCGAGGAAACATTAGTTGAGCTTGTCTTTTTCTGTTGGAATTTTTTTTCCAGCCAATGGAATTTAGAAAGAGAGCTTTTAAATCATATTTCACCCATGTATAAACCGATTTAATGTAGGTCTGTGGGGTTTTCTGTTGTTGACATCTGTGACATGATCCTCCTAACACTTCATGTTATTAGTTAAGGAAGCACACAGAAGAGAGTTTGGTGCATATTGTGTCCTCTGTCACACGTTGCAGACACCCGTGATCCTGGCCTTGGAGGAGTGTATGATGTCTCTGCTTTGTCAGCGCAGTGAGAAGCTTGTGCAGCGTAGGCACCAGGACATCAAAGACCAGGCCGAAGAATGCAACATCGCAGGTGGTGACTTGTTAAAATTCATTGTAACACACTACTCTCTGTCGCTCTTTTACTCATGTTGTGCATGTATATATTGTCACATGGTTGAGATGTTGACAAAAGCAGCAGCTGGCAGTCCAAAATGAAACTGTTAATTTGGCTGAACTTGTGGCTGGTAAATAAAAAGTTAGATTACAGCAGTATACATTGGCACTGATTGCAGCGTGCAGGGCACGGCCATCGATAATTTGATCTGCAAAGGGGCGTGTCGGCATTTATAGATGCGGCAGATAACATTCAAGTATTTTGACTGGTGGCCGTGTTTGTTTGAGAATGAACTAAACTTTTTGTGTTTGCTTGCTCAAGCCTATGAGATGATCCTGAAATACAGTCGATGACCGATAATTTGGACTAAATGAATGCGTGAAAAGAAAGCACTTGTATTGGCTCTTCAGTGAACAGGAGGCCGAAAAAGGCTGTCAATGCGTAATTTGGAATGCTGTCAGACATTCTGACGTGGTTTGAGTAAGGCATTATCAATAAGTGCAATAGGCCAGCAACGTACAACTTGTAGAGAAAGAAAGGGCAGTGTGTGGCGATATGTTGTGGGTAAGGCAAAAGCTTTATGGAAACTTTGCGCCCCAGGGGAGCTATAAGGTGGGCTAGTTGGTGTTGATTCATCTCCAATAGTTCGCTAAGACATAGGATGAATAAAAATCAGACAAATGAATGCAAACATAGCATGAATGAAATTAAATGTCAAGATCATCAACACTTTTTTGATGTTTATCTCAGACATCCGAAGCATAACTAAAAACAGCCTAAAACCCGGCTCTTGCTATACAAGGACTTCTTCTCATTGTCAAGTATTTGGCAGACTCCAGTTGCGAAACACCGCATCGCAACAGCGGAAAGCACCAGACCACTTCGTCAGAGCCAGTACAGTTTTAGAGCAAGAACATGAGACTGTAAGAAAACAAGTCGGCGAGATTCTGCACTACATCATCATCCATCCAGTTCATGGGCATCTCCCGTGGTGCTAGTGAAAGAGGATGGGACTCTTATGTTTCTGCATCGATTATTGCTGCTTGAGTATTATCATGAAAAAGAACTTGTACTTTCTCTCGCGGACATACGATGCCCTGGATTGACTCTACAGCAAGAAGTATCTTTCATCGATGCACCTCAGGGCCGCCTATTATCAAATCGAAGTCGACGAGAGTAGGCTTGTGCAAATGGTGAGATGATTTTAGGTGATGATTTTAGGTTCAAAGCAAAGTCAAGAAGAATAGTAGTTTTGGTCAAACAACTTTAAATTGAATTTGAATGGTATATATATCGTATATTATAAAGTAAAATGGGCATATTTGTCATGGCCCGACACAGCAGCACAATGTTTTTTAAAAAAAGGGAGAAGGCCTGTGCAAATTCTCATATTTTTGCATCAATAGAAGTGGAAACAACTTTGAATAGTAGCAGTATTTGAGTTGCGTTAGAATGCAAGGGATGAACTGTAAAATAAGTGACATTTTAAAACTTGCTATACTTTAGCATGCAAGTCGGTATAACAAGCTTTCGAACTTAAAAAAATGAATCAATGTGAGAGTAATATTTTTATTTAATATTGAAGTGAGGCTTCGTGGCAGAGCGGATTTCTTCTAGGTATGCGTTTTCATGGCTTATCACTACAATACTGCAGTGAAACTACTTTTACATAAGGCGTTTTCACGGTTTAGCTTTTCTTCACTGAAGTGAAACTACTTTTACAGTATGTTACATGCGGATTAATATGCATGTATTTGATCGTTCGAAATAATTTGAAATTTTCAATAATTTGTATTCGATTCTAAGCAAATTCGAATGGTGCATTGTTCATTCGAATATTTGAAGCATTTGACTATTTGCACAAGCCTAGACGAGAGGTAATGTGAGAAGACTGCTTTTACAACAAAAGACAGCCTCTTTGAGTTCAAGGTCTTAGGTCTTTTGCTCAGCACCTGCGACTTTCCACAACGTTATGGATAGAGTACATCTGGGATTGAATTGGACACAGTACACAAAGCAATGAGCGCAGTAGCACTTCTGGTGCTATTTGCATCCCAGGCTTACTACCAGATGTTAAGCACTGGCATGTACAGACATAGCTGCTTGCATATTTACAATGCCTGCCCGGTCACTGTGCACCTGCCATGATGACTAGAAATGTATAGTATTTTTCTATAAGCTTGGTGTTTGTAGTAATTCAGGCAATAATAGAGAGTTTTCGAGTGGGGGCTCCAATCGTTTTGGGACCCAAAGAAATAGCATCGAGCCCACTGTGCATGCGCGGTACCCAAACAGGCTTTGGGTTTTGCATTGGGGACGCTATTTCTCGAATTAAGCAGCAGCCCCAAAGCCTGCCCCAAAAGCTTTGCGTCAGACAAACGTGATGGCACCCTCTGAAGTGACGGCTCTCAGCTAAGACGGGAATGACATAAAATATAGGGGGAGTGTCCAAAGCGCCGCAGACCCAATTCGAAAACTCTTCACTCCCCGGCTTGACCCAAAGCATGCATACGGCTTTGGTTCCCCAAACTTTTGAGCCTCCCTCAAAACTCCCTAATAACATGATTGTTTGGGTTTTATGTTGCAAAACCACTAGATATACTTATGAGGAATGCTATAGTGGAGGGATCAGGAAATTTTGGCCCCCTGGGAGGTTCCTTAACATGCATTTAAATATAAGCACACAGGGTTCAGTGATTGAAATAGGAGAGTCACTTGATGTCAGCCATGTGTCCATTTGGGCTGGTTGGTACATCTTTTCAAATAGCAAACTACTGAACAGTATCAACATGAGCCCTTTTTCTTCCTGTCATGTACATGATCTTTGGGGAAAAGAACCAGCTCTGTTCTGTGTATCATCCTGTTTTTACCTTTTCATTATCCTGCTGTCTAGTGAAGTCACTGAAGTCAGAGTTTCTTAAAAAAATTTTTTCTTTCTACAGTGAAGGCGATGCGAGGCCAGCCCGTAGAGGCTAATAATCAAGGCAGCCAGCAACGAAGTTGGCGGGCAGCTGAACGAGAAGGCCGCAGGTGGGTTTTATCTTCTTGAGATCACATTTGACAATAATATGCCGTCATTGCTAGTGCATTTACCCGCCAGTTCGAAATTTGTGAGCTGGTCAGTGTATTTCTGTTGCCTGGCGAATTCGGCAAGAACAAGCTGCACAAGTTTACGTAAACAGGGCAAGTACAATTAGCCAGATAATTTTATTGTCTACTTTGGAACAGAATCAATGTAACAGTACACTATGATTGCACAGACAGACATTTGAAAAGGCTTTTATATACACGCGTCAGAGACTATCTGGGCATTACCAGGAAGGGTTTACAATGGTAAATAGCCCTAGTACAGGGTTTAATAGTTGCTCCCACGGTCAAAACCATTATTCCAAATGTGCTATCCTCCTATGAGCCCTCTTATCTTCACTTGCAGGCAAAACAGTCGACTGGTGAATTAGCCAGTTATTCTTTATCATTTGCTAATAAACCCATGGACAGTCATTCATGTAGCATGCAGTTTGCTCAGTGTTGACCTCGCATCTTAGTGTGGTCTCATTTAGTCCATGCCTCCTTGTGCTGAATGTATTTATATGTTTCAATTGACATAGCTAATGAATTGCCAATAACTAATATCAAGAAATGGTTGTCAGAATGGCCAGGTAACCTGATGTGTTGTTTGTAGAGTGCGCAGACACAAGGCTCGTGAGGCCCAGCATCAAAGCTTAGCACAACCACGGAATTTGGTGCATCACGGTGGCATGTCCACCGATGATGAGCAGCTCGATGCCGACAGGCTGTCCTTCGACAAGGAGCGAGGTGGGTTTGCTAATTTGTGATGCGGGCACGGCAAAGTGTTTTCATTTTTTGCTACAGAAGTGTAACTTAGCTTAGTTGTTCAAAAAGGAAAACTGTCATCTGCCTGTGTGTTCCACAAAGCTACAAATCAAACCCATATTAATTTTTGTGAAAGTTTTGTAGCCAAGTAAAAAGTTACTAGACCAAATTTAACCTTTCTTGAGCTGTAAAACTTTATGATAAAATAGTGTGAATGGCTGAACAACAAGAGAACAAACAGGAAAAAGTGAAGAAATTAAATACACGAGTTCTTAGCTCAGCTAGTCAGTTTACTTACACTGCTAAAAATTGAAACTTAACATTTTAGTGATATGTGATGCACATGCACACTTTCGTTTCTTCTGTTTTCAGTTACTTTCATATCTGTGTAGATTAGACTTGAATACTTGCATCAGAGCCAACATTTACCAGCCATATTTGCAGTGGCATGACTCTGTTGTCTTGAGCTCTTGCATACACTAATCATTATACTAAAGAATTTGACTTCCTGAGCACTGTAATTTATGACAAAATAGTGTCAACGATTAGTGCTTTGTCCTCTTTTTTTTTTCTTTTGCTCTCCAGTTGTTTATGCTGTTTTGCCATAACTCATCTAAACTGCTATAACTATAATCCTGTAGGTATGCCTAGTTTTTTGGCCAGGCAGCCCGGGGTAGAATAATGCTGACACGAGAACAGAAACACTGGGCGTGGCTTATTCCTTGGCAGCTGATTTAAAGCGGTTGTAAAATACTTTGCCATGATGTCAGCCTGACACCTCAGTGAATGCCAGTTTCTTGGTTATCACTTTACAGCAGGACTGATAGTTGGGCTAGTTGGTGATTATGGGCAGTGCCAGTGCACAAAATCGCGGGACAACGAGAAGAGAAACAAACAAGCGCTGCTTTTGTCTCTTCTCATCATCCCATGAGTGTGTGTGCTGGTACTGCCCATAATGTATCACTTTGCAGCAAAAACCAACTAGTTCGCCTTCTGTGCAAAGCTTTCTAAAAAATCTACATGAATTTCCTTTGCAGCTTAGTTCTTAAAATGAGCGTACAACAATTCTTCCTGTACGTGACCCTTCTTTTCTCGTTTATCCTCAATTTTTGTATACTATGCTCATTTTATTCAATTATAGCCTGCACAAACACTATCTTAATTGCAGATTGGTTCACATTCTCATTCAGCATCTCACTGTGCCTTGTGCAGTCGTACACACATTTTTTCGAATACCATTCTTCTGTTCAAAAAGCTACGATCAATTCGCCAAGACGTGTGCAAAGCTTTTTACATTTGTAAGTCTACTTGATGCTTGTGTTAAGCAAACTCCAGTGATGTTGTACACATAAAAATAATTAGTGTGCTACTTCAGAAAACAAATTTTGCCTGCAGTTGGCCTAATTTGACATGTGCAGTTGTGTGTATAGGTTCACGCTTTTGGCCCAAATAGTTTTTCAGTAGTGAGGCAACACTGTGTGTCTGCCCTCTCTCCTGTATTCACTTTCCACATGCTGTTCGAGAAATGAATAAGCACCGATTTGCCATTTTGCTTATCAGTCTCCTTTCAGCAGCTAATCGGTGGGTCTGGGATTGCAGAGCTAATCCTGGATGATGCAAGGCACGTCTTTGAAGATGTAACTGAGCAGTTCAGCAGTGTGACTGCCCTGAAGCAGAAGTTTGAGCGCTGGAAGGGAGACTTCGGTAAATCTTACGAGCAGGCATACATTCCTTTGTGCTTGGTCAAGCTCCTGGTGTCCTTTGTGCGACTTCAGATGGTTGCTTGGAATCCCATTGAGGTGGGACTTTTTTTCAGATGTACTTTTGCATTGTTCACTGGAAAGGAACAGAGGGGTGAAGAATTCAATGAATGGACTACAGCAATAGCTCAGTCGTATGTGGTTCTCTATTTTCAGATGTACTTTTGCATTGTTCACTGGAAAGGAACAGAGGGGTGAAGAATTCAATGAATGGACTACAGCAATAGCTCAATCGTATGTGGTTCTGCTGTTGGTGTCAAGTTCTGATTCCTTGCCATGAGGGTGTATTCTTAATTAGGTGAAATGTGTAAACAATGTTTGGCTCCGCCGCGGTGTCTAGTAGCTAAGGTACTCGGCTGCTGACCCGCAGGTCACGGGATCGACTCTCGGCTGCGGCGGCTGCATTTTCAATGGATGTGAAAATGCTGTAGGCCCCTGAGCTCAGGTTTGGGTGCACGTTAAAGAACCCCAGGTGGTCGAAATTTTCAGAGCCCTCCACTACGGCGTCTCTTATAATCATATGGTGGTTTTGGGACGTTGAACCCAACATTATCTGTCTGTCTGTCTGTCTGTCTGCCTGTCTGTCTGTCTGTCTGTCTGTCTGTCCGTCCATCCGTCCGTCTGTCTGTCTGCCTGCCTGCCTGCCTGCCTGTCTGTCTGTCCGATCGTCCGTCCGTCCGTCTGCCCCGCCGCGGTGGTCTAGTGGCTAAGGTACTCGGCTGCTGACCCGCAGGTCGCGGGATCGAATCCCGGCTGTGGCGGCTGCATTTCCGATGGAGGCGGAAATGTTGTAGGCCCGTGTGCTCAGATTTGGGTGCACGTTAAAAAACCCCAGGTGGTCGAAATTTCCGGAGACCTCCACTACAGTGTCTCTCATATTCATATGGTGGTTTCGGGATGGTAAACCCCACATATCATCATCTGTCCGTCCACTAGTCTGGTTGTCCGTCCGTTTGTCCGTCTGTCTGTCTAAACATCTAAACAGTGCTTGCTTTCAGTGACATTCAGTTCAGTCAGGATTTAATTACAATCATAATGCTATCATCCAAGTATCTTTAAGGTGACCATTGAAATACGCTTTAATAAAACTAACTAACTATATAAAACTAAGTAAAAAAAAATTGCTGCTGAAAGTGATTTCTGGGAGCACTTCTTGCAATAACAAGATCAATAAAAATTTGTTATTGTGAAATCTGGAATATTTGATTTCTGTCTATAGTGTGTCCACATGAAATAGTCTTCTAAATAAAACTTATTGATCAATGTCTTTGTTTAAGGATAGCAAAGATGCAGCTTGTCATAGACTTCTGCAACCTGCTTCCTGTCTGTTCTATGCGACTTGGTGGTGGATTCATTCTGTTAAACTGTAGCACAGTTTGTTGAGTGTAGTACTTTTGTCTCCAAAGGGTTCTATTCTACATATTGCTTTGCAGCATTTCATTAAAGCGATGTTTCTCTACTTAAAACTCAGTAGCAAAAAGGGGATTATAGAGCAAAGTTTGTTGTTTGCCAGATCAAAGTAATGCTTAAATATATGAAGTGTCAGTGTGTGCACTCAAAGCTCAGTGATATGGGAGATGTATTGTCATTATGGTTGCCAGCTGTGGAGTTTTGGACTGGCCCGGACCCACCAACATTAAATTGGCTTCCTTTATTTTTTATTCCCTCCCCCCCCCCCCTTTTTTCAGAGCAGTAAGCGCAGCGTCATTGTGATCACGGGTATTTTCATGCCGCCAATTAGACTAGTAGGTTAGCTCAGTGTGCTATTTTTATTTGTACATCAGGTTTATTTGGCAGAAGAAAAGAAATGTTACATTAAATGGCACTGCATGCCAAAGACCTGACATGGCATCTATTGTTCAATGCTATTGTGATATTCTGGTGGCTCATCCCCCCCCCCATTCACATTCAAGGGCCAGAACCCTAATTATCATCTTTGATTTGGTAATGTCATAGTCTGAGTTTTAATGTTGTGTATATTGAGAAAAGTAGAATTTAACCAGCATTTCTTAGAGTCTGCATTGTGTTCTCTTGTGAGCTGCACTTTGCCTAAACTTCCATTCCTCAACTGTCTCCACTTTGCAATTATTTATTTATTTATTTATTTTTATTTTTTGAAATAGTGGGAGGCCTACACTATCTCACATTCCACGTCAAATTTTTACCGTGCTGTAAATGTTATGTCTGCTTTTTGTCAATTCTCAAAGTTCTAAGCTACAGCTTCTGCACAAGATATATTTTTGGGAGCAAATTGATATTGTCTTGCAGATGCTGTAGGTTCCAGCACGATGAGCTTATTTTTAGCGGGTGTATGAGAGGTAGCGAGCACAATTCGGAATGGTGGCAATGGACAATGATTGGTTTTAATTTAAAACCACTTGGGATGACCAGAATCAGTATAGCTTAAACGATTATAATCTGTGCTTTCTGTATTGCCGTGGTCACTGCCATATTGTACGTTTTTTTGCAGCTGCCAATTTTGATCAGCAAGAACTCTGTCCTTGGAAGTTCTTCACCTGCCCACATTCATCTAATTGCGTGGCAGTACCTTGTGCAGAAGCCCGAGAGTCCTGAAAGCTGTGGGTGGTATAATGCACTCCTGTTCTGTGGTGAAGACACACCTGAAGACCCTGATCTGTGCCTCCTGCCCCGCATTGTGGAGCGTGTCCTCCTTCCAAAGATGGCTGGTCTGTCAACTTTCTCTTTGTGAAGCAACTGTTCCGTGACAAGTGAGCACACTTGGAGTAAAAGGTGCACAACCGAATTGGCTGTGTGCTCGAAATGAAAAACAAGGAGCATATGAGTAAATTTGTAACAGCTAAGTTTCCATTTTATATCAAGCTTGTGTTGAGCTTGCTCCAGAAGTCCTGTCCTTCAACCCCTGTGGTTGTCTTCAGGTCATTGCTGCATTGAACAGATTTTACAGGTCTCGATAAGCGGTCTCGATCATGAGCTCTGAAACTTTTAATGAGCTTTGTGGGAAGCTCACTCTTTCGATGAAGCTCTATAAAGAAAGTAAAGGAAAAACCTTTTCTAGGACTGATACAAGACAGCTAGATGAATATATATATGTGCTAAAAAAGGCTAGACAAGTAGAAACAAAAACAGATTGATAGCACAGTGACAACATATAGTATGTGTCTCGTGGCTGTCGCTGTGT
Organism: Rhipicephalus microplus; assembly: GCF_043290135.1. Classification (NCBI taxonomy): domain Eukaryota; kingdom Metazoa; phylum Arthropoda; class Arachnida; order Ixodida; family Ixodidae; genus Rhipicephalus; species Rhipicephalus microplus. The sequence goes on along the minus strand of NC_134710.1, from coordinate 40,667,166 downwards.
TGTCTCATGATGCACTTTAGTGAAACACAAAACAGTTTTCATCTTGATGCACATTTTGTGAAGCATAGAACAAGGCTACCAAATTTGTTTTAAAACATGTTGGCCAGAGTATAACTGAGAGACTGTGTGGAATTTGACCTTACTAAACACACCTAATTGTTGTACTTACTAAGGTTGGAAGTGACGGATGGAAGTTGTAAATTAGTTTGTTGTGCGCAGCACTAGCGAAAATGTCTGGCACCGCATGTCCAGCACCCAGACACTGAACCTGGTGTGGACAGCCAAGAAGCTGGTTGAGGATTACCCAACTGTCAATGCCCAGAGTCGGCACTTACAGGTTTGCCTCACTTTTCTTTGCTGTTTTTGTGTGCGTGTCTTCCTGTGCACCTGGTACATCATTCTACTGTGCTTTCTTATCAAGGTGCAAGCTAGTGCCTCATCACAAGCTGGCCTTGAAAAATGCAGTGCGCAATACAAAAATTTGCGTGATCTTTAATCAGGAACAACCTGGAATCCAGGTTACTAATCTCTTTTTTTCAAATGATTCTGAAGAACTTGTTTTTTTTCCTTGTCGTACAACTTGCAGAACTTCATGGCCAAGATGGCTGCACGCATTGGCCGAGCTCTAGATGAAGATGTCTACATTCCATTATACCCTAAAGAGTAAGTGACACTGCTGGTCTTTTCTGTTGTGGCCTCACACATTCTGCTGTCTTTACAGGGTGTTGGAGAACAGGCCGGGCACACCTGCAGCCTTTTTTCACCGCCAGTTCTGGTCCTGCCTTAAGGTTTGTATTGACAGCGAGAAGACGAACAACCTTTCATCTTATCAAAACAAAGCTTGCATAAATGTACACTAATGACATCAGTGTGTGCACCTGCCAAGGTGGCTAGTTAGCTAGCTGACCACCGCTCACATATTGTGCTCACGGCTCAAAAAACAATCTCTAGAAAATGAGGTTGCAGATCTCAAACTGCACTTACTCTCTTAGTTAGCTGGCTAACTGTGACCAAACTCTATGATTAGTTTGGTTTATGGAGTTTAATGTCTGTTATCAACCGAGCTTATGCGAGTTGCCGTCAACTGCCATGGCTGGGATTGAACCCATTCCTTTCGAGTGAGTAGCCATGCACCATAACTGCGGGGTCATCACAACAGCATAAAAGATGAATGTTCATGATGTGTTGCACCTTATGAAGAATGTGCCAGCTGGCAAGGTCTGCTGGCTGAAGAACCACTCAAGGAGCTCTTCTTGTGCAGCCTCTTGAGCCGTTATCTCATTGTGGCCCTCCAGGCTGGCCTCTCTCAAAGGGACACAGTTGAAAAATGCACTCGCGTGAGTGACTTGCCTTTCCGTGGCCATTTTAAGGCTCATTTGTAGTTTATTTTGTTTGTTATTTTTTCCAAGGAACGTATCCTCATGGTATTTAGTGAAAATTGTTTGATATTTTTTGCACTTTAGGAGGTTCACATTGAATAAAATGTCCTGGGAAGCAACTGCACTGGGCCAAGTCTGCCAGTGCAGGCATTACTCAGTGATGTTTTGGTTTGACCTCTAGCTGGATGAAAGAAATTAAATGAATGGCTTCATGGAAAGTTGGCTTGCAAAAAAAAGAAGAGTTCGGCAGCAGTTGAAGTGTGTCCATTGACTGCAATTGTGTCACATGCTTATGCAGCTGGTGTCAACGCTGCCGACACCATGGCTGCGCGAGAGCCAGCTTCCACAGCTGGAGTTGTTAACACGCTTTCTACGACTCTACCTGCAACACCTGGAGGGTGTCTCTGGTTCTTCCAACCTGGGACCAGATATGCATGCAAGGTATATATGTGGCAAGTGTTTTGAACAAAAAATTCTTTGAAATGACTGTAGGATGCCAGCTCTTTTGCATGTGATATTTTACAAACAAGCATTCTTTAAATACTTTGGTGGCACCTAGGAGGGCCAGTGCCACATGAGTAAACCTCTCTTTTTTTTCCCCAGAAATGCTCTCGAAGAAGTTGGAAAGCTACTGGCTTCACTTACAGACAAGACGAAATGATGAGATGTATGTTGGAAATAAAAAGACACACCTTCACATTGCAGCATTCTTGCAGCAATGTGAGAGTGCTATATATGCAATGTGTGTTGTCACTTTTCGTTCTTCATTATAATTTTCTCAGTGTTATTTAAATACGTTGCCATTGATTGCAGTTTCAAAGTGGAACCGTCCAGTACCTGAATTTGTTTACGAAACTGACATCTGACGGAGCCCTTAAACTTTGTTGTGTTGAATATTGCTAGTGACACTGCTGTATTTATTGTTATACAAGTATTGTTATCAATCGCTGTTCTTTTTCCGAGTCATGTTTGCCTGCATTAGTGTGAAATAAAACAATATTTGACTTGTTTGGTAGCCTGTATTCTCCCTCATTTTTTTTTTGTTGTTTGGCTTCTGCTTACCCAATGTGCAGAAATAGCAAAGGCTGTACGGTATGGTTATGATGCTACATAATTTTGACTCCTCCATCCACTTGTCCTTGCCGCCCCGCCGCGGTGGTCTAGTGGCTAAGGTACTTGGCTGCTGAACCGCAGGTCCCGGGATCGAATCCCGGCTGCATTTCCGGTGGAGGCGGAAATATAGGCCCATGTGCTCAGATTTGGGGGCGCGTTAAAGAACCCCGGGTGGTCGAAACTTCTGGAGCCCTTCGCTACGGCGTCTCTCATAATCGTATGGCGGTTTCGGCACGTTGAACCCCACATATCGATCGATATGTGGGGTTTGTCCTTGCCAGTGGTTCTGACGGAGTTCTCCCGTGTGCACAAAACAAAGTTTCGGTGGTTGGCCACCGAAACAAAGATTTTATTTTATTTATTTATGAATACTGCAATCCCTACTAGGGATTTTCGCAGAGTGGGTTACATGAATTACATGAATGCTCAATATGCAGACAAATTTTCAAAACAGGAAGATAAAAACACACAGAAACTAAAGTACGCACACAGCAACCTAAATATGCAAAAATTCGAATGTTTATGGGGACAGAGCTTAATTGGCATGCTATATTAAACACTGTTATCGAGGCTAGAAGAAAACAGTGTTAAGGATGGCTGTAAAACTTCGGTGTTGGTTATTTTGTTCCAGTCGTTTATAGTTCGTGGAAAGAATGAATATTTAAAGCAGTTGTTACGGGTTGCATAGGGTGTTATTGTGCGCTCATGCCTTTGTTGAGTTGCATATCCAGACGAAAATAAAAGAATTTCAGAAATTTCTATCTTGTTATGTCCCTTTATTAGTTGATATAGAAATTTTAGTCTAGATACGCGGTTTCTTTCTGTTAGTGTTGGTAGATTAGCTCGAGCTGAAAGTTCCGTGATTGAAGTGCGCCCGAAGCTGTTATAAATAAATCGAATGGCCTTTTTTTGTACTCTTTCTAGCTTGTTGATATTAGTTTTGGTAAAAGGGTCCCATATAATGGAAGCATAACCCATAGTCGGTATAACTATTGTTTTATAAGCCAGAAGGCGGACGGAGGGGGTTGAGAGTTTCAATGCCCTCTGAGGAAGAACAGCTTAGGCATCGCAGTGTTAGTTACTCTATTAATGTGTTTCGTCCAATTTGGGTCATCTGTGATCCATATGCCAAGATACTTGTAATGTGGGACTTGGGAAAGTTTAGTATGGGTAGTGAGTACTCGTATTCTAAAGGATTCCTTTTATTAGTTATTTGCATAAACACTGTTTTTTCGAAGTTAATAGCCATTTGTCATTCATCACACCAGGAGGACACTTTTTGTAGAGCATCATTTAACACGTGTTGGTCTGCAGGACAGCATATTTCGTTATAAAGTACACAGTCATCAGCGTAGAGTTTGATTTTAACAGGGATGCCATCAACAATATCGTTAATAAACAGGGGAAAAAGAAGTGGTCCTAGCACTGAGCCCTGAAGAACGCCAGAGTCAACAAGCTGTCTATGTGAGCAGGAATTGGCAAAAACAACAAATTGTTCGCGTTTTGTGAGATATGCAGGAATCCAGTTAACTACTTGGGAATTATTGATTATTCTACCTGTCTTATATATCAGTTTAGTGTGGGATACTTTATCAAAGGCTTTCGAAAAGTCCATAAAAATAACGACAGTCTGTGTTCTACTATTTATTGATTTGGCAAAGTGATGTATTGTTTCAACTAACTGAGTGTTTGTCGAATAACCTTTCCTAAAACCATGCTGGAATTTGGTAAGAACGTTATAGTTGTCTAGAAATTCGCAGACGTGATTGTAAATGATATGTTCCAGAATCTTGCATAACGTACATGTTAATAAAATTGGACGATAATTTTTAACGGAGTTATTTCCGGTCTTGTGAACTGGTTTAATTCTAGCGGTTCCCCAGTCTCTTGGTATTTCTCTATTTTGTAAAGACTTGCAAAAAATGACATGAAGGTATTTTGACACCCACTCAGCGTACCTTTTCAAGAAGCTATTAGGAATATTATCAGGCCCTGGTGAGTTTTGGCATCAAGCCTTAGCAGAAGATTAAATATACCACGTTCAGAAACAATGACATCAGACATCGGTGGTAGGGATGCATGAAACACGGGGGATATACCATTATCTTGGGTGAACACCGATTTAAAATGGTTGTTAAAGGCATGGGAAATTTTTGCGCTATCGTGAGTTAGGCGGCCATCAACTTCAAATGTATCACATTCAGCAGAGTGTGGAGAAATCGAACGCCAAAATTTCTCAGGAGACGTGGCGATAAAGCTTGGTAATGATTCACCGTAATAGCGCTTTTTATCAGCAGCTACTTGGTCTTTAATTTGTAAAGAAAGTTTCGATATTTCTTGCATTATAAATGATGTTCTGTTGTTTGTTAACCTTTTCTTTAAGCGCTTCAGTCACCTTTTAGATTGATATGTCTCCCTCGAAATGCATGGGTTTTTACCCTTACATTTTTGTGTAATCTTGGATACAAAACAATCGATACATTCATTCACAATCTGTTTAAATCTGTCCCAAAGGTGGTGTACATCACAAGTGCTATTGCAGAAATCATCAAAATAAAGGAAAGCAGGTCAATTATTGACACATCATCAGTAAGAGAGAAATTCGGAAAGGACAAAATTGTACGATTATTGTTTATATAAGTATTGGCTAGAGTAAGCAACACGGCCTTGTGGTCTGAAATTCCCGGAGCTACTTCGCAGTAGCTTTTGGCACTAATGGATTCACTTACTAGAAAAAGATCTAGTACTGATTTGCAATTTTCTTGGATTCTAGTGAAGTCTGTTACAACTTGAAATAGGTCAAAAGTGAAAGCAATGTTTAGCATTGCTTCTCCCAAGTCATCATTTGGATTATTGAGTGAGAAATTCGGCCAGTCTATATTCGGCAAGTTGAAATCTCCAGCCAGAATAACTTTGTCACCAGGTTTTATATTCGAATGTAGATACTCCTTTAACGATTCCAACATGTCAATAGACGAGTTAGGGGGTCTATAAATGACTGCTATTACATATTTAACCTTACCGTGGTACGCTTTGCAGAATATGCACTCAACGTCAGTCAAGTCAGACATTCTCACTATACGCAAACGTTTTTTAAAAAGAATGCAAACACCTCCTCCTTTGCTGCCTCGGTCTTTTCGAATTATAGTATATCCGGCAGGAACGAATTCGCTGTCGTATATTGATTCATGTAGCCAAGTCTCAGTGAGAACTGCGATGTCGGCATCGTGTACTAGTAATATACTTTCGAGTTTAGCAGCTTTATTGATTACACTTCTGTAGTTGATGTTCAATATTTTTAATGACTGATTTTTAGTACTATGTTGTCATGCTCTTTTCTTATTCAGCCTAAACCGTGTCGCCTTTTCCTCGTTCCTACCAAAAAGCACACCGTCTACGCTTAACTTGTCGAAGAGTATTTTGACCTTAGCGCCCTGTTCTTTTTCTTGAGCTGCACTCCTCCATAACTGCTTCCGGATTTCCCGAATTCTTTTCGAAAAATCATCAGAGAGTGAAAAATTGGTGTTCTTAAGTTGAGGAAAAGCTTTTAGTACCGCCATTTTCTCACGGTAGTCGACAAACTTTACGATAACAGGTCGAGGTTTCTCAGACGTTTTTCGTCCGAGCCTGTGACACCTCTCAATACCATTCACGGTTATACCCAATATTTCACGGAAAATGTTATTTTTGACTGTCGCCTCCAGTTCCTCGTACATCTCTTTGTTAGGCTCCTTTAAACCATAAATGATGAGGTTGTTCCGACGTCCCCTATTTTCCAAATCATCAACCTTAAGCATCAGCTGTGAAATCTGTTCATCAAACTTAGACACTGAGGTTTCCAGAACCTTCACTTGATTAGTAACAGCATTTAGGTCAGTCAACTGTTTTTCAAATCTATCCAGACGTTCCGTTAAGGTTGAGAGCTTATCTTCGATTTTGTTTTCCGCGGAGAGTACGGCTTCAATTGTTGCAGTCATTTTACTCTGTCCCTCTACCAGTTCTAACAGTATATCTCTATCTGTTTTCGAAGGCCCTGGATTAGCCTCTATGTCGCCGCAAGATAATAAGTCATCAGGGAAACCAAGAATGCAGCGAAAAATGCACTTAACACAAAGTGGGCATGGCCGCAGAATCAAAAAACGGTCATCACTCCGGTAACATTTCGTATACCGATAATAACTAACCTGCAGCACGAAGCAAAAGGGGTTGCTGAGCATGGTGCCGTGTTAAGTTTGGCCTGGAAATTCGTCTGGGCAGATGCCATGATGCGTAAGCCGGTCCACTGGAGAGGCTCTCAATCCCTTTGGCACCCAGTCTGCAAGACCCTGTCGAAGATTTGAGTAATTACCCAGACCATGTGACAAGCGAAGGCGAGTTCCTGACTTTCAACTACGGACCCTTTTGTCGTCTCTTCGAGCAGAAGCGGTGACTGATGCCCTCGGCAACTCATCGGGCGACGGGGAAGCTGGCGTGACCGGCGCCAGAGCTGACGGGGAAGAGGCGCTCTTTTAATCCTCAATCAAGTAGCCGACCCGCCAACTGCCTATGCCCACCAGGCATTGTCCCTGCTCCCCGGAGGATGAGACGTCGTGTCGCAACGACATCGTAAACAGTTCCGGAGAGGACAACAAAGAAAGCATCTTCCTGGAAGAGACCGCGGCGGCCACCGGAAATCACCCCGCTAGTTGAGCGAACCGATCGGCGGACCTTTTTAGGTAGGCTGTCAGGTCCGTCGGACCTCTCGACTAGCGGCACACACACGACGAGGAAGAGCCCTGCTGGCGCCACCTTGCAGTGCAGTGTTCACGACTCAATATTGGACGTTCACGTGGACCGTGCATGCTCGCCCCCCTCACCTGTTGTGGGTGTGTGATTGGTGTTCCACTCGGAGAGAAGGAGCCCGACAGGGCTTAAAACGACGCCGCAGAGTGCTGGACGTCGCTCTGAACCATGTAACGTTCAACCACCACGCTCGTGGTTTCTGAAACCACTAACCTTTCTTTGCTGTAAATATGTGTAAATAGTGCCATAAACCTGTTTTGTTTTCGTATCCTCTTCTTGTAAGCGTTCAGTTCCTCCACCCGGTTACACCACGCTACCACAGGAGACCGGGTAGAACCCCATTCGCAACAACTAACTGATGGCAGCAGTGGGTTGCCATCATCTGCAACTTCCTTCGTCGACCTGTGCAACTGGTGGCAACGGTGAGATGCCATCAGCGAACTTCCTCCTTCAACCTTAACAACTGGTGGCAGCGGTGGGATGCCATCAGCGACCTTCCTTCCCATCCCTTACAACTTGTTGGCAGCGGTGAGATGGACTTCACGACGGGGTGCTGTGCTGTGGTGAGTGCTCGGTCTTTGCTATGACTTTCCAGGCTTCATTTCTTCAGTGTGCGTTGATTAGAAGCTGGATTGTGTGTGAGTTAGGGAGATCACCTATTTGTGTGTTAGAGGGATCTCCTACATTTGTGAGAGATGCAGGACCAAAGTACAACGGCAATCATGGAGGTGAAGACACTGCTAAAAGATGGTCTTTTGTACATTTGTGAAGACCTTGGTATTAAGATTAAGGAAGGAATGGGTAGGTCAGAAATTTTAGAACTAATTTTGAAAAGCGCCAGTGTGGAGGATATTGGGTACGCGTTAAAAGCTTTAAAAAGGTTGGAGGAACGAAATCAGAAGCGAGAGAGAGAACGGAAAAGAGAAGAACGGGAGTGAGAGGAACGGAAACGAGAGGAACGCGAAAGAGAGGTACGGGAAAGGGATAGAAAAGAGCGTGATCAAGCACGCGCCTTGGTGCTCGAACAACTCGAACAGAAAATCGAGGCAATGAGGCGGAAGTTTCAGCCATTCGCAAGTGTAGCGCACGAGAAGTGCGAGGTGCAGCCCAGAGCTTTAGAGAAGGATAGCACGTTTAAGGATAGCAGCAGGTTCGATGAAGAACCAAATTTGAGTGCTGCTAAAAATGCTGCGCTGCGTAGAGAGGCCGACAAAGGCCAGAGCGAGTGCGACGAGGTGCTGTGCCAGTTAAATGCTAGCGAAACAGCTAGGATAGCTGTAGAAAAGCTGGTACAGACCTCAACTGTGTCTGTCGCGACGGTGGATCTTGCAAACAATGTGGAAGTAATCAAGAACACAGGAGAAAGCTCAGGAGAAGCAGCCAAAGTAGATAGTGAGGGCAACAACGCGGTTGCAGATAGCTCCCAGGAATGCCAGCGAGATTGTTCAAAGAGCTGCATTGTTCCTTTTTGTGTTAACCTGTCCGCCAGTGCAGTGTGTGAACAGAAATAGGATTCGGTCGAAAATCGTGTAGACTGCGTGGATGAGGCAGCAGACAGGAGCAATGAGAGTGTTAACGAGCTGGAGGTGCGGTTGGGAAGCTCGGAAACGAGTCGCAAAAAGCGGCGTAGACGCAAGAGACGTCGGAGAGCCGCGAGTGAGACAAGCAGCTCTACGCGTGTTGAGAAAGGTTCGAAGCCTATTAGCGCAGCAAGCAGAACAAGGAATTTTGCGTCGGCGTCAAAGTTCATTTGTATGCGTCTGAACTGCGGGACGAAAAAAAAAAGAAACAGCGGGTCATTCGCAAATGAAATCAAATGGGAGGCACCAGGTTAGTTGGGTGCGTGAGTACAAAGTTAACACAGGTGAATCGGCGCGACATGGCAACAGTGTTAGTAAATCGAACTGCCAAAGTAGTGTGGCAGGTGGTGCAGAAGCACCCTTGAGCTGTAGAACGACCGATGACGCAACCCGAGGCCAACTTCCTAGTAGTGGGGGAAAGTTTGGTCGCAAACGTTGCCGCAAGAAAGCGGAGCGACTAAGGAATATAAAAGGTGGCAATCGGCCGGGCAAACGGGACAAGGGTAGGTCATCGGCCAGTTCAACAAGGTCTTTGTGTCGTGCAGTAAGGCACAAGCGGCGAAATGGTAGTCTACAGCGTGCATCCTCGCGATGGAATGTGCGGTGGAGATTTCGGGCTTTGCGTGGGCAAGAGTGTCGAACATGTGCTAGTGAGTGTGAACATGTGAGTGTCGAACAACCAAATACAAAAACTTTTGTATTTGGTTGTTTTATGAAATTAGTCATGAAGTTAAATGTAAAGTTACAACTTAGTAGTGAAGGTGGCAGGAAAAGGCTAGTTTTGAAGGAGTGGGATTACGGTTATATGGGGCCAAATTATGCTTGCCTTTGTGTGCTTTTCTCACACGGCAATTTGTTCCATCTTTGGTAAGCATCTCCACATCCATGATTGTTGTAACTTTGGCGGCACCAAATTGTCTCAAAATTTTAGCGTACAGGTTTTCCTTTTTGTGTTGAGAAGCCTGGAGGGTTTTAAGCGGGTCCAATGTGCTTGACTGCAGCATGGTATTGTGTTGTGTGGTTCGCCTTGCTGTTGTCAATCACTGTGAGCTGGTTTGGGAGTTGGTTTCGAGTTCGCAGCTGGAGGGAGAAAGCCAGGCCATCGTCCTCGTCACCAACCATTCTCTTCGTGCCCAGCGGTTGGGAGCGCTAGCCAGCTGAGATTTTCCGGGCGGCGGAGGAGCTGTTAAGTTTGGCCTGGAAATTCGTCTGGGCACACGCCATGGTGCGTAAGCCGGTCCACTGGAGAGGCTCTCAATCCCTTCGGCACCCAGTCTGCCAGACGCTGTCGAAGATTTGAGTAATTACCCAGACCATGTGACAAGCAAAGGCGAGTTCCTGACTTTCAACTACGGACCCTTTTGTCGTCTCTTCGAGCAGAAGCGGTGACTGATGCCCTCAGCGACTCATCGGGCGACGGGGAAGCTGGCGTGACCGGCGCCAGAGCTGACGGGGGAGCGGTGCTCTTTTAATCCTCAATCAAGTAGCCGACCAGCCGACTGCCTATGCCCGCCAGGCATTGTCCCTGCTCGCCGGAGGATGAGACGTCGTGTCGCCACGACATCCTAAACAGTTCCAAAGAGGACAACAAAGAAAGCATCTTCCTTGAAGAGACCGCGGCGGCCACCGCAAATCACCCCGCTAGTTGAGGGAACCGATCGGCGGACCTTTTTAGGTAGGCTGCCAGGACCGTGGGACCTCTCGACTAGCGGCACACACACGACGAGGAAGAGCCCTGCTGGCGCCACCTTGCAGTGCCGTGTTCACGACTCAATATTGGACGTTCACGTGGACCGTACATGCTCGTCCCCCTCACCTGTTGTGGATGTGTGATTGGTGTTCCACTCGGAGAGGAGGAGCCCGACAGGGCTTAAAACGACGCTGCAGAGTGCTGGACGTCGCTCTGAACCATGTAACGTTCAACCGCCACGCTCGTGGTTTGTGAAACCACTAACCTTTCTTTGCTGTAAATATGTGTAAATAGTGCTATAAACCTGTTTTGTTTTCGTATCCTCTTCTTGTAAGCGTTCAGTTCCTCCACCCGGTTACACCACGCTACCACAGAAGACTGGGTAGAACCCCATTCGAAACAACTGATGGCAGCGGTGGGTTGCCATCATCTGCAACTTCCTTTGTCGACCTGTACAACTGGTGGCAGCAGTGGGATGCCATCAGCGACCTTCCTTCCCATCCCTTACAGCCGGTTTCGTTGCCGCCATGCCCACTGGCGATGCCCGGTGGTCGTCCGTACTTTATAGTGCTTCGGTCCGTCACGTGATGGCACATCATCGACGTGGTCATCCATGTCGGCGCAAGCGCAGCTCTGCAGTGCAGCGATGAGTCAGCGATGATGCAGTGTGTAAATCCCTCGCTATCAGTATACAAGGTCCCGTCAGGCACGCCGATGCCGTTAGCACATGCCACCCCAGGATGGATAGCGGATAACATCAGCCGCGCCGTAAAAAGGACCTGCAGCACGAAGCAAAAGGGGTTGCTGAGCATGGTGCCGGTTTCGCTGCTGCCATGCTCACTGTCCATCTATCCATCAAATTAGTATTAAAAGTGTTACTTGACCACGTGTTGAACTGAGGCACTAGAAATGCAGCGTAACGGCGAGCGATGCATACATTTGTTTATGTAATGGAGTAAATCGTCTACTCTATCCACGGATTGAACGAGATGATTCTGGGAGGAAAAAGCGTTAAGCACAGCAGGCCTGGCCGCGAGGCGATTCGGTCCGAGCGGCACGCGATGGTAAATACATGGAGGAAGGTAAAATAGGTGACGACGACTTTGAAGAAAACGCCCCTAAGCTGGTTGGTTCATAATCATGAGATGCGAGGAGAAAGTACACGAGACCATGGTAGGGCTAAATACTCAACGAAGGAGGTCGGGACCACCCAAAAGGGCGCGTCACAAAGTGCGACAAATTTTACGAGTACATTTTCCAACGAGCAGTGCACGTAGTCAGCTGAAGTACCACATTAAGGTGCTGCAGCAGTAAAGAAACAATAAATTTGTCTGGACTGCTATCAGATTTCGACAGTACGCCGCTCCACACCGTCCATCGCTTTTGGTTGTGCGTTGTATGGTATCGGATAAAAGTTACTGACTGGACGCTTCAGAACAAATTCGGGACATGCAGTTGCTCCGACGAGGACTCTGGACGCTGCATGACGATAGTTATAGCGCGAGAACAGAACGAAGACACAGATCGTCATAACTATGACTGTAACTATAACTGTAATGTCGTACCAACTAGCCCAAGCTGCCACACTTCTAAGGTGCATGAAAAATCTGGACAATTCCGCAAAATCCGGGACGGTTAATCGTCCCGGATTTTGTTTTTGTGCGGTCCTTCTCATTATTCTTGTATCTGTGCTTTGCATGCCTGTAAATGGCTGTACTGCTGGTCTGTCCATGTGAGCAGGGATCTGTGTGCTTGGAACAGTTCGCTGACCAAGACTACTAACAAAGTCATATGCCTTAAAGCACTTACAAGAATCACATGTCTTTGTCCACTTCAAAGAGTATTATATGAAACAAAGTCTGATTTAGCAGTCTCAGATAAGCCTGTTTGTGCAGCTGTTATGCTAGATACACTGTTGTCCTCTATGAAAGGGAACCCGTGAATGCGTGGCTTGTTTTCTATGCCGGTTGCCTACAGCGCTTTCAAGTGACAACTCGAGAAAATGTGTGCTTTTGGCATTGTCTATTTGCAAACAAAATAAAGAGTAATGGCTATTAGACAAGCACTGCTAAATTACTTTCTCGCTCTGGCCTTGCAGTGGGCGACGTTGCCATGAGTAGACCTACATTCTTTAGCCGTCAGATGATGGCACTGTGGGCAGCTGCCACAGAGCGCAAGCAATGCACTCGCATGTTACATTTCATATAGAACAACAGTGTTCATATGTTTACCTTAGGACAGTCATCAAGGTGCAAAGGTGAGGACTATCTGCCAAAACACTGTTAAATTTAGCATTTTGTCATCATGAAATCAAGAGTTAGACGAAAACTCGTCTGGATGGGAGTACTCATGGTCAAGGTAAAATGAATATGCCAACCGAAAATGAAAAGATGTTTAGGCTCCCGCATGGTGGGAGCCAAAACGTATAGATTTTGAAGAAGGCCCCCGTATGAGAGTCAAGATGCCTTTTGATTATTAAGCTCATTTCGTATTTGGTCGGAGCATTCGTTTTACCTCTCAACATTCAAACATCATGCGTACAATTATTCTAAATGCACTAATATCTCATGCTATTTTTTTAGAATTTTAAGGACACAAAAAATGCTTCCGTTTTCTCAAGTATTAACAGCCCAAAGTACCTCTCTTTGGCAAGGCAGTACCTGATGATTAGCACTTATTTAGAATGAATAGTTTCTAAGATGTAGTGGTGTGCCATCTATTGCACTGCAGTGCTGAGCTGGAAAAGACTCTTGTTCTTCACTAGCTTTAGAATTTCCTACTGCCACGTAGCGTATTGTTCACAGTTTTCACGCGAAGCGCTAATTTGCGGTACGACCACCACATTTATATTTTCGTAGCAGGATCAATGCTATCCCGACGTGCCTTAAATGGCGTTCTGTTGGCAAGGCATCACTCTGAGATAAAGATTGCGACCAAAGTTTTTAGATACTGTCAGTTGAGTAAGCGCGCGTGGTTGCAGCGGCGAGGAGCGGCCCCCTCCCATATCCGGCGCAGCAGCGGCGGTGCTGTCGCTTTGGGATTATTGGCGAAGGAGCGTCGTCTGCTACCTCTGTATGCGAAACAGCGGGAAATTCGTTTTCAAATACGCGAATTGTAGTTAAAGCAGCTTGATGAGGGCCAAATGAGTACTACGTAGTGATAAATAAGGGCCGCACCTATACCTAAGAAATGTATGATTATTTCTTTGCCTGCAATGACTCAGTGGTGTGGCCAGTGGGTGGCACATCGAGCAAATGCCGTTATCCCCCCCCCCCCCACAAAAAAATCTTTTTGCTTTTGTTTACTGAGCAAAAAGTGACACTCTTCAGACCAAGATCGTGCCCCTACCCCCCGAAAAACAATTCTGGCTGCGCCTCTGCAATAAATGACGTTCATCTGCGCCTTCAGGTAGTGAACGATTCTAAGCGAACGACCCTGTCGTAATGCTCATCATATAAATTGCGTGTTTGAATATATTTAGAAACGGATGTGCTTTTTTTTCTTTTTTGAACAGCTAACGAAAAATAGACAGGCCACATGGGCAGTTTTGCCCGAATCAGCGCCACAATCATGCTGTGCTTTATATCAGTGAGCTTGCAAGCTTCACGCTGGCACAGCTGACATAAATGGTATAAATTTTATGTGAAGATGCATTTCATACACAAACTCCTTGGATTGTAGCTAAAATTGTCCGAGGAGTTAGAAGAAGGGCTTCCAAAGTTATGGTAGACTAATTTAAGAAAAACTAGAACACAGTGCAATGGATGACATACAGCCAGTGTTTAAATACAGCCAGTATTTAAATAACTTTTATTTGGAAAAGCTCTTTCACATTTTGTATTTCACACGTGATGCGACGATCAAGCATGCTTGAGTGAATTAGCAGTAGGATAGCAAACATGCGGCCTTGCTGCGCGCCGGGCTGTCAAAGTAGAGACGCCTCCGAGGAAAACATCTGCGATCGGCGGCACTTCTTCGAACTCCAAATAACCGTGCAGTTCCAAGGCCTGAACAGCTGCTATTCTACGAGAAGCCTTCCGGTTATAGTAAAGACCTACATTTCGAATATGAGGATCTCAAGGCCTGGACAGCTGTTATTCTACGAGAAGCCTTCAGGCTATAGTCTAGACCTGCATTTCGAATACGAGGACCTAACCCCTCGCTGCGAGCACATAGGTGGAAACGTCAAAATTCAATGTGGCACTTGGCACTTGAGCCCGGTGCTGTTTCTCGAATTTTCCTGAACATTCCTGCACACTTGTCTAAATCAGCGGCATTAAAGCGCGAAAGGGAACCCCCGAAACTAGAAGAAACCGCGAAGTTTCAGGGCCGTGTGTCAACCGCTGGTGGCGATGTGTCTGACGTTAACATGGAGTACTGCTATGTTGACGAAGCTACTGGCGTCCCCTCTGATTCAGAGTTATGTCCAGAGGTAGCTGCTTGGTTGCCTGCAGTACAAGACCGACGAAAGTTTCAATCCAGGAATGTCGAGCTTACCCAAGGAGTTCTTTTTTTTTTCAAAGTTGTTGAAAACAAAGGTATTGTCGAAATGGACAAGGCAGTGGTGGTAGCAAAAGACTTCACATTTGTCCTCAGTTGTAAGGGGAAGCTTGTTCTCTTGTGTGCATACAGCAAACATGGTTTGGGAAGCCAGCTGAAACTGACGAGCTTGCAGATGGTATCAACTTTTCTCAGTTATGTTCATCAACTGAAAATATACACGGGCTGTCATAGCAGCTGATTCCTTTAGAATTTGACCACAGCATCAACCCCGATGATCCAAGACGTGTGGAGGATCACTTTCGGACTGTCCCGGAAAGACTTATGCCCACCATGCAAGAACACAAGAAAGAATCGGCAAGCTCAATAGAAAAAAAAAGAGAAATCTACAAAACCAACGAAGCTTCACCATAAATTAAGCTCGACTACTAAAAACTAAAAAAAGACGGTCAATAGGGCCACAGTGTAGGAAAAACGTGTAGAACAACATTCGGAAAATGAAAACACGTCTTTCCAAAGGTTCTACGAGTCTGGTGGGCTAACTGATAACCGGCCTCTCTCCAGCACAACTGATATTCCCGACCTCTTTGAACCGAAATTCGCAAAGTATTCCCTTGATAATTAATTTGTTTAAGGCGCAACGACGTTGGCAGAGGCAGTATGTTGACCTTTCACATCTACCTATATAAGCAGCAGCAGGGCTCGATATTTTAAGGAGCAGACAAGTAATCAGCCACTCGGTTTCGTAGCACAACCATCTAGCTGACATTGCTTTGAAGCTTTCAGCGCAGCACAAATAGCGACTTTGAAAAAAAAAAAAAAAACTTCCAGGATAAGCTCGGCCATCCAGAATTAGAACATTGTTTGGTCTTGTAATATAGGGAATTAAATTGCTAGCTTTGTAAACAACTCAGGATCGGAGGGGACGCCACTAACTTCGTCAACATCGCCGTTTTCCATGTTAACTTCGACACATAGCCACCACTTGCGGACACACGGCCTTCGAAATTCGCGGTTTCTCTAAGTATCGGTGGTTTCATTTTGCTCCTTGATGCTGCTGGCTTAGACAAGTGTGCAGGAATATTCGGAAAAATTCGAGGTATCGCACCGGGCTTAGGTGTCCACATATACCACATGGAAGTTTCACGTTTCCCTTTACGATGTGCTCGCAGCAAGTGGTTAGGTCTTCGGATTCGGCATGTAGGTCGGAAATGTATGGCTCGACTGTCACCAGGAAGGCTTTTCGTGGAATAGCAGCTGTTTATGTTTTGAGAACTGCAGGGTAATTTCGGGGGTTTGAAGAAGTGCCGCCGATCGCGTGTTTTCCTCAGAGGCATAGCCACTTAAACAGCCCGGCGCGCAGCAGGTCGGTATGTTTACTATGTTAAACTGCTAATTGAATGAATCATGCTTGATTGTCGTGCAGCATGTTAAGTACTATTGCGATGACCGACATCTAACTGTCTCTTCAAGCTCCCGCCACTGTGGTCTGAGCAAGCAAACTAAAAAAAAAAAAAAAAAAAAAAAAACACGCTGCCACGGGACCGCGGGCTCTTCGGAGAGGATACGAATTGGAGCAGCCTTCAGAGCGAGCTTTTTCAACTAACAGTATGAAAAACGTTGATTGCGTGTATAAAGAAGCCCTTTGTGATTTCTCAATGTTAATGTAACCACATCTACTTAATAGTTCTTCTTCAAGCACCCAGTCGTGTTATCATACTTATCAAACACAAAAAGTGACCGTCGTCATTACAAGTTGTTGCAAAAGGTTATCACACGACAGTGTCACCCTGCGATGTTATAAAGTCAAATAACGCACGTGCCATTGAAGTGTCAAACCCAATCGAGATGCAGAAAGCATCGGCAGGTGGGATGGGGAATCAACGCAGAAGACCACTTTCGAGTCCCAGTCATGTCCAAGTTGTCTTAAGCAGACGCACAGGGAACCACGCAGCTTCCATGCTCGTAGTCTGGCACAAAGTGCACATTTCGTCACAGACTGGTGAAACAGTACGTTACTCTATGGGTGAAGTACGTTGAATGGCCCGCGTAGTGAAACAAAACGTTGTTGAGAAATATTGATAAGCATGTTTCAAAATATAAGTGCACTAAAGCTTCTTTTTTTGTTTTTTGAGACAAAATGCAAAGCACTGCGAGAGGCAGAGATCACCAAGTTAATGTCCACGGAACAAGTAACGCGTAGCATAAACTATATTCTCACGTTTGACGAATGTAAAAATTATTTTGACAACACTGCGTTTGCAAAACGTTGGCAACGCTGGCAAAATGCATTAAAGTATGGCAACACTGCGCAAAAAATTTGGCAATTATGTTTATTTTTGGCTAAATTTGGTACATTATAATAACATTCTGGCAACGTGTTTGTTTTGTCTTTGTTATTTTTAGGAAAGTCTCAAACTTAAAAACGTTCAGTTACATGTTTTTATTTAAATACAACACTTTAGTGCATATTTTAAAACTTAACGTACCTCTGAACTTTTTTATTATGGGCACAGTTTTATTGTTTTGCTGGCGTAGTTGTCCTGGTCTGGCAACCCACTGCCGCGAGCCCGCGACCGCGTTTTTATTGGATCATCATGTTTGGAAACAAACAAAGAGAAAAATAAAAACAAAGAAAAGCATCGGCGGCAGCGTGAGCCGTGAAAACAGAACCATGTGTACGAGGTGAGACAATATAGGCCTTAGGAGGTGATCAATACGTGAAGTTCTGATAAGCCGCCGAGAACTCTGGACTCTGGCAACTGGTGTGACACTATCCGAAGCTGTGTGGGAAAACGTCCGATTGTCGGGAACGTAGACGGTGAACCCCCCGGAGGCGTGCGAGAAGCTTGAACGCGCTAGGATAAAGTCTGAAAGCTAGGATGAAACTAAAGTACCCCTCGACATCGCATGCAGAGACGTCAAAGCTCACTTCGTCGATGTCGTGAAAATGCAGCAAGTATTTGGCGACGAACAGGATCACTGTAAGCACAGATCATTTCCGTGATCCTTGCAGCATGCGAGTTTGTAAGCATGCCTGTACGTTACGCCATTGCAGGTTCTACTTCGCCTATACGAAAAAACCTTTATCCCCTCGATAGTGCTCCGGCGAAAGGTGTCAGCTGGGAATGGCGGACGAACAGCGGAAAGTGGTACCCTTAGAGCGTGCATCTTTCTTGTCTCATTGAAAAAGGCAAGGCGCACGTATGTAACTTCATTTTTCAAGTTGCGTTGTTGCATGTAATGGTCAATCTCAAAATGCCCTTAGTGTCCCCTTACAACAGCACGGCTAAAAATCGGCATGCCCCGCCGCGGTGGTCAAGTGCTTACGGTACTCGGCTGCTGACCCGCAGGTCGCGGGGTCGAATCCCAGTTTCGGCGGCTGCATTTTTGATGGAGGCGAAAACGCTGTAGGCCCGTGTGCTCAGATTTAGGTGCACGTTAAAGAACCCCAGGTGGTCGAAATTTCCAGAGCCCTCCACTACGGCGTCTCTCATAATCATATGGTGGTTTTGGGACGTTTAACCTCACATATCTATCCAAAAATTCAGTGTGGGCTCGGGTCACCGTAATTGCTAGTACCTATGGAAAAAAAAAGTGTTCTTTTAACTGGTTATAACTTGTTTCTATGTTGTTCGTTTCAGCTACCATATTACGAATTGCTCATTAGTCGTTCTGAAAGGCATATAAAAGTGTTTATTATAAACTTATACCCGTGCCACGTTGACACAGGAAATGATATTTGGTAGTGAAGGCATTCAGTTCCCGAATGACATTTTTTGGGGCGGAGTTGCTAATCTTCCAAAATGAATGACATTCGACTTGGATGTTGTCAATCGCACCATCTTCTGTAGTTAGCAATTGTAGAGTAGTAGTAGAAAAGTAAATGTGCGTTCACACACTACATATACCTCTGAGAAGAAATAAATGCAGAGATAAGCATATTATACTGTCGTTAGATTTAGTTCAGTACTTTGTTTCACGACATTGTAACCGACCGTGTAGCAACCTAAGCCAAAGCTAGTCAGATCCGCAGAGTAAAAAAAATGGCACCTGTCGCATTTATTTTACAGCGTCTACCAGCTGCTAATAAGTTTTTAAGCACTTGTTTAAGTGGTCAGTGTGAATAAGAGAAGCAAAACGTTTCCTTTCAGCCGAATAAAATGTCGTTGTATATTACTTCATCAGCTTTGCCGTCGAGAGTACGCATTTCTCAGTCAAATGGTGAAGGCAGTCCTGTGAGATATAGCCATTAATATTACATTCAAAATAAGTTTCTCACAGTGTCACAGTAAATTTGGCACTGTATAATGAGCATCCAAAATACACATTTCCCAATCTGGCGACTCAAAAATGATAAACAAAAAAAAGACCTCTCAGACTCGATAATTGCTGTTGAAAACAAACATAGTTTATACAAGAAGTGACATTAGGTGAAATTTGGGGCCCTCTGGCATTCCTAAAGTCTTTTTCTGGAATAATAGTACATTGCCCCCTGACATGAACTTTCCAGTGGTGTGTCTCCTAGTTCACTGCCCCTAAAAAGATTTAAGAGCTAGTCTCGCACTGGTTTATCGCTGAAATATTTTTTGAAAGCCTGTCTTTGTATCTGGTTGAGCTGTCAGCATATCAGAAATAGGAGACACCTTAAAAAATATGCGCATGGTTGCATCCCAGTTTCCACTTTCACGCACTGTCATATGATACAGTAAATACCACGAGTAAGCGAGTAGGCTGTTACTGGCACCATAACGCGAGCATGACTCGAAAAAATGTACACGGGAAACTTTCTCGTTCTGTCTTCGTGATTCAAACAATTTGCACGCTCCTACTATGAAATAAGAAAAGGACCAAAGAGATAACAGTGGAAACAAGCACCTACACGGTGATCAAAGCATGCACAGGACAGTTTGCTGATAAAGATGAGAGTTCTACAAGACAGCGCACGATGCATTCGCACTTTCTTTCCAGGTTAAACTAATCGAACATGCGTGAATGTTTCACAGCATCGACGCAATAACACATCGTTACAGGCAAGCAAACGAGTGGCATAATAACATTTTTGCACCATTTCACCACAAAACACCCCAACATATTTTGCTTACATAAGCAGCATGTCATCGTGCGCGCTTCTTCGTACATATTAGAAGCAGCGGATGCAGTCATTTGCTAACGGCAAACGTTGACAATAAGTGTCAACAAAGGGGCATTACGGCTCTGGCCAGCGGTCTCACAGTCATGAGAGCTCACGAAACAAGAAGCCTGAACCGTTTTGCCTCCGAAGTGACCTTCGCATGTTTGTGTACTCGATTGACCGGCGCGAAACAAATTGCAAACACCTCTTAGCACACGAAATACCGATGACGACGGATGGGACACGGAATGTGCTTCTTGCCGGCTTTCGTTTGTTCCACTTCACAGGAGGAAGGCATATTCATATACAAGGTTGTCTGTGATCAAAGTTTTTCATAGTTTTTCACCTCGCCACAGCTTGTCACAACTTCAAACGGACTGTGAATGGTAAAATAAAAAGCGCCGTGGCAGCCGTGACGTTTTGGTGACGCGCACTTGCAGTTGTTGTTTTTTTTTTCATTCTGACGTACTGAACTTCGTCTCAAATGGTGCAGTATGTGTAGAAAATGAGTCTGTGAGACGACCTGAAAGGTTTTGATCTGTTTGGGGTCAGATATGATAATATGCGACGATGCGAACGTGTCGCAAGTGGTCGGCGTCATATGTTTTGGCACTCTCTCTGTTGGAAAAACATAAGAATGTTTTTACCCATTCAAGCAGGCCAAGCAAGTGCTGGTACCCTTTGAAGATACAATAATTTTTTTTCCTGAACTGTAACATTCAAGGTTATTTTTTCACTCGCGGTTTAAGCTCTCGCAGCGACTATCGTCCGTATATGCGATCACATGTCTTGGCGATCACTACATTTGTTTGTTGCTCACAAGCTGTTGTCTATCTTTTGGTGCATTTTTAATAAACCCTTATTACTCGCTCGTTCATCGCCCATGGGAGTGGACGAAATTGGAAGTGGTAGTGCTGGTACACAAAAATCGATGGTGCAGTTTACATGTCAGAACGCTTCTTTTTCTTTCTTTTTCTTAGAGTCGTGGGGTTCGATTGGATTAAGGCAGCGATAAAGTGAATATAGTTCTCAGCGTGCTTGCACATACCAAAGCTGTAACGTGTGTGCTAAATAAAGTTTGTTGTGTTTTAGAGATCCAGCGTTGCCGCCGCTCTTTCTCATTTAAAAATTGATGTTTGGGTGGTACCCCTCTAGAGTACCAACGTTTCCTGTGTGTGTGTGTGTGTGTTTGGCACCTTTCTGCGCATTCGACAGCCATAGCCATCCTACTGCCCGTATTTTTGCCAGGTGCACGCTGCCGCTGGCGTGCACCTGGCAAAATGATTGGCGGCGGCGCACGGCCACTTTTCGTCGGCGGTGTGGAAACCGAAACCACAATTTCAAGAAAAAAAAACTACTTTACTGTGTTTGTTCTGCTTATTTAGTTGAAATTCAGTACTCTTAACAGTAATGCCTGAGAGAACAGCATGGAGATGTAATAGGACTGGCAAACGCTTCGTAAATGATTTGTTTTCCAGCATACATATTCAATATAGGCTCTTTCAGCGCGTGCCGTTTGTTTACATAGCTAATTAACACTGTATCACAAAAAATTCATTTCTTTTTATTCTCACAGCAATGCCATTATATCTGCTAGGTATTATGCCTTATTAACTAACACATTGTTTTGTTGTTACTTTCAAGTAACTGCTAATCTTTTATTTATTATAAAAAGTACGACTTGCCTCTGTAATGCCTTCCTGCCTTGAGGCTAGAATAATGAAGGAGCTTCTTTTCAATGGGAAAATAGGGGCAAGTAGAACTCGCAATCTTTGTACGGAATGTATTGCTTTTTTTTTGCTAGTAAAAGACAGGTGGGCAATTGATGTAGGTCACAATAGCATGTAGTGATTCATGAAACACACGAGAAAGGCACCAATTCGTCTCCCATCAGGGGACACTGCTCAGTGACTTATGATGCACGTGCTACAACGCAGCGAATACAAAAATAATGAAATGAGTATAGGACTCCATGCGGTTTTTTTTGTTTCCATTTTTAAAGACTCCATTCTTGTAAGACGCGAGGGGGTGCAGGGGGGGGGGGGGGTGGAGTGGAGAGCAGGGCTTGAGTCTCGTTTATTTGTGAGACCCCTTTTTATCTACATACCAGCCTATACTCCCTCCCCCTTTCTTTCTCTTAAAAGGAGTACTGAAACGAAACAAAATTTTGAAAGTGAAATGACCTGTGAAACAGATTTGTGTAGATACACACATCATCTATGAAATGTAAATAAATATTCTCACCCAGAACACATTCAAAATTAATTTTGAATCACGTGGCGCCCTACGGCATACTGATTATGCCTTCGTCATTCGGGTAAACAAAAAACCACAGCCCTTGTCACGAGTTTTGTGTTGGCTGCTCCTGGCGAACCATTTCAACGGAAAGAGGGGCAGACTTGTACGGGAATACAAAGGCTGGTGTTTGAGCTTCTTATGTGATTCTTAAATGAGAAGCAGGTAAAAGTGATCCTCGTAACTGTCTCTCGTGGGAGTACACCTAAGCAGTAGCTCACGAGGGATGGGGGTAAGGAGGGATTAAAAGGATAGGACTAAAAGGTATTGAGATATAGAGAGGGTGGAAGGCGAGAGCATGGTGCAGGGACAGCGACATCCAGAAGTAAGGAGAAGATAGGAAATATGGACACGGTCGCAGAAGTCCGAGGACGGGGCACCACTCAGCGAGAGCTGTTGTCGGGGTCAGGAGATAGTGTAGGGCGACCCAGTCGGCCAGAGCTGCGCTGTCATAGGAGATTGCGGGGGCACAGCCGGTCGGCACGAAAAACAGTGAGCGAGCCCGGTGTTTGAGCTTCAGCGGCGTTTTTCGAAGGGGTGACGCATATTCAACTGCCGGAGAGGTGATCACAGGAGCGCCCACAAAACGTTCGTTGAAAAGACTTATCGACATGGTGATTCACGTGCATGCGGTTTTGTGCATCCACCTAGCCAGCTGTAGCTTTGCACGGAAACCTAGGATTCCTTCTCCATGCGAAAAACCCTCTGGGTCCCGCCTCACTCGGCACTCTGTGGAACCAAGACTTCAACAATTAACATCGCGCGCTCGAGCAAACGAGCTTTCCGGCCATGCATGGGTTGCAAAAAAAAAGCGTCATTTTTTGTGTAAGTGCTTCTTTGCTCATAAAGTCCAAAGAATAGGAGCCATTTATGGCGTGCATCAGTCTTATCTTCTATCACATTGTGTTAGGGATAGGGGGGGGGGGGGAATAGGGCGTAATGTACGACTGCTGGAAGTGGGGATGGTCGTAAATTAAATGGTTGCCACAAAGGCTTTAGCAACGCTTCATTGCACCAAAATCATCTGTTTTCATCTTACTGTGCTGTGTTAATGCCTTCTCATCACCCCCTGCTAAGCTTTGTTTTATGCTTGCAAGCTGTGGGTGAGGCGAGTTTTAGCTAATCCCACTAGCCTCTCAGATCAGTTACTGCAAGCTTCCTCTGAAAAGCAACCATACACATACAAAAATGTTTTAAATCACCCTTCTCGGGCAAGAATAAGTAAATATAAACAAACGTGAAAACTCCAATCAAAATAACCAATCATCCAATCACCACTCGTCATCACAGCGGTGGAAGGGAGAAAATAATCAGTGACCTCGGCACGAACGGTTATTTACAAAGACGTTTATTCGTAGAGCCCTCCACATAAGAGAAAAGAAGGGGAAAATGTGACACCAACTGCGCCGCAACAATGCCACGTGTGTATCCTCTACATTGTGGGTGCCAGCAAGTTAA
The DNA here is from genome assembly GCF_043290135.1 of Rhipicephalus microplus. Taxonomy (NCBI): domain Eukaryota; kingdom Metazoa; phylum Arthropoda; class Arachnida; order Ixodida; family Ixodidae; genus Rhipicephalus; species Rhipicephalus microplus. The sequence continues at coordinate 40,643,235 of NC_134710.1, read as the reverse complement.
AAAGGCTGGTGTCGACGTTGCCACAAGCCTTCGACCACCATCGGCAGTTTCATCCGCTGGCCCAAAGACCTTGCACCTGTGGGAAGCGCGCAGGGTGTCCTGTGCATGATCGCAAGCGCCGGCTAAAGAAAGAACTTCCATGAAAAAAATGTGGCAGCACAGGAAGGACTTCCGTCAAATGAACAGTGAATGGAGCGCAGAGGAAGAACATTGTAAGCGGGTTGGCCATCATACCAGTCCCGACAGCACGGTGGTCTTCTAAACAGAAAGAAGCCTTCGCCGGTGGCTCCCCTTTGAATCCTGGCACAGTCAGCAGACAGTGAAAGACAACAACAACACCACTGAAGATACTGCCCTCCCTTTACTTCCAGGGCTTGGAACGAGTCGTAATACGCCTCCTCACCACTGAAGAAAAAAAGACGGTCAGGCTTCAAAACATCCGGTTTCTTAATATAAATATTGGCTGGAGTTTTCTGTTTTTTCATTTTTCTGCTATCCCAAGCAAGCAGACTTCTGCCGAATGCTCACCTTTGAAATAATACAGATATCTGTGCTGCACGTCCTAAACCCGGAGAGTAGAGCTCACTGCTGCGTTTTGTAGCCTGTCTGCATTGCTTGGGGCGTACAAAGAACGCAAAAGCTCAGGTATGAGTAACTTGAGCCTGGGAAAAGCCTGCGTCGTCAAGCTTTTCTCACAATGGACTGCGCGAACACAATGACGGGTGAGGAACCGCCGAAATCGCTTCTGCGTGTCAAATCTGACTATGATTGGAAAAGAGTTTGAATAAGAAAAATACAAAAGAAAAAAAAAAAACGGGCGCTGCTTTGCTGTGTCGATATGGGGTCCTGAACTCTAGGCGTGCTGACAAAATGTTTAGAACCTCCTCAAGTTCTCACGGGCTCACAAAAATCTGTCAGCATTACAGTTTGAAGGAATTTTTTTTTTGCCAGTGAGTAAGTGTCGCTTATGGCAGGAGCGGTGTGTTAATTCCTGTCCCCTTCATCCTTGGAATCTACTCGGAAAGTTTTCAGTATCACATTGCAGGAAATGATATAAAAGCTGACAGCATGTGCTCTCACTACAATTAAAAAACTTGAAATTCGTCAAAATGTAAACTTTTTTGTGCAAAACAATACATTGAAAGGTCATTCACAAGCGCTCGTCCCGTCTCTCTCGATCTTGTGAATATTTTGTTTTACGCTCCATAATTTTCCAATCGCCACAATTATTCATGCAAAAACAGAAGTGGCGTCTGAGGACAAGCCGTTCCATTCAGGAAAGAGTGTAGGGGCGCTTGATGCTCGCGAATCGTGCTGCTCTGTTGCCTTGGAAGCCGCATGATTCACGAAGGTGGAATACATTGCTCATTCTCCTTTCATGTGGTACATAACTGTAGATTAAACTCAATGTAAATCACGGTGTTACGTAATGAAATGCCCGGGAGTTGCACATGTGCCAGAACATGCTGTACAACCCACTTTCACGCCCTCTTAAAGCCATTTTCATATATTTCGAACAATTGTGAATTATGCTATATATGCAATAATGGAGTTACGGATAATTATTCAGTTTTTTCTTTCATTATTATCGCAATACGATGTGCGTTCTGCTCTGAGAAGAGATCATACTAGTTTTGTAGCATGCATTATACTTTGTCATAGTCTGCAAGCGGCGTACTCTATAAACGCATTAGCTATTAGCATTAAAGTTGAAGCCAGTGCAATGCATGTAATCACTATAACATCACCAAAAATTATGGTTTTTTTTTTAGGAGAAACTCCGAACATCTTGTTGGAAATTCTAACTTCAAATTGTGAAGTCACGTCGACGCAAACGGCATTAGCTCCATGACACTGCAAACAAATTTACAAATAACTATGCACCTTGGAAGTAGGCAGTGTACATTAGCTTCTTAGTCATGTTAGCATTTTAATGTTGATATCTCATCTCAGTGGTGCAGTTTATGTCGCCATTTCATTCTGTGCCTTTAAGTTAAGGTTATCATTTTTATTCGAAGATATGAGTAAGTGCTTTTTATCAAGGCCTTACACTGGAATGAGTTCCAAGGGTGTGGGGAAATAGATTTACAATTTTGAAAATCAATTCTGTGGCTTAAGTATAACTCAGCCGGACTCACTCAGACTCTCACGCCTCAATCAGAGTTTTTCAATTCCTCTGATAAACTCATCAATGAGTTTGCCGACTTATAATCCGAACACACCTCTCGTTCACGTCACGCGTGTATGAAGACCTTTTCTGTGCGTCCATGTTATTGAAATATGGGAGAATGGGGAAGGATGGAAGAGTGGTTGCTATGCCCACATGAAGATAATAGGGATGATTTTTACCGATCTACGTAAGAAGAGACCAACGAAAAACATGAATGCAGCGTAAGAACCATGAAGGGCAAGTGCTGCACTTAAACCTAAATGTTATTAAAGAAAGCCCCTATAAAAATTAACCAGAAGCACATGCTTAAAAAGGCTATCTAAACCACAGTTGAACAATTAACCGTAAATTTTTTCCAACAAAAGTTTCAAAGTGGTATGTAGCAGCCGATATCCGTGAAACACCAAAATATCAACGCAAAGTTTATCTGCGAAGATAGCTGGGGGATCACTCACACATGACACTTCGCTCTGTTTTTATTGAGAAGGCATCACGAGTTTCGCGTTCAATATTTTTTTTTTTCGCTTTGCCAATGACATTCAATGATTTGAAAAAAAATTTCTTTGTCATGCGGCCGTGTCGACAGAGATCAGACGGTTCAAGGCTTAGTGACAACTATAGATATATGCAGTGTGAACATCCTCCAGGCACAAAACCGACTTCTTCGCTAGTCCCTGCGTCCCCAATATATCAGTGTCATCGGCAAAGGAAAAAATAGATTGAACGTGAAGATTTCGAAGCCTTAAAAAAAAGTGCAAAGTGCAACGCATGTATAAGTGATCCTTCAGTTGTCCTCACAAATATATAAGGGATTTGCGTTGCTAGATAGCGGGTGCAGAGGGCGGTGATTATGGAAGTGTGCTGTTTGTACCATTTTGACGCACTTCTTGTCATTGTAGTGTTAGGTGTGCAGCTGTGGAACGCCTCAGCCTATTTTTCATTAATGCGCTTCTGGTACATAAGTTTGTGGACTTTCCATCATAAGCATTTCGCTCGATGTCCTCTCAGGTTGAGCTCGTTAATTTGTTCTTCAAAAAATATTATAAACCAACTCGCCGAGCAAGCTACCTATGTGGTTTCCTTTTTGAAGCATGGTTGTGACAAATCGGCATCTATAGTTAATTGAATCAAGTTTGAGATAAAAACTGGTGAAGGAAAGATAGAATACTTGATTTGATAGCGCGACGTGGAGCATCGCACGGTGTGCAGGACAAAGCACGTTGAAAATACAAGCCCACGCTTCAGTGTTTTGTCCGCATTCATCTTCTGTGCGTTACTTTACAGTTCACACAAACTTAATTTATGGTGATCACCATTTCGTCCAATATTGTTGATCTTGCTCAACCTGCCCATACAAAGGGGATCGTTTTTGCTTGATAGAGCATTTCGTAACTCCGAACGTCTTGTTGGAAATTCTAACTTCAAATTGTGAAATCACGTCGACGCAAACGGCATTAGCTCCATGACACTGCAAACAAACTTACAAATAACTATGCACCTTGGAAGTAGGCATTAGCTTGGAAGTAGGCATTGGAAGTGTACATTAGCTTCTTAGTCATGTTAGCATTTTAATGTTGATCGTTTTTGCTTGATAGAGCATTTCGTATAACAGTCATTTTACCTTTCTTTGTTCATTAAAAGCCTTGCATGTGGCCCAGTTTCTGAACTGATTTTTCTTGTTGTAAATATGCCCTAAACAGCTAGCCGTTCCTCAGTTATAACAATATCTTCTATACACATCGCGCTTCTACCCTGCTCGTCCCCAGTACTCGTCCCCCACCCTTCGCATTTCAACTTCTTTGTTCTTTGACTCGCTTGCACAGTCATAATTATGAATATTCCAGTACTGACTTTCCACACCTTTTATCATTATTCACAGCCCGCCTCACATATTACATATTCTCCTCAGCTTGAGTATGTTGACAGTCATCGCCAAACACCACCGTTGGCGCTATCACTGACCGGGATTCACTGAAATGCAGTGAACTCAAAAGTATCTTAAAGTTCACATTTAAATCTAATCCAACATGATTAGCCCTCGACAAGTTGTTTTTTTTGTTGTCCACTTATTGAAATGGCCGGTGAACAAATTTCGATGCGTTTGCGAAGTAGACAGAATTAAGGCCAGACTGGTGACAGAAGGTGCAAAATAAACGTAGGTTAGCTGAAAAAAAATTACCATTTAAATGGCACGTCGGCGGCGGCGGCGTAGCGAAAACTGTCGGCGGCGGTGTGCCGACCCTCCAGCACACACCTCTAGCTACAACGCGTGCCTCTGTGTCGCACTAAAGTGTATATACTAGAAGTACAGTGAACTAGATATCTAGTTTACTATACTTCTAGTCCGTTGTAGCCGCGCTTAGGCTCTCTCATCCACGTGTGACTGCTGTGTCTTTCACGACAGCACGAGCAGCACCGGAGCATATCTGCATGGTAGCGTACATTTGTGTGAAACGTTGGGGGGTGTAAATCAATTTGCAAAAACAGTCTTCATTACATTGCAGGCTAATGGACCTTGGCCGGACCGTGTATCACTCCAAAATTTGTTAAGGCCGTGATCGTATCAACGGGGTTATACTGTAGTTTGAAATGTAAGAATGAAATAAGGTGAGGGACACAGGGGTAAACTCTGTCGTTAAACCGCAGATTGCCGGGGCCTTTGGTGTCCCTTCACCATTGACACTAATTATCTGTCACGGTTAATGTTAGCCATGCATGATTCTTCGGGTTGCTAGCCTACTTCCTGCAGGTGTTGTGACAAATGAAAAAACAAAACAGCCAGTATAGTAGAACCTTAATTATACGACTTTCAGGGGACCGTGCAAAACCGTCATATAATCCAGGCGTAGTATAATTGAAAAACTGAGATTATAGTCAGTGACGCTCAGCATTGCTCCCCCCCCCCCAAAAAAAAACAAAAACAAAAAAACAAGTACAGTCTACTTGATTAAGCCCATGGCACGAGTTTGTGCCTCTGCAAAGTAGGTAGATAATTCTTGCCAGTGGCAGGTAATGGCAGCATTGCTTAGTTGGAGGATGTGTGAGCGAATCTTTATGTTAAAGCTGAAAAAAAAATCAAATCCAATGCCCATCTTTCTACTCATAAGCAAAGTCCGGAAATTGCCTACGCGTGAAAATAAAAACAAAACCTCGTTGTCGATGGCCTCACGTCAGAAGAGTCGGACAACTGTCATCGCTATCACATAATGGTGACGGACCACGAGTTTGCGTAGAATACCACGGTGTTCTGTAAGAAGACGTTCATGTGTAACTGAGCTGTGCCCTTTGTAATTTGTTGGCTTGTGAAGTGCAAATAGCGATGTCCCACTGTTATTATGAACGTAGACATCAAAGTGAAAACAGCTGCATCGCGGAATCCTGTGACTGCGAGTATGACCGAGGCAGGAGATCAGCTGTATGTTGATCAGGAAAAGTTTCCACAGGCGGAAAACGTGAAAATATGCACTCTTCAGCCGGCTGAATCTGCTATGTGTGGATAGAGCTTGTCTAGGGTGTGACCCCGAATACTTACGCATGTGATCGAGGCATATGTAAAAGCGCATGAACTTCCAGAATAAATTTTCTGTTCTAAGAATACATCCTGTCTCTCTACTTTTCTAATCGTTGACTTAGGGGAGCACAAGTTCATATTTTGCAGTCGTGAAGATTTTATTCGAGTAAATGTGGTTTCTTCTTTAAAATAGAATCTGGTAGTCATTGTAAGATCCGGGGTCGGCTTAAAACTTGAGTTGTATAACAAAGGTTTTTAATTAATTCTATGGGGATTTTCCTGGGAACAAACCGATTGATTGTAAAATGCGGGTTGTCGCGAAAACGGAGGGTGTATAATCAATGTTGCACTGTAGTTATAAAGAAAAAGCCAAAAAAGATTTTGCATAAAACAGTGAGGATTTTGGATAAGCTTATTCCTTTTTCTCCTATAAGAGACCTTACTTGTAACTTGTGGCAATGTAAAATTAAATATAATTTTTATAAGAAACAAAACATTGTCATCTGCTATTGTCAAGGTAGAGCTAATCTTGCTGCACACTTCATGTGGTGTTGTTTGTTTTGTGGTTCAAGGTTTAATCACATTAGCTGGAAAACATATTTAGTCTCCTATTCAGTTTGCAGACATATATTGCATTATATTTTTATCCAATTATCACAGCTGAGCACCATGTGCTGCATTGTGATGATGCCACCTAGGCTACCTAAGCAGCCTGCGGTTTGAGTCGGTGCTCTTTTGCTTTGCCTACACTGATTGTCTGTCGCAAATTCTCAGGTGGCGGTGGCGAGAAGCGGAGTCCCTGCAGGCTCGGTTGAAGCATTTTTCGCTGGACTAGGCACAGTGGCAGAAAGACTGGGCAACTCTTGTTTCCCTGACTGCACAACCTGGATCAGCCCTGGAGCATATGCTTGTGTTCACTCTGGCTGATGTGCTGCGGCGCCCCGTTGTGTATAGCGTCAAGTATCTCAAGAGCTTTCGTGGCGAGGCCCTTGGCTATGCCTGTTTTGAAGGCAAGCTACCACTTTCCCTCCTTAATGATTCCTTGTTGTGGTGTGCTTAAAGAATAATGCAGTGTTTGGTTTGTTCTGTGTGCAACATCCTTTTTCATCCTTTAGTGTGTGTTTCTGTGTGTGCTAATCATCCAAGAGATTTAAACATCTGTTGCAATTCCTTCTTTCTGTTGTATTTTAGTTGCTTTGCATTGGGCAAACAACTGGATGCAAAAGCTGAAAATTATGAAATAGCACCTAGCCACACTATTGGTGTGCCGCTTTAAAGGTTTAGCACGTACATGCTGAAATGCGAGATTTTTCCAAGTTTTCTAGAAGCCTGCCTCCTCTCTTTCTTGCTTTAGTGCCTAGAGATAAGCTTATACTGAGTTCATTGATAATTTTGTCTCGGATCATCACCAAGAGAATACATTGAGGGTGCGGAGGGCCCATAAGAAATAAAGTTCTAGTTCTGAGTGACCATTGTAAATGCTGTGGCTGCAGCACCCAAGCTTGTCCATTTACTGATGCCGATCGAAAGGACTTCTTTGCGAATGGGGTACTTGTAGCTCACAACCCAATACAAGATCCCTCTTGTCTTAGTTATGATGTCACTGATACAACGGCAAATGACGCCGAACGCTGCCGCTACTTCAGTGGCGGAGTATACGTGTGTAGCCAGCGCCTTGTCCGGAGAATCCTCCTCATCACTTGAGCTGTCGGCCGGGGCATCTTGGGTACCTGTGACTGCAGCTACTATGTTCTCGTCAGCGAGGCTCGCAGTGGCCTAGCCATTATAGTCCACTACCACGATGTTGTCCGCAGACACTTCGTCTGCAACTGATGCCGGGAAGCGGGACGACAACTCGCTAAACACGTCTTCTATGCGCTCGTCGTGGCTGTCTTCACTTGTTCCGTTTGCGGAACAAGTGAAGACAGCCACGTCGTCTCGAAGCCTGCCTTGTGGAAACAACTGACCACTGTATCTGACTTCACGTCTAGCCAGGCGTTGAAGATCTCGGCGGGAGAAAACTTCGCGGAGACTTCCAGCCACTCCTTCGTCATCCACAGCTGTATGTCCTGGCTGCTGACAGCTTCACTTTCACGAGAATTGGTTTTGCTAATGAAGTAGTAGCACTGCTTAAATCAGTGAAGCCACCCGGTGATGTCGGTGTAGTTGTTTCACTGAGTACAGCGACAAACCATTTGGCCTTGGTGATCAGCATCGGGCCGTCCACTGGAATGTTCTTCTAAAAACCAGGCATAGAGTGCGTTTTCCACATTCTCGTGGGCAGAAGCGTGCACATGATAGGCTCCCGATGTTCGCTGCTCTGCAGTCATTGCCTTGATATCTGCTCTGTTTTTTCAACAAGGTACTCGGAGTGCTCTTTGATATCCTGAAGTCGTCCGCGATGGTCGAACATTTCTCACCTGTCTCAACACACTAAATAGCTTTCAACTTCGTCGCAAAGTCAAGGGTCTTGCGCTTCTTGACGCTGGTCATAGCTACACGAGAAGTCAACAATTCAAGCAGTCCATAGTGGCTTTGCACACCACACACGCAAAAGAGAACTGCTGCACATGCGATGGTACGTAGGCGACACGACAAAAGCAAAGCCTGGCAAAGCGCTCGCGAGACGATGAGTACCTGCGAGGGCAACAGATAAAGGCGCGAACTGTGATTGGCTGATCAAACCTCGCGAAACAGTAACAAAAAATAAAAGGGAAAAAGAGGAGGATGCTGGCTCCTTCGTTCCTGCTCTTCGAGCTGAGAGGTACGCGGATAAAGCATGAAAGAGAAACAAAAAGACGAAGCCCTTCCGCAAGTTAGAAATTGTGCAGTCTCAGCCCTCTCGTCCTTACCTTTTTTTTAGCGTTTCGGGTTTTGATGGAGGCGTGGTGCTGCACGAAGGTCGCCGGGTGTGCGTGTGCCAGAGCACGCCTTCCAGCTCACGCAGTGTTCAATTTATCCGAAGGCGGATAAAACTACCGTTCAATATAAACGTGCGAATTTCTATACTTTTACAAAGGAATTTTAAGGGATAACTTGGAGTTTAATGTACCTGAAAATTCGATATACAAGGGTTCGATATAACCGTGTTCAACTGTATAAGCACCACTGTACTGCCTGTGACCTCCAATATTTACTATCTTGCAGGTTGTCTAGCTTCGAAAATCATCGCTTTTGATGAGAAAGTTGTGATAATATGTGAAGATGAGTTTGCAAAAGGCTTACCCAAAGGAGCATCTGGGAAGGGACCTAACGTTCTCCTCTGCAGTCGTGCACAAAGACGCAATGGCCGGGTTCATCGACTTTCCGACACGGTGCAGAAATGGCACTCGAGACAGTTTGTCAACAAACATGGGTTTATTAACTCAAGATGCAGCACCATGCAATAATCGCGGAATAGCGGGTCATTAGGGTAATTCCGCAAGACTAATAAAGTAGACTAGCCTGCGGTATCGCGGTTGCCACACAAAATGGGTACCGCCTAAGCATTCAAACGTGAAGTTTGCCCTCGAAGGCAGAGCATCACTTCCTTGTTGCAGGTGCGGAAGCATCTCTCTGAGCCAGTGAGCATCAGGCGGAAACAATTCATTTGTGAGCCATCGCTTAGAACACCTTCCCCGGCGAACCATCATTTCTTCAAGCACTAATGTGTAAATAAAGCTCCATCATTAGTAACCTGCATGGCTCGCTATAGCTACCTATGCTAACGCATAATCAAACTCTGCCACAGGCCAATGAGGATCAGCGAAACACAGTGATGTGTGCTAATGTGAAGAGAAGGGAAGGTATTGTCTGGGCCTGTTCAGACACGTGTTTCGATGCAGGGAAAATGAACTCTTAGTTTGCACCTGATAAAAGGGCTGGGGGTGACGGTGTTGCCGATTTATGGCGGTTGCCGGCGCACAACGAGCATGGGGTCCGCACTCCTAATAGCTGGGGAATCAGGTGTAGGATCACGGCCATGTTGGCTTGTTCCACTACTTCGTTGGTGTCATCTGGTCTTCCTCCAATTGTGAAGTTGCGTTGCCCATGCTTCGTTTAGCTTGTGGCATGTTCTTGAACTTTCGTGGATGTGGCCGCAGCAGAGGATCTTTGGTATTTTGTCGAGAGCATCCATACCTCCATCGATGGCTGTCCTTGGTATTCTGAATAAGAGCTTGGAGAGCGGTCCTCAGCAGGGCGGGTGTATTTGGAATCTGGAAGATCCTCAGCACCCTGGAATACACAATCTGGAAGATCCTCAGCAACCACTGTGCTCCTGCAAGGTGGTGATGCTGTGAGGTCTTTCACCCCACTGTGAATGCGATGTGCCATTGCCGAAACCACGCAATCCCATCTGTCGGTACTGGCAGCAGTAGTAGGTTTGACCAGCTTTTCCGCAGTAGGAGCAGAGTTGGCAACGGCTGGAGGCACACCCAACATTGGTCTTCTTCGGGGCATAGCGCTAGCTTACAGGTGGGCAGTGTGGTGACAGTATCTGGCGGCAAAACTGCGGTGGTGCGATGCCTTCTTGTGGGCATGGCACCTCCACAAGGGGGGGCATTTTAGATGATCTGTAGCAGCATAGCTCGTCGCGTGTGGCTCAGGCTGCACTGCTTCAGGTGCTGCCAGAACTTGCTGGACTTCATGGCGTTTGACATTAGCAATTGGGTCTAGCTGAGGTTGTGAGGATGGCAACAATTTGTGCAGCTATATTCATTTTATTTTTATTTAAAAATACCTTACAGGCTCTATTACGGAGCATAGAGTAAGGGGGGTACATAAGAAAGAATGCTAGTGGTTGATACTTCTGTCGCAATACAAAGCAACTACAGAGCAACTAATAACTAATAACTAATAAAAATGCAAAGCAAGTAATAACATTGGAACTAATAATAGTGGTTGCAAAAATGACAAAGAGGGGCTTCAAGCAACAACAAGAATTTCCCAGCCGCAAAAAAGCACAAAGAACAAAAACAGAATTCAAGGAGGTTATACAATGCTATTGAGATGTATCGTTAATTGCTGACGAAAATTTTCATGATTAGTTAAATTGACAATGACGTCGGGTAGGTCATTCCAGAGTGCTGTGGCACGAGGCAAAGCCGATGAATTGAATGATTTTGTTTTTCCAAAGGTGCGTGTGATGCTTTGCTGATTGTGTTTAGACATGCGCAATGGTGCCGTTAGTGGGAAGGGTGGTGGCCTGGACGCGTGAATATATTTATGAAGCAAAGACAGGAGGGCAACTGTTGTCTTCCTGCTCTTCCCAAACGATTGCTCTGATGGTCTCGCACAGGTAGTTTGAATGTAGTGCTTGAATCTCTCCGTAGTATGTCGAGGGTTCTACTGGCTGGTACACATTTCAAGCACCTTTTCGATTGTCATGGGCTTCAGGATGAGATCCACGAAAGTTTTCGGTGAGTTGTTTACAAGGCCGGCAAACAGGTCTTGCCTTAACCACCTGCATCAAGACGCAAACCTTTTTCTCAGACATGGCGGGGTTAGCATGGTGAAAGAGTCGGGTCATTTCCTCCGCGAAGGTGGTTACGCTTTCATTCCCATGTTCCCAACAAGGTCACATCCCTTTCCTATTGGATGATACTCGTGAGTGTTACTCGTGAAAGATGAACCAGGTTCGAAGAGTGGTCTCCTGATTCCCAAACTAGATCCTTGCTGCGTCATCCAGTAAAAGTACACGTGGCATAGCTTGTTGTCAGTGTTCCAGTTACTGAATGTTCAGACTCTCTTCAACATCTCAATCCAGGTTTTACGGTCTTCGCTTGGCGATTCATGAAACTTTAGACGCTCTCTGGGTGGCGCCATGATGATCGCCACAGGGACACTGCAGCCGTCATCATGCCTGTAGTCTTTGTTGACATGGCTCTGCGTGGTCAGATAGAGGTCCAAACTTCAGTTGAAAACATTGCAGCCTGCGGCTAGCTCATTGCTGATGTAGGGCTGGTGACATATTTTTTTTATCATTGAGAGTTCATAATTAGAGACCGGAACTTTAGGCATGAAAAAAGAATGTTTAGGTGCCTATAAAAGGCCCTGAAAACAGCCTTTAGGCATGAATAGGCATTAAGAACTATCGTTTAGGCATTGTTGGGGGTCGGAAGGAATGTCGCTGGAGGATACGGAAAACAGAACATGTTTATGACACTATTTACACTTATTTACAGCAAAGAAAGGTTAGTGGTTTCACAAACCACGAGCGTGGTGGATGAACCGTTACGTAGTTCAGAGCTCCGTCCAGCACTCTGCGGCGTCGTTTTAAGCCCTGTCGGGCTCCTCCTCTCCGAGTGGAACACCAATCACACACACACAACAAGTGAGGGGGACGAGCATGCACGGTCCACGTGAACGTCCAATATTGAGTCATGAACACGGCACTGCAAGGTGGCGCCAGCAGGGCTCTTCCTCGTCGTGTGTGTGCCGCTAGTCGAGAGGTCCTACGGTCCTGACAGCATACCTCAAAAGGTCCGCTGATCGGTTCGCTCAATCAGCGGGGTGATTTGCGGTGGCCGCCGCGGTCTCTTCCAGGAAAATGCTTTCTTTGTTGTCCTCTCTGGAACTGTTTACGATGTCGTGGCGACACGATGTCTCATCCTCCGGCTAGCAGGGACAATGCCTGGCGGGCATAGGCAACCAGCCGGTCGGCTACTTGATTGCTTGCCGCATTGTCTGGGTAATTGTTCAAATCTTCGACAACGTCTGGCAGACTGGGTGCCGAAGGGATTGAGAGCCTCCCCCGTGAACCGGCTTATGCACAAGGGCGACTGCCCAGATGAATTTCCAGGCCAAACTTAAGGGGGCAGACTGCTCTTTGGGACCAAAAAGTGACAAAAATATTCATTTTTTAAAATTGACATATTTGGTTTCTGCAAGTATTTTTCTATCTCTCTGCAAATTTTCACGCATTAAGAAGTAGTAATTTTTTTGTAATGTCATTTTAACTGTCCAGATTCTTGGTGCTGTTAACATGCAGAACCTGCAAAAAAATGGGGAAGTGACTTTGAGACTTCTTTATAATTTGCCAGCACCTTTGTCTAAAGCTCTACTACCAATTTATGAGCGCCTTCGTGAGGATTGCTAAACATGCACACCATGATCATTGCTTTTTGAAGAAACTGTGTGTTTTCAGTTTTTTCCATTTTTCTCAAAAAAGTAAATTTGTGACCATACAATTTTGAGGCCTCAATATCTCTGCAGCTAGGGCAGGTACAACAATATTTCTATTTGCAGTGGAAACCTGTATGTGTGTAGAATGCAAGTATGGGAGCAAAATTTGGAGCACATGACCTTTTAATTAATTACTAATCAAAATAGTAACACAATTCCAACTGCTTTTGAAAATTTATAGTTCATTTTACTGCAAAATAATTAATAAAGGTCTAAAAACAAAAACCTCTTCCATACTTTCACTCTATAGTCATTAGTCTATGTTGGCATATCCTAAATATCACTTTTAATTAAGCACTTTTTTTTCTATGGTGGCCTTAAACAATAGGGAGTGAACTTAAGTTATCTCAGCAACAAAGTGAGTTACAGGAAACCTAATTACATATTTGAAATCAGCAGAAAAAACTGTATAACCCTGTGCAGTTTTATCAAGATCACTGAAGAAATAAACAAAAAATGTCTAAGACCAGTCTGCCTTCTTAACATCTCCTCCGCCGCCCGGAAAATCTCGGCTGGCCAGCGCTCCCAACCGCTGGCCACGAAGAGAATGGTTGGTGACGAGGACGATGGCCTGGCTTTCTCCTTCCAGCTGCGAACTCGAAACCAACTCCCAAACCAGCTCATAATGATTGACAACAGCAAGGCGAACCATACAACACAATACCATGCTGTAGTCAAGCACATTGGACCCGCTTAAAACCCTCCAGGCTTCTCAACACAAAAAGGAAAACCTGTACGCTAAAATTTGGAGACAATTTGGTGCCGCCAAAGTTACAACAATCATGGACGTGGAGATGCTTACCAAAGATGTAACATATTGCCGTGTGAGAAAAGCACACAAAGGCAAATATAATTTGGCCCCATATAACCGTAATCCCATTTTTACAAAACGAGCTTTCTCCTACCATCCACCCTACTAAGTTGTAACTTACTCTGCTAATTTCATGACTAACTTCATGAAACACAACCAACTACAGTGATTTTCGCACAAATGCAGCCTGAACCCAACACAACGTAACTGTGCGCATTCTTCATTCTCTAATTACACACTTACAAGGTGTAGTCGAGAGTGCCTACTTTTAGGTCACTCTGACGCCAACAAATCTCTCTCACATCAGATCGAACTGCGTTTTTATAGATCCGTGAAATGTATTTCTAGCCTCAATGTTCAGTAAAGCGTAACGCTTTTCTGAAAAGATCACCTTGAACTCTGAACGCTATCTAAAATAACAAAAAGAAATAACCCTCGCATACTAGCACGCTTGTTAAATGAATGTAGCCTCATGCCAGCCCATGTTTTTAAAGAACGCACATGACTTTGCTGTGCGCTCTAGCACGACATCATACTCTCATTCAAAGAATGCTAGCATACTAACACACACCTAATCATAGGTCATTTCCCAGTAACTCAACTAAAAACACTTACAATGCTTTTAAAAAAATCTAGAAGGGGAAAAAACTGTATCTAAACAAACTAGCCTTGAAGATGACAAAGGAATATTACTTCAAAACCAAAAAATAAGCAAACAAACATGCTTCCCCGTAAACTCCTGTGTCACCTTCTCCAGCCTACAGCTGTCCCTCACTTCAATCGCACACGCGGCGGTCGCGGTCGTCGCGGATTTCGAGAACGCCCGAGTCCACAAGGTGCACGTGCTACCAGCTGAACAGCAGTGTTACGCCTCATTTGCGATTTCGGTCGACTTCTGTCAATCTGGCGGAGGGAACCCGAGCAATGCAAGAGAAAGAGTGATGGTCTAGCTCTTTGGTCTAGCTCCCGAGCGGTGTTTAGCTATTGTGGCTTTTCTTCTAGGACCACGACGACACTCTTTTCCATGAAAAGCTCTAAATCTCCATCGTGCATTCCATCGGGAGGACTCGGGCTGTACACTACCATTTCGCTGCTTGTGCCTTACTGCACGACACAAAGACCTTGTTGTTGAACTGGCCGATGAGCTACTCTCTTTTCTGTCTCCTCGATGCTTGCTTCCTCCTTTTTGCATTCCCGCTTTCTTTTTACTTTTCGTCCGGCGGCTCGGACGCATGCAAACCGGCTTTGACGCCTAAGCAGAATTCCTGGTCCTATTTGCTACGTTAAAAGATTCTGTGCCTTTTTCCCGCGTAGTACCCTTTTTCTCTCTCGCGGCTTTCCGACGTCTCTTGCGTCTGCGCCGCTTCTCGCGACTCTTTTCCGAGCCTACCGCTCGCAGCTCAAGGTCGCTAAGACTCTCACTGCACTCGTCAGCTGTCGACGCCACGCCGTCTAAATGATTTTCGAAAAAATCACCTATTTCACACTTTAGATCGGCGGACAGCTTGACGCTCTCAGAAACAGTGCAGCTGCTTTCGTGCGAAAAATCTCGCTCGTCTTGCTGGGAGCTGCCTACAACCACACTGTTCTCATCCTCTATCTTCGCTGCTTCTCCTGAGCTCTCTCCAGTGTCTTTGACTACTTCCACATTGTCTGTAAGATCCACTGTCGCGACAAACACAGTTGTCTGTTCCAGCCTGTCTACCGCTATTCTAGCTGTCTCGCTAGTATTTAACTGGCACAGCACCTCGTCGCACTCGCTCTGGCCTGCGTCGGGCTCTCTACGCAGCGCGGCATCTTTAGCAGCACTCAAATTTGGTTCTTCATCGAACCTGCTGCTGTTCTTAAACGTGCTAGCCTTCTCTAAAGCTCTGGGCTGCACCTCACTTATTTGGTCATTGCACTTCTCGTGCGCTACACTTGCGGATGGCCGAATCTTCTGCCGCCTTGCCTCGACTTTTTCTTCCGACAGTTCAATCACTAGGCTGAGTGCTCGCTCATGCTCTTCACGTCGCTCCCGTTTTTCTATCTCCCATTTTCGCTCACTATCCACCTTGGTGCTATAAGAGACACGCGGACCTCTCTCAAGCTTGGTTTTTCTACCAGCACAACGTCGCGCGTTCTTCACGGGAGCGTTCGTGAGCTTGTACTCTATTCGCTTTCTGTCAACTCTGATGCCGAAGCACCGCAGTAAAGCTGCCTTAGCTGCATCGTACCTATTGAACTGTTCCATGGAAAGGTAGTTTATTCTACCCATCAAGTTGACCGGAAGGACACTCAATAAGGTGATAGACCAATAGTCTTCGTCGAGTTCTAGTTCTCTGCAAACGTTCTCGTAAGAGGTTAGATAACTCTCTAAATCCTCGCCCGCTTCGAATGCATGGATCCTCGAATTTACTTGAGCCGACCTAAGGCACTGTATTGATCTTTTTCTCTCTTCCTGTTTTAATTTCAGGCTTTCCTCCCACTGCTCTCTCTCCTGCTCTCGTTCCATTCTTTTCGTTTCTTCTCTTTCCTTTCTCTCCCTTCTTTCTTTTTCTTCCCTTTCTTTTTTATCCCTGCTTTCCTTTTCTTTTCTTTCCCGTTCCTTTCGTTTCCGTTCCTCTCGTTCCCGTTCCTTTCTTTCGTGTTCCTCTCGGTTCCGTTCCTCTCGGTTCCGTTCCTCCCTTTTCCGTTCTTTCTCGTTCTTTTACACGCTCCTCCATTTCCTGTTTTTCTAAAATCACTACCGCGTTTTCAATCTCCTCTTCACTTGCTTTTTGTGAGATCAGCCTCACAATCGCTGTCCTACCCATTCTTTCCTCTACTTCAATGCCTAGATGCTTACTCACAGCCAAAAGTTCATCTCTTAGCATTGCCTTCCACGCCAGGAATGCCGTTGTACTTTGGTCCTGCATTTCACACATAATTAGCTGATCCCTACAACTCGAAACTCACAAAAGGTAATCTCCCCAATTCACACACAATCCAGCTTCTAATAAATTCACACAATTGATGCCTGGAAAGTCAAAGCAAAGACCAAGCACTCGCCACAGCACAGCACCATGTCGCGAAGTCCATCCCACCGCTGCCACCAGTTGTTGGGGGTCGGAAGGAATGTCGCTGGAGGATACGGAAAACAGAACATGTTTATGACACTATTTACACTTATTTACAGCAAAGAAAGGTTAGTGGTTTCACAAACCACGAGCGTGGTAGATGAACCGTTACGTAGTTCAGAGCGCCGTTCAGCACTCTGCGGCAAGGTTTTAAGCCCTGTCGGGCTCCTCCTCTCCGAGTGGAACACCAATCACACACACACAACAGGTGAGGGGGACGAGCATGCACGGTCCACGTGAACGTCCAATATTGAGTCGTGAACACGGCACTGCAAGGTGGCGCCAGCAGGGCTCTTCTTCGTCGTGTGTGTGCCGCTAGTCGAGAGGTCCCACGGTCCTGACATCATACTTCAAAAGGTCCGCCGATCGGTTCGCTCAATCAGCGGGGTGATTTGCGGTGGCCGCCGCGGTCTCTTCCAGGAAAATGCTTTCTTTGTTGTCCTCTCTGGAACTGTTTACGATGTCGTGGCGACACGATGTCTCATTCTCCGGCTAGCAGGGACAATGCCTGGCGGGCATAGGCAACCGGCCGGTCGGCTACTTGATTGGGGATCAAACGGAGCGCCGCTCTCCTGTCAGCTCTGGCGCCGGTCGCAACAGCTTTCCCGTCGCCAGATGAATCATTGAGGGCATCAGTCACCGCTTCTGCTCGAACAGACGACAAAAGGGTCCGCATTTGAAAGACGGGAACTCGCCTTTGCTTGCCGCATTGTCTGGGTAATTGTTCAAATCTTCGACAGCGTCTGGCAGACTGGGTGCCGAAGGGATTGAGAGCCTCCCCCGTGAACCGGCTTACGCACAACGGCGACTGCCCAGATGAATTTCCAGGCCAAACTTAACAGTATATAGTCACTGAATAATTACTTCAGTAGCATGATCAGGCCAATTGTTCAACTTCTAACAAACACAGCCAGCAAAATGTGTGTTCGGGAAAGCTAATTTTATTTTTTCTTTGAAAGGAATTACCAACAAGCATAATCATTTGAACAGACTTGGGTGAATGCTGAGGTAATTTGACATTGTGAGAAAGGTTATCAAAGCAGCCACAAAGCAGAATCATTGAAAGGTTTTCGGTTTTGAATCGTGCTTGTTTTCAGTCAGTATTTGCTTTTAAGCTAAAAAGAACGCTCGACGTCCACTGAAGTTAGTGAAGCGTACTTGTGGCCTAGCACTTTCAATGCTTTAATTGCACCCGGAATATTTTAAGAAGCACTGCTCGAAACTTTAGACATTTGCTTTCGCACATATATTCCAGGATTCTTTCCCAGGCAGATTTAAGCTTTGAGGCAACCCTGTCAGCGACTGCTATATTGGGGATGAGGCGAACCTTTCCTGCACGACCGAAAAAACTTGGTATCTTTAGGGTTTGCCTTTAAGCGTTGAACGTGATAGCAGTATCCTCTCCCTGATGCATACTTCATCCACTTATGTGCATACATTTTATAGCATGATGTTACTCGAGAAGTTTAAATTGTAGATTACTATACAGTGGAAACGATAGTGTTGAAAGTGGCTTGTGTCAGTGAAACTTTTGCATATGGCTGCATTCTGTGTAATGGGTGCATGTGAGTTCACAGATGCGGATATAAAAATAACAAAATTAATCGGTGTGCCATTGGAATGACCACTAAACACGGGATATTTACGCAGATTCAGGGGTTAATTAAACAAATTGGCAGTTGCGTATACATGTTGAGAGTTTTATGCCTATGCGTGCTTCAGTGTAGACGTCAAACTCAAAATATTGCTGACCTTTCCAATGTTTTCTCGATTGACGGAGTTGCGCTGTGATTCATTGGCCCACTGTCTGACAAGTACGCTTTACGGCTTCTTTTTATTCGACATTGTTCAGCAGACTTCCGACAGCTGCCGTTATGAAGAACATAAATGCTAATGAAATTTAGGTGTAGGCTGTAGGCAGTAGTGCTAGGCTAGCTTAGTTTTGGTTGATTAGAGTACGTTCTAGTTACACTGTACTGTAGCCTCCCAAATGCAACCGCCATGCTCCACTACTCTCGAACCTTCAAGGGGCATGGGGTAGACTAGTGTTAGCCTCTCCTCGCTTTTCTACAGTACACTCTAGCCACGCTCACGCAACCCCCATGCTGCACTACTCTCGAACCAAGCGATGGAAATCTTTTACGAGGGCCCGCTAGCGCTATAGATGCTAAACTTGCTGGGGTACAAAACAATTGTTATTGTGCGAGCTCAGAACGACGACAAAGGGGCGATAGGAGGAGCTAAGCTGGGGTACAAGCCCCGCTCACGTAAAGACGCGTTTATACTGAGACGTTGTGGGAGCGTTGGCAAACGTCACATGGGTTGGAGCGCATTGGCTGAGTCCAGTTACATGTTGGCTGTGGCTTATGATCTGTTTTTGCCAACATGACACAGAGTATGCACGCGTCGACGCTATGTCGAACCATAATCGCTTATTACCAGGAGCTAAAATCATGAACGAAAAAAAAAAAAAACTGCTAGCACGCTATGCACGTGTTGTCGTTAATATGGTCACACCAAGTACTTTTTGATTTCCTCCATACAAACAGCTTATTTAAGCAAAATGTTTACTCAACAAATATGAAAAGGCATTCTTAGGCGCCGAAAAGCTGATATAGGCACAAACCTCAAGATAGGCACTTATGGGCACAATAAATGTGTTGTTAATATGTTCCTTATCCCTTAGTTTGTGTGTATATGTTAAAAAGGCTCGAAACGAACTACAGAAAAAAATAGGCATTTCGCCTAAAGTTCTGGTTGTAGTGAGAAATATGGGCTCTGCTATAGAAACGACGAAGACGGCATTTGTTGTAGCGGAGGCTCGTGCTGCTGCAGCTGCTGCTGAAACCATTGGCTGCTATCTCGCTGCTGTTAGGCCCATTAAACGGTTGCCTCACCCCGGCGTGGCGTCTAACAGTATTCTTACATTTGGTGGAGAATGCGGGTTGTCTCAAACTGGAACTCTGTTCCCGGACTCTACCTCAACCCCCCGCCTCGCCAATGCCTGACAATATGACCCACCACCTGCAGTCATAATCCCATCTGTCACCTGTTCCAGAATGCCACAACAGCGAGATCCAGTTATTTTCAACGCGACCGACTACCAAGATGCCGAAGACTGGCTGTCCCAGTATGAAGCGGTAAGCACACAATAAGTGGAATGACACAGACTAACTCGCTTACCTTAATTTTTAGTTCGTGGGTGTGGCAGAACTGTAGTTTATAACCACAAAGCGGAAATACCCTCTTGGTCAACCTTCAAGACGCGCTTTGCAGAAGTCTTTGGCCGAGCCGCTGTTCGCAAGCTTCGCGCCGAACAGCGCTTGCGCTGCCGCGCACAGCGCTCAGACGAGACCTTTACCTCGTATATTGAGGATGTTCTGGACTTCTGCCATTGTATCGATTCCGACATGTCTGGCGCTGACAAAATACGGCACATCATAAAAGGTATTGAGGACGACGCCTTTCGCATGCTCGTTGCGAAAAACCCGCAAACCCTTGCCCAGCTTATTCAGCACTGTCAGAGTTTCGACGAGCTGCGGAGAGAGCGCATTTCTACTCGACATCCAAGCCTCGACACGACCCTTACATCTGCATTAACCATCGTCGCTGTTTCCTCTGAATAAACCACGTTAATGCAGCAAATCCAGCAGTTCGTTCGAGAAGTGGTGCGCCAATCGTCTCTTGTGCCGTATGTTCCGACCAGTGTGCACACGCTGACCCCAACGCTCTACAAGGCGATTGAAGAGCAAGTTTCTGACGCCCTGTTTCCTCCCACATACCATCTTTCGCCTGTCTCCGCCCCTATCACTTATGCTGTGGCTGCCAGACGATCGCCGTCGTCGCTACCAACCGTCATGGATCTTGCTCGACAGCCCCGTCCCCTCTCCGAACTCTACGTGAGTGAAATGTGCAGTGTGTGCGCGAGCGCGAGAGCCACCCTGGCTCACATACTCTGGGGGGGGGGGGGGGGATGTGACGCAGACAGCGCGGACGGTCCGGTGTTACCGCCGCAAGTAGAACAGCGTGTGGGGTCTACGGACCCAGAAGACCAGCGAAGGGCCGTCCGGCAGCTCGAGGTCGCACTGGCGCTGCAAAGGCGAAAGGGGGACACCCCCAGTAACCCGAGCGGCGACGGGGCACGAAGGCCTTGAGGTCTAGGCCCGCGTGACATTAGGACTTCTAGTGTAACGTGAGATAGGGTGAACCCCACGCCCTGCGCGGCCGGAGGGAATCCCGCATGCTGGAACCCAATAAAGTTTATTCTCTCTCTCTCTCTACGCAGCAAGTCCACCTATCCGTCCCCACCCACCTCCTGTTCGCCACCCCGCGCCACCATCTAACCCTTGGTGCACTCTGGAACAAAAGCTCATTTGCTATTTCTGCCATCTTTCCGGTCATGTAACAGGCTACTGCCGTCATCGGGATTACAACCCAACTCCTGATGAGGGGACTTCCGACTCCTATCATCCAGAGCCACCACAGTCGTCTTCGTTCCCCCCCACGTCAGATCAGTCGCCGCAGCTTCGACAGGGATCGGTCGTCCTCACCACGGCACCGTTGTATTTCTTCGATGCTTCCTCAATTACCACCTGCTCAAACGGAAAACTGACCATCGCAGTTCCCGAAGCAAGTGCTGTGCACATATACAGTCAACTGCCGATTTTTCGGACCCTCTAGGGAGCAAAAAACCGTCCAAAAATTCGGGCAGCCCGAAAAAATGAATGCGAGCAAAAAAAAAAAATGCATTATTTTACTGATAATTTTTAATGCAAGCAAAAAAACGCACCATTTTGCTAATATTTCTCAATGCAAGCAAAAAATGCATCATTTCATTGATATTTTAAGGAATTTCTCTATTTCTCTATCTTTTGGGCACCAGACGGTTTTTCGGCCGCTTTCAAGATCTTGTCTTAGTTCCTTAGGAAATCGGAAACTGTTTGCTTGGAAATGCCAAACTCCTTGCTCATTTCAGCCAGGATCGGCCACTTTTCACTAACTTAATAATGGCAGCTTTCTTCTCCATCGTTAACTGATGGTACTGTTTTCCGTGCTTCGATGCCATCGGCGAGGACGACAAAGGCCAAGTGGGGGCCATCGCAGGCAAGCGAAATCCTCACGATGTGAACAAAGGAGTTTGCGGACGAGCGTCGAAGCACCTAGCATAGGTCGGCACTTTGAGAGACTACTCACTCATACTCACTCACCACAATTTTTTCAGCCTTCACTTTCACTTACGTTCATACTCACGTCTACTCCCACTCATAGGCCCTCACTCACATTCATACTCACGCCTACTGACACTCACTCACGTTCATACTCTCTCCTTCTCACACTCAAAGTACTCTCTCATGTTCATACTTACTCCTTGTCACACTCAGAGTACTCATCACATTCATGCTCTCTCCTACTCACACTCATGAGTACTCACTCACGTTCATACTCACTCCTACTCACACTCATGAGCACTCACTCACGTTCAAACTCACTTCTACTCTCACTGAAAGTACTCATTCACGTTCATACTCACTCTTACTCATACTCATGAGTACTCACTCACCTTCATACTCACTTATACTCAGAGTACTCACTCACATTCATACTCACTCCTACTCACACTTAAGTTCAAACTTACGCCAACTCACACTCTAGGCCCTCACTCACGTTCATACTCACTACTACTCACACTGATGAGTACTCACTCATTTCATACTCACGACTACTCACACTTGTGAGTACTCACTCACGTTCACACTCATGCCAGCTAGCACTCATAGGCTCTCACTCACGTTCATACTCACGACTACTCACACTGATGAGTACTTACTCATGTTCATACTCACGCCTACTCACAGTCACTCACACTCATACTCACGCCTACTCACACTCATTGTTCATGGCTCCCGTTCATACTCACGACTACTCACACTCTTAGAGAAACACGGACTGCTGGGTGAGTTGGTAATTCATTTTAACTGAGGTGCGCGAAGAATTGAAGTACAAAGAGAAGACAACTCGAGACAGCACGCCGTGTCCAGGTGTCTTCTTTTTGTACTTCAATTTTTCGTGCACCTCAAGACTCATAGTTACTCACTTACCTTCATACTTACGCCTGCTCAAGATTATAGGCCCTCACTCACCTCCACACTCACATAAGAATTCACCTTCATACTTACGCCTACCCATACTCAGGCGCTCTCACCCACGTACTTTTACATTCACATACTCATCATCATCACAGCAGGACAAAGGCCTCTCCCCTGTTCCGCCAGTCAACTCAGTCATTTGCTTGCTGTTGCCACTTCATACCCGCAAACTCCCTAATCTCATCTGCCCACCAAACTTTGTCTCCCCTTTTCCCGCTTTCCTTCTCTTGGAATCTACAAAATAACCGGCAGAAACGAAAGTAATGAACAACAACCTCGAAAGAAAACAACGCTTCGAGATAGGTGGCAGTGTACTTGTAGTTGGAAAAGGTATATACGTCTACTTAGGACAGATAGCACTTGCGGAGCCGAGCCACGAGACTGAAGTAACTAGGAGAATAAGAGTGGGGTGAAGAAGATTCGGCAAGCATTCTCAGCTCATGGCTGGTAGATTGTCACTATCCCCTCAAGACGAAGGTATATAACAGCTGCATCTTGCCGGTACTTACCTACTGAGCAGAAACCTGGAGGCTTACAAAGATGGTTCAGCTTAAATTGAGGACGACGCAGAGAGCGATGGAAAGGAAAATAGTAGTTGTAACCTTAAGAGTCAAGAAGAGAGCAGAGTGGATCAGGGAACATACCGGGGTTAAGGATATAGCTGTAATCAAGAAGAAGAAATAGACATAGGCCGGCATGTAGCGTGTAGGCAGGATAACAGCTGGTCATTAAGCATAACTGACCGGATTTCCAGAGAAAGCAAACGGGTTAGGGAGAGACAGTAAGTTAGGTGGGCAGATGAAATTAGGAAGTTCGCGGGTACATAATGGCATGAGCAAGCACAGGACCGAGTTGGGTGGCTTATCATGGGCGCGGCCTTTGTCCTGCAGTGGACGTTCTCAGGCCGATGATGAATATTAACATTGAGGTAGCGTTACGTGTACTCAGGTTACTCAAGAAACAATCGAGCTGAACAATTGTCGCTTTCTTTAAGAGTCGGTAGGCTTCAGAAACAGGCAATGACTCAGCGCAATTACGACGCACGTGCACATTAATTTGTGTGCCATGACGCGTAGGAGATGCTGAGACATCGTTTAGAATCTTAGTAATGTGTTACAAGCACTCAAAATGCGTTTTCGTAGGCTACGACGCACGCGCACGAAATAAAGACGCTCTTGACAGCTTCAGTATACTACACCACCGCCTCTATGATTACCCGCCAGAACCCAAGACGTTGCCATGTCATTCGGCTCGGCCGCTTCGTTTGTCCCACTGCCCTAGCCCCTTCTGACTGCACTAGCGGGACAGGTGGGCGCCGGGGCCTGGCCGCCACGTCGGCGCCGCGGCCACCCCGCTTGCCCGGCCACTAGTAGGTGGTCTGTGACCCGGTGCGGCCGTCGAGACGGCGCCTCCCCTCTGCCTCGCCTTCAGATAAAGTGTGTTGCATACAGCAGTTTTGCATTCGAGAAATTGTGCGCATCTTCGCAGAGGTTTTCCTTCCTCTGTGGGTCGCGCTCACGCGGAGACTTCATTGGCTCCGTGCCGGCACTGACGATTGCAGGGGGCCTTATTTATGGATCTGCAGACGCGGTTAACGTTCATTGGCAGTGTGCCTACGCAGGATTATCGGGGGCAGCCGAATAAAATGGTAATTAACGAGTAGCTATATGTGTGTTTTTGTACTAGCCTGCGTTATGTGAATGATAGAATAAATTATCAAGCATGATTGGGCACTGATTGCACATTGTGTCTGCAGTGTTGAAAGCATAATAGGCTGCCTTTAGATGCGGTTTCGTCTAACCTTTACTAAATTTTGCATCAATAATCATGGTGCAGCATGCGTCCACTCGTGCAAACGTGGAAAAAATAAAGACCGTGTGGAGAACACATCGACATACTAAATAAATATAATGATTTTATTATTATAGGTGATATAGCTCCAGGTGAAAACTTAGTAGGGCATAGTAAGTATGTGGGAAATTGAATAAAATGAACGTGCCTAGCAGGGAAAGTAAAGAACTTTGATTATGCAATTATGCAATAACGGCGGTGCGTGGTGTTGGGGCCGCCGCCATGCACGTTTTTACCCTCGTTTGTGGTTGATGTTTTGGGGGTTTGTCTGCATCTGTGGTGACTTTCTGCTTCGTAATAGAATAGATTGAGTGAACGTGGATCTGTGCATGGTATGCATAGTGATTCTATAGCGTACATAAAGTGATGATATCCCAAGGGCTTTAAAGCGTGACGGGGGAGGGGGTGGCAGAATGGCGGAAGGAAAGGCATACATTGCTAAAACAGATAAAGTCACTTTTAACAGGGGAGCTGTTTTAAGGTTGGAGTAAGTCCGCGTAGTGTACGCCATGGTTTGCCGTCTGCTAACTCGCGCGGGGAAAGCCACAAAGGGCCGTTCGCCCTGTCAACCAGGCACTACACTTTCCTTGGTTGGAAAACACGGCGGAGGAAGAAAAACGGTTGGTAAGGAGCCTCAACAAGCCTCGTTTGTTATTCAAAACAAGCCCACATCAACGTGTCCTGCAAATTTGTTACCGGTTGGCATGTTTCAAAACTAAAATTTTTAGGTTGTGTGTCACCTGGTATACGAGTCATGCCTCATGACAATACATAGGTGCTTGCAATAACTGTTTGTTGTTTTGTTTTGTCTTTTTATTGTGTCTAAGTAAAGTTATTATAGTGAAATAATTTTAAAACTATTGCTACATCGCAGTCGCACTTTATAGTTGGCTATGCTGACACACGTGTATATAAGCGAGACATACCTTGACTGCTTAATTTGAAATCGTACAAAATCTTTTCGCACTTCGCATTTTATCCTGTCGAATAGCTCGGTGAGTTATTTGGATGTGTTTTGTTAAAATATTGCTGAAATTGAGCTCTTTCTCTCTATGTCGCTCTTTTTGCAGTAACTATGGGCAGCACGGAAATTGTTATCGGACTTGCTCACAATGAATATTTCAATATTTTTATCAGCACTCGTGCAAAGCTAGCGCATGAGTCAGTTGAATTGCTTGAAATAGTTGTAGAACCACTTGCTACTTAGCGTGTGTCATTTGATGCACTCAGCAGAGTTACTGGCAAGTACATATTCTGACTCTATAAGCAGTGGTAAAACGACCTTTCAGATAAGGGTTCGTACACTCTTCAGAATTGGTTCCAAAGCAGGTCAATAATTACATGGTGTATATAGATTTCTTACGAGAATAGTTTCCGCCAATTCGAGCTTCGGTTCATATTTCCCAGCGATTCCGCAGCCTCTGAAGCTAGAAATATGCCTTCATAAGTTATTTTTGTTCGTAATCTATAGTTCAGTATCCACAGAAAGTGTTCCGCTGCTAAAAGGCGCAAAAAGGAACACTGGCATACACTTCGCGTTAGGCCTGTTTTCTCGCATATATAGGAGCAGCTTCTTCAACATACGTTTTAGGTACGCTTTCAGCAACAAATGCACGCCATCGTCTCGTGAAAGAATCAGCTGCGCTGCACAGACAACAACCAAGCTCGGTAAGCATCTTCTTTGATGAACGAGCAATCGAAACCAACTAAAATTTGATCGTGCATGTTGTTTTTTTTTTTTAAATAGCTATGTTATCCTCGTAATCCCGCTCAATACTTTCTCTCAGAAGATACATTTTAACGAACAGGGCCAATGAAAGGAGAACTGACAAGTGACGCGCTGTCGCTTAAGCGTTGTACTATATCTGCACCTCAAATTAGTTTTTATAAAGAAAATTTATTAAATTTATTTAGAATGTCGGGGTGTTGTGCAAGCTTACGGAATTTTTTTTCAACGTTTGAGTGAGAGGGAGCATGCTGCGCCTTGAATATATCGCAGCAAATGTTATTAAGGCTGACTATAACCACACTTCAAAGCGACATTTTGTACCTTCAGCAGAGCAGACGAAATCTGCAATCAGCAAACAAATGCCCTTGATGAATGATTGTATCACTCATATTACGACAGCACTGTAAAAAGATGCGCAAAGCGGTTTCAACTCGTCGATAGAAAGATTTAGCTCAACAGCCATGCGTGCGCAGGCTGCCATTGGATTAACGGGCGCACGTATAGATGATTTCTAGGCCCACGTTGTCCGTGTCACGGAGCCTCTATCTACAATAAATATGCTCACAATAAAGAGTTAAATCACGTTACCAGGCATGCAGGCGGACATTTTTGCGGGAGGAGGGGTGGGGGCGAGCTCGGTTTGCTACACCTTTGCTACGCCACTACACGTTACGCTAATGCGATAAGTAAATACGTCACGGGTCTGTGGTAGCGCTCCTCCTCTCCTGATCGTTCTGCTTAAAGTGCGTCCTAGAATAGGTCTGAGGGCAAAAGAACTAGATATGCGAGATGACTATACAAGCGCTCTTGTATTATTTTACTAAAGTACCTATCCCAATCGGCAGGTGTATCGTAAACAATGCATAGGCTGACAGGCAACAATACAGCATGACACCTTGCATAATACTCTTTTTAAAGGCCTTCGTGGTGTTTGGATGCTTTTAATGGAGTTAGGAGCGCCGAAAGCACAACGAACGAGAAAGGAGGGGTGTAGCGACTCTTAATCTACTGAGTCCCGTACCGTATTAGCGTTCCGTGCCTTCATAACTTTCTAGTTTCCACAACCATTTCTCGAACGCAGTACTACCAAACAAGCAGCACACTCCAGAAACAGAGAGAAGGTGCCATCGCCGCTGCGCCGAGACAGGCGCCGACGCAATCGTGTGCAGTGGCCCCAGGACACACAGGCACAGCATACCGTGATGAACGACGAACCAAAAGCATGCCACCAGCCGCGTGATTTTTGTCGTATTCCACACACCAGTGTTGCAGAATGGGTGCCTTCATTCTACTCCAATTCCGTTTCGGGGAATTGAAACTTGCCGTAATTCCATTCCTTTAAATTCCTCGGAACTAAAAAAACTTTGCCCATTCCCACTCCAGGAATGGCCAGGCTGTTCAATTCCATTCCTGTAATTCCTTAACGTCGGAAAGGCATATTGACAGTTTTATTGAGTTAAGAATGAACGCCCCATAAAGCTGACGTCAGCCGATGAAACAAAAACTGCAAAAAAAAATTTGGCAGTGCCATTTTTTGAGCGTGTTAGTAAACGGAACTCGAAAACACATTGAGAGCTAACATATTGAGCGCATTGCTTTGTCGTCTGCCTTACGTTGTTTTTTAGTGCTCTGTATGTTTTCGGGAGTTTATTTCGTGTGAACAAATATATACTCTTTGGAAGGGGAAGGATATCGTGAATATGCGCCCGGGTCTATAGTTCGAAGTTGCACAAACATGCAAAACACGTTACCAAAGTCTAGGGCTCGTAGCTTGATGACAAATCTCGTGCAATAGCTCACCCTGCTGATTCAAAACCACCATATGACTATGGGTGATGGCGTAGTGGAGGACTCTAGAAATTTCGACCACCTGAGGTTCTTTAACGTGCATTTAAATATAAGCACATAGCCCTCAAGCGTTTTCACCTCCATCAAGAAAATGTGGCCGTTGCGGTCGAGATTCGATCCCATGACCTGCAGGTTAGCAGCCGAGTGCCTTAGCAACTAAACCATCGTGGCAGGCCAACCTTCGATTACATTAAAACATGTACACAGGCCTACACGACTAGTTTTAGCATGATATTACGTAGTAGCAATTAAGCGTATAGCCAAATACGTTCCTTTTCAATGATTCCTGCATCGCGATGCGCACATGAGTATGCTCCGAGCCCAATCAAGGGAGGAGCAGATGCGAAGAAAAAGGATAACGATAATTTTCATTTTTTTATATTACTGTAGTTTATATTCAATATAAACACTATACTGTCCTATATGAATGGTAAAAACAAGTATTGCACTTTCTGTTTTCAGGTATGTTCTTTGTTTTTATGAATATTTAATACTTGAAAAGCCTAAAGAAAAAAAAAAAAAACGCCAGGCCTGCGTGGAACGCGCAGCACAGTCACAGCGAAAGCTGGGAGAGCAGTCTTAAAAGCCTTTTCTAAACACTCTTTGGGTAAATGCCACCACTTGCTGGGTGTACCCACTATGCCATAAATAATCATAATTTTTGTGGTTGGTTGGTTGGTTGTTCCTCAGAGTCCTGGCGCAACCCACCACGGTGGGTCGGCCATGAAACGGACGGTACCTCATTTGTGAAATCGAATTGTTTTACCAGCCGGGTTGTAGGCCAGCATTCACATGCTATCCTCCGTTGTTCTTCGGAGAAGCGTGGTATCCGCTACACACTTGCTAAGATTTTGTTCAATATCTTTAAGCAGTAGCTGATGATGAAGAATTATGCCTGAACTTGGTATGTGCCACAATAATAGGTGATCAAGAACAAGTGTTCTAATTTGCTGGAGCATTAGACGACCCACTCGTTATGCAATTTGCATTGTGTAACGCCTTGTTGTTCGTCTGATCTTCCAAAATTCTTTATTACTCATTAAACCGATTTCTCTCCCAACATCAATCCTGCCTAAGAGCAGTATCGGTTGCTCGCAGCTTTCGGAGTTTAAAACAGGCCACCCACAATTTAATTCATTTTCATTGGCTCAAAAATCTTTCTGCAAGACTAACACGTCAGGCAATCGGTCACTAGTTCTTTGATAACCACTACGTCGTAAAACGTGCTTAGGTGTCCCCATGATTTTTAAAGGCTGCAATGACAAGCAATGCAATTCGGAAAAAAAAAAGAAGCCTTATTTTGGTTTTATTCATCGAAATTTTACAAGCAAACTTTATGAGCTCAATGGGCTTTAACCATTTAGTTTTCTAAAACCAGAAATCTGAATGACGGCTGCTAAGTCTTTAAAGAAAGAGAAAAAAAAATGCGATGATATTGCATATACCTATGGCTATGAGTTTCGCTTCACAAACATGAGCTGCTCGAAAGAAGTGCTTGACAGCCGGTTTCACTTCGCTGTCATCATCAGAGATGCCTTAGAAAAAAACGTGTTCCACGTCAGTCACGCTGAAAACTGCCCTTGTGATGCGGAGACGAAAGTGGCTTTTGTTCGCTTTTCAATAGCACAGGGGCTTTACCGTGTCTGCACAAGTTCCCTTTGCAAGATAAAGCGAAATTTTTCTTGAAATGGATCCAGGCATCTTGTTTTGGTGGGCACTATCACTTTGCCTGATATTTTTTTTAGACATCAACCTGCTTGGCTCTGCTTCAGTGTCTGCATTAGCGACTGTGCTGGCGCTGTCCTACCCTAAAAAAAAGGTGTCCCCTCTCCAGAACAGCAGAACGCATCTGCTCGGCTGATGCAGATGAACACCACGAACAGGCACTGTGCTGGGCTCCCTACCGGGCTTCAGAAATTAAGTGCCTTTTTCCTCTTCTAACCACTATCGCCACCACACCATGAAGACTTGAACCGTGGGTCTAGAAGGGCTCCCATAAAAAAAAAAACAAAAAAAAAAAAAACAGTCAGCCCACATGCTTGCGAACCGCTTTTCCAGGCTGCGTTGTAGGCTTTATCTGACCATTTGCTAAGAAGTGCGCCTGTGCCTTTGTTTAAGGTTTCCGCGAGCCAAACTTCGATATTTCGCCACGCGGGAAATAAAAGCCCGGCTGTCTCATGCATTTTCTACAGCAACTCCGTAGCTTCCTCTACTGGGGAGAGAAGCTCAATCAAGTCTGTCGCCAGCCTCAGTTCATATTGTTACGGTGCATCATCGACAGGAGCCAGCGTGGCACTTAGCGAAGATGAAGAAAACGCCTGTGCGTTAGGCACTTGCGCGAGAGGCAACTCAGACATCTTGTTCGGCTGCCGATTCTCGGTGGACGCTGTCCTGTAAGCCAAGACCTCGCCCCGTCACATTTGGTGGAAGTGCTGGGCAACCGCCTCACAACGGAACTTCGCAGCGGCTGACGTTTAAAGGGTCATTCCACAACGATGACAGAGAGTACGGCGTCTGCATCTGCTCCTGGTATTCCTGCGGCCAGAGATGATGCGGTAACTACATCTCCTTCTGCAACCACAACCTTCGTGCTCGAACCCCCGCGGGATCCTGGCACGTTCAGCTGTTCCGGCGATCCAGATGAAGTTGACGTTGAAGATTGGCTGGCAGAGTACGAACGTGTGAGTACTCGATACCGATGGGGCCCGACTCTTATGCTGCCAAACCTGTTATTCTATCTTAGAGGAACCGCCAAATCGTGGTATGAGAACCATGAAACAGAACTTGGGAGTTGGGCAGTGTGCAGGGAGAAAATGCTGAACCTGTTCGGAAAGCCGATTGGAAGAAAAATGGCCACGAACAAAATGCTCGCGTCTCGGGCGCAGACCTCGACCGAGTCTTACGTCTCCTATATAGAAGATGTGTTGTCGTTGTGTCGCAAAGCCAATGCCGAGATGCCGGAGGCTGACAAGGTCGGGCATATTCTTAAGGGGATTGCGGATGACGCATTCAACCTCCTCATCTGCAAAAATTTTTCTACAGTGGAAGCCATTATAAAAGAATGTCGGCGCTTTGAGCAAGCGAAGAGCCGGCAGATTAACAGCGTGTTTACCCACCCTCCGAATACGGCTGCAACATCATCTTGCAAAGACCGTGCAAGAACACAGCCACCACCTCTAGATTCATCGAATCAGGTGACCCGAATTGTACAGCGCGAACTTGAAGCCATTGCCTCTGCTCCGGCTCACACCGCTGCAAGTGACACTACCCCACTCACTGCTAACATGGTTCAAGCCATCGTTCGCCAAGAACTCGTCAGCATAGGTATTCTCTCGGTGTGCGCTTTGCCCAGCCCGCAGCGAGCTTCATGGCGTCCACCCTCGTCCTATCACGAGCAGCAGTTTACGGCCCGATCTCGCGACCCTGCTGCGTGGAGAACCGTCGACAATCGACCAATTAATTTTCATTGCCACCGTATCGGTCATGTCGTCCGTTACTGCAATTACCGCTGGTTCTCGCCGCCTCGGACTTCATCTCGACCTCACTACCGACAGGACAGCACCCGCTTCGCGTCTGCTGCGCAGCCTTCTCTTCAAAACAACTACAGAAGGTTCAACAGCCGATTTCCGTCACCGCATGATCGTCAGTCGCGTTCGCCTCCAGTACGTCGCCAGTCTCGCTCACCGCAGACTCGCAGGCCGTCGTCCCCATTCAACCTCGCTCCTGCCTACCCGGAAAACTAAACGATGCAGCGCCCGGAGGTGACGCTGCATTTTCGACTCCCTCCACAAATCCTCTCTTGACGCTTCCGACGAGACAAAATTTGTTAGACGTTGCCGTTGACGGTGTGGCTATTTCTGCCCTTATAGATACTGGAGCGCACATTTCTGTAATGAGTGCAAACCTTCGCCGACGCCTACATAAAGTGCTCACGCCTGCCGCTTCCCACAAACTTCGTGTCGCTGATGGGAGGACGCCTGATGTTCAAGGGATGTGCACGGCCCGTGTGTCCATTGCCGGTCATCCTACATTAGTTCAGTTTGCCGTCATTGAAATGTGTTCTCATGACCTAATACTTGGTTTGGACTTCCTGTCACGTCATTCTGCGCTCATTGATTGTGCCACTGGTGCTCTTCAGCTTGAACTGCCGCAGTTTGCCGATTTTCCAGCAGACGATTCTCCCCGTTTATGCTCTCGTCACCACGTTCGCTTGCCTCCGCAAGCTGCTACATATGTCACTTTGTCGTGCTCACGTCATGTGCCCGACGGTGACTACCTCGTCACTCCTATAGTCGACGTACTGATGGCTCGGAATTACTACTCGTGCGTCCCCATCACCTGCGTACCAGCGTTCTCGAACACCTACATGACGTACCTACAGCCGGTCACCTAGGCGTCTCTCGTACCTACGATCGTGTGCGACGTCGCTTTTTCTGGCCCGGACTGTATCGTTCTGTGGTTCGCTACGTCACTGCTTGGGACCGCTGCCAACGCCGCAAGCGCCCCTCTGTGCTACCGTCTGGCCTCCTACAGCCCATTGACATACCGACGGAACCATTCTTCCGTGTTGGCCTTGACCTGTTGGGCCCGTTTCCTACGTCCACCTCTGGTAATAAATGGGTTGCAGTCGCCACAGACTACGTCACACGCTTTGCCATCACTAAAGCACTGCCGACAAGCTGTTCCACTGACGTCGCTGACTTTCTTTTGTATGAAGTCATTCTTCATCACGGCTCTCCGTGGCAGCTGCTCACTGATCGAGGAAGGTACTTTCTTTCACGTGTTGTGGATGACATTCTCCGCGCCTGCTCCACTGAGCACAAGCTTACCACCGCTTATCATCCACAGACAAATGGATTGACCGAGCGTCTGAACCGAACGCTGACGCAGATGCTGTCAATGTACGTTTCGCCAGATCACCGTGACTGGGACAAAGCACTCCCCTTTGTCACGTTCGCGTACAATTCTTCACGGCACGACACAGCTAGTTATTCGCCGTTTTATTTGCTATTTGGCCGACATCCAGCATTACCATTTGACATGCTCCTTCCTTCGGCTGTTCCCTTGTCTACTGAGTACGCCAGCGATGTCGTTTCTCGAGCCCATGCAGCCCGATCAGCTTGCCCGTGATCGGCTGCACTTGTCGCAAGCGCAGAAAAAAGACCGCTATGACAGTCGCCACCAAAGCGTGCACTTCTCTCCGGGGTCTCTGGTACTTCTCTGGACACCAAACCGCCAAGTCGGCTTATCAGAGAAGCTACTATAACACTACCATGGCCCCTACAAAGTGTTACGACAACTTAGTGACGTGAGCTACGAGATCGCACCCCTAAACAATGCCTTTTCGGCCACCTCACTCCAGACAGACGTTGTACACGTTTCCAGACTGAAACCGTATCACCCTCCTCATTCGTCGCCGCCGTACTAAGCGCCGTGACGGCGCTTCCGCTGCAGGGGAGTGATGTTACGGTGCATCATCGACAGGAGCCAGCGTGGCACTTAGCGAAGATGAAGAAGACGCTTGTGCATTAGGCGCTTGCGCGAGAGGCAACTCAGACATCTTGTTCGGCTGCCAATTCTCGGTGGACGCTGTCCTCTAAGCCAAGACCTCGCCCCGTCACAATATTTATACAGTTTAACCTTCTTGCACGCGTGCAAGGTTTCTGTCAGACCTGGATGACTGGAAAGAGTGGTAACAAGCTTTCTCATGATTCGAAGCTGCGAGTTCCACCTCGTTGCGTTGTGAGATTCCAAATGCAGACCAACCCCAATAAACACTTCTTCCGTGTCAGTGGTGCTGTTGCATATAGATCTAACGATGGCATCACATTTTCGTACGACTTCCTCGGCACTTGGGTCCTACAATAAAGTGAGGATGACAATTAGTGAACATTGACATTGCAAGTACAGGTAACGCAAATGGTCAATGCAACAGAGTTCCAGAAAGAGAAATACAACATATGCAATAGAAGGATATTAAAGGAGAAAAATACCAGAGAGCCCAAAATACAAGCAAGCAAAAATAGCTTAAACAAGGAATCAACCTAATCCAAATCTATAATGTGTATAGCTTCCGAACAACATGGCGTCCTTTGTGTGATGTGCTTCTTTTTGAACTGCTGAGAAAAAATAGACAGGCCACACTGACAGTCTTGCGTGAATTAGCGGGAGAACCCTGTTATGTTTTATATCGGTGAGCTAGCAGAGCTCACAGCTGGCACAGCTGACATAAATGGTATAACTTTTATGCGAAGATGCCTTTCATACACAAACTCTTTGCATTGTAGCCAAAATTATTTGAGTGGTTACAAGAAAGGCATTGAAAGTAAAGGAAGAAAAATTTAAGAAAAGATTTAATGCAGTTCAATAGATGACACACAGAGAGTACTTTAATGCTTTAAAGCTTTTGGGCAAATTGTATTTCACATGTGACACGAAGGTCAAGCATGCGTGATTGGATTAGATTGGATAAACTTTTATTTGGTCCTCCAAAACACAGCTTACTGTGTTGCGGGCAGCTCCCACGTGGGGACTGAGATGCCAAGCTCCTCAGCCGCCTCGCGGGCTTGGTGGACAGCCCAGAGCTGATCTGCCAAGTATGAGCTGCGGATCGCCGCCTCCCATCTGGCAGAGGTGATGTTCGATAAATGAGCGAATTTGGTGCACTGCCAGAGCATGTGTTTTAATGAAGCTATTTCACCACAATGTGGACAAAGATTACTTGGGTATAGGTCAGGGTACATGATGTGTAACATTTTCAAAGTAGGATACATCCGCGTTTGCAAAAGCCTTAATGTAAGTGCTAGGGGCCGAGTTAGATTTTTGTGAGGTGAAGGAAAAAATCCTTCTAGACAAGTAGAAATGTTTAGTGAGCTCGTTATATGTTGTAAGAATTTGCCGGTTATTCCCTTCACCGGTAGAACGCATCCCCGGGGAGGTGCGGCTGCAGAGGTCTCACGCCGCCTCGTGTGCTGCTTCATTGAGATTGGGAGGGGAATCGTTGATTTGTCCAAGGTGAGCAGGGAAGCAACTCAGGAGATGATGCGTTACGTTCTTGCCTTACAGTATTCTCAGCGTTTGTTCAGAGACCGTCCCCTTGGTGAACGCCCGTATGCTGCCATGGAATCACTGTAGACAACTTCAATGTTACCCATCTTGAGTGCTAAAGCGATGGCCACCTGTTCTGCAATGATTCGGTCTTTCGTCCTGACCGTTGCTGAGTTTACGACATGGCCAGCCCCATCGACCACCACTGCCACAAACGCTTTCCCATTGGCGTAGGAAGCCGCGTCAACAAATACGATCCCTCGTTCCTCGTTTGAGACCTGACGAAGTATAGTCCTGGCCCTCGCTACTCTTCTTCCAACGTTGTGTTCTGGATGTATGTTTCTTGGTATAGGAGATACCGTGATATTCTCCCTGATGTTGTTGGGAATATCATTGTAATTGCGTCTGATTGCCATTGGGTGTTGGCCCAGCTCCTGCAGGATCATTCTCCCCGACCATGTTGTAGATAACCTTGCAAACTGTGCTTTCTCTCGGGCTTCTGCTATTTCTTCGAGCGTGTTGTGAATGCCAAGCTCAAGTAGACCCTCGGTGCTGGTATGTATGGGTAGGCCCAGGACCTTCTTGATAACTTTCCTGAGGAGCACATTCAGTGTCTCGGACTCTGCTCTTGACCAGTTGTGCATTGCTGCCTCGTACGTGAGGTGGCTTAGAACAAACGCGTGCATCAACCTGATGGATTGTCTTCCTTGATCCCATTTCTTTTGTTGGCCACTCTGCGTATGAGGTGCACCGCACTGTCTGTTTTCCAAGTTAACTTGGCTATAGATTTGCTGTTGGCGCCGATAGACTCTATCAGCATGCCCAGGACTTTGATGGAGTCGACCCTCTGGATGGCATCCCCTTGATTTGTACGGAGGTGGATGTCTATCTGGTTTAACGGCCTCCATTCCAGGGCTTCGGTCGCCGGCGTGCAGTCCGATACAGTAAAAGTTCTGACTTACTCGAGGAGCACTTGAGCCTGGAAGGACAAAGGTACTCTTCTACGGTGTCATTCGCCTCTTGCAGAGCGCTCTCAATTTGCCCCTCGCTTCCACCTGTGCACCAGATGGTAATGTCATCTGCGTAGATGCTGTGCTTCAATGCTTCAATGCTCGATAATTTGTTTGACAGTCCGATCATGGCAATGTTGAACAGCATTGGTGAAATCACTGCCCCTTGCGGCGTGCCCCTCGCTTCTAGTTCGATCGCTGCGGTCTCGATATTTGCAATCTTCATCACGGCTTTTCGGTCTGTAAGAAAGGACCACACGTAGTCATAGAAGGCTTTCCCCAGACCAAGCTTGGATATTGCTTCGAGTATGAATGAGAGGTGGATGTTGTCAAACGCTTTTTCTAGATCTAGGCACAGAATGGCTCTCACGTCTCTAGTTTTCTCACGACCTGGTGTTTGATAAGCTTCGATGCATCTTGTGTGGATAGCCCTGCCCTGAATCCAACCATATTGTGTGTATGTATGTCGTTATCTTCCAAGTACTTGTTTATCCTGTGCAGTATGTCATGTTCTGCAACCTTGTCAATACATGATGTCAAGGATATTGGCCTCATGTTGTCCTAGTTAGGGGGCTTTCCTGGCTTAGGAATAAGGATCGTGCTGGCCAGCTTCCACTGCTCTGGCACCTTGCCTTCTTTCCATGCTGCATTGATCATATCCTTCAGGGTTTCAATTGAATCGTCATCAAGGTTACGAAGGGCCTTGTTTGATATACCGTCCGGGCCAGGGGCCGACCTGCCGTTGAGATCATGCAAGGCTCTTCTGATCTCTTCGATGTTAAAGTCGCCCTCAAGACCTGGATTGGGTGTGCCCCGGTACTGTCTACTTGCTGGTGCCAATCCTCTTTTGATTGGGAGGTACTTATGCACGAGCCGCTGCACAACTTGTTCTGTAGTGCGCCCTATCTCTTTATGCAAAATTCGAGCGATAACATGCTTTTGATTTATTTTGGTGGTGTTTTCGTTGAGGAGATGTTTTAACATATTCCATGTCTTGCCATTGCGCATCTGACCATCGACGGAGTTGCAGATTTCGTCCCATCGCTGCCTGGATAGTGCGCAACAATGTTCCACGACTGATCTGTTTACCTCAGCTATCTTCTTCCTCAGTCTTCGGTTCAGGCGCTGACCCTTCCAACGGTTCTGTAGTGCTTGCTTTGCCTCAAGAAGATGAGCGAGCCGGCTATCTTTTCTTTCAACCGGAAAATTTGTGGTAATGGTGGAGGAGACGGATTTGATGTCCTCTTTAATCTGTTTGACCCACTGCTCCAAGCCTTGTCTGTGGCCATCTTGTCCCCTTTCCATCCTTATCTTCCTGAACTTATCCCAGTCTGTGAAGTGGAATTCTCTCTGCTTTTTACGCTCTACGGAGAAGGTAGTGCCAAGAATGCAGTGGTCACTCCCTAGGTCTACAGCAAGGTTCATCCACTGGGCCTTGATGTTCCTTACAAGTATAAGGTCCGGGGTGGAATTCCTGCAGCAAGATGTACCAAGCCTTGTTGGTAGGCTGGGGTCTGTGATTAGGGTGAGATCAAGTTCACTGGCACTTTGCCAAACTCAAGTTCTTTTCCCAGTGTTGTACTTGTAACCCCATGTATGATGAAGGGCGTTGAAATCACCTGCTATGACGAGTGAACATTCCCCGGCGATATTAACAGCTTTCTTTAGAACCATCTTGAACCCTTGCTTTTGTTCCTTTGGACTGCTGTATATATTAAGAACGAAAATGCTCTGACGGTTGCTGGTACCTGGCACGATCTCTACCATGACGTGTTCCAACCGGCCTGCTTCTATCTCGAGGTCGTGGGTTACGTGCGTTAGTTTGTTGCATACGAAGGTGCAGACTCCCCTCCCTTCAGTATCCCCTATTACAGGCCGGAATTCAGGCAACGTTGCTTGCGGTGAAAGGGTCTCTTGTGATAATATAATATGAGGCTTTTCTTGGCTGCTCCTGATATACTGCTGTAGGGTTGCCTTCTTTAGGTAACCTCTACAGTTCTATTGCCAGATACGAAAAGCTTCACGTAGCGCTGTCATCATGGTTATTACATGGGCGGCCAGATCCTGATGCTGCATCTGTCGACAGGTTTGGTACCACTAGTATTGGTGGCCGAAGAGGTGAGTTTGGTGCATGAGGAGGCCTTGTTGTGTTGTGCAGATATGCTTCGACCTTTGTAATGCGCAAAGTCATATGCTCTTCCAGTGCCGCCACGCTTGATTGTAGCCTACCCATTTGCTCGCTAAGATTGGCTACTATTTTGCTGAGCGTGTCAAAGACCTCTTTCAAATCTGACATGGTCGTTTGGTTGGCTTTCACATGTTCTGCCATGACTTCCCTCTTTTTTGTGGTTCTCGAGTCCCCCCATGTTTTCAGCCACAGGGACATCAGCTGGCTGAGGCATTGGCTGTGAAGACTGCGCGCTGGTTAGCTTAGTGAGAAGAGTTTTTATTTCTTTAACTCAGCTGATAGCCTCTCATTCAATTTTGTAAGTCTCGCATTTTCTTGCTCTAGCTGTGCAATTCTATCATGCTCTGGCAGCTTACCTGTCATCACCTCTGCCGCGCCGTTGTGCACTCGCTCAGCCCACCTGCCTTTCGATGTAACTGCAGGCGTCCTCCCCGGGTTGGAAGCCGTGATCTCTAACTGAACGCCAGGCAGCTGGCCATTCGTGTGCCGCCCAGGCTGATCCCGACCGTGATGGTGACCTTGAGAACTCGAGCGGCCCCGTGATTGGGAGCGGGCCTTGGGTCTAGAACCTCTTCTGGAACGTGACCTCCCCCTGGAGTGGGGCCGCCTTTCCTGTTCTTGTGTAGTCTGGATGCTCTGGGTCCCGTAGGCTGGAATAAGCCGCTTGTCGTTGATGTCTGGACTCGATGTGATTGATGCGTCCCGGGCTTCTGCGGCTGCTCGCGATCTTTCCCAACGTCTGCACCTGACAACGTATGGCACTAAGAACCTGTTCTTGCACTCCTTGTCTGCCGTGGGAAGGTGACCGTCGCACAGCCTGCATCTTGGATTGCACTGGTGCAGTCTATCTGGCTTCTTGATCTCGCAGCCTCTGCAGATGGTTTCAGCTGGGTTCAGACAGACGTCAGATCGATGTCCCAGCTTTCCACAGATGTAACAAATATCGATGTTCTTGCGGTAAAGGGAGCACTGCAAAAGTGAAGGTCCATATCTCACGAATCTGGGCACCTTGTGTCCTTAGAACGACATGATTATTGTCCCGGTGTCCTTGATTCTCTTGGCCTGCAGTGCGAGCGGGTTGTTCGCGTTCACAATCTTTCGGGTCAAAATGTCCTGAGTATCGCTTACGGGGATTCCGCGAATCACTCCTTTACAAGTATCGTGGGATGCCGTGGCGTATGCACTAACCTCGAAAGCTTTGCCTTCAATGTCAATTTGCTTGACCTTGAGGTGTCTTGAAACTCTGTCTTGGTCCGGAGTGCTTGCCACCATAATTTTCTCCTGCAAGTTGGTACAGATGGTGTCCTGCATGGCCTCCTCCTCTTTGACGCCGGCCGCCAGTACTATCGTGTCGGCCACGGCTCCAGTGCCAATTCTCGAGATATTTAATCCTCCACGTGGTCGTAGCACAATTTTGCTGAAGTCCTTGGGTAGTTGCGGCATGCGTCCAGCTCGCACGATTGTATGCTTGGTGTCATATCTACTATGACTGGCTCGAGCGTCTCCCGCAACGCCAGCCTTGGTCGAACCCTTGGCAGCAGGAACGCTAACCGCGGCTAGCTTATTTCTTGAGCGTCTCGTTTCGACTTTCTTCCAACCCATGTCTTCCGTGCAATCCTCTGGAGAGATGTCCTCTCCATCTACTTGGTATTCCATTCTCAGTTGCAGGTCCTGGAACGCGCAGAGCGTTGAGTCACGCTGGCACCGGGTCGGCGCATCGGCGACAATTGCCTCCTTGGTTAAGCTTAAATCCCCCGGTGGCGTTGCCGTGTAAAAATGTCCCAAAAATGGTTTAAAAGTCCACTCACCAGCACAAAGGTGGTATCTGCTGATTTCTTGAGAACTTGGGCACACGATAGGACTGAGAACTCGGCGACAGATTCGTGAATACCACAGGAAAGCATTCTTGAAAGCAGGAGCCGATCTTCGGGCGTCCGCACTGGTCGGCGCCTAGAGCGTCTCCGCGTGAGTGAATTAGCAGTTTAACATAATAAACATGTTGGCCTGCAGCACGCCAGGCTGTCGAAATGGCTCTGCCTACGATGAAAACACTTGCGATAGGCGGCACTTCTTCAAAGCCTCAAATGACCTCAAGGCCTGGACAGCTGCTATTCCATGAAAAGCCTTCCATGTGACAGTCAAGACGTACATTGGCCATCTAAATTTCGAATGAAAAGATCTAATCACTTCCTACGAGCACATCGTAGTTAGAAGCGTTGTTGAAATTCCACGGGGTAGGTGGATGCCCAGCGCTGTTCCTCAAATTTTTCAGAATATTCCTGCACACTTGTCTAAATCAGCAGCATTAAAGTGCAAAAAGAAACTGCCGAAACTTAGAGAAACCACAAATTTTAGGGCAGTGTGTCGGCAAGTGGTGGCGATCAGTCTGATGTGAACACACGAAGAGTGATGCTGACGAAGCTACTGTTGTCCTCTCGAATCCAGAATTGTGTACAGAGATAGCAGCTTGATTTCTTGCATTAAGTTCCAATTCTGGAATGTCGAGCTTATCCAGGAATGTTTTTTATTTTCAAAGTTGTTCGAAACAAGGGTATTGTCGAAATTGACTAGGCAGTGGGGGTAACACAAGACTTCACCGTTGTTCTCAGTTCTAGGGGGAAGCTTGTTCTCCCGTGGCATGTGTGCATACAACGAACATGGTATGGGAAGCCAGCTGAAACTCACGAGCTTGCAGATGGTATCAGCTTTTCTCAGTTATGTTGATCACATAAAGATATGTGTGGGATGTCATAGCAGCTTATTCCCTTCCATTTCGACTGCAACATTAGCCCTGAAGATTCGGGATGTGTGGAGGAGAACTTAGTGTTTTGGGCTGTCCTGGCAAGACTTGTGCCCACCATGTAAGAGCACAAGAAAAAATCAGTGAGCATGGTAGAAGAATAAAAAAAAAAATTACAAAACCAACTAGGCTTCCCCCAAAATTACTCTCGACTACTAAAAACCCACGAAAGATGTTTACTAGGGCCACAGTTTTTTTTAGAAAAAGGAAAGAACGACATTCAGAAAATGAAAACAGCTTTGAAAAAAGTCTGTCAGTCAAGCAGTGTACGAACTCATGACGGGCCTTCCTCCAGCAGAACAGCCAATGCTGCTGAGCGAAGCCTCATTGAACTGAAATTCGGAAGGCATTTCCTTTTAATGTAAGGCATGAGGATGTAGGCAGAAGCAGTATGTTCACCTTTGACATCAACCTAAAAGCAGCCAGGCTCGATATTTTAAGGAGCAGGCAAGTAATCAGCCACTCGGTTTCGGAGCGCTATCATCTCATTGACTTCGCTTTGAAAGCTTTCAGCGCGAGACGAACAGCGAGGTTGAAAAAAAAAAAACCTTCTTCCTGCTTAAGCTCGACATAACAGGATTAGAACTTTGTTTGGTTTGTAATGCAGAGAGCCAAATTACCACCCTTGGACACAACTCTGGATTGCAGGGGATGCCAGTAGCTTCGTCAACATCGCTGTTCTCAAGGTTAACGTTGGGAACATCGCCACCACTTGCCGGCACACAACCCTTGAAATTCGCGGTTTCTCTAAGTTGGGGCCTTTCTTTTGTGATTTAATGCCGCTGGTTAGACAAGTGTGCAGGAATGTTCGGGAAAATTCGAGGAACAGTACCGAGCTTAAGTGTTCACCTACCACATGGAACTTTGAAAACGGTTCTGCCTGCGTTGTGCTCGTAGCAATTGATTAGGTTCTGGAATTCCAAATGTAGATTGGGAATGTAGGTCTTACTTGTCACCTGGAAGGCTTTGAAGAAGTGCCGCCAATCCAAGTGTTTGCCTTAGAAGCCCAGCCACTTTGATTGCCTGGCACGCTGCAGGTCGGCATGTTTAATATGTTGAACTGCTAATTCAATCAAGCCTACTTAATCGTCGTGTCACATGTGAAATACCATTTGCGATGAGCGAAATCTAACCTTTAAGCTTCTGCCGCTGTGATCTGAGCAAGCAAGCAAACAAAACAAAAAGCTTTCCACGCTGTCGCAGGAAGTGGCGGGTAGCCGGCAGTGGCGGTGGTTCGATCTCAACGCTATGCAAGCGCCACTCTCGGAGCGGATACGAATTGGTGCCATCTCCGTAGCGGGCTTTTCCAACTGACA
This sequence comes from Rhipicephalus microplus, assembly GCF_043290135.1. Lineage (NCBI taxonomy): Eukaryota > Metazoa > Arthropoda > Arachnida > Ixodida > Ixodidae > Rhipicephalus > Rhipicephalus microplus. The sequence goes on along the minus strand of NC_134710.1, from coordinate 40,600,546 downwards.
GTATATAAAAACCTTAATATGCGTGACCCCGAAAAAAATGCGCTGTCAAAGCTAGGACATCAACCTCTCTTCCCCTGTACAGGCCTTTTTCCATGGAAAAAGTCTGCTAAAAGAGGGCGCTCGCAAATATCCCGCCTGCCAAGAAAAACTCATGATGGCACAGGTGGAGGTTGGCTGTTTAAAATGAAACCAGAGGTGTGTTTAGCATGCGGTGCGATGACACGCATTTTGAAATTGATTTTAAATATGTTCTAAGCTATAATATTCATTGATATTTCATAGCAATGTGTGTGTGTCTTCACAAAAATATCCCACAGGTTATCTTGCCTCCAACATTTTGTTTCAGTACTCCCTTAATGCGTCATTATTATATTGCCATGCAAGTTATTTTGATGTGCTTTGTTAAACACACAAAGACTATGAGCAATATTCGGCACACATCATGCCTCAATGTTCGACAAGCTTTTCGTTTGTCGTAGATCATTTTTGTTAAGAGTGTGGACAGGATACCAACACTCAAGGTTATTGCAGTGCCAGCTGCGCAAGCAAAGTGCACAGTGATCTCACTCTCGCGCCAACTGCTCCAAAGTGCATCGGACATGTGCTGTCTGTGTTATCGTGTCAGCGTGTTGACTGTGTTATCGTGATCCGTGCGTTTATCATTGAGACTGCCCCGCCCCCGTCACCTATATAAAGACGTGTCAATAAACCCCGCTATTCTTCTTGTTCCCGTCAACATGTAGTTGTCTTTGTCCTTTGTCAGACACCCGACATGTTACACAAAGTGCGCCAAATAATATTTACTGTGCCATCCTGATAATATCAATGAAAACTGCACCAAACTTGGATTTGGGATGGTCTATCACCAGCAATAACCACGCTGGCATGTCAATACATGTGCACCTTGTTGTTGGGGCCACCAAAATCACAATCACATACCTATTTTGTTTCGCTAAATAAGCAGTGGTCTTGCATGCATCCTAAAATCCACATTGGTAAGTTTGGTGCAACTCTGAGTGCTTTTCTCAATAAATGTTTTCCCACCACCATCAACTCTGTTGCTCAAGTGTTTAACGGCGAAACGGAGTCTCCACAGGGGCTTCTGACGTCTGGTTCAATCGGCAGTGTGAAACTGGGACGGCGATTCATCGACGGACGTGATTTGTTCAAGGAATGCTGCTGCTGATAGCTCGCTTAGAGTTGCACGGGATGTAATAAAGCAATTTTCACTAATAACTGCATGCATTGCGCCAGGATGCCTGTCACATCTATTTCTGGACATCGAGATCTAATTTTATGTGTTTCACGTCCGCAGAAGAACACGTAAATGATGGGAACATGTTGACACTTTTCCTCTAATATACTTTATCCATGGATCACCCTACAAAAGAGCTGTTTTGTAATTCATTTCAACACCACATCCTCGTTTATAATTGTTGTGGCAATAAGAACCCCTAAATAACGCTGCCCTTTCGAGCTCGAGGTTGCTAGGGTCTGAACTGAAAACTCTCCCGTGCTTTGTTTTTAAATATCATCTCCTTAATAAAAGGATGCCTCCTGGTTGGAGTAGCCGCAGTTTGGTTCAATACGGGGAGCTATAGTGAGGCCATCGCTGGCGGCTCTGGTGCCGGAAGGCCTGTGAAGCGGCTACACCTTGTTACACATCCGCCTCTCGCTTGTCAGGGTCAACAGCTGGTGGTCAAAAATAAAACAAAAATTGAACGTCACGGCATCGCACTTATTGCTTCGTTTCGAAGGAAGGGGTGAAGGGGAGGCTGCTGCATCGCTCGAAGTAGCGGGCACGCTCTATCTCAAGGCATAATAAGACTGCTAGTGAACTTTCTGTGTTTCTAACCTCTGCTTCCCGTTTAGGTAATTCACAGCACGAAAGCTTCGACAAGTAGAGTGATCATTGTCCCTTTACCCAGCATTCTTTTGATTTGCGCGATATCGGCAATATCGTATCTAGAAGATACAGTCTGTATTTTACTTATGCTCTAAGCAATGAATGCAGTACCAATAAATTGTATTCTTATACCAAATAATAAGGCTAGACGTCATCTGTTAGAAGCGCTAGCGGTAGTGTTGCAATTTCTAAGGTCCATGCTCTTGCAGAAACTTGCTGCATGCACGGTGTTCGATATCCGTGACTTGGGTGACTAGAGACCCCCAAAACATCCCTTGCACGCCGATGCACATACAGGTGGAATCGGACTTGTCTAGAGCGCTCAGCCAGTCGCTCCAGGTGGTGTTTTATTCATAGATATGTAAACAGAGACGCCGTAATCCTACCAAACTTTGTCGTACTGTGTGTTAGACCCTTGTGCGTACTGCGTGTTATACCCTTGTGCTGTAATGTAAGCATTAATGGTAGCTTGTAGCTAATGTGAGATAGAAGCCGCGGCCAACAACAGTGTGGACAGGCACGCGCTCTGCTGCTTTAGACCAGTGTGATTGCATCGGTACAGCATGAACGGCACGTACGAATGGACCCCCTAAATGGCGCGATGATGGTGTGGTCGCCTTGAGATCAAGGCTTAGTGCCGCTTTCGAAAGCGAAGTACTTTTCACACAGTCTGTTTGCGTTGGGAGTACAAGGTAGAAGGGTATACTAGCCTTAAATAGTGCGTGCACCAGCGATCACACCCTAAAGTCAATGTTCATAACAATGCCCCCTCTCACCCTTGCATTTCTAGCTCTTTTCTGCTCCTTCTAGCTCCTCCCCTGTGCTTAAGCATACCTCCCAAGTCCTTCGATTTTCCGTAAAATGTATGAATTTCAACTGCGCTAACGATTTTAATAATCTTTTCTCAAATTTTACGAAAAATATTTCATTTCTGATAAAAACAAATAGAACTAAAAAAATAGCATGGCCTCCGCGATAGGTTTGGGCACATTGCCGTAGCTGGTCGCGGAGGCCACAAAAGTGGCGTTGTGCTATATTCCACCACCAGGAGAGAACAATATGTATTGGTGTTATCACCACATACTAGCGAAGTCTTCCGCCTTGTCCGGGAGACTCCCGGATTTAGACCGTTTCTTCCGTTTGTACTACAGTGGAAAAACCTTTCCAGCCACTATAATTGTACGGTTGCACTGAAAATCTCCCGGAAATTGAAATTCGTGTGCGAAGTCTGGCCGCATTAACAAAAATGCAGGTCAGTCCGTTCCAGGCTTTTTGCGAACCCACCTCATTTAATTAGGAACAAATTTGAGAGGCCTTGATATAAACGTACAGTAGAGTCTTAGTGATGCGAAACCGCGGCAGATATCAATTTATAAAATTCTCCAGCCAAATTCATGTCTCCATTAGGCCGAAATTCAAATGTTCCGAACACTTTTCTTCATCGCAGCGTGTGATATGAACTTTAGTACCAAATTCATCGAACGAAGACTGTTACGTGGAGATATCTCAAAAACGTCGACGCGGACCACCGAGCATTGAGGGACAAAGAAGGAGAGCGTGGTGGCATGGGTGGGACGAGGCGCGCTCGCAGTGGTCGGGCCAAGGCGTGCAATTCCGAGCTCGGACGAGCAAGACGTTCTGCTGGGCGAGACGCGGGCGTGTGCACGGAGGACCACGGAGCCGTGCAAGGTCCAGGGTGGCCGAGGTTCCAGGTGCCAGGGGAGTTGCTGGCTGAATCGAGGATCGCCGAGTGGTGCCAAGCCGTACCGAGCTACGCGCCAGACTCGGACATGGGCCGCGAGCTCACGAGCTGTGCACCCGAGGGTACCTGGCTGTGCCCTGGCCAAGGCGAGGAATGCCGGTGACTGAGCTGCCGCACCGCAGCTGTGGCGAGCAGCATTTCAGCACGGCACAGACGGTGCTGTGCTGGCCCGAACCCGCACGTAGAACCGGTACGCCCGGGCCGTGATCAAGAGCTCGGAAACAAGGTCCGAGGTCGCGCTGGTCCAGGCATCTCCTAGATGACGCCACCGCTGCTCGATAGTCGTGAGTCTACAGGACTCTTCTTCCTCATGTGCCGTGGTGGTCGTCCCGACGACGTCCACATCACTGACTTTTCATAGCCTTCCTTCTGTATATAAACGTTTGAACTCGTCTTCCTGTCTGTTTCCTGCGCCGCTGCACAGTAGTGGAAGTGCTCGAACCATCCTAAACATCACAATTTTCTGGCGTCCGTGACAGGATCAAGCTCTAGCTCCAACTTTCAGAGCCGCACTTCTCGTAAGTGCAGTGGGCGGAAATAGATTGGGAGAAGTATATTCCGATTGGCAAGGAACTTGACTTGTCGGGTAACGAACTGAAGGAGTGGATTGAAGAGCAGCAGAAAAAAGAGCATGACAGACGAGCATAAGATAGGGACGCATCATGAATAGCGCACGAACAGGAGATTGCTCGTCTGGCGGCGGAATAAAGTCTGCTGGAGGCTAAGTGTCGTCTTGCTGAGCGCACGGCTGGGACGGTTGGAACCGGTGGAGAGAGCGTGGAAGCCAGCAGCGAAACCTTCAGGAGCCCCCACAAGCTTATTCCTCCCTACAATGAGGGCCGCGACGAACTCGACGTGTATATTTAGCGTTTCAAGCGGGTAGCCACGAGTCAGGGATGGCCAGGCAACAGGTGGGCGGTCTCATTAAGCTTATGCCTCTCAGGTGAAGCCTTGAGTATTGTAGGACGTATGGCTGCGGAGGATGCTACAGACTACGAAAAGCTGAAGCAAACCTTGTTGCAAAGATTTCGGTACACCGAAGAGGGATATCGGCAAAAGTTTCGCGAAGTTAAGCGGGAGAATTTCGAGACAGGGCGACAATTTGCTGGTCGGCTGCTCGGCTACTTCGATCATTGGCAGCAGATGGCGAAAACAGAAAAAACGTATGACGCATTGAGAGATAGCATTGTGTCCGAACAGTTTTTGCTAAGGTGCGATGAGAAACTCGCCATCTTCTTGAAAGAGCGAGGATGCCGAACGCCCAATCAGCTAGCCGAAACGGCTGACCATTCTTTGGAGGCGCAAGGCCTGACAAATATCGTGAATAGGAAACATGAAAGACCAAGTGAAAAAGCAGAAGTGGTGAGCAAGAACCACGATAAAGAGTCCGAAAAAACAAACGTGCAATGCTTTTTATGTGGCAAGCAAGGTCATCGCGCTGTAGACTGTTGGACACGGTCAAAAGGCCCAAAGTCCTCGTCTTGCTGGAAGTGCAGGAAACACGGCCATCAAGCGGACGAGTGCCCAAATGTAAAGAGCCGCAACAAGGAGGCATCAAGTGCTGTTGCCGACTATGACCGTGCACCTTTTGCTCGAAACAAGGAGAACTTGGACTGTACCCCTTCATCAGCAGAGGAAAATGCACCATCAGAAAAAAGAGATCTTTGTCTTGGTCTGTTAAGGCAAGAGATGCCAACGGCAACCGGCTATCTCAAGGGACAGCCTGTGATGGTGCTAAGGGACTCAGGATGCAATACCGTGGTGGTCAAGCGTTCGCTGGTACCGAGAAAAATTTCGCTGGTATTACACGTACTGTACACCTTGACGGTTCGTCGAGGCAGCTTCCTGAGGCAAAGGTATACATCGACTCTCCGTTCTTACGAGGACCGACACTGGCACTCTGCATGGAGAAGCCACTCTATGACGTCGTTCTCGGCAACATCGACCGGATAATCGTCCTTTCTGGTTCTACCATGGCACATCACCTGTCAGATGTCGCAAGACTGCATAATGAGTTGGCACCAGCAGGGGAGCCTTCCACATATCCAAGCGTGTCACCGGACCTACCGACTTTCAGTGCAGCGACAACAAGAAGGACCAGGTAGATAAAGTTACCTGTGGCGGCATCTAACGAACTAGATGTGACCCCACAAGTTCTTGAAAAGTTGCAGAGAGAAGATCGCACCTTGGAGAACTGTTTTTCGGCAATCGGGAAGATGATAGCGAAGCGATAAGCAAACATAGAGTATGTTTTGCTTAAGGGAATCCTTCATCGACACTATAGATCGCTAACGAGAAAGGAAGTTGACCAACTGGTTGTTCCACAAAGCCTCCGCCAGTTTGTCCTTATGATGGCGCATGAAGGAGTTATGGCAGGTCACCTAGGTATTAAACGAACAACTGATAGGAATCTAAAAGAATTCTATTGGCCAGGCGTGCAGGCTGAAGTGACACGATTTGTCCGCTCTTGTGACATCTGCCAGTGCACTGTGCCAAAGCACTTAGTCGGACGTGTCCCCCTCGGGAAAAATGCCGGTGATTGACGAGCCCTTCCAACGTGTAGCGATTGACATAATCGGTCCACTATCACCGACATCGGCCAAAGGAAACCATTTGATTTTAACAATGGTTGACTGCGTAACGCGATATCTTGACGCTGTTGCATTACCAAGCATAGAAACAGAGACGATAGCAGAAGCATTGGTGGAAATGTTCTCACGCGTTGGAATACCACGAGAAATCGTGAGGGACCGCGGAAGGTCATTCACATCACGCTTAATGCAGGAAGTGAGCAGACTATTGTCTTTCCGACAGTTGCCAACTACCCCATACCACCCTATGGCAAATGGTCTTGTGGAGCGCTTTAATGGTACATTAAAGCAAATGATACGGGGCATGTGCCACGAAAGTCCAAAGAACTGGGACAGATACTTGGTATCATTATTATTTGCATACAGAGAGGTGCCTCAGTCGAGCATCGGCTTTTCGCCGTTCGACCTCCTGTATGGTCGATACATTAGAGGCCCAATGTCCATACTGAAGGAATTATGGACGCGAAAAACCTTGGATCCCCAAACGAAGACTACGTACGGCTACGTAATGGAGCTTCGCGATCGTTTGTATGAGACGTGTCAAATTGTGCATGAAGAGCTGCAGAAAGCCAAGCTGTCACAAAAGAAATACTACGATCGCAAAGCGAAGCCTCGTCAGCTCTGCGTCGGAGACAAGGTATTACTACTACTACCTTGCGACAGCAACAAACTGATTCTCACTTGGAAAGGCCCCTTCACTGTACTAGAGAAGCGGATTGAGATCGACTATGTCGTTGATCTAGGAACCCGAACCAGTTTGTTCCACATCAACCTCCTTAAGAAGTACGAGGAGAGACCACCTTTGACAGACATGGTGGACCGCGCGGCTGTCATGGTACAAACGGAACAACCGGAAGAAGAACCGTAACTACCGTTGCTCGCGCTTCACCAGAATGAGATCTATCATGACATCAAGGTCTCTGACAACTTGGATGTGAACCAGAAGGCAGAGATAGAGAAGATTCTATCAGACTACCAAGATATCTTCTCAGACGTTCCGGGAAAGACTAACTTGGTAGAGTGCAAGATCACGACAACATCTACTGTGCCGGTGAACGTGCGCCAATACCCGATACCCTTTGCTGTTCAACAGGCGGTAGAGGAAGCAGTACAACAGATGCTGGCGCAGGGAATTATCGAACCGTCAGACTCACCTTACTAGTCGCCAATCGTCGTAGTAAAAAAGAAAGATGGCAGCATGCGCTTATGCATTGATTTCCGACAGTTGAACACAGTCGTCGTAATGGATAATGAGCCTATTCCACGAGTGGACATGATGTTTGCAAACTTAGGAAAGGCTCGCTATTTCTCTAAATTTGATTTCACAAAGGGGTAATGGCAGGTCCCAATGCACAAAGACTCGAAACGCATGACAGCCTTCATGTCAATGTCGGGCCTTTACCAGTTCCGTTTTATGCCTTTCGGCATCAAAACAGCGCCAGCAGTGTTCACTAGACTCATGAGAAAAGTTGTGGCTGGCATTTCCCACGTACATCATTACTTCGACAATGTTCTTATAGCCACAGACACATGGGAGACGCACCTTGCCACGCTCGAAAGTTTTTTCCGACAAGTACGGCGTGGACATCTCACAATCAAGCCATCCAAGAGTGAAGTTGGTGCAACGATGGTGAAGTTCTTGGGCCAAATCGTGGCACATGGGGTCTTACGGCCGCAACTTGAAACGCTTGAAAAGACACAAGCTGCAAAAAGACCTCATACAAAGAAACAAGTCCGTTCCTTTCTCGGTCTCACGGGGTACTACCGAAACTTCGTACCCAACTATTCCCATGTGTCTCATCCCTAACAGAGCTCACTCAGAAGCGTGCTCTGAACAAGGTAAAATGAGAACAACGTCACCAGGAGGCATTTGACGAGCTTCAATGATTGCTGTCTACTGGTCCAATCTTGAGGTCTCCTGACTTGGAGAAGACATTTGTTCTGCGCACAGACGCATCTTCTACCAGTGCGAGAGCCGTGCTCATGCAGAACTATGACGATGTTCTCCATCCTGTCGCCTACGCAAGCAGGAAGCTCCTTCCACAGGAGACACGGTACTCAACCGTAGAGCGAGAAGGGCTTGCGCTCGTGTAGGCTGTCCGAAAATTCCACATTTATCTCTTCGGCAAGCAGTTTGTACTGCAGAGCGATCACCAGCCGCTGGCCTACATCAACTCGGCCAAGCACACAAATAGCCGAATTCTGCCTTGGAGTATGACACTTATGGAATACGACTTCACTGTGGAATATATATTGACAGGGCGAGGTCTTGGCTTACAGGATAGCATCCACCGAGAATCGGCAGCCGAACAGGATGTCTGAGTTGCCTCTCGTGCAAGCGCCTAACGCACAGGCGTCTTCTTCATCTTCGCTAAGTGCCACGCTTGCTCCTGTCGATGATGCACCGTAACGTCACTCCCCTGCGGTGGAAGCGCCGTCACGGCGCTTAGGACGGCGGCGACGAACGAGGAGGGTGATACGGTTTCAGTCTAGAAACGTGTACAACGTCTGTCTGGAGTCAGGTGGTCGAAGAAGCATTGTTTAGGGGTGCGATCTCGTAGCTCACATCCCTAAGTTGTCGTAACACTTTGTAGGGGCCATGGTAGTGTGATAGTAGCTTCTCTGATAAGCCAACTTGGCGGTTTGGTGTCCAGAGAAGTACCAGAGACCCCGGCGAGAAGTGCACGCTTTGGTGGCGACTGTCATAGCGGTCTTTTTGGTGCGCTTGCGACAAGTGCAGCCGATCACGGACAAGCTGACGGGCTTCATGGGCTCGGGAAACAACATCGCTGGCGTACTCAGTAGACAAGGGGGCAGCCAAAGGAAGGAGCGTGTCAAATGGCAATGCTGGATATCGGCCAAATAGCAAATAAAACGGCGAATAACTAGCTGTGTCGTGCCGTGAAGAATTGTACGCGTACGTGACAAATGGGAGTGCTTTGTCCCAGTCACGGTGATCTGGCGAAACGTACATTGACAGCATCTGCGTCAGCGTTCAGTTCAGACGCTCGGTCAATTTATTTGTCTGTGGATGATAAGCGGTGGTAAGCTTGTGCTCAGTGGAGCAGGCGCGGAGAATGTCATCCACAACACGTCAAAGAAAGTACCTTCCTCGATCAGTAAGCAGCTGCCGCGGAGCACCGTGATGAAGAATGACTTCATACAAGAGAAAGTCAGCGACGTCAGTGGAACAGCTTGTCGGCAGTGCTTTAGTAATGGCGAAGCGTGTGGCATAGTCTGTGGCGACTGCAAACCATTTATTTCCGGAGGTGGACGTAGGAAACGGGCCCAACAGGTCAAGGCCAACACGGAAGAATGGTTCCGTCGGTATGTCAATGGGCTGTAGGAGGCCAGACGGTAGCACAGAGGGGCGCTTGCGGCGTTGGCAGCGGTCGCAAGCAGTGACGTAATGAACCACAGAACGATACAGTCCGGGCCAGAAAAAGCGACGTCGCACACGATCGTAGGTACGAGAGACGCCTAGGTGACCGGCTGTAGGTACGTCATGTAGTTGTTCGAGAATGCTGGTACGCAGGTGATGAGGAAGCGCGAGTAGTAATTCCGGGCCATCAGCGTTGAAGCTGCGCCGGTACAGAATGTTGTCGTGCAGTTCGAACAGGCGAACGGAAGGGTCTGTTGGAGCAGAGGTCAGACGCTCGATGATGGAAAGTAATGACGGGTCACGTCGTTGTTCGGTGTAGATATCACCCAAAGCGTGGATGGAAAGAACGCAGGGGTCTGAATCAAGGTCTGTCAAGTCGGCCGTTTCAACCGAATAACGTGACAAACAGTCTGCGTCTGTGTGGAGGCGTCCCGACTTGTAGTGGACCACGAATGAGTACTCTTGCAGACGGAGCGCCCAGCGACCAAGACGTCCAGATGGGTCCTTTAGCGATGACAGCCAGCAAAGAGCGTGATGGTCCGTAACAACGGGAAAAGTTCGGCCATACAGGTAAGGCCTGAATTTTGCCATGGCCCACACTAAAGCTAGGCATTCACGCTCAGTGATGGAGAACTTCCGTTCGGCAGGTGGAAGAAGACGGCTGGCGTAAGCAATCATGCGGTCCTTCCCGTGCTGTCGTTGGCCAAGGACCGCTCCAATTCCATGGCCACTGGCATCAGTCCGAAGCTCTGTAGGTGATGCTGGGTCGAAATGGGCCAGTATTGGTGGCGTAGTCAGCAGATGGATAAGAGCCGAAAAGGCGTCCGCTTGCTCTATACCCCATGCGAAGGGAACGTCCTTCTTTAAGAGATCAGTAAGCGGTCGAGGGATGTCGGCGAAGTTGCGGACAAATCGACGAAAATAGGAACATAGCCCTACAAAACTTTGGACCTCCTTGGTTGAGCGTGGTTCAGTAAATTGTACTGCTCGCACCTTTTCGGGATCTGGTTGAACACCATCGGCACTGACAAGGTGGCCGAGTATGGTGATTTGGCCACGTCCGAAATGGCATTTTGCAGAATTGAGCTGGAGAGCAGCTCTTCGAAGAACATCCAGAACGGCTGACAGACGTGTTATATGGCTGTCAAAGGTAGGTGAAAAGACGATGACATCGTCTAACTAACATAAGCAGATGGACCACTTATATCCTCGGAGAAGGGAGTCTATCATGCGCTCGAAAGTTGCCGGCGCATTAGTGCACAGTCTAAACAGCCTGACTTTGGACTGGTAGAGGCCGTCGGGCGTAACAAAAGCGTTTTTTTCACGATCCATGGGGTCGACGAAAATTTGCCAATAGCCGGACCGAAGGTCGATAGACGAAAAGTATTGGGCACCATGGAGGCAATAGAGGGCGTCATCAATCCGAGGCAAAGGGTAGACATCTTTGTGGGTCACTTTGTTTAAATGGCGATAGTCCACGCAAAAGCGCCAGCTGCCATCCTTCTTCTCAACGAGCACGACTGGGGAGGCCCAGGGGCTGGATGAGGGTTCTATTACGTCTTTAGTAATCATTTTATCCACTTCATTTTGAATTATTTGGCGTTCCTTGTGAGATACGCGATATGGACACCGCCGTATAGGACTGGCATCACCAGTGTTGATCCGGTGAGTCACTGCAGTTGTTTGGCTGAGGTGGTCAAAGTCGAAAACGTCTCTATATGATGTTAACAGACTACGGAGGCTGGCAGCTTGCACTGCAGTGAGGTCGGGAGCAATCATCTTGTTAATGTCATCTGCAGGCAGAGTGTAATTGCGGCCAAGACAGGGGGATGTAGTATCGGTGGCCAAACCAGTAACGTTGCAGCTGTCAAGTGGAGATAGGGTGGCCAAAGACATGTCTTGTGGAATAACTTGAGTCAAGAGACTCACGTTGAGTAGTGGTATAACCACTGTATTATTAGCGACGGGCGACAACAGTGTGAGCAAGGGCGACGTCTCGGGCCATCAGTACGTTGACTATAGGAGTTACGAGGTAGTCACCGTCGGGCACATGACGTGAGCACGACAAAGTGACATATGTAGCAGCTTGCGGAGGCAAGCGAACGTGGTGACGAGAGCATAAACGGGGAGAATAGTCAGCTGGAAAATCGGCAAACTGCGGCAGTTCAAGCTGAAGAGCACCAGTGGCACAATCAATGAGCGCAGAATGACGTGACAGGAAGTCCAAACCAAGTATTAGGTCATGAGGACGCAATTCAATGACGGCAAACTGAACTAATGTAAGATGACCGGCAATGGACACACGAGCCGTGCACATCCCTTGAACATCAGGGGTCCTCCCATCAACGACACGAAGTTTGTGGGAAGCGGCAGGCGTGAGCACTTTATGTAGGCGTCGGCGAAGGTTCGTGCTCATTACAGAAATGTGCGCTCCAGTATCTATAAGGGCAGAAATAGCCACACCGTCAACGGCAACGTCTAACAAATTTTGTCTCGTCGGAAGCGTCAAGAGAGGATTTGTGGAGGGAGTCGAAAATGCGGCGTCACCTCCGGGCGCTGCACCGTTTAGTTTTCCGTGTAGGCAGGAGCGGGGTTGAATGGGGACGACGGCCTGCGAGTCTGCGGTGAGCGAGACGACTGGCGACGTCCTGGAGGCGAACGCGACTGACGATCATGCGGTGACGGAAATCGGCTGTTGAACCTTCTGTAGTTGTTTTGAAGAGAAGGCTGCGCAGCAGACGCGAAGCGGGTGCTGTCCTGTCGGTAGTGAGGTCGAGATGAAGTTCGAGGCGGCGAGAACCAGCGGTAATTGCAGTAACGGACGACATGACCGATACGGTGGCAATGAAAATTAATTGGTCGATTGTCGACGGTTCTCCACGCAGCAGGGTCGCGAGATCGGGCCGTAAACTGCTGCTCGTGATAGGACGAGGGTGGACGCCACGAAGCTCGCTGCGGGCTGGGCAAAGCGCACACCGAGGGAATACCTATGCTGGCGAGTTCTTGGCGGACGATGGCTTGAACCATGTTAGCAGTGAGTGGGGTCGTGTCACTTGCAGCGGTGTGAGTCGGAGCAGAGGCAATGGCTTCAAGTTCGCGCCGTACAATTCGGGTCACCTGATCCGATGAATCTAGAAGAGGTGGTGGCTGTGTTCTTGCACGGTCTTCGCAAGATGATGTTGCAGCCGTATTCGGAAGGCGGGTAAACACGCTGTTAATCCGCCGGCTCTTCGCTGGCTCAAAGCGCCGACATTCTTTTATAATAGCGTCCACTGTAGAAAAATTTTTGCAGATGAGGAGGTTGAATGCGTCATCCGCAATCCCTTTAAGAATATGCCCGACCTTGTCAGCCTCCGGCATCTCGGCATTGGCTTTGCGACACAACGACAACACATCTTCTATATAGGAGACGTAAGACTCGGTCGAGGTCTGCGCCCGAGACGCGAGCATTTTGTTTGCGGCCATTTTTCTTCCAATCGGCTTTCCGAACAGGTTCAGCATTTTCTCCCTGCACACTACCCAACTCCCAAGTTCTGTTTCATGGTTCTCATACCACGATTTGGCGGTTCCCCTAAGATAGAATAACAGGTTTGCCAGCATAAGAGTCGGGCCCCATCGGTATCGAGTACTCACACGTTCGTACTCTGCCAGCCAATCTTCAACGTCAACTTCATCTGGATCGCCGGAACCGCTGAACGTGCCAGGATCCCGCGGGGGTTCGAGCACGAAGGTTGTGGTCGCAGAAGGAGATGTAGGTACCGCATCATCTCCGGCCGCAGGAACACCAGGAGCAGATGCAGACGCCGTACTCTCCGTCATCGTTGTGGAATGACAATTCAAACGTCGGCCGCTGCGAAGTTTTGTTGCGAGGCGGTTTCCCAGCACTTCCACCAAATGTGACGGGGCGAGGTCTTGGCTTACAGGAGAGCGTCCACCGAGAATCGGCAGCCGAACAAGATGTCTGAGTTGCCTCTCGCGCAAGCGCCTAACGCACAAGCGTCTTCTTCATCTTCGCTAAGTGCCACGCTTGCTCCTGTCGATGATGCACCGTAACAGTATCAAAGGAAATGACAACGTTGGAGCTGACTACATGAGCCGAGTGTAGACTTGAAGCGTTACGCAGATGTAAGCTTTTATTTCTTTCTGAACACTTTGTGAACTCCATGTAAACTCCGTGAACTGCGTGTAAACCAACCTGTGAATGCGTGTGAAAAAAAAAACTGTTAACATGCGCACACCTTCCGCCTTTCAGGCTGTGAACATTCTCTATCCTCATGCTTAGAAAAGTTATTGAAGAGGAACAACTTTCTAAAGTGGGGGGTAAAATGTCACGTGTAAATATCTCAAAAATGTCGATGCGGACCACCGAGCACTGAGGGACAAAGAAGAAGAGCGTGTTGGCACGGGTGGCACGAGGCGCGCTCGCAGTAGTCGGGCCAAGGCGTGCAATTCCGAGCTCGGACGAGCGAGTCGTTCTGCCGGGCGAGACGCGGGCATGTGCACGGAGGACCACGGAGCCGTGCAATGTCCAGGGTGGCCGAGGTTCCAGGTGCCAGGGGAGTTGCTGGCTGAATCGAGGATCCCCGAGCGGTGCCGAGCCGTACCGAGCGACGCGCCAGACTCGGACGTGGGCCGCGAGCTCACGAGGTGTGCACCCGAGGTTACCTGGCTGTGCCCTGGCCAAGGCGAGAAATGCCGGTGACTGAGCTGCCGCACCGCAGGTGTGGTGAGCAGCATTTCAGCACGACACAGACGGTGCTGTGCTGGCCCGAACCCGCACGTGGTACCGCTACGCCCGGGCGGTGATCAAGAGCTCAGAAACAAGGTCCGAGGTCGCGCTGGTTCAAGCATCTCCTAGACGACGCCACCGCTGCTTGAGAGTCGTGAGTCTACAGGACTCTTCTTCCTCATGTGCCGTGGTGGTCATCCCGACGGCGTCCACATTACTGACTTTTCATAGCCTTCCTTCTGTATATAAACGTTTGAACTTGTCTCCCTGTCTGTTTCCTGCATCGCTGCACAGTAGTGGAAGTGCTCGAACCGTCCTAAACATCACAAAGACTGATCAGAAGCAACGTGCTCAAAGCTTCGGAAGTACGCATACGACCAGCGCATGCTCTGTCTTCTACAGTTCGTGTGTTTGTCGTCGCCACAATTACTGGGGACGAAACAGCAGTCGTTCGACACCACCATGTATGGCGACGAGACAGATTTCCGAAAGTGTGTGCTCGTCCAAAGCTCGACCAGTCAAAGCAGCGCTGCTTTCTGCAAACTCTGTGGACAAAACCATGGCAGTTGCGACCATAGATACACAAAAGGACTTAGTTTTGAAGGTATGTGGATTGGAAACAATACTACTGTTTGCCGCAACTGCTGCACACGAAAGCACGGTCTTAGGGATGTGACAGGAATCTACAAGCTCCGAGGGCACGTGGCTGATGCAGCGGTAGGATTGAAGGCGGTAAGTACGTAAGAAAGGCTAGAAGTGGTGTGGCGTCCCCGTCCAAAGAATCTAGTAGCGAGCAAAGTCATAGCTTTGACCCGCACTTTCACGGCAGCCAGCTGCGCTGTCCCATCCATTCACGTCTGAATGCATATGCAAGTTGTTTTGATGGAAATCGATTTTACTGCGAAACCTGTTATGAGATCACAACTCAGGTCTCGCGCAGCGCCGTAGTTGTCCGCCGCCGCCGGTGGCCGTAACCACCTCGCGCAAAATTAGCAAAAAAACCTAGTACCAATGACTCAGTGGGGCTCGAACCTGTGTCCGCTGGGTGCCAGCCCAGTATTCTACCACTAAGTTAAGCCCGCGCTTGTTAGTAAACTTGCCCTAGGCAGGCTTGATGTCGGGAAAGGAATGGCGTTATCATAAGTAACAAAGCATTTTAGAATAGCAAATGAACAACCAGGCGTCACACAATGTGAATAGTGTAACGAGTTGGTCGTCCAATGCTCCAACCCACTACAAAAGCTTGTTCTTGATCACCTACTAACTGTGATGTATACCCACTTCAGGAATAATGGCCCATCGTCCTCAGCCACTGCATGGAGAATCGGCACAAAATTTCTCACAATAGTTTAACGAATACCACGCTTCACAGAACAATGACGAAGGATAGCATAGCGAATTCTTATCTACTACTCTAAATTTTTAGTATTAATGTCGTAGTGTGTACTCAGTAAGTGTGCTTGCAGGAGTTTTGCAATGAGTGTTTAGAAAAAGCTCTGAAAGGCCGCTCTTTTAGCTTTCGCTGTGACTGTGCTGTGCCTTCCGTGCAGGCCTGGCCTTTTTTGCTAGTTGTTATGTTGACACGAAGTTTCGGGGGTATTTCCACACCCCCTTTGAGGCTCTCACCTTAGTGGGAAACCTTACCCGCGTGTTTTTCGCCACTCCAGGGCGTTATGAGACCGTAACGCCAATGTTTGTACTTGCGTTTGGGATTATTCTCTCTTGTTTTTCATGACGCTTTTTGTTTTTTGTTTTGGAACCAAAGGTAGAAAATAATTTAGTGCGTTGATTTGAATTATGACGGCAAAACATGATTACGCTTGTCACTAAAGGCAAATTCATCACAGCTGCAAATGAAAAGAAAAAAAGTCAGTAGCTCTGGCTTTCTTACCCGCTCGGGCGTTCTACGAATTTCTCTGTTTCTCTGTTGCCAGGTTGGCAGGTGTGGCTTAAGTAAAATCGGTGAGTGGTATCCTGGAGGCGCTGCGTTAGAGTGCCTCGAGCGTGCAGCGGAGGCGAACGAGCGCATCAAGTCATGTCACACGTGAGTTATGAGCGCCATCTGGCAGTTTTCTTAGAAAACAAAGTGCGTGGCTTTGAGACGGGTGTGTGCGCTCATCTCGGAGGTGTAAGGTGTAGAACGCGAGGCGACGGGTAGGTGCCACCACCATCTCGTCTTAGCAAAGCGTTGGAAACACTCCGCGTTCCGTGCAAGCGTTGCATGGTAAGCGTAGGGTGATAAGCGCTGCGGTCCTTAAAATTACTTATGTATGCGTTTTCTAGATAGAGATGCATATGCAGAATAAATGCGTGTTGTTATGGTGCCCCAGACATGCGCAATGAATGATTTTTAATTCACCAGCAATAGAGAAGGGATGCACTAAACATTTTGCCACTCCTGGATTATGTAGATACATGCATATTACCTTTCACTCTCTCTCTCTCGAGATATGGTTTTTATGAAAAGAACAGTGCGTGTTATTGTGCATTGAACTTTGAACATTCTCTTGCTACACAAGTGTTTCGTAATTGACAGCAAAATTGACATAGAGTAATCTCCCTCCCACGCCTAGCCGTGCGTGGCTTTGCCGTGTCCGGGGAAAAGGGGATCCTGGGGGTTGAGCTGACGCTTGGTGATCGGACCTTTAAGGCCCCACTGCAGAGGCAACACCGATCGACCTTCAGCAACATTGGTGGTCGCTGAGGACGGGGTCAGCCGTTTCAAGTACCCGATGCTGTTAAGAGTGGACAAACAGACAAGTGTACAGACAGACAGGCCAAAATTTTTGTGTCGTAGGTCCCCAAGATAGACTATCGTCTTTAAAACAAATAGGATCTTGGCTTCGAGTCGTCTTAGGCATGTGCATGAGGTGCCCTCTGAGTTTTTTTTTTGCACTGCTTTCTTCAGGACTTGGTAGGTGGTTTTTGGAGCATAGACAAAATGCTCTGGCCACATAAAGTTTTGCTGCAAAAGGAAATGAATTGTGTAGTTTCAGCACAGAGATGAGAGCCGGAGGAGGTTGGCTTTCTGAGACTAGCTGAATGACATCATATTACGCCCAGCAGTCCAATCAGTTGTGAAGTAAAAGAACCTTTTTTTAATACTGAAGTCATCTTAGGGAAATGCACTTGGGACTGTGTGAGCCTCTAGCATTGTACATCACAGCGTTTATCTATCATATATGCTGATAACCACATAAGTGTATCTATATTGTTATTTGATATGATAAAGTACAACTTTATTCAACCAGTATTCTGTTTAGTTGCTACGAACATAATCACTGAACAAGTTTTATCAGAATGCTCAGCAGCATGACACTATTATCCTTGCATCATCTACTGAAATTGGGAGTGCTTCAAAGATGACTGCCTCCATAAAATTTACAATGAATCTAAATATATCTAGCTTTTCACAAGAGCCTCAGAGTAAGTTTTCATGTCCTTGAATGTAAATGCAACTTGCTTTTCCTCCAGAATTTGAAGTTAGCTGCTCCAGATTTCTTCAAAATGGAAAATTTCGCTGCTCCAAAGTGCTCCAAAACAGAAAATTTTACTGCTCCAAAGTGCTTTAAATGAAAAATTTTTCTTGTCCAAAGTGCTCCAAATTTAAAGACCTCAATGACAGCACTGAGTGCGCCTTTTATGAAAAAAGGTGCACTTTTCAAACATGCGAAACCATGATGTACATGTACGTCATTGACCCTGAAAGGGTTTATGAGATTCAAGTACCCCTGCAACTTTCCTATATGCAGGTTGGTCGATAGGTGGAAATTATCAAACAGTGGTTTGACTGCTGTGTCACGGATGGTGGCCTCCTTGTGGCCCAGCAGAAGGTACCCAGAAGTTACTGCTTGGTGCTACAAATGGTGCACCAGTGGCTGGAGGCCTACCGCAAACTGTCGCCCCGCCATCGGCTCACCGATTCTCAGAGTGGCTACTCGAGTGATGGGGATTCTAATCAAGAGTAACGCATATTATATGCCCTAGTTGGGTGTTCACCCAGGGAATTGCACAATATTTTAACTGCTTGCTTCCGCTGCTGCCCAGCATGATACTAAAAGTAAGGGGCTGGCGATGTTAAAGGTGTGTAAACTTGTTGCAAGACTGTGAAGCCAGCGACCAGCCATTCTGTGCACATCTGCACTGTGTGACTGTCATCACCTCTTTGAAAGTGCCAATTCCTTGGCCTTCAACATATTTGTGTGTTCCTTTGTTATTGTTGTTTTCGTTGTGGGGTTTTTGTGTTAGTGTGTGCCCACACTTGTTTTGCTGTGTGCACTTGGCCAAATATAGTGGGGTACAGGAGTTAATGTTCAATAAAAACCTATTGTTGCAGAACAGGATCTGCATACATGTCACCTATGCTCATTAAGGTTCATCCTGTCGGTATGGCCCTGCTACAAGTTTTCCTTTCATGCATGATTAGCTATATGACCAGCAGCATATAGACAGAGAGATGTAGGCTATTCGAAAGCATTCAAAAATTAGTCCGTGTAGGTTTGAAAAGGAAAAAGCATGTCCTCTTTGGTTGACCTGCTGATGTACAACTCGTGGGTAGTAGTGATGAACCACTATTTCCAATTGAAGTATGCTCGCTGCATCTCGTGAACTAGCTTGTTTTCAGTAAGTAGCAATTACAGTTGCGTATTCTGTAGAAGCCTGCACAAAAGCATCATCGTGGGATGCTTAAGAATACACCAGTAACAATGCCATGACATAGAAGCAGAGTAGGTGCATAAAGAATGCTGTTTAGCATTTTGTAAAGTAAGTGAAATCTGTGAATGCATGAAATGCGTCATTTTGCGTAAATGTTCTAATACCATCCCTTTAATGAGCTGATGCATATTAGGTTATATCATTGGCTTATCCTTGTGACAGATCAGCAGTTTCATGTTAGGTATGTCTTTATAATTGTATAATGCTTGTCTCATTGAGCCTGTTCCGTCCATATCTTTGTGTAAGTATATATACAGCTGTCACCATGGTTAACATTACCATTCTGGAGCCTGGCCTGGACTGGCTTGTATAGATGCCAGTGCCACCGCGAAATGGTGTAGTGTGTATGTTTGTGGTAGCTGGCAATAGCTTCAGTTGTCGATAGCGTGCGCACTCTCCCCATTGGTCACACACAAGTGAAAGACAAGTTGACCAGTCAAATCAAGCTGGCTATCGCCAACTGCTGTAAAACATACCGATAAACAGATTATGGCACTGGGGTCAGTCTAAACTGTTTCAGGCCAGGCTGTGAGCATTCCTATTCAGTATGCTTATAATTTTACATTGGTCTCTCCAATTTTTCAACAATTTTTGTGCTTACCCTTGTATTCTAAAACGTCCTTTCTCTCAATGCTCCACCTGGACACGGGAAAGTCCTAAGCAGCACTTCTCTTCAGCAGTAAAGGTCCCTTCATAAAGCGATAATCAGCAAAAATATTTTAGAAGTGTGGCATTGTGTCCATTTGAGCAGGGGCGTTTTGCTCATCTTGGCCGAGGAACGGATGAATTTGAAGGAGAGTCTCTTTTAAGAAAATGGGGGTAGGTTAGTTGACCACTGGGTGCATTAGCGTTGCAGACTACCGTAAAATGTTGAGCAAGCCACCCCTCCCAACAGTGAAGGATAATCGTCCAGATTTGGAAGGGGGGCACTTGCTTTGTCCCGGACCAGTCATTGGCTCTTATTTGGTGTTTACATTTAATCCTCATTATAACAAAGCAGCATCTTACAAGAAAATAAGTTCGTTATATTTAAAAGTGTGTTACAAAGCTTTTTCTAAACACTGTATCTATTGCAAAACCATTTTTCATAAACTGCGTTATGACCGATATTTTGTTATATCCGTGTTCGTTATATATAAATTTGAGTGTATTTCAGATCTCTGGAAAAAGGGAAGGGTGGGTGGGGTTGCTTGCTTGAGGTGGAGGGGGAGGGTGCTCGCTCGGCATTTTACGGTATACTGTACAGCTCAATAATATCTAACTTGTTTTAACTATATCAGCATTGTCTCCAGCAATTAGAATAACTGCACCTGCTTTTCCACTTAAGTGGATCGTATGGCAAACTACTGTGCACACATGCTGTGCTTCTTTTGTTTTTTTTTGAAAACCCTGGTTGATATTTCTAAACCATGTTATATAGTGTACATTACAGAGTAATTGGAGTACAGAGCACTTATACTAGTCTCTGGGCTTCTCTGAAGAGGGTGCATTGTTCTGAGCTCTAACCATGCTGAAGTACTGTAACAGGCTGTAGCACTTAGGCCCACAGACTGCACATGACCTTTTGACACTTTTAAAGCAATCAAATGTGTGCCTTCTATAACAGCTGGACCAGTTATTGCACCGGCCCCCCGAGTGGTCATGGTCCTTGCCTTCCCATTTCCATCCTGGTCTGACCTCCCACCCCCACCCTTCATCCTTTCAACATGTGAGTGTGCAGTCGAGTAATACAGGCCCCATTAGCACTGCAGTCAGTGCAGTTATGTTTTCACCACTTTAGAGTATACATTTATTTATTTGCAAACTGACTGTCCTAGTGGACAGTGTCATGCAATGCATTAGGCATGTAATATATTTACGTATAATGTATCAGTATGTGTATATGTGCATATATAGCTGGCACAACGTAAGTGCTTTATTTTACAAATTTGTGGGATAATTTTTTTTCAAGAGTGAGAAAAAGAAAAATTATGTGTGCTTGTGGTGCTTGTGTGTGCATGTGTACAGTGTAATAAATTCAATCTAGATTTATATCATAGTTGTAATAAATTGCACAGCTTTGCAAATATTATAAATATATTGCACATACTGAATTGTTTTAATGATGACTGTCTCCAGTCATAAAAAAAATTAAGGATTTGAGACAAAATTACAAGTTCTACACAGTATAGCTTTGATGGACATTGATTGCTGTGTGACAATTGCCATTGGTGTGTTTATTTAACTAAATAATAGTGAGTGAGATAAACGTGTTAATTTACTTGTGCTAATTGCAGAATTGAAGTTGGTCAGTGCTTCTAGACATGTTCACCTCATTGAAATTATGAGAAAGCAGTGCAGCTCTTATAATCGCTACCTCGAGCTCTGGCCAGCTTAAGTTTTGCAATTGCGACATGTATCAGAAATTTGTGAACTCTAGCTTATTGGCTTTTGCCACACGTTTTATGGTGTCCACCACCATTAATCTGGGCCAGCATAAAATTTCTGAGCTCTCCACTTTTTAGTAATTGGGGATGGCTGTCATGGAAACACCCAGTTCGTGAATTAAATATAAACGTAGCTGGAGCACCCAATTTTAGTACTTCCCTCAATGTGTATTGTTTGGAAGTAGCATTGTTCTGGTTTCTGTTTTTGTCAAGTATTGTGTGCTGCAGTCATTACATGAGCAGTGGTTCTTGGTGCTGGGTGTCTGATGTGATTGAGTTTTTGTTGGAAGTTTTGTCTTTGTAGTTATTTCAGTGTGGTTGCTGTGTTTTAGGTGTGAAGTACCGTTTTCTTATTTGTGCAAATAACATAAAGCTGTTTCTTCAGCACTCCGAGTACAAGCTCCATTTTTTAGAACCACAACAGTTTGAATCGCATAAGTAGCAGTGTTCATATATATGCAGCATAGATATTAGTCACGCTGTATATTGACAGGAATCTAGGTTTTCCCTGGCCTGTTAAAATGTTTAATATATTTATTGATTGAGTATGTTCCTTTTATTGTTTTTATTGGCTTATGCCAGTAGTTAGTTTCTAAAATCTCTGTTATTGGATAACAAATTCTTTTTAGAAAAGCTACACCCCGGGTAACGAAATATTTCAGAATATAGGATTTGAAACTATGCTGTGTGGGCAATTTTAATGCCAAAGAAATTTGTTCAGACTAGTACTGAGACTGTAAAGATGTGCATATAGTGCATGCAGCTCGATCACACTATGAACAATGTGGTATTTACCAGCTGTATGAAAAGGTCTAGCAAAGTCTGAGCACCAGGGCAGCCAGCTGTAATGCCAACTTCAAAATACCATACCTTTAGGGTATTTTCAAAATTTTCGTGCAGCGTGGGTTAGTGTAAAGATAACACGATTTTACATGTTTCACATCTAAAATCTTATTGTCTTCATACTAACCCATGCTGCCCTAAAATACGTATTTCCATACACCAATTGGCGACAATACAATTTTAGATGCTTTGTATCTAAAATCGTGTTATCATCAATCGGTGTGTGGCGTTACCACCCTTACGGCGCATGTGCTACAGCTAGCCCAAGCAGTGCCAGAATGTGCTAGTGCATTTTGCCCTGTGTAAGGGCTTGGGTAAGACACTATGGCCTCTCCCCCATTGGACTCTCTCAGCAATCATTTGCACTCTTCAGGTCATCGCCACGCCATGCGAGGGCACTTGAACCACATGCTCCCGCATGGCATGGTGATGAACATGCGGGCCTTGCTCACAACAAGAGTTTGGGACGAGTAACAGAAAGATAAATTACAGTGAACTCATGGTGTGCTTCGCATGCTACTCATAGTTGCCTTTAGTGACAGATAATGTATTGTTTTTTATCAGGTGTTGAGTAATTCCCACTTTTCGCTCATTATCGAACCCCAAAACACAAGAACGATTGAGGTGACAACCTTGAGGGTGACATATCTAAATGCATACGATATCTAAATATATATTCAAATTTTTTCGATGATGGGATGAAAGTGGTAACCTGTTCTTCAATTTGAAGATTTTATTGATATTATTATTATTATAGTCCTGCACAATGGCTTTCAACCGAGACACATGCTTGCTGTGCTCCTGCCCTTTTTTTTCGCGGTGAAAGTTGCTCTAAACATGTTCACACAAAGTGTGTAACCTAGCCTGATGAAGAGCTGCAACTTCTGAAGTCTGGATCACGTTCCTTGCAATTTATGTGAGCTGCAATTTACATGATCTGAGCCACGCTGATGGTAGGCCTGGCGAAGACGACTCAGCGGCATGCTGCGGTGAACAATGCAGCTTTCTCAAACCTGTTCTCTCCCCACGTGCAGCACTGTGGGTGGCAATCTCGCGGGTCTGTGACACCTCCTCCTTCACGCACTGGTGGGAATCTTATTTCTCAGCGACAAGGTATCCCAACCCTGCAAACAAAACTAGCACCTCCATAAGGATCAGTCCCGTGATGGTGAACAACAAAAATGCGTGATTGCCTTCCTTCGGCGAGAGGTCCGCTTCCTGCATTGATTGATTGATGTGTGGGGTTTAACGTCCCAAAACCACCATATGATTATGAGAGACGCCGTAGTGGAGGGCTCCGGAAATTTTGACCGCCTGGGGTTCTTTAACGTGCACCCAAATCTGAGCACACGGGCCTACAACATTTCCGCCTCCATCGGAAATGCAGCCGCCGCAGCCGGGATTCGAACCCGCGACGTGCGGGTCAGCAGCCGAGTACCTTAGCCACTAGACCACCGCGGCGGGGCCCGCTTCCTGCATGAGAAGCTGACAAACTGCATGGCTGCTGTGCTCCCTTCCCCCCCCCCCAGTGCGTGGGAACGCTGACCCATTTGCAGTTTCCAAACCGTCTGTGTGCTCTGGACAATCTCTCACCAATACTTTTTCCCTGTCGAATTCACCACCTGCCGAAGACCCGTCTGAGTGACACAGCACGATTCCCCTGACAGCCTTTTCTTCAGCTGTTCTTCCACCTGAAGGGGAAAGAAAGGAGAAACCTGCCTCATTTGGAGCTATGGCAACATCGGATATATCTGTTACCCAACAGCCACATCGGCTGCAACGGCCAAAGGCCATTTTTCATACAAAGCCGACTCCCGGATGCCACAGCTGCTGACATAAAAAAAAACATAGTACTTCAATCTTCAAACCAAATTTTAGTCAAATTCTTCTTTCTACATTGAGGTTGCTGTGGAAAGACAACAGCACCTGAATGACAGTTTGATGGTTGTCTCGTGCATCTTCAAGCCTTTTCGTTGGGTGCTGCGCGATGACATGCTTCATCCTACTGAGCTAGTGCTTGGCATTGAAAGTGCCGTGTAACATACAAATATTCTACCAGAATGCTTCTGGTTTGTGCACAAAGACCAATGAGTTTTTCACTAATGTTCTTTTGTCTTCTTTTCCTAATGTTAATTTCTGAAACTGTAATTTCCTCATCGGACTTTTCCCCTGATTTTACCATCTTCTGTGGTGACTGAGATTTCGGAGAAACCAAACGGAAAGGAAGTGGCGTGCTGATAGCTGTCGACAATTCACTGAAATTTGTTACAGTTAAATCTGGGTAGAATGAACCCCACATTAACGAACTTTTAAAAAATCCTGTCCCGACTACTGATAGTTTCAATGTAAAATTATTTCACTACTACGTACTTAAGAATACCAAACTTTTCTGAATAACGAGCATTAATTTAGTTCTGCATTATATTAAGAACGCTTCAGTACTACGAACTTATGGCCTGAAATATGTCGCGACCATTGGAGCGGTACGCCAGCAGACGACAAAGCAAAAGGACGTCTTTCTTTTCTTTCTTTTTGTTGAAACGCCGATGCTGCAGGTTTACAAGCGGGTGCAGAGGTGAGGGCAACACGGGAGGGCAAGGTCAGCGAGACAGAGCGGGAGTTGCGGAGCGGGAAGCATGGGTGCGGAAAACCTAAGACAGCAAGAGAGCATAAAACGAAACGCGAGGAATCCTTTTTTAGCACTTTTATTTTTCTTCGAAAGAGGCGATGACAGTCGTGACACTTCAGGTTTTTCTTTGAAGGCCTTGTTTTTTCAGCCGTGTTCATTCCATTTCAGTGATTACTTATCACGTCCATGAAGCAAGTCGGCGTTCGCGCTTCACTGATATTACGAATGAGTTCATTTCTGCTTGCGACGAAGAAGCGGAAGCAGTTTTCGCTAAGAAAGACAATGGATATTCTTTGGCAACTGGAAGCCAAAAAGCAGGCTGTTGTGAGCAAAGAACCGAATCACATCACAGGAATGTGGATGAGCTGGAGGCCTTCGCGCTGCAAAGTTTGTGCTCCTCTCGTCAAAAAAAGAAAAATCAGAGACTTCTTTAAAGTAAACGAGCATTTTTTGTGTTTACTTGTGCATTTGTTTTTTTCCCGTGAAAAATGAGTTCAAGGACTTGTTGTAAAGGTAAGTTGTTTTGATTGGTGAAAAATAAGTATTTATGGTTAATTTTCGAGCTTTCACTACAAAATTTCTGCGATCCCATGAAGTTCTCTATATCAAGATTTCACTGTATACAAAATGACCTGGAATCTTTCGAAGAATTGATCTGGTTATAAATCAGGCTTAAGCGCTGTGAAAAAATGTTGATTGAATGTTTTATTTGTCACCCAGCATTTCCCTTGCCTCGTTTTATGATGTCATGTTTTTAATTGAATTTGGGACATCTCATTACAGGCACAGAATTATGTTTTTTGGTGATTTCCATGCACCTGGAATTAACTGGAGCACGCTCACCTTTTCTTATTATAATCATTTCATTGAAAAAAATCGCAGCCTTTTCTTGGATTTTCTGGCACCTAATTTCCTACTGCAACATAAAACAGTTGCCAATTGCAGAGGCAACATCTTTGACCTCTGTCTGTCAAATGATCATTCCGTTGAAGGTTTCACACTTTAACATCTCCTTTGTTCATTCCGACAAATTTCACCCACAACCTAACCTAAGATTGTACATGTCACAACAACAAGCTATGGCAGTCACAATAACGAATGACCAGGATTTGCTTTCAGGAGCAGTCAATACTTTTCAGTCCAAATGTAGATGAATAAGGTGAGTAGCTTGTATTACAGGTCAACTCCGGCGATTTTTATACCATGTTAGGGTAATTGTGCTTTTATGTTACTGAGACACTCGTGTCACGCGCTCGAAAGCTGAAATGCTCAATGAATCAGAAAATAATTTTTAATTAGCAAAAAGCTGTCATATGTACACCCAACCGAGTGTGCTTCTGCGTATGACGTAATACTATGCCAGAATCGGAAATTCTGCGAGGCATGCGGGTCTTGCCAGCACGGAGTATGAAAACTGTGAAAGCTGCGAAGAGCAGACGCTCAGTGGATAGGTCACCACGCCAACAAAGCAGCACCACGTCTGTGACTGATTGTGCTTCATGCACAAGCTCCTCTGAGCTGTCACACAATGACAGCTACGATTCGGACGCATTTGTAGTTCAACGAGCATCGTCGTTCCTCTTCGGTGATCTGGTTACTTCCGAATTTCCTGGCAGTGAGAGTTAACCTGGTGTAGCTATCCAACCTTGGGTAATTATAGTAGGTTATAACGGCGATGCATGGCTGGCGTCTTCAAGTGTTTGTTGTTCAACCTTGTAGTGTCCCTTTGTTGGGCTCGGTGGTGGGTAGCCACCATTGCCGCTGAACTTTATAGTTTTTTATGGCAAATGATTCTCCCTCCCCCTCCTGATCGCTCCCTGAAAAGGGGTGCATAGAAGGCACATTCATGCTCAAGACACCAAAGCTAACCTTCCCAAAGTACCACGCTATCCACAGCCAAACGAAAAGAAGGCAGTCTGAGCCATTTCACCTTTCCTCGTGTCCAAAACTCTCACAAAAGCAATAGGCCCAGGTTATAAAGTGACAAAGATGGGAAGTGACGAACTTCTGGAGGTTCGTGACAAAGCTCAGTATGAGAAGCTGTCTAAACTTGTAGCGTTTCGGGAAACCATTGTTTTGATGGGCCCACACAGGTCCGTGGCGTGATTTCTGACCATGATCTCATTGAACTTTCTGAAAGTGAACTGCTTGAAGGTCGGCAGGACCAGAACGTTGTCAAAGTTCAATGAATAATAATAAGGCGCGACAGCAAACAGACCCCTACAAAACAAGTAATAATTACCTTCATTACCAGTGACCTGCCAGAATGAATTGAAACCACCTGTTGTAAGCTTCATGTAAGACTATACATTCCCAATCCTGGTCGATGTTTGAAGTGTCAGCAATTCGGGCATGGATCGCAGAGTTGCAGAGGGCGCGCCACTTGCCCAATGTGTGCATCCGTTCAACACATATCCAACAACTGCGCCTCAGAAGCAACTCATTGTTCAAACTGTGAAGTAGATCACCCTGCCTACTCACAATCATGCCCCACATGGAAAAAAGAAAAAGAAATAGTAGAATCTAAGGTCAAATCCAATCTGTAATTTCAAGAAGCACATCAAGTATTTGCCCTGCAAAACCAGTCTTTTCCCTCCTTCGCCATTGTGACGCCCTGGGGCGTCGCGCCACACGTATCTGCACCCACGAATTTACACAGAGTGTGGCCGCAGTAGTGCCACCAGCACGCCCGGCTGGAGCAGCCTGTACTGCTCTGCCACCTGACCAACAGGGTCGGCACCCCCCCCCCCCCCCCCCCCGTCTCCTGGACCTCAAAACACTGAGAGCGCAGTTAGGTCCGAAAGTTCCGTGAACGTGCCTGCTGGGCAGGCACCATTCACCACCTCACAAGAGGTGATGGATACAAGGACCACTCCTCCAGTGCCTCAGACGCCGAAAAGTAGGTGCAACTCTTTGGAGCGTGCCAAGAAAGAAAAACCCCGAATCAGAGGACCCCAAAAGGCCCTGGAATCTAAGGTAACACTTTTATATGCACAGTACCACACAACATTAATATGACGCAAATACTACAGTGGAACGTCAGAGAACTGCTGAGAAACCTTGACAATATCTATGAGCTCTTACACATACACCGAAAGTGCTGTTTGTGCAAGAAACACACTTAAATTCAAAACACTAATTTTCTACTCAATTACGTTATGTTTCGAACGGACCGAGACGATGCTGTCGCCTCATCTAGTCGTGTTGCCATAATAATTAGTTGAGGAAAAGCCTGCATGCATTTAGCACTTCAAACATCTCTTGAAGCACTAGCTGTTCGAGCTGTCATTTTAAAAAAATGGGAACAATTTGCAGTATTTACATACCTCCACATCATCAAGTGAACAAACATGAATTCCAGTGTTTAATCTTAAGATGAACTTCCAGAACCGTATATCGTCCTAGGGGAATTCAATGCTCATAGTAGCCTATGGGGTGACTCTAACTGTGACGTGTGAGGCCGCCTAATTAAACAGTTCCTTTTTTCTTTTGGTGCACGTCTCCTAAATTGAAAGCACCCAACATACTATAGCCTCGCTAAAAACACCTACTCATCGATACACCTCTGCGTTGTCTCTTCATTGCTCCTACCTTTACTCACACGGAAAGTCATAAATAATCGATATGGAAGTGACAATTTTCCTTTATTTTGAGTAGAGCAGTAGATAAAACAGATCCTCCACAGGCTCCCAGATTGGCAAGGCAGACTGAGAAAAGTTTCAGAATGCTACCAACTTAAGTTAGTCGGATATGTGCGGCTTAAGCGTAGATGCAGCTGTAGACTACCTTACAGCTTTTCTAATTGATGTAACAAAGTGTATCCCACAAACAGGACTTGGCACAGAATGATCTGTCCCTTGGTAGAATAGTGAGTGTCGAGATGCACGTAAAAGACAAAATAAAGCATGGAAGTTACTCCGAGACTTACCAATTGCCGAAAATCTCGATAGTTTCAAGACGAGTAAGTCTCAAGGTAGAAGGGTGCGCCGACAGGCGAGGCGGGAAGGCTGGCAGAAATTTTGAGCGGGCATTTATTCTTATACAGATGAACCTAAAGTTTGAAGCATGATTTGTAAAGTAGCAGGAAGGCAAGCTAATTCACTCCGACTTGTAAAAACACAAGGCGACAGCGTGGAAGACAAGGGGAAATTATCGCCGCACACTTCTCGGAAGTTTCCAGCTCGCAGGGTTTCAACGATACAAAGTCAGAATTTAAGAAGAGAAACTACAGCGCAAATCCACAGCCTATGAGGCATACAATGCAACTTTCTCTTTAGCTGAGCTACAGTCCTCACTAAACTGCTGCAACAAGTCTGCCCCAGGCTCCGACAGTGTGTCATATGAAATGAAACCCCTGCCCATCGAAACCCAAAAAGCCCTTCTCTGCTTGTATAATGTTCTAAGGTTTCCCAGAGAGATGCCCTTGACCTGGAAAGATGCCATAGTTATTCTTATTTTTCTTCAGTTTCAAGCTACAGGCCAATAGCATTAACTGCAGTTGTCTTTGCAAGGTCTTTGAAAGAATGATAAACAGGCGACCTATGCACTTCCTTGAGACTAATGGCCTACTTGACCCATACCAGTGTGGGTTTCGAGAAGCTAGGTCCATCCCTCCACCTTGTCTGTACCGAGGCTCGAGTTATGCCATCGTTCATAATCAATTTTTTCTCTCTGTGTTTCCCAATATGAAAAAGGCCTATGATAATACGTGGCACTTTGGCTGTTATGGTGTTATGGTGAATATATAGCGAATCGTGTGAAACCCACAACGCAACACCACTTGCCACCCATCGCACGCTTGCCAACTTGAAAAAGGAAGTCGCACGCTCAATCAAGGAAGCGCCGGCCTGGCCCACACAATCTATACCAGACAAGCAGACACTGCAGTGGCACATCAGTTCCGTCACTTCCTCTTCGCAAAAATCAATGTTGCACACAAAATATTGTCATTAATTATGGCAAGTGAGGTGAGCATTTGGAGGCAAGCTATCAAATCTATTAGAAAAGAATATGCGACACTCTCAAGCCTTCAGTTTGGCATGAATGGTGCAAATGTGCAAATAAGCATACCAAGTGAATTTCATTGAGATCCATTGACCTAGAAAAATTGCCAGAACTAACTTTTAAGTAGTATGCGTAATTTTATTTCATGCACCTAAACGATGTAAATATCCCCACTGGTTCTCCTCTGAATAATGAAGCATAAATATCGCACACAAAAAAGCTAAATGTTCTCCATCCAACCAGTGAAATAATCTTTTTCTGAACTATCTCTAAATCTTATATAAACGGGGCCACAGTTCACGTATTGAATTATTAGAAGAAAACGCGGCTGACAGATCAGCTGAAGTTTGGAAGTATGTATGCAAATGGTCTGGCAATAATGGCGAGTCCTTCAAACTATTGGGCTCGGACAGTGAAGTGCACCCCTTCACTGACTGTTATGCCACACATTTTTCATTCATTTATAGGGCCCCAGAATCTGGCACTGAAATTGGACAACAGCGCAAGGCACTTAACTCATCAAGGGGTTTGTTGCTGGATGGAAAGCTCATCTGCTCATGCATAGGCGCTAAAAACCATCCTTATCATGTGGCCCAGATGGCACCCTTTCTGCCATACGAGAGGCTTATGGTAGTACACTAAAACTTCATTATAGGAAAGTTGTATCTTGAACGTATAAAGGTATAAACTTTGTTATAGAGGTATACTCCTAACACTGTACCCTATGGCAAAACAATTTTTTATTTACTTCAGTAAACCGACATAGTTTTATAAACATGTTTCGTTATATTGAGGCTTTATTCTATATTTAGCCCAGTACATACTACAATATTTAATAACTGTCTAAACACGTTCACATTTTTCACCATTTAAGTCGAGCTCGAAAACAGGTGTATCTAGTTATTGCTCAATTCCTTTACTATGTGCCGCATCAAAGATCTTTGAGCTGACTCTTCACAAGATATTGTACTTCAGCGTAAAAAATTCGTTTATTTCTAATCAACACGGGTTTCTCCTTGGCCTGTCAATTACCACAAATCTTGCTAGTCTGGCGACGCTAATCTCCTCACATATTTCCCGTAGAGGACATGTTGACGTAGCAGTGATGGATGTGCTGCTCCAAAATGGCATCGTTAAAACTAGTAAAAACATTGAAGTAAAAGCGAAAACGAACTGTATACAGTTGAACCTCTTAATAAGAGGCATACTCCAAGCAACAATTCTTGTCTTTTATATAAGATGTCTCTTATAAGTTCTGTCCAAGTATGCATCTTCATATCAAACCACATTTTACTATAGGCTCACTGGTGTCTTGTATAACAATTTATGTTATAAAAAAGTTCGACTGTACTGTCATCTAGTATACAGCTTGTACAGTAGCTGTATATTAGAAGATTGACAATGCTATACATTACTGGCATTTTTTATATACGTATATTTCATGTAGCTACATATTTGTACCTTACAAGCAGACAATTTAGGTGAAATGTGTGCAAGAGTTTTTATTCGTACTAGCCGCTGCTGTGATGACATTGTTATGTGGCTGATTACATTTAGCACTTTCATTAGCTTTGACTGCATTTATGTCACAAGAACAAGCATTTTAAGCGTCGGTTCATTTAGATGATTACTTTTTGAAAATTTCAATGCTAGGGACTTTTGCCAAAATATGCAAACAATTTTTGTTCAAAGGTCATTCATCTGTCTAATTATGTTTCTTACAATTTGCAGTGATTATTTTATGTGCAGTATGTTTATTAATAAATAGTACTTATAACAGGCCTAAATGATGCTTTAAACTCCGTGAGTCATTTGGAATATTTCGCTATCTGCTCCAAAAACATCAATAGCCGCAACAGGCTGGCATTTTTTTCTGCTCCAAAAACAATCCAGGCTGCTACAAAGTTCCATTTTTTCTGCTAGAGAATCTGCTTCAAAAATTAAGATGTCGCTTCTATCCCTGATTTAGTTTTCTGTGACCTCAGCAAGGCTTTTCACATAGCCAGCGACTCGCTCGTTCTGGTTAAACTTGCACACTTTGATGTTGGCTCATCTGTTGTGAATCTCCTGCATAGGCATCTGCTTAATAGATGTTATGTTGTCGTACATGGTCAAATGTCTTTCTTGTACAAAGTAAATAGAGGGGTACCTCAAGGGTTGGTATTAGGCCCACTCTTATTGTCAATTTATGTTAATTTTAGGCTTGTGCGAATAGTGAATTTCAGGTTTGAAGCAAATTCGAAGGAAATAGAAATTTTGGCTAAATAATTTCGAATCGGATTCGTATAGTATATATGACATGAAGAAAAGGGCATATTTGTCATGACCTAAGTAACCTGCACAATATTTAAAAAAAATTGAACAAGGCCTCTGTGCAGATGCAATTTTTCTTGGTTCATAGGAAGTAGAAACAAAATTGAATAGTAGCAGAATTTGACTTTCGGTATAAGGCAATTGATAACCTGTGAAATGTGGAAAGTTTCAAAATTTACAA
This sequence comes from Rhipicephalus microplus, assembly GCF_043290135.1. Classification (NCBI taxonomy): domain Eukaryota; kingdom Metazoa; phylum Arthropoda; class Arachnida; order Ixodida; family Ixodidae; genus Rhipicephalus; species Rhipicephalus microplus. The sequence continues at coordinate 40,568,064 of NC_134710.1, read as the reverse complement.
TACCTAGAGCATATAAGCCGGCATAACAAGCTTTGAATCTTATATAAAAAGAAAATGATGAATCACTTTGAGAGTAATATGTTCGTTTTACCTTGAAGCGAGGCTCCGCGGCAGTGCGGATTTTTCTTGAAGAGGTGTTCTTGTGGTTTAGTATTTCTTTACTGCAGTGAAACTATCTTTACAAAAAGCTAATACATTTAGATAATTGTTTTGACAGCTTAGCACTCCTTAACTGCAGTGAAACTGCCTTTGCAGGGTATTATATGCGTACTAATAAACACCTATTCGTTCATTGCGAATACTACAAAATTTTCAATAATTTTAATTGAAATTGAAGCGAACTTGAATACTGTACTATTTGTTCGAATATTCACACAAGCCTGGTTGATTTTGTTTTTTCTGCAATTCATTATTCTTCTTTCCTCTTGTATGCAGATGCCCCGCCGCGGTGGTCTAGTGGCTAAGTTACTCAGCTGCTGACCCGCAGGTCATGGGACTGAATCTCGGCTGCAGCGGCTGCATTTTAGATGGAAGCGAAAATGCTGTAGGCCCGTGAACTCAGATTTGGGTGCACGGGAAAGGACCCTGGATGGTCGAAATTTCTGGAGCCCCCCCACTATGGCGTCTCATAATCATATGGTGGTTTTGGGGCCTTAAACCCCACATATCCATCTATCTATATTGTATTCCAATGAAATCAAGATATTTCCAAGAATTAATTTTGAAGAAGGAAATTCATTCAGTTATTAACTGTTGTTTCTGCAGTCATATTTGTGTTCATTCTCTGAATAGTGTGGCAACAACAACCTTTCTCTTATACCGCAAAGACCAAATTCAGCAGTTTATCTCGGAAAACATCCTTCATGTCATTCTTATACCTAATCAATACCATGTCATTATGTAAGGTTAATAAGGTCTGTGTCCTTTGTGTTATTTTGAATCACATGATAAGTTTTTCTGGCCACATGAAACAAGCTGCCATGCAAGGCCTTCGTTCTTGCGGCTGTGTTTGTGAAGTCTCGAGAATTCACTTCTACAGCCTTCCACAAACTGTACATCACAATATGTGGTTCTCAACTTGTGTGTTGATCTGTGATCTGGAATGGCATTGTTAAATCCAGCATTTGAGCGAGTCTAAAAAATGATAAGCATTTATAACTATTATTTCTCAGGAAATGACTCTGCATCTTCTTCTAATACAGCTAGATCATTATCATTGGCCTAACTTTACTGCCAATAAAATTGTTCTTACCTGGTATTTCCTTGCAAACTTTTTCAGGTATGATATGCTGCCCTTCTCAGTTGTTTTTATTTTCAAATTTAGCTTAAGTTGAGCAGAAAAAATTGACCATTTCATGAACCTGCCAACTTCCTCCAACACACTACCGTTTACAGAACACAAAGTCTCTTTAATGATAACTTTCTTGATCTTAATGTTTTTCATAGTCCACAGACATTGTTTCTATCTGAAATTTGCTTCGTCTTAATGTAGCTTTGGATAATGTACGGATATTCTCTTTTCCGTCTTTCAGGAAGCCTTCCACACTGTTTTGTACAATTCTTTCTATTTTTAATTCCAATTTCATAATTCTCGTCTTGTTTTTTTGTTGTTGCCAGTTTGCATTTTCTTTTTGTATATCTATTTTTACTCTTTTTATTTGACTTTTTTCTGAAGACTGTATTCTATTGTTTATTCTTATCATTTTATTTTTGCATAAGCCTCCACAAAGACCTTATGATTGCTTTCGGGCATGTTGCATAAATGATTGACTACTACAATTGTTAGTATTAATGGCATAATTTTATACAGCAAAATCAAGTTATCATTCTACGAAATAACCGAGACCTTATCAATTCACAGCCCATCTTTCTGAGCCTTGGCACAGATTTACAGAAATATTATTAGTTAACTTGCCTTTTTTTGCAAACTATTTATTTCTTTGGAGTATATATATACATGATATCCATGCAATAATAAAGGCATGGTTGTAACAAATTAATCTAATTAAAAAGCATTCATGTCACACTCTATGGGCACTAAAAAAAGATCAATAATGACATTTTCAGGAATTGTTTCCAAAAAGCCAGTGAAGTCATCGCCCACATTGATGGCCAGTAAAATTTAAAAAACGGACGAGTGATGCTGAATATGTCTGTCATTATTCAGTCTCCTTTTATTTAAGAGGAAATGCTTTTAAGATAAACAACATTGCGTCAGAGAAAGCTGGACTAATTGACTTCAAAAATGAGCAAAAAGGAGTACTGCTTCTTATAAAATATACTAGAAAGAGTGTTGTTAATATGGACAAATCATCTGTAATGCTAGGAGGATAACCAGGCAAATATGTATGAAAGTTCTGCCTACAATTCGGCAAATGATCTTGAGAATGGCAAACAGCTTTCTGGAGAATTTTCTGGAGGCATTTTCTGGAGGATTAACAGCCCAAAGTACCTCACTTTTGCAAGGCAGTACCATGATAATTAGCACTGATTTAGAATAGACAATATCTTAGCTGCAGTGGTGTGCCATCTATCGTGCACCGCAGGGCTGAGCTGGAAAAGGCTCTTGTTATTCACTAGCTTTTGAATTTCCTACTGCCGCGTAGAGCATTGTTCACAGTTTTCACGCGAAGCGCTAATTTGCGGTATGACCACCACGTTTATATTTTCGTAGCAGGATCAATGCTATCCTGACGTGCCTTAAATGGCGTTCTGTTAGGCATCACTTTAAGACAGAGATTGTGATTATAAAAAAGCCTTTGCCCCGCCATGGTGGTCTAGTGGCTAAGGTACTCGGCTGCTGACCCGCACGTCGCGGAATCAAATCCCGGCTGTGGCGGCTGCACTTCCGATGGAGGCGGAAATGTAGGCCCGTGTGCTCAGATTTGGGTGCACGTTAAAGATCCGCAGGTGGTTGAAATTTTCGGAGCCCTCCACTACGGCGTCTCTCATAATCAAATGGTGGTTTCGAACGTTAAACCCCACAAAATAATCATCATTATAAAGAAGCCTTTTGTGATTTCTCAATTAATGGTAATGTAACCGCGTCTACTTTATAGTTTTTCTTCAAGTACCTAGTCGTGTTATCACACTTACCAAACACAAAAAGTGACCGTCGGCATTACCACAAGTAGTGGCAATACATTATCACACGACAGCGTCACGCAGTGATGTTATAATGTCAAATAACGAACGTGACGTTTAAGTGCCAAACCCAATCGAGATGCAGAAAGCATCGGTGGTCGGGATGGGCAATCAATGCAGAAGACGGTCACTTTCGAGTCCCAGTCATGTCACAGTCGTCCTGGGCAAGAGCATAGGTGACCACGCAGCTTCCATGCTCGTAGTCTGGCACAAAGTCCACATTTCGTCATGGCCTGGTGAAGCATTATATTACTGTATGGGTTAAGTACGCTGAATGGCCCGCGCAGTAAAACAAGACGTTGTTGAGAAATGATGGTAAACATGTTTGAAAATAAAAAGTGTATTAGGTTTTTTTTTCGTTTTGGAGACAAGATGCAGTGGGCTGCGAGACGTAGAGAGCACCAAGTCACTGTACACAGAACAAATAATGTGCAGCAGAAACAATTTTTTTATGTTTGACAGTTGCAAAAATGATTCTGGCAACGCTGTGTTCATGAACTGATGGCAACGCTGTTAAAATGCATCAAAGTATGGCAACACTGCACACAAATTTGGCAACTGTGAAAATTAATTGGCTATAATTAGTAGAATATAGTAACAATCTGGCAACGTATTTTCTTGTTGGCGTCATTTTTAGAAGGGTCACAAACTTGAAAACGTGCAATTACATGTTTTTATTTAAATACATCACTTTCTTGCATATTTTGCAATTGAACGTACTTCTAAACGTTTTTATTATGGGCACCATTTTATTGTTTAGCTGGCGGCTCCGTCCTGGTCTGGCAACTCACTGCCGCGTTTCTATGGTTACAGTGTACTAGAAAAATGTATGGTTACAGTGTACACTTCTACAGGTTTTACGCTCAATTTAATCCAAGCGCCTGCGTAATTAATCTAGGCGCCAGTCAATTTGATCCAGCCACCACTCAAGTTAATCCAGGTGCCATTCATTTTAATCCAAGTGCCACTGAAATTAATCCAACTGCCAGCCGATTTAATCCAGGCGCCAGCGAATTTAATCCTGATGACATTGTGACTTCAAAACGACCAAGAATTTTCGGGAATGCGTGGAGTGAATAGCTTTGGAGTGAATTTAAGAGAAAAAAAACCATGAATGAGTGACACAATGTGACTCTCGCGACTTCATCACGCCTATAACCCGCGTAAGCACTATTCACACCTTCGACATGCATATGAAAGGAAACGCCGTCCACACAGTAATAACTTGATACCTATTAACCAGGCCAGTGATCTCATCACGAGTGACTCAGGTGACGTCCTCACGCATACCACCCACGCACGCACTGTCTTAACATTCCGTCATGCAAATCAAATGAAACGTCCTTGAAAGGGCAAGAGCTTGATACCTAAAACTCGGCCAAGCCACCGGATCACCAGTGACTCAGGGGACGTCATCACCCATATCACCCGCGCACGTAATTTACTAGCCTGTTTACATGCATACGAAACGAAACGTCTTTGAGAGAGCAATAACGTGTTACCTATGACTCGGCCAACTGACTTGATCACTAGTGACTCAGGTGACAACATCACGCCTATCACCCACGCAAGCTATGCCTAACCTGCCATCATGTATACCAAACGAAACTTCTTTGAGAGGGTAATAACTTGAACGCTGTCACTAGGCCTAGTGACGTCATCACTGGTGACTAGCGTGACGTCTACTCGCCTAGGACTCCCGCAAGCACTATCTAATGTACCTTCATGCATATCAAACAAAAGGTCTTTGAGAGGGTATTAACTTGAACGCTGTCACTGGGCCTAGTGACGTCATCAATAGTGACTCACGTGACGTCATCACGCCTATCACATACGCACGCGGTGTCCAAACCTGTCTTCATGCATATCAAACGAAACGTCTTTAAGAGAGTAATAACTTGAACGCTGTCACTCGGCCTAGTGACGTCATCACTAGTGACTCGTGTGACGTCATCGCGCCTGACACCCACGCAAGCACTCTGTACCTGCCTTCACGCATATCAAAGAAAACGTCTTTAGAGGGTAATAACTTGAAAGCTGTCACTCGACCTAGTGACGTGATCACTAGAGACTCGCGTGACGTCATCACGCCTGGAACCCGCGCAAGCACTCTGTAACCTACCTTCATGCATATCAAACGAAACGTCTTTGAGAGAGTAATAACTCGAATGCTTTCACTAGGCCTAGCGTCGCGATTACTAGTGACTCATGTGACGTCATCACGCCTATCATCACGCACGCGCTGTCCTAACCTGTCTTCATGCATATCAAACGAAATCTCTGGGAGAGAGCAATAACATCATACTTATGACTCGGCCAACCGACTTGATCACTAGTGACTTACGTGATGTCATCACGACTAACACGCACGCGCGCACTCTCTGACGTGCCTTCATGAATATCAAATGAAACTTCATTGAGAGAACATTAACATGAAGGCCGTTGCAGGCAGCGTCTGCTAGCAAAAACTGACTGCTTGCACTGCACAGCCGTTCACCGGCTAACCGGTATATGTAGGCACCAGATCGCGTGTTTCGACTTCAGTCAAAGACGTCTTTACATGGTTTCGTTTGACTTGACGCTTTCCTTGACTCGTGTAGATGCGACGGAAGCAACAGTACCTTCAAGCAGCAGTGGGGTACAACCGAACATCAGCGTCCCACCACTCGTTGAGGGCAACTCATCTCCTTCGTTCAATAAATAGGAATAATAAAGGCGAAATGACAATTAAGCATTTTCCAAACCACACTCAATTACCCAACATTCAACCGATACCCTGACCACTCTGCGACGCATTTACTCCAGCTCGTCGTGTGGGAAGATGTAGGCGGCTTTTTGTTGCTTCTCGTTTTTTGAAGTATGTCCTGAAAATGCGGGGAGCCAGGCCGCACTACTGTGAACGGACAGGCGTTCTACACCAAACAAGCTCGCTTATTCCAAGCACACTAACTTATAACAAATGGCGTGGTGTAGAATGTAGAAAGAAAGGCACGAGTCAGGCACAGCATTCAAAGGCACATCAGCAAATGGTCACTTGCAAATAGCAATAGTATTATCTCAAGTATGGAGACTGCCCTCTATTACAACGGATTTGTTTCACAGGATAACCAGATGAAATATTAGTTGAGCCGAAGGAGTGGTAGACAAATCATTTTGTTGCAAGTTTTGGAGCAGGCAGACCGTGCGTCTTATGCTTGATTACGGATATACAGTGTTATGACTAGAGGCCGGATTATATGCAAATGCCTGTTTCGTTTCTTGCGTTCCTATCATGTCATTTTGACACATGAGCACAAATTAGAGGGCAAGGAGAGCTTTTATAGTGCCTATATATGCCTATTTCGGACGTTGCTGCCTCAATTCGTATGTCAGTAAATGCCTGTTTTCAAAATCGATGCCTATATAAACGCTCTTTAACCTCAAATTTTGCTTTCAAGTACCGGTGGAGCCCGTTATTCTTGTTACCCGGAAAAATTTAGATTTCGCGACACTGTGGGGTGCAAACTACGCTTAATTTCACACGTTACTTTTATAACTGTCAAGCAATCACCTGCATGACAGTGAATCACTGCAAACCGACGCAAATGTTTAATATAAATAAATAAATAAATAAATAAATAAATAAAGATATTAACGCGTGTGTACTGGTGGACTAAAACGACGATGAGGGGATTTGGCGGACACCAGGTAGTGGAACTCTGGCTGATCAAAGATAAAGAAGGTGATCTTGCTGTTCGGCTGCTGAGAGTCACTGTGCCAACGTTTATCTGCCTTTGGTTGGTGCTGTACCGCGACACTGGTGGAGGTGCTGGAGTGCAACCCTATCTAGTGCTCCCTACTCCCACTGGGAGCTGTTCATCTAGTTCGGACGCATTGTCACCCATTGCAACTCCCGTGCACCGGTTCAGTCGGCGGCTGATAGGCCTCGCTCCAGAGTTCACTCTTTCCACGGAACCTCGCAGGTGCCAATTACCTCTCCAAATGGCCAACGCCAGTCCGCAGCTGGCGCCCCAAGGCCCCCCGCCGACACAGCCTTCACAGGTAACCTTCTTTCAACCGCTGGTTTCCGATCACTTTAGTGGCGGCGCCCATGAAGACGTGGACGACTGGCTTGAGCACTATGAGCGTGTCGCCAAGAATTATCTGTGGCCTGAACAAGAAAAGCTCTCACGCGCCTATTTGTACCTTGACGGCGGTGCGAAAATTTGGTAAGAGAACAGAGAAGGCAGTCTGTTAACTGGGGGCGACTTCCGAGAACAGCTTGTCGATACGTTCACCAATGTCGATCGACGCGACCGTGCGCAGCAGCTGTTGGAGCTAAGGGTTCAAAAACCCAATGAAAGCGTTACTATGTTTTCTGAAGATATGACTCGTCTCTTTCGTCGAGCTGACCCAAACATGAGTGAAAATAGGAAGTTGAGCTACCTCATGCGCGGCGTTAAGGAGCAACTTTTCACCGGGCTACTGCGCCACCCTCCAAGTACCGTAGTTGACTTTATCAAGGAGGCTACGGCCATCGAGCGGGCCCTCCATCAACGATGCAGGCAGTATCATCGAATGTCTAGCAGCACCCCAATCAATGCCACTGCCATACCTGAGGATCAAAGCTCCCTGCGAGACCTCATTAGGGAAATAGTTCGCGAAGAACTGCAAAAGTTCCGGACTCCAGTTGCTCAAACCCCCGTTGCGTCCGTCGCTGAACTGGTACGCAACGAAATCCAACACGCATTTTCTACCGCTGGTCCTGATGACGAGCACCGTCCCATGAGCTACGCCGACGCTCTGCGACGTTCACCATATGGTACACCGCCACCATATCACCCAGTGCCGACGGCCCCTTGGTCACCGCCGGAAGAGCAGACCCTGAGCCGACCGCCAAGCCAACCGACGTACCACCAGGCGTCCACAGCAGCACTATGGACATCGTCGCAACAAGTGAGGTTCAGACGTCCACCGCTCCAAAGAACAGACACATGGCGCACAATCGATCGACGTCGACTATGTTTTAACTACGGAACTGCAGGTCATATTGCCCGTCATTGCTGGCACCGCAGTGATTCGTTCCGCCCTCTTCGAACATGGTCTGACGATCGACGTGCGAACGAAGAATACATACCACGCCGGGAGGACGCCTCTTTCCATGGAGCCCGTTCTCACTTTTACGAATACCGTACTTCTGACGAGTAGGCAATACCTACCCGCCAGCCAGGTTTGGGACGTCAATCCCGCTCTCCTTCTCTCGCTCATTCACCTTCGTCACACCGACGTACCTCCGTGGATCTCAACGCAAGAAGGTCACCCAGCCCGCGCCGGGGAAACTGAAGGCTGCGACCTCTGGGGGTAAGGTTGCAGGCCATGAAGATGACGATGAAAAACCCCCATTACACGACGCTCTAAATCCGATAAGACATGAGAGCGACGACATTGTGACCGCCGACCTTAGTGTTTTTCTTGACGGCCAGAAAGTAACAGCCTTAGTTGACACCGGTGCCAACTTTTCTATTATCAGTCAGGACCTCACCATCCGCCTCAAGAAAGTGAAGACGCCGTGGACAGGCCCTCAAATAAGGACGGCAGGTGGTCAGTTATTGATGCCCTCTGGAAGATGCACAGCGAGAATTGACATAGGAGGTTCTTCTTTCGTTGCGTCGTTCGTCGTTCTCGCCGCATGCTGCAAGGATCTAATTATTGGTATGGACTTCTTACGCGAGTACGGCGCCGTCGTCAATATCCCAGACAGTTTGATTACATTCCGCAACAGTTCGGGCGCACCTGATTGTACACAGGCGCGACCAAACCAATTGCGTCTAATTGATGACGATGTGGTTCTCCCTCCTCGGTCTTGCACGCTTGTTTCTGTGGCAGCCACTGTCCAGTTTGACGGCGAAAGAGTAGCAGACCGAATAACCTCGCTCCTCCTCACACACGGCATTTACGTCGCAAGAGGTATCGTCAGTGTCACCGCTGGACGCACAGACTTGCTTCTGACAAATTTTAGTGATTAGCGCCGGCACCTTCCGAAAGGCAAGGCCATCGCTTACTTCGACGATATTACAGACGCAGAAGGCTGCTTGGCAGTAGTCGACGAGGCACCAAAACTTGATTCAACATCAGTGCTCGATGTTAGCACTACTTTGCCTAAGAACGAGCGAAAGAGGCTTCTTGAGCTACTGGCCAAATTCAAAGACTGCTTTTCGACAACATCAAGAGTTGGCCGCACGCCTCTAACCAAGCATCGGATAATTACCGAGGACATGGCGAGACCAATTCACCAAAACCTCTATCGCGTGGCTGCAAAGGAACGCGAAGTGATACAAGAGCAAGTCGACAAAACGCTAGAAGATGACGTCATTCAGCCCTCAAAAAGCCCTTGGGCGTCACCTGTAGTCCTCGTTAAAAAAAGACGGCAGCCTGTGCTTCTGTGTAGATTACCGAAAACTCAATCACGTGACAAAGAGAGATGTGTATCCACTTCTTCGTATAGATGACTCTCTCGACAGACTTCGACATGCTCGTTACTTTTAATCGATGGACTTAAGGAGTGGGTATTGGCAAATCGAAGTAGTCCCAAGAGACCACGAGAAGACTGCTTTTGTGACACCAGATGGCTTATATGAGTTTAAAGTCTTGCCCTTTAGTTTTTGCTCAGTGCTTGCTACCTTTCAAAGACTTATTGATACCGTACTTTCTGGGTTGAAGTAGAAAACCTGCTTGGTCTACCTTGATGATGTCGTAGTTTTCGCCGAAACATTTGACCAGCACCTTAAAAGACTTGAGGCCGTTTTACAAGCCATACGGTCCACGGGCTTCACGTTGAAGCCCGAAAAGTGCCACTTTTGCTATGAAGAGCTGCAATTTCTTGGCCACGTTGTTAGTCACGCAGGCGTTCGTCCTGATCCTGAAAAGATCGCAGCTGTTGCACAGTTCCCGGTGCCGACTGATAAGAAGGCTGTCCGACGAATCGTCGGACTATGTCCGTATTATAGGCGATTCATCGTGGACTTAGCACGCATCGCATTACTGTTAACCCACCTCACGAGAGTAGACGTTGTTTCCAATGGAACAACGAAGAGGAAGCTGCTTTTAGGAACCTCCGCCAGCGACTACAGACGCCTCCAGTGCTTGCCCACTTTGACGAGAAAGCCCCAGCGATGCTACACACTGATGCCAGCAATGTTGGTTTGGGAGCTTTATTTATTTATTTATTTATTTGTTTGTTTGTTTATTTAGTTATTTATTTATTTATAATAAATATTTGCGCCGGTTTTCATTGATTCACTGTCATGCAGACGACGGGCAGATGTTCTACAATGCAGACGACAATCCTACGAAATTATGAGTTGAAGAATTCAAGATACGTTTTAATTCGTGCTGCATTACCCTAATGCTGGTTATTTATGATTCGAAGCAATTGCTTGAAGTAAAACTGAAGCAGACGACAGTGTGTCGCAGCTGTTTTCGGTGAGTCTGTTCCGCGCAGATGACGGGACGACGTGGTGCGACGTGAGCGACAAGCCGGCGTAGTTTCAAGTTTCTGCCCGTGTGATCGTTAGGTGAGCGCTTTTGCAGGCCTAGGAATAAGTGAAAGTTTGCGCTTCGACCACTGGTGCTATGGAAGACCGAGACTCTCGGCGCCCCGGAAGGCCACGGAAGGCGCCTGAAGAACCGAAGAAAAAGTACGCTCGCGTTTCCCCTGTAGATCGTTGCCGGATAATAGATGTTCACAGGCGCGGAGGTGATTTAAAAGTGCCCTCCGAAACACTAAAAATTAATGTAAATACCGTGCGTTCTATCGCCGCTAGTGACCGTGACACAGCTAAAACACGTGGTGGTTCGTCGAGGAAATTCGGGCCGTACGTGGTGGACGACCTCCAATGAATCGTAGAGGGAAATTCATCCTTCACGCTGGAACAAATGAAGAGGGTTCTCAAGGATGAGATGCCTAACATTGAAGGGAGCACGTCGATGATTGATGGGCTTCTCAATGGCCATGGTTATTCGGTGATGCTGCTGACCCCGAGCCCAGTAGATAGAAATCATGCCGACGTGAAACAGCTGCGCTGTCGATATGCCCAGTGGCTTCAGAGCGAGGGAACTACGCTAACAGGATGCTACATCGAAGAGACCAAATTCAATGTATGGTGCTCGCGCAGTTTCGGAAGGGCGAAACGAGGTGCTCCAGAATGCCGTTTGTCAACTAGTGCGAAGGGGCGAATGTAAATGTTATAGCCTGCATGTCAGCGAATGGCCTTCTCCATTGGACAATTGCGGACAAGGTCCACTGGGCTGTCTTCAACAATTTTCTGGCAGAAGTGTCGAGTAAAGTTTCACAGCAGGAACCAGGAACACAGGCAGTGTTCCTGTTTGACAACGCACTAGCGCACCGCCGCGCCGAACAGGCTGTCCTCGCGGTGAGCGATCACATGTACAGTTAAGTGACTACCGCCATACAGCCCATTCTTCAATCCTATTTAGGAGCTTTTCTCAAAGTTCAAGGCAGGTGTAACGAGCTTCCTAAGCGAGCGGAGAGATAATCTCCTCACGACACCGGGAGGGATCTCCAAAAAAGAACATCGCCGTGCACTGCTGGTTGAGGCCGCGGGGCGCTCTGTGCAGCACATCCAGCGTGTGGACTGTGCCGCTTATGATAAGCACAATTACATTTTTGTAGAAGCTGCCCTTGACTGCCTTGATACGTAAAACACTGCTCAGCAGCACAACTACGGGTAGCGTGTTCATGAAAACTGCTTTGTTTGTATAATAATAAATTTTGTTTTTCACGGACTTGCCCCGGTTCTCTTTCATCACCCATTTCATAACCGATTTAACAAGCTCGACGTTATTAGAACAATTTTTTCTTGAGGTACGGTGGATGTTTTAACCAGGCATCATCTTTGCTTCGGCATTGCGAAAACATGTCAGCAAGGTCGCAACTATAGAGACCGGCTCTATAGCACTAAAAAACCGGGATTCAAGCGCCAGAAACAGGTGGCCAAAACATTGTTTTAGGCTCCCAAAATTGTGAATACAGGCACAATAAACTTTGACAAAACTCAAATTTTTCAATAAACAGGTGCGGGATCTGTCTCTACAACATGAAAGCAAGCAAAAATGCTTTAGTTTATAATGGTACAAACGAGTAATGGTTTAGCACAGACAGGCGTTTTTTCGCGAAGTTCGCAGAATACGGTCTCTCCATTTCTAGTTCATCATGGTCAGTTAAGTTTGCACCGTCGAATAAACATGCTTCTGGGTCTCTTGCTGTGGGGCATAGCTGAGAAGGGCTACACATGCGCAAATAGCCAGAGTGTAAAGCGCCAGAAGGATTTTTTTGCGGCGTATTAACTTGGTCTAACCACACAGACTCAATTTTTCTTCTGTCTGTGAACACCTTAAAGGGTCGTTACACAAATTTAAGAGTTTTCAGAAGCGAAAAGAAATGCATGCACTGGGTGCTCAAGATCTCATTTACCAAGAATTGCAGTACTACGCGCATCATAAAGAGGTGATATGCCAAACTGTACACGGTTGACCTTCATCTCTTGGGCGTGCGCCCCAACATGGTGAAAATGATAAAATGGTCCTGCATATGTCAAAGTAGTATGTGACACTTTGAGAACTATTTGAGACAACGTTTGTAATTTGTGCAAACGGTTGCCTAAATAGAAGCACGAAGGTTAACAAAAATGTTAGAACACACAGACGAAATCTATTCGCCTTATTTATTTAATTTCATATCGAGAGAGACGCGAGACTAAGGTGCCTCCATTTTGTTTGCGTTGGTGTTCTCGCAGTTTGCGCATTGTGTCGGTGCCAGCATTCACAACGCTGGGCGTGGTTTTGGTGCATCGTCCTTAACAGAAGTTGCAGCGGTGTGAGGCCGTGTATTGGGGTAAGGATATATTATCCAAGCCAGTCTCTCCAAACGTGCGCGCAGATAGGGATACATCCCACAAACACTCGCAGTACAATACAAAAAAATATCGAGACGGCAGAACACCGTTTGCGCGCACGGGCTGGCATGGGCATCCCATGCGAGTGTAGTTTACGCGCGCATGACGTGCTCATGCACGTCGTGTGATGCTCCAGCTCTGAGTGACTCTGATACCAATAGCGGAGAAGGAATTGGATTTGCGAAGTCTACATAGAGTGAGTGGCGAAGGTTTCAAGCTCACCTCCTCAGATCATGCTTTCGCAGCTTCTAATGATCAAATTAAAACATTCTAGTGATACAAAGCTTTTCATTGGGCGCGCAACGTTTTCTACTGTCTAAGTGAAAATTCTCAGGTGACTTAGTGAAGCACCAAATGTAATAAAACAAAAACTACATAAATATTGCTTTTTTATCTGCACTTTACTTTCCCTGATGACTCTCCACAGTTTCACATTCATTCTTCATCTTCCTGCCGCTGCACAGATTCTATATTATCTGTGCTTATATAATCTGTGACTATATAATCTGTGCTTATCTGCTGACTATATAATCTGTGTATATTATCTGTGCTTATATAATCTGTGACTAATCGATGACTATATAATCTGTGCCGCTGCACAGATTATATAGTCATCGATTTAGGAAACAGGCATTTACAGGCACTTATACGAATTAAGGCAGCAACGTCCGAAATAGGCATATATAGGCTCTATAAAAGCACCATAAAAGCTCTCCTTGCTCTATAATTTGTGCTCATGTGTCAAAATGACACAATAGGAACGCAAGAAACGAAACAGGAATGTGCATATAATCCGGCCTCTAGTCATAACACTGTATATTCGTAATCAAGCATGAGACGCACGGTCTGCCTGCTCCAAAACTTGCAACAAAATGATTTGTCTACCACTCCTTCGGCTCAACTAATAATTCATCTGGTTATCCTGTGAAACAAATCCGTTGTAATAGAGGGCAGTCCCCATACTTGAGATAATACTATTGCTATTTGCAAGTGACCATTTGCTGATGTGCCTTTGAATGTTGTGCCTGACTCGTGCCTTTCTACATTCTACGCCACGCCATTTCTTATAGGTTAGTGTGCTTGGAATAAGCGTGCCTGTTTGATGTAGAACGCCTGTCCGTTCACAGTAGAGCAACCTGGCTCCCCGCATTTTCAAGACATACTTCTAAAAACCAGAAGCAACAAAAAGCCGCCTACATCTTCCCACACGACGAGCTGGAGTAAATGCGTCGCAGAGTGGTCAGGGTATCGGTTGAATGTTGGGTAATTGATTGTGGTATGGAAAATGCTTAATTGTCATTTTGCCTTTATTATTCCTATTTATTGAACGAAGGAGATAAGTTGCCCTTAACTAGTGGTGGGACGCTGATGTTCGGTTGTACCCCACTGCTGCTTGAAGGTACTGTTGCTTCCGTCGCATCTACACGAGTCAAGGAAAGCGTCAAGTCAAACGAAACCATGTAAAGACGTCTTTGACTGAAGTCGAAACACGCGATCTGGTGCCTACATATACCGGTTAGCCGGTGAACGGCTGTGCAGTGCGAGCAGTCAGTTTTTGCTAGCAGACGCTGCCTGCAACAGCCTTCATGTTAATGTTCTCTCAATGAAGTTTCATTTGATATTCATGAAGGCACGTCAGAGAGTGCGCGCGTGCGTGTTAGTCGTGATGACGTCACGTAAATTACTAGTGATCAAGTCGATTGGCCGAGTCATAAGTATGACGTTATTGCTCTCTCACAGTGGTTTCGTTTGATATGCATGAAGACAGGTTAGGACAGTGCGTGCGTGTATGATAGGGGTGATGACGTCGCACGAATCCCTAGTAATCGCGTCGCTAGGCCTAGTGAGAGCATTCGAGTTATTACTCTCTCAAAGACGTTTTGTTTGATATGCATGAAGGTAGGTTACAGAGTGCTTGCGTCGGTGTCCTACGCGATGACATCACACGAGTCACTAGTGATGACGTCACTAGGCTGAGTGACAGCGTTCGAGTTATTACTCCATCATAGACGTTTCGTTTGATATGCCTGAAGACAGGTTAGGACACTGCGTGCGTGTGTGATAAACGTGATGACGTCACGTGAGTCACCCGTGTTGACGTCACTAGGCCTAGTGACAGCGTTCAAGTTATTACCCTGTCAAAGACTGTTTGAGATGCATGAAGACAAAGTTGGACACCGCGTGCATGTGTGGCGTGATGGCGTCACGGGAGTCACTAGTGATGAAGTCACTAGGTCCAGTGACAGCGATCAAGTTAATACCTTCTCAAAGACGTTTTGTTTGATATGCTTGAAGGCACATTAGATAGTGCTTGCGTGAGTATTAGGTGAGATGACGTCACGCTAGTCACTAGTGATGACGTCTTTAGGTCTAGTGACAGCGTTCAAGTTATTACCCTCTCAAAGACGTTTCGTTTGATATGCATGAAGACAGGTTAGGACACCGCGTGCGTGTGTGATGGGCGTGATGACGTCACGCTAGTCACTAGTGATGCCGTCACTAGGCCCAGTGACAGCGTTCAATGTGGTACCCTCTCCAAGACGTTTTGATCGATATGCATGAAGGCACATTAGGGAGTGCTTGCGTGAGTCTTAGGCGAGATGACGTCACGCTAGTCACTAGTAATCACGTCACTAGGCCGAGTGACAGTGTTCGAGTTATTACCTTCTCAAAGACGTTTTGTTTGATATGCATGAAGGCCCATTAGGTAGTGCTTGCGCGAGTCTTAGGCGAGATGACGGGACGCCAGTCACTAGGGATGACGTCACTAGGCCTAGTGACAGCGTTCAAGATATTACTCTCTTAAAGACGTTTCCTTTGATGTGCATGAAGACAGATTTGGACACCGCGTGCGTGAGTCCTAGGCGAGTAGACATCACGCTAGTCACTAGTGATGCCGTTACTAGGCCTAGCGACAGCGTTCAAGTTATTACCCTCTCAAAGACGTTTCGTTTGGTATACATGATGGCAGGTTAGACATTGCGTGCGTGAGTGATAGGCGTGATGACGTCACCTGAGTCACTAGTGATCAAGTCAGTTTGCCGAGTCATAGGTAACACGTTATTGCTCTCTCAAAGACGTTTCGTTTCGTATGCATGTCGGCAGGCTATTAAATTACGTGCGCGGGTGATATGGGTGATGACGTCCCCTGAGTCACTTGTCATCCGGTGGCTTGGCTGAGTTTATGAATCAAGCTCTTGCCCTTTCAAGGACGTTTCATTCGATATGCATGACGGAAGGTTAATACAGTGCGTGCGTGGGTGGTATGCGTGAGGACGTCACCTGAGTCACTCGTGATGAGATCATTGGCATGGTTAATAGGTATCAAGTTATCACTGTGTGGACGGCGTTTCCTTTGATATGCATGTCGAAGGTGTGAATAGTGCTTACGCGGGTGATGGGCGTGATGAAGTCGCGCGAGTCACATTGTGTCACTCATTTATGGTTTTTTCTCTTAAATTCACTCCAAAGCTATTCACTCCACGCATTCCCGAAAATTCTTGGTCGTTTTGAAGTCACAATGTCATCAGGATTAAATTCACTGGCGTCTGGATTAAATCGGCTGGCAGTTGGATTAATTTCAGTGGCACTTGGATTAAAATGAATGGCACCTGGATTAATTCGAGTGGCGGCTGGATTAAATTGGCTGGCGCCTAGATTAATTTGGCTGGCGCTTGGATGAAATTGAGCGGGAAAACCTGTAGTGCACTCTACTATGGTGGCTAGAAGGAGAGGTGTCAGTATAGTGTACTAGAATATAGGGTAGTGTGTTCAGGCAGCCTCTCTCGCCATGCATCGCGTCAAGCGTCGTACGGGCTGGCATGATTGTCAGCTCCGCTCCGCTCTGTCTTCTCGGGTGCTGTTGAGTTACCTGTTGCTTGTGTTCGCGCCTGCTTAACGAAAGTTTTTCTGGCAACTTTTTGCTGGCCACACGCCAGTGAGGCAATGTCGAGTCATCGGTGGCGACGACACTGCTTTGCACCTAAGTGCGAAACAGGGTATACCACTGGAAAAAAAAAAAAGTGAGCAGCCGTCGCTTTTCGCTGCACCCAAAGATGAAGCACGGAAGAAGGTTTGGGAATAGAATTTGCATTGAAAGGATGGGACCTTGAACAAAAGCTGCTCTGTATGTGAGCTACACTTCGATCCTCCATGTGTTCTCGGAGACGTGCACGTTATAAACGGTGAAGAAGTTCGCGTACCACGTAGGAGACCAGAGCTAACGCCGGACGCTGTGCCGATGTTACTGCCTAATGCTCCAAGCTACTTACTGAACAAAGCGCCCCATCCAAGACCTCCGAGAAAGCGGACGAACTCGGCGGTCGAATGTATCATCTCCAAGAAAACTGCAGCACCCTGTCTTGACGATGAGGCCACTGATTCAGGTTCATCGATGGACCTTCCTGCTGACTACGAACCCGAGGTGGCGAACACTACAGGGACAGTACCTTCTCTGGAACGCTTACTCAAGCTTTGTTTACCTTCAATTTATACGAGCTCAATCACACCGCACCTCGTATCAAAGAGAGCGGTGATTTAGGTGCTGTCACGACTTCATTTTTTCGTGAAGGATATCAACCAGTCTCAAGAGGCAAAAAGAAAAACAAAAGAAAAGCTGCACGCGAAAATTAGTCATTGTTCATGAAGGTGACACCGTGATGAAGTGATCGTGAACTGATAATTCCACGGAACGGCGTCGAATTTGATCGGTGTTACTGCTCACTGCAGTATGCACGCTCGTAAATGTAGGGTTCCTTCTTATTGAATAAAACAGGTCACTGACCAATGTCAAACAAAACAATGACGTTTCGGGACCCGTACGGATCCCTTGTTCACAATGGAATGACGGCTGAGCAACAGGTTCTTATGTAACGTTGAGCGCATGACGCAAAGTCCGGGAGTACACGTGGTTTAGTGTGCCAGATGATCTATTAATTGTGTTACTTGTCGTCTGAATGATTAGTGATTCGAGGTTCAGTCTGGTTGTAAAATTCTTCTCCGTGGCCATGATGCGTGCGTTGTCCCAGCTTATCTCATGGCCCGTTTTCTCGGCATGCTCTGCGAGTGCACTGTGTGGCCCTTGGCGACGTCATTCTTGTGTTCCATCAGACGTCTGCAGTAATTTCCACTCGTGCCAATGTACACTGATTCGCAATCGGTACACTGATTCCGCAGGAGTTAGCTCGTATGACGACAAGTTCCTGACCTCGAACATGGGTCCTCTGGTTTTCCTGCCTTTCTTTAGCAAAGCACTCAGTTTGCGCTCTTGTGACGTTTCTAAAGTGCTTTGCTAAAAAAGGCAGGAAAACCAGAGGACCCATGTTCGAGGTCAGGAACTTGTCGTCATACGAGCTAACTCCTGCGGAATGCCAAGTTTTGAGCCGTGGTCTCAACTTCAACTAAGCAAAGCAGCCGGACACACGCAAGGTCGTGTGTGCTGTCGAAAACGCTATTGGTCTACTTGGAGAAAGTGAACGAGACGAAGTCCGTACAAGAGCAGTAGGTGTACTATCGAGGATTCGCAAGTCTGGATGCCAGCAAGTCCTCTCGGAAGACGAGGAAAAAGCGATTAAGGAATTGCACAAAAACAAGAAGATTGCCGTACTTCCTGTGGACAAAGGCAACGTGACGGTTGTGCTTGACCGGTCGACGTATGAGTCGAAGATGACAGAGTTAGTGGGGGACTGTACAACGTACGCCAAGATTAACAAGGATCCTACCTCGAAAGACCAAACTGGCCTGCAAAAGACGCTCTCTAGTATTTTTCAGACGCTTCCTGCATCAGCAAAAAGGTTATACTTCCAGCTGCTGTGCACCAATGGTTCTGCTCCAGCGATATACGGTTTACCGAAGATTCACAAAAGCGGAACGCCTCTAAGACCCATAGTAGATTTCACTTGGTCACCCGTGTACAGCCTCTCAAAGTATCTTCACGGCATCCTGGCTCCCCTTGCAGACAAGACTGAAACTAACCTCCGGAACACCAATGACTTCATAAGCGAAATGAAGAGTATCACTGTGGATGTCGACGAAATACTGGTTTCATTTGATGTCTGCTCCCTCTTCACAAGTGTTCCCGTCGACCTTGCTGTAGACACTTCCAGACAATTGCTTCACAAGGACACGACATTGGCCGATCGCACACCGTTCGACGTCACCGAGCTGTGCACCTTGTTACGGTTTTGCCTATCCAACACTTACTTCTCGTACAAGGGTGAATTCTACAGGCAAGTTTTCGGTACCGCAATGGGAAGTTGATTTCGGTCACAACTGCGAATATCACAATGGAAGCAATTGAGCAGAAAGCATTGGGAACATTTCAGCCGAGACCCAAGGTTGTTCTGAGATACGTCGACGACTGCTTCTGCGTGATAAAGAAGAAAGACGTCCAAGCTTTCCTTGACTGCCTAAATGGCGTCGAGACTTCCATCAAGTTTACTGTGGAAGAAGAAAAAGACGGTTGCCTCCCTTTCTTGGATGCAGTTGTAAAACGTACTCCCACAGGCCTCGCCTTCGCTGTGTACCGAAAGCCAACACACTCCGGTAGATACCTCGACTATGAGTCAGTCCACCCGGTAGCCCACAAACACTCAGTGATTCGGTCTTTAGTTCAACGAGCGATTCGCACTTGTTCCGATGAAGGAAGCCTGCAGGAGGAGCTCCGGACCATTAAAGATGACCTGATCAGGAATGGATACCCCAAGATTTTTATTAGGAAAACAACTAAATCCGTCATGCATAAACTGCAGTCAAGTAGTCAAGCCATGCATAACACATCGTCTACGCAAAAGCGTGCATCGATTCCTTATAATCGAAATGTAAGCGAAGCCCTAGCCCGTCTATTCAGAAAACGTGGTGTACAGATCGCGCATGTTCCAGCAAGCAAGCTTAAGGCTGAGTTGCTAAATGTGAAGGATCCTCTCCCTCGGCAACACTTTTCTGGTGTGGTCTACAAGATACCATGCACCGATTGCGAATCAGTGTACATTGGCACGAGTGGAAATTACTGCATACGTCTGATGCAACACAAGAATGACGTCGCCAAGGGCCACACAGTGACAAATGCACTCGCAGAGCATGCCGAGAAAACGGGCCACGAGATAAGCTGGGACAACGCACGCATCATGGCCACGGAGAAGAATTTTACAACCAGACTGAACCTCGAATCACTAATCATTCAGACGACAAGTAACACAATCAATAGATCATCTGGCACACTAAACCACGTGTACTCCCGGACTTTGCGTCATGCGCTCAACGTTACATAAGAACCTGTTGCTCAGTCGTCATTCCATTGTGAACAAGGGATCCGTACGGGTCCCAAAACGTCATTGTTTTGTTTGACATTGGTCAGTGACCTGTTTTATTCAACAATGCCTTTACCTGACCAGACGGCATTCCGTCGAGCTCTCGACTAGGGTTTCTTCTTAAAGTCTGACAGTGGTGCCAAGTGATGTTTTCTTTTGACTGTACAGTGTGATATTCCGGCCACAGCAGCAGTATTTCGGCGGGCGCGTAATCGTTTAAAGACCTAAGATTGTCAAAATTTTCCTTAAGTCTTTAGCTGCGGCGTGCCTCTCGATCAACTGGCAGTGTTGTCACCTTAGCAACATAATTAAAATTGCATGATGCAACTATCGACAAGAACGGTGCCGAGCGCGTAACGAAGGAAGTCGAAGCTGTCGCAGTGTGCAGACTACGAATCGATGTAGCAGTAATATAACAAGAAACTTTCGGGTTTATAGAGGCTCCTTCCATACCTCAATCTTCCTAATTTTTTATTTGTTCACCAACCGAGATTTAAAAACTGCAAACAGTTTACCCAGGGATGACTGCTTCGCCACCGTTTGTTAATACCTGCATTTAAACCGTGCGTTGCGGCTTTGACATTTCGTTTTGTTATGAATGCAGTACAAACAAACCCTCTAAAAAGCTTTTCGCGGACGTGTCAGCAATTATGTATGCAAGCTCATATCACGGGATTGAATCCTAGCCGCGGCGGCTGCATTTTCGGCGGAGGCGCAAATACTCAGGTGCGAGTACCTACATTTAGGTGCACGTTAAAGCACCCAAGATAATTAAATTTCTGGAGCACTCCTCTACGGCGTATCTCCTAATCGCGTGGTTGTTTTGAGACGTTAAAGCCCTGCTATTACTAATATCAAAGAACAGAAGTGCATAAAAGGCAAAGCATGAGGTGGCAGCCCATGCTGAGGTGGCGCCATCTTGTGGCTGTCGATACCAAATGCGTCAGCCACGGTTCCTCCCTGAACACGAAGGCTGAAACAAGTATTTCTAAGATCGCTTAACATGCATCGTTAGGAGAAAATGAGTAGAGGTCCAGATTTGCAGCACTTTACCACTTTACTATAGATTGGCTCTTGCCAAGCCTACAAAATTTTCGACCATTCGTGTCAACAGAACAAGCAACTGCAGGTCAATTTGTTTATTCACAACAGCCAAATGTTATGCTACTCAGCAATTGACGCTATGACTAATCCTGTGGTATCATGTGCACCTGCACTCTCTCAAAAGCTGTGGCATTTTACGGTTTTCTTCTTTCGCCCTGTTTACACCCTTTATTAGGAAGTGCGGACGAGTGACAATGTTGAAGTGCACAATCTTCGCTTTCACTTCGGCTTTATGCGCAGCGCAGCCAATAATTTTATCCTTGCTAATCACAAGTGACAGCAGGTCAAAAATGCTGTCAGCATGCAGGTGGTTCATGCTACAGCAGCCCGTGAAGACGCCCTCTAGGTAGTTGACAAATTGAAACAGCTCTTTGGCGGATAGAGCAATCTACCTTCGTTGCAAAGACTTGTAAATGCAGACTGTGCATCCGCTCTGCCTTCTGACGCAGGAAAAGCAGTAGGGTGCTGCACGTATCAGCGCCAGTCTTCTCCACACACTTCTTGGCAACGTTGCCTGCCATGTGGTAAACCAGACGATAGTTGCTGTTTCTTTGCACAAGGCAGTGATGCTCAATGGGGAAAGTCGGTTCCTGGCAGGCAGCATCGTCCAAACTGTCGAGGTCGCCTAGTTTCATGTGCATTTCAATTGTTTCTTGCAAGCTTGCTTGCTGTAGTCATGCATCCCCAGTGTCCAAAAGTGCAGTAAACACCACTGGCTCCACACTGCTAGCACTTACTGGTGTTTCCAAACTATAAAAGCTGAGGCAATTGACCGTAATCAGGAAATGCTCTGGTGTCGGATGATTATTGCAGCCTGATGACTGCCGCACAATCCCAAACAAGTTTTTCACAGGATCTTGGCTTAGCTTTGCAGTCATCTGGTACTGGTATTCAAGCTCCTTCGTGACATACTGCAGTAATGACAGTACGCTAGACAGCGTCACCCGGAAGCCAACAGCTTTTGATTTGATGATAAATCCAACACCGTTGACAGCGTGCTGCTCCCAGTTTGTGATGTACTTGGGGAAGTTTGGCAATACAGCAGCTCCTTTTGAGTTGGGCCACAGTGCTTCAGATTTGAAGCGAGACGTCATGACCTTCATGGTATCATTCATCATTCTGAAACAAATAAATCACATAAAGCAGCATGAGATTATCATCAGTAGGTAGATTAGGAAAACAAAGTAAACAGCAGCAGCCTAGCAGTTGAGGAGGCTGTAATATTTGTGACTGAATCAGCCAAAATACCTGAATAATGCTTTTGTCGCACCTGAGGCTCCTTTCCCATAACTTGACTCTATAGTGCCTTTGTAGTGGTATAGACCACGCAAACAGTCTCCGAAGAGCTGAAATGCAAGGGAGACTCGCATCTTTTCAAATCCATTTGGATCCAAATGAATAGCAGTCGACCCTGGCATTGCCTTCAGCGTCACATTATCCTTGTCATGATTGAAGGCTTGTTTGACGAAGTATGTAGAGACCTGCATTTATACAGAAAGCCTTGGTAAGTCTCTTCCCAGACTTAAGGCCAACTCCACAAAAAGATAAAAGAGCCTTACCTGTCCATCTGGTGTGTTGAAACCGTCCTTCAACAGGGAATTGCGTAGGCACTTGATCAGATGTGGAAAATCCGAAAGGAAATTAATTTCTCTCTTCGCATCAACAGGGTGCTTGGCTTTACATGCTATCTTGCTGGCAGATCCTTGGATGCCTATTAGGGTCCACGTCTTTCTGTTCAATGTGGCCCCGTCACATGTCATGATAGAAGTGCACAAAGAGTCCCGCTTGCTCTGCCAGAATTGTTACCTCAACAAAATTTAGCACAAAAGTTCTCCTTTCACACTTCCATTTGCGGCAAAAACTCACATGATTTCGGAAAACGTTTCGGCAAGTGGTACAAACATCACGACCATTCCATGGTCGCATGGAAGCATACTTGGCAGGCGTGAATGGTCCTAAATCCACAAAGCCACGCAGCTTACGAGTTTTTTAACAGACAAGTATTCCGTTCCAATAACTTCACCTCGTCAATAAGAAGTCGACCATGACGTTTGAAGGTGTCTATTTAGCTTGTTTTTGCTTTTAAGGTATCCAACTTTTTTTTTGCAGAAACCAAAGCCTGTCTTGTATGCTACTGTGTACCTCTTCAGTGTAGTGTAGCTGGGAAGTACAAGGATATTTTGTTTCCTAATATGCCCATCAAGCTTGGCGCTCTTCATCTTCATTAGTATGCGTTCAAGCATTCATTGTTTCGTAAACTGCATGTCTCTTATACTCTTGCGTTTTGAGACTGCAAAGCAGTGAGGCACACTCTCTCGCTGATTTTTTGGTAGCATGGCTATTTTATCTTCAAGCACTTCCATTTTTATTTCGGCGTTTTGAACCTTCATTCTTTCTATCTGGCCATTTAAGCTTAACAATTTCTGACACAAGCGCTTTTGCCTCTGTAATGCGCATCTGAACATTTGCGCTGCTGTGACGGTTTGTTTGTGACGACAGTTTTTTAGACGAGAGAGTCGTGTGAGCAGGGACTTGCGTAGGTAGCGACATGGTAGGCATGGTGCTCCTGAACAACAAAAAAGCAACGTGTTACAAATTGTTCTCACTTCGCTAGTGGACAACCTGAGAAAAGTGGCGAAAAACCCGTTGTCACTGTGCGTATCTAGACCATCCAGATTTTTATGTATGGGGTTATGGTCATTACAAAGCAGGACATCAATCCATATGCAATGCAGTCAATTCTAGACTTGACCGGCAAGTTGCATGCAGAATTTATAACAGCAAGCTATGTAGTATTACAGATGCATTCGACCAAGTAAATAGTGCTCTTCCCTCAAAAATAAGCCTCATTAGTGTGACAGGTAGCCATCACACCACATACGTATGCAGTAAAACTAAGTTAGCATTTATGTTGCAGGAATCACGGATTTACATATTGCTGAGCATGTCGCGAGGCTGTACACAAAGGTGAACACAAATATTTTTCTATCATTATTTGCACTGAAATTAAATCAACATCTATTAGGCTACATAAAGCATTAGGCTACATTAAGCTACATAAAGCGCCGGGCTTCAACCTCTCTTTCGTCAAACAAAGAAAACTAATTGAACAGGCACTACCAGCATTGATGTTCGCAGATGATATAGTGCTAAAGGGCGACAACAAGGAAGATTTGCAGAGATTGGTGGACATCTGCGGTAATGAGGGAGATAGAATAGATTTCAGATTCAGTAAGGAAAAATCTAAAGTCAAGATTTTTAATGACAATGAAGGTAGTCAGCTTAAAATACACGATTTCACGCTAGAGATAACAGATAAATACAAATATATTGGCGTATGAATAAGCAATGAGGCCGAGTACCTAAGGAAACACGAAATATACGTGACGACTAAAGGTAATAGGAATGCAGTGGTAATGAAAAACGGGGCACTGTGGAATTACAATATAGGTACGATGTTGTGAGAGGAATATGGAAAGGGGTCATGGTATCTGGTCTGACGTTCGGCAATTCTGTCTTGTGCATGAGATCAGAAGTTCAAGCAAGATTAGAAATTAAGCAGCGTGGAATAGGTAGGCTTGCCTTAGGAGCTCACGGGAATACACCAAATCAGGGAGTACAAGGTGATATGGGATGGACATCATTTGAGGGCAGGGAAGCTAGCAGCAAGATAAAATTTGAGAAGCGATTGAGACAAATGGGGGAGGAGAGTTGGGCTGGAGGAGAGCTACTTGTACATGAAGAATGTCGATACAAAATAGAGGAAGCAAACCAGAAAATTGACTGGTAAATACTTAGAAAATACCAGGGGGCCAAATCAAAAAGAATTATCGGTTAAGAAGAAGATAAAGGAAGCTGAGACCGATATGTGGAGAATTGGAATGATTAGAAAGTCCGCACTAGAAAGGTATCGAACTTTTAGGAAGAAAATTGCCAAGGAGAGGATCTATGATAATACTCAAGTTCTCTGCTGTATGAGGCCAGGACGGGATTATTGCGAACCAAGACGTACATATCGGGCCAAATACGAAGAGTAGACATGGTATGAAGTGCATGTCGAGAGGAAGAGGAAAGTGCCCAACACTTGATAATGTTCTGTAAAGTGCTTCACTCTATAGTTAAGGATTATGGCGCAGAGTTTTTCAAAGGACAAAGAGGGCAAAATAGACTTTAAGCGGGTAGAATTAACTATAAAGAGGCTATCTGATTGGTGGCTAAAGTCAACGCACGAGTGAAAATTGGACCCCTCCCTGCAAAGTACGAGTCCTCAACCTCACTATTTAAAGAAAAAAAATAAATCTAGTTTTTGGGTCACTAAGTATTACGGCTTGGCGGCATTAGCCATCGCCCGATCTAAATTGTACAGCCATATCAATCTATCCATCCAACGTTTGGTTCGGACTGGAACGGTGGATGGACGTGTTTTTGAGCGCTCCAGATCGACTGCGCAGATAAGTGGTTTTGCATGTTTGGAGCTTGCCTTTATAACTATTACGGCAGCAGTTAAAATCTTTGTAGCACTTATTACATTGTACGGCTTTTCCGGGGGTCACTCACCAGGTATTTACTAGTTTGTGCGTGTGCGTGTGTCTGTTTCTTTGTGTTTTTTCTCTTGCCACCACGTAGGCGAGGTGCACGTATTTGAACACGCAAATTTTTGTAGTAGAGCTCGGACTTTTTCTTTTTCGTAGGGCAGGGATCGTGTTTTGTAATTATCGAGTAAGACAGGTCTTTTGAACTATTGGCGTCATAATGACATGATTAAAAGGCTGTAAAGTGTTTAGGATGCGGGGTGAGTTTGAAAATGTACCCAAGTGCAGAAGCAATGGGAGAGGAGGCTGACGCGAAGTGTAGGCAATGTGAGGTCGCGCAAAAATGAAGAAAACGATGGCTGCCCAGAGGGAACTGCTGTTGAGAATCACCGAGCTGGATACTGCGTTGGCAGCCGAGCAAGAAAAAACGAGGGCAATGGGAAAAAGGCTGAAGTCCGCCGAGGAAGCACTAGCCAAGGTGAACAAATGAGCGACGGATGGAGAGAAAAGCAGGGCACCGCCAACCAGAACGGTGGAGAAGAAAGAGCAAGCAAGTTTGAAAAAAAAAAAACAGGTTCAGCCGGGTAAATTGTCGCATGGCCCAGCTTCAGTGAAGTAGTGGCGGGGTTAAGAGGAGACAAAGCAGCCGGCGTCACAAGTGCAAGTAATCCCCAGGTGCAGGACGTTCCAGCTGAAAAGTCACAGCGTGTGATAATCGCCGGGGACTCCAATTTAAATCGATGCGCAGAAGCAATAAAAGAGCGGGTAAGAGGGGACAAGAGGGTTGCAGTAGGGGCGTTCGCAGGACGCAAGCTGGGAGCAGTCATGAGCGAAGCGAGCGCGAAACTCAAAAGTAACGCTATTGGTCGAACGCTCGTGATAATTGCACGTGGTGTTACCGATGTCTTAAATGAAGATACGGCAGGACTAGCGACCACACTGGCGAAAGGGGTTGATGACATGCGCGCCACTTTTCCTCAGGTACAGGTAGTGATATGCACGATACTGGATGTACCGGTGCGTGACGACAACCTACAAAGAGCCGCGTCCCGTTTCGAAGCTGCTACTGGCTGCTTTTTGTAAGGTGGCGAACTACAGGAGACTCAGTTGAACCCCAAAGAATTTTAAAGGGTAAGTCCTGCTATGTTATATAGATAAGTGTCTCAAAGCATGCTCAAAAAATTATGAGCTAAACATTGTCCATATGGGCACGAATTTTGAAAATGGGCATTTCTTGGCAGTAATACAAATATAGGCACAAACGTCAAAAATAGGCATTGATAGGCCCTATAAAAAACATGGAACCTCTCCATAGACCCTACTAAGTGTGCGTATATCGAAGCGATATGATGTGAAAGTAAGGAGCAATATGGGCATTTGCGTAAAATCCGGTTTCTAGTCATGACTTGTATTCTGGAAGCTCATGTTTTTAATAACCTTCAACTTTCAGATGAGTGCAGGTAAGCTCATTTGAGAACTGTGGGGGCTACCATACTTTGAGAAATGCCGGACTTTGCCAGCGAAAGACCCATAAGTGCCTCTAAGTGTCTCCAATTCATACTAAATACATGACGTACATCGTTTTGTATATATACATATGTGTGCATATATACAGTTAGCGCATTGAAACACCGCTTGGTATAAAGAGAAATCGACTTGAGGCACACTGATAAGGAGGTCTATGATGTCGACCCAATCAGTCTCTATATCGTCATAAAGAAAAGCGTTGCCGCATACGTCGTGGGAGTTGATGTTGTGGATGGTACGGAACTTGAGCAGCACTCCCTTGCAGTTGGATGGCGACCGCGACGAGCAGTCCCATGCAATTGGCCCTATTGACGGCATTGATGTTCGCGCCCACCTTGAACAGCATCTCCATGATCACAGGTTGGTTTCCGAACGCAGCAGAATGTACAGCAGTGTCTCCGTCATCGTCCTGGGCATCGACTGAAACACCATGCGGAAACAATAGCTCCACAATTTCTCTATGAACTATGGTGGTTTTACACATATTTTCACCATGTCACCTACAGAAAACATTACAATATTTCTAAGTGCTCAAGTAGAACATTTTGTTGGGCTAGTTGGTGAATGCTTCATGAAAATAAGGTACAAAAGCCACGAATACAAGAAGAGACATGGACGAACGCGTTTTAAGTGAATCTCGATGAAATATCCAGCGATCGTTATAGCCTTCTTACTGCACCCTGATGTTCTCTCGACCGGTCACGCAGTGCACCATCCCAATTTTTCCTACGACCTCACACATCTCTTGTTTTCACTCACCATGCATGCCCTGCCAGGACTTCATGAACTCGATATTTATTTTTATTTATTTACAGTACCTTACAGAGCCCTCGAGGGGCATTGTGTAAGGGGGGCGGTACAGATAATATGTTAGAAAAATATATATACATAGGCAAATAATGAATATAATAGAAAATGCAGTTCAACTTATGAACATGTAAGCAAAATAGATACTAGAAAAATAAGTTACAGTATGTGAAGCAGAAATACAAAAAAATATTATGACAGTAACTACAACCTAGCAATAGTGCAAAAACATCGGCAACAGTCCTATAAATGTTGATGATTACGAAGATGCGATAGAGCAGTTTTTGGTGCATAAGTATTTTTTAAGAGTATGATAGAACTCTGTGTGGTCTTGCTCTGACGCAAGATCATCTGGCAAATCATTCCACAAAGGAATAGCTCGTGGAAGAGCCGACTGGTTGAAAGCGTTAGTATTGCCGTACATGCGTGATAAGCTAAAGGTGTTATGTAGTCTGCTCGAAGTTCGATGTGCTAGATTAAGGTGAACAGATGGCATCATGCTGGTGTGGATGAGTTTGTGAAATAGTGATAAAAGTGAGAGTTGCGGCGAATTTTCAGTGACTCAAGTGCAAGGCTATGTTTAATCTGTGTTACGCTGGACGGGTAGCTGTGATTACGCGCTATGAATTGACTAGCTCTGTTCTGTATACATTCTAACTCATCTATAATGTATTGTTGATATAGTGACCAAATTGAGGATGCGAACTCCAGTTGAGGACGAATTAGAGCAAGATAAGCCAGTTTGGGCACATCGGAGGGAGCACTGTATAGATTTTGGCACAGAAAACCTAATGATCTTGATGTGTTGGCACAGATAGAAGTGATATGTGTGGACCGCGAAAGTGTAGAAGTCAAGTTTATGCCTAGGTATTTGTAATGAACAGTGCGTTCTACAATGCTATTATCAATTATGTATCGGCTAATAAAGTTATCACGTTTGCGACTAAAGGTGATTAGTTTGCATTTGGAAACATCAAGTGTCATTTGCCATGTTTTGCACCACTCAATTATATGCTCGAGGTCTTTTTGAAGAGTTAGATGATCGCAATTCTTGCGGATGGGACGATAGATAATGCTGTCATCGGCAAATATACGCATACATGAGGATAAGCTGTCAGGCAGGTCGTTAATGTAGATGAGGAAAAGTAAGAGACCAAGAACACTGCCCTGTGGTACACCATAGGAAACGTAACAGAGTGATGAAGAGTGATCGTTGGCGATAGTGAATTGTTGGCGGTTAGTTAGGAAGTTTCTGAGCCATGTTAGCGTGAGTGAATCAAGATTTAGTCATGACAGTTTTAATATCAAGCGACAATGACCAACACGATCGAATGTCTTTGCAAAATCAAGAAATAAACAATCTGTCTGTAGATTACTGTTCATGTTAGAATGTAGGTCAGTGGTGAACTCAAAGAGTTGAGTCTCGCAAGAACGACCCTTTCAGAACCCATGCTGGTTTGAGAAAAAGAAATTGTTAGATTCTAGATGCGCATAAATGTTAGAAGCTATGATATGCTCAAGCATCTTGCGATATATGCACGTCAAGGAAATGGGGCGATAATTTTTAGGCGAACTTTTACTACCACTTTTATGAACTGGCACTACCTTCGCTATCTTCCAGTCAGAAGGCAACATTTTTGTAGTGAGCGACTGCCGAAAAATGTGAAACAGGATAGTGCCAGACACTTAAACAGTGTTCTTTAATATTTTTGAATTGATATCGTCAATACTAGAAGATGATGACATCTTCAGATTTTCAATAATTTTAACTATGACTTCAATTGTGATATCTATAACTGACATGAATGAGTAATCGCGTTCAACAATTTCTGGAAAATGAGCATGCTCGCTAGTAAACACGGATCAAAAGAATGAATTAAAGACATGGGGACAATCAGTGTCGGCAAAAGGAGTGTTATTTGCATCGTGTAATGAAATGAAGTTATCGTCCCGATCAGGACTTATTACTTTCCAGAATTTTTTTCGGATTAGATTTTAGGAGTGAAGGTAAATCCTGGGAACAGTATTCATTTTTCGCAGTTGTAATTTCGAGGCAATATTTATTTAGGCATCCCTCGTATCTACCCTAAGATGTGTGTGAACGCGAATTTTCGGCAGACCAATAAAGCCGCTTCTTTTTGTTTCTAAGTCTGTGCAAAGACATGGTGAACCATGGATTAGTTTTATCCTTCGTAATCGTTATCAACAGCACGTGTTTTTTCATTAGGGCTGAAATCGCATTCTTAAAAAGAACCCAGTTTTCCTCAACTGAGCGACTGTAAAAGGAAGGCAGTAGCACATTTTGAAGGAAAGACTCAAATTTCCTGTTAATGGCTTCATAATCGGCTTTATTATATTGCCACGTTCCATTTCACAAGTTCTTGTTGTCGTTCCGAAACACCACACGATTCTCGGCGCAAACCGCGCCTGCAGGTTTCGAGAAGGTTCCGGACTGTAGTAGATCATTTGGATAAGATCACGCCCACTTTGCGAATGGTACAGATTGTTCTGGAGCCTACGCCACCGCCAGCGATAACGCTAGAACATTCGACGGCAAGGGTATAAATGCCGACGCGCTTCGCCGCTTGTCAGTTGTTGATCGAAGGCCGACACTCCGTTCGCCGCTATCAGTCTGAGACTGCTATCTGTGCGAGACTGCTGCTGTAATTAGACTTTCTGTTTACCGGGCACAGGTTCGCCCAAATAAACAGTTAAATTCCGACACGAAGTCTCCTGTCTTCGGCCACGTCACGACCCCGTGACATCTGGTGGAGGTGCTGCTTCGTTCATGTACCGGACGCCCCCGTCAAGCCGTGAAACCAGCCCACGTCGCGGAGAAGACAACGACGCCAAACCGGAGCAGCGAACAAGCCGCCGACAGCAAGGGCAACCACCGGAGTACGGGCTTCTACACGACAAGGCGCGGAAGACCAAGGCCATGACCGCGACTGCAGCGACAATGACAACCGCAGCGTGTGGCCGCCCTCAACCACTGGGACCATGACGAAAAGCTGCGTCGTGTGTTCTTCTATTTGGAAGACACCGCAAGGACCTGGCTCGAAAATCGGGAGTCCACGCTCCGAACGTGGGATGTTTTCTGTGGCGCATTCCTACAAACGTTCGCGAGCGTCGCTCGCAAAGAGAGGGCCGCTGCTTTATTAGAGACCCGGGTTCAGCTACCAAATGAAAAGGTTGGAATTTTTACAGAGGAGATGACCCGCCTATTTCGTCACGCTGACCCAGACATGCCTGAAGAGAAGAAAGTTCGTTTCCTCATGCGAGGGGTCAAACAAGACATCTTCGCGGGACTAATGAGGAATCCACCGAACACCGTCCAAGAATTTGTATCCGAGGCGACCACCATCGAAAAAACCCTGGACATGCGCACCAGACAGTATAATCGTCGCCTGACTCCAGAATGCGCTGCTGCTCAAGCCAGTGACTCCGACAACCTGCGTGAAACGATCCGAGCAATCGTGCGGGAAGAGCTGCGCAAGCTGTTGCCTTCGGCGCAGCCTCAAGTGGATTCAATCGCCGACATTGTGCGAGAAGAAGTTCGGCAATCGCTTCAAATTCCCCACGCACCGCTGCCCGAGCCGGAAGCTATGAGCTACGCCGCTGCACTGCGCCACAACGCTCCTCCCCGTCCACGCCAAAACGCCGCCCCATCGCACTTCCGTCGACAGACGCCACCGCCGCCACCACCCCCACCGACGTCATACCGTTCGCCAACGGCCCAGCGCAGTGCACCGAGGAAGACTGACGTCTGGCGCACCACTGACCATCGCCCGCTCTGCTACCACTGCGGCGAGGCCGGACACACATACCGCCGTTGCCAGTACCGACAGATGGGACTGCGTGGCTTCGCCGTCAATGCACCACGCCCACAGCCAGGAGAACGACGACGTGACATCGCCGACTACCTGACAGGAACTCGGTGGACACCACGAAGCCCTTCGCGTTCGCCGTCGCCCAGCCGCCGCACGTCACCGCACCACCGACAGTACTCTGGCCCAACGCGGGGCCGGTCTCCTAGCCCGTATCCGGGAAACCAAGGGCAGCAACCGGTGGAGGTGCGGTTGCTGTGCGACGAACTACCGAAGATCCTCAGACGACGACGACGACGCGATGGAGCTTTCCGAACACAACGCCAACCAGCCAAAGCCCTGACGGCGAAAGCTCACTTACCGAAGGTGGCCTGACGACGCAACATGGAAGCAGCGGAACAAGCCGACGCAGCCGTGACCCGACGCCACGCCCTAACTGTAATGCGAGACGGCGAATTAGCGACCTCGACGTTCTTATCGACGGCCACAGTGTGACCGCTCTCGTCGATACTGGAGCCGACTATTCTGTCATCAGTGGGTCGTTCGCCGCGAAGTTAAAGAAAATCAGGACAGCTTGGAAAGGCCCTGAAATCCGCACAGCCGGAGGTCATCTCGTAACGCCTGTAGGAATCTGCACAGCGAGAGTCACCATTAACGGCCGTATTTATCCTACAGACTTCGTAGTCATACAGTGTTGCTCGAGAGATGTCATCCTTGGCATGGACTTCTTATGCCTCCATGGTGCTGTCATCAACCTAAAAACGAAGTCGATAACGTTATCCACAGAAAGAGCACTACCGCCGCGCACACCGCCAGGACACCATGCCTTGAATGTGCTGGAAGAACAAGTCACCATTCCGCCTCGCTCAAGCGTCATTATTTCAGTCGCCGCTCCTAAATCACCTGACTTGGAAGGCGTCGTTGAAGGCAGTCAGCATTTGTTGGTCACCCGAAATATTTGCGTCGCAAGAGGAATTGCAGAGCTGCGGGGCGGCAGAGCAACGGTTATGCTAACGAATTTCAGCAATGAGTACAAACATGTGAACAAAGGAACAACGGTCGCATACATCGAAGAAATTGTCGAAGCCACCAGTGCTTTCGCCCTCGCCGATTCTGCGGAACCTGCTCAGAGGAACCAAGCCCCTCCCATAGCTTTCGACGTCAATCCCAGACTTCCGAACAATAAGCAAGAACAGCTCAAGGCCCTGCTCCTGCCATACGAAGATTGCTTTTCGTCGTCATCGAAAATTCGGCAGACCCCAATCACAAAACATCGCATCATAACCGAAGAAAATGCCAGACCACTCCGTCAGAGTCCGTACAGGGTTTCGACGCGAGAACGTGAGGCCATGAAGAGACAAGTTGATGAAATGCTGCGGGATGACATTATCCAGCCGTCCAAGAGCCCATGGGCATCCCCCGTGGTGTTAGTGAAGAAAAAGGATGGGACCCTACGTTTTTGCGTCGATTATCGCTGCCTGAACAAAATCACAAGAAAGGATGTGTATCCTCTCCCACGAATAGACGACGCACTTGATCGGCTCCATAACGCCAAGTACTTTTCGTCAATGGACCTCAAGACTGGCTATTGGCAAATCGAAGTCGACGAAAGAGACCGAGAGAAGACGGCGTTTATAACACCGGACGGCCTCTTCGAGTTTAAGGTGATGCCCTTCGGCCTTTGCTCAGCGCCTGCAACTTTTCAACGCGTTATGGTTACAGTACTGGCAGGATTGAAGTGGCAGACTTGCCTTGTGTACTTGGACGACGTCGTCGTGTTTTCCTCGAGTTTCGACGAGCATCTTCGGCGCCTTGAAGCTGTACTTCAAGCCATCAAGACTTCCGGACTCACACTGAAGCCAGAAAAGTGCAGATTTGCGTATGAAGAGCTCTTGTTTCTGGGGCACGTTATCAACAAGTCTGGAGTTCGTCCCGATCCACGGAAAACAGCCGCCATCGCCGACTTCCCGCCGCCCACTGACAAGAAAGCCGTGCGCCGATTTCTGGGCCTGTGCGCCTATTATAGGCGGTTCGTGAAAAACTTCGCCCGCATCGCCGATCCTCTCACTAACCTTACTAAGGCCGACGTGGAGTTCAAGTGGGAAACGCCACAGGATCACGCTTTCCAGGAGCTTAAACATCGCCTCCAGACGCCTCCGTTACTTGCCCATTTCGACGAATTCGCCGAGACAGAAATGCATACTGACGCAAGCAGCGTAGGTCTTGGCGCCGTTCTTGTGCAGAAGGCTGACGGACTTGAAAGGGTTATTAGTTACGCCAGCCGATCGCTATCCAAAGCAGAAGCAAATTATTCCACAACAGAAAAGGAGTGCCTCGCCATCATCTGGGCTACGTCGAAATTTCGCCCATACCTCTACGGCAGGCCCTTCAAAGTTGTGAGCGACCACCACGCCTTGTGTTGGCTAGCCACTTTGAAGGACCCTTCAGGTCGCCTCGCACGATGGAGCCTGAGACTTCAAGAATATGACATTACTGTCATTTACAAGTCCGGCGAAAAACACTCCGACGCCGACTGTCTCTCTCGTGCGCCTGTCGACCAACCGCTACCCGACGACCCGGATGACGACTACTTCTTCGGAACGATAACTACAGACGACTTCGCTGAACGACAGCGGGCCGACCCGGAACTTAAGGCCCTAATAGAATACCTCGAAGGCAGGACCGCCGAAGTCCCGAAGGTATTCAAGCGCGCACTTGCGTCGTTCTTCCTACGAAACGGTCTCCTACAAAAGAAAAACTTTTCACCGCTTCGAGCTAAGTACCTCCTTGTGGTGCCTTCAGCTCTGCGACCAGAACTCCTGCAGGCCCTGCACGACGATCCGACGGCAGGGCACCTCGGTGTTTCTCGCACTCTCGCGAGGATACAAGAACGGTACTACTGGCCACGTCTTACCACCGACGTCACTCGTTATGTTAGGACATGCCGGGACTGTCAGCGACGCAAGACACCGCCGACAAGGCTAGCGGGAGTTCTGCAGCCAATTGATCCACCTTGCCGACCTTTCCAGCAGATTGGTATGGACCTACTTGGGCCGTTCCCGACGTCGGCTTTCGGAAACAAGTGGATCGTGGTAGCTACCGACTACCTCACCCGCTACGCCGAGACAAAAGCCCTGCCAAAAGGCAGTGCATCCGAGGTAGCTAAGTTCTTCGTCGAAAATATTGTCCTACGTCACGGCGCCCCGGAGGTCCTTATCACCGACAGAGGAACGGCATTCACTGCCGACTTAACTCAAGCGATCTTGGCATACAGCCAAACAAACCACCGCCGGACGACAGCGTACCACCCACAGACCAACGGCCTCACCGAGCGGCTTAACAAGACGATCGCCGACATGCTGTCAATGTACGTCGATGTCGAACACAAGACGTGGGACGCCATTCTTCTGTATGTGACCTTCGCATACAACACGGCGGTGCAGGAGACGACACAGATATCTCCATACAAATTGGTCTACGGAAGGAGCCCGGCAACGACGCTCGATGCCATGTTACCCAACGTCACCGACGAAGAAAACCTCGATGTGAGCGAGTACCTTCAACGCGCTGAAGAAGCCCGACAACTTGCGCGTCTTCGTATCAAGAATCAACAGACGACCGACAGCCACCGTTACAACCTTCGACGACGCTTCGTGGAATACCAGCCCGGTGAACGTGTTTGGGTGTGGACGCCGATACGCCGACGTGGACTAAGTGAAAAGCTTCTGCGACGGTACTTCGGACCGTACAAGGTGGTTCGACGTCTCAGCCCACTTGATTACGAGGTTGTCCCCGACGGCATCACGAACTCTCAACGACGCCGATCGCGACCTGAAGTCGTCCATGTCGCGCGCCTCAAGCCGTTTCATGCACGTTAACAAACTGAAACAGTGTTTTTGTATTATTGTTGTATTGTAATTTATTCATTGTACTTTCTTGCATTATTATTGTACCTTCATCTTTAGTTAAAGCATCGGGACGATGCCTTTTTTCAGAGGGGGGCAATGCCACGTTCCATTTCACAAGTTCTTGTTGTCGTTCCGAAACACCACACGATTCTCGGCGCAAACCGCGCCTGCAGGTTTCGAGAAGGTTCCGGACTGTAGTAGATCATTTGGATAAGATCACGCCCACTTTGCGAATGGTACAGATTGTTCTGGAACCTACG
The DNA here is from genome assembly GCF_043290135.1 of Rhipicephalus microplus. NCBI lineage: Eukaryota > Metazoa > Arthropoda > Arachnida > Ixodida > Ixodidae > Rhipicephalus > Rhipicephalus microplus. Next base: position 40,531,695 of record NC_134710.1, on the reverse strand, counting down.
CCACCGCCAGCGATAACGCTAGAACATTCGACGGCAAGGGTATAAATGCCGACGCGCTTCGCCGCTTGTCAGTTGTTGATCGAAGGCCGACGCTCCGTTCGCCGCTATCAGTCTGAGACTGCTATCTGTGCGAGACTGCTGCTGTAATTAGACTTTCTGTTTACCGGGCACAGGTTCGCCCAAATAAACAGTTAAATTCCGGCACGAAGTCTCCTGTCTTCGGCCACGTCACGACCCCGTGACAATATTCTCTAATTTTCTTTGATTCGGTGCCTGCAAAAGGTGGCAAGATAGAAAGATCAACTTGCAGCAGTTTGTGGTAACTAAAGCCATTCAAATAGTTTATGTGGTCTATAGTTTCTGGTGCAGTTGTAAGAACGAGGTCAACGCCCCGCCGCGGTGTTCTAGTGGCTAAGGTACTCGGCTGCTGACCCGCAGGGCGCGGGTTCGAATCCCGGCTGCGGCGGCTGCATTTCCGATGGAGGCGGAAATGTCATAGGCCCGTGTGCTCAGATTTGGGTGCACGTTAAAGAACCCCAGGTGGTCAAAATTTTCGGAGCCCTCCACTACGGCGTCTCTCATAATCATATGGTGGTCTTGGGACATTAAACCCCACAAATCAATCAAGAACGAGGTCAAGTGTATTTGAACCGCGAGTTGAGTGAGTGACAACCTGAGCCAAATCAAAGTCTAAAGTTCAGTTAATGAAGTCGGTTGAGTACTTACAAGAAGATGACAGGTGCTCCCAGGCAACAAATGATAGATTAAAGTCACCGAATAGATAAACGATGCGAGCCTCACAGATTTCGATGGCAGAATTAATGCTGCTGCGCAACTCTTCTAAGAAAGAATGATGACAATCGGGAGGACAATAACAGCTGCCGAGCAACATCCTTGTGGAATGAATTGTGCAAACTACCCATATAATTTCAATCTTATAATGGGAAGTGACGACATAAGACGTGATGGTTTTTTTAACAGCTATAAGAACACCACCACCCCTTCTGTCTGGACGATCGCTTCGATAGACGTTGTATCTGTTAGCATGCGTAAAAATCTCATTGTCATTGATGTCAGCGTTAAGCCATGTCTCAGTGCAGACAAGAATATCAGAAAGGCTATCATCGATATAAGATGAGACTATTTCATGTTTGGATATGATGCTTCTAATATTAGTGAATGATACTGTTAGTGATAGAGGAGTGCAAGGCTTATGAAGCTCCGGCTTCCTAAACATTTGTACGTTTCCTTCTAGCTATCCGCTTGAGCGTATAACTGACTTAGAGACGGCGTCATCGACGTAAGTAACGTTTTCGATGCGCAGCTTGTCTACTACAAGCTTAAATGGCTTAATTTGAGTTCTGGCAAATTCTATTAGCTTTCTGCGGGTCTGTCGCGTTGCCAATAAAAAATCGTCGCGTATTGAAAACGTAGTGCCCTTTAGGTTTCGGGCACGCGACAAGATTTGGTCCTTATCTTTAAAAAAGGTAAGTTTGGAAATGATTGATCGACACTTTTTTTATCATGTTTACCCAATCTATGAACCATTTCAAACTGAGTACCAGTGAGTGCAATTTTTCAGAACAAAACTTCATAACTTTCTGTTTGGAAGCTGCCCAATCCTCATTAGCATTGTCTTCCAAACCGAAAAAGAGTAGGTTGGATCGATGCATCCTATTTTCCGCTTCATCACATCGTGAAGATATTGATGTAAGCTGATCCGTAAATCCTCGCAGTGTGTCTGCAGGTGTGGCCTTAGAACTCACACCTGCCGAAGACTGTGCCTCTTCAAGTGATACCACTTTTGTACTTAGGTGCTTAATCTCATGTAGAGTTGACTTCTGCTAGTTGCTTGCTAGTTGATATCTAGCTATACTTTCATTCTGTCTCCCACGCTTAATACCGAACATTGCGACTGACTCACCACTTCTCTTATGGTCACCATTGGCCTGTTCAATGAAGAAACTATAGGGCTAGGAAGTGGTCTTGGTATTCCGTTGGTCCACACGCGTCCTGGATGCACCTCAAGTGCACCTTGCCGAGATGTTTGAGGCGGTATGCGTTTGTTGAACCAGAGGACCAGCGAACCTTACTTATACGTGGCTAATGTCTCTTAACGTCTCTAAAACCTCATTACTGTCTTTTCACTGCCGAACGATATACGTCGCGCATCGCTACGTAATTGGCAGTTCTAACGTTTCATCTGTTCAATCCTATAATTATCTCGGTGCTTGGTCAACTCACATTTCGAACGTGACCGACGATGCTAATCACGTTCTTGGGTATCTGCGCCGTAATTTACGCTTTTGTTCTTCACCCGTCAAATATCTCGCTTATCAAACATCTGTCTGACCTAAACTTGAGTATGGATGTGCGATCTGGGATCCCCACCTGTATAACTTATCTAATCCTCTTGAATCTGTGCAAAACCGTGCAGCAAGGTTTATCTAATCGGCCTACACCTACCACACAAGCTTCAATAAACTAAAAAGCCAAGCTAATCTTCCCCTACTCGTAACAAGGCGTAAAGTTAAGCGGCTGTGCTTGTTTCATAGGTTTTATTATTCACGCATTGCTACGACAGTCATTGAAGGAGTTCATCCTCACTCTGACCGCATCAACCACCAACTGGCTGTTTACCCAGCAAAGGATTTCACCTCTGCCCATCAGCATTCTTTTTTTATTGAAACAGCAAAAGACTGGAATGATCTGCCAACCGGCACCGTTGCCATCTCCAGCGCCATCCATTTTCACGAAGCAATCGAAGACATTATGTACCAAAACTCTTTACTGACAGCCATTGGCATTGTTCACAATAAATTCCCACCCCTCATGTAAAACCCCTGGATAGGGGTCTTTGAGCTATAATGAATGAATAAATAAATAAATACTCACATCACACCGGCCAGATTCAGTCGCTCTCCTAGCCCCGTACATCTAGCTTGCCTGACTTTCCCTTGCCGCTGTTCTGGCACCTGACACCCAGAACAGCTTGGCTCAGATTATCAAGGACGATGGTGGCGATCTACAAACGAGAGCGATGAGGTATATAAACTTGTTATAAGACTATTTTACTGTGAAGAAGCAAGAAAAAAAGCGAGGAAGACGACTTGATTTTGGTATTGGGGTCGGGCTCTTTCTAACTAATTATTTGATTTTATATTTTTATTTGAAAACTTTCTTGCCGCAAGTTTTTTGAGTAATCCAACGTACTGAGTTGGGTCATTTTTATGGCAATAATCATCATCATATATCTTAAATGTTGGCTTAGGTGTAGGCTTCATGTAAATTCATTGCAAATATGCGTAGTTTCTTTGTGTGCTTTGGCGTAATATTTTGGTGGAAGTGGCGGGTCGATCCACGTGACGGAGCTTTGATCGGACCTTAAGTCAGCTTCTGATATGTCTGCAGGCAAAGATGCAGCGTGAGCACCCGTTCTCAACGCATCAACGGCGCCAAACACACCTATGGTCATTTTGACCTCGCGATCATGGGAGCTTTTTGAGAACTGGCGCCGAGGACGTAGATCAATAGCTTCCACTGAACGAGCCCTTTAATGAAAATCACTGATGGGACAATACCATGACGTAAGCAAACCTTATTTATTTCTTGAAAGGAACTGCGAAGGCGTGGTTCATCAACAACGTTGAAGAGCTCACCAGCTGGGACGTATGTCAGACTAAATCAGGCGAATTGCTCGGCCAATTTGCTGGCTTTAGGAAGGCCACTAAAAAGAACTTAGTACACGTGTCCAGACATCCACAGAGTCTTACCTGGCATATATTCAATATGTATTGACTTTTGCTGTAGAGTCGACACCACTATGACCGAAGCCGACAAGGTAGCGCACGTGTTCAAGGGCATCGCAGACGATGCCTTTAGTCGCTTTGTATTAAATGGATGTTCTACAGTTCAAGGCGTTATTACAGAGTGCTGACGCTTTGAAAAGAATAAACGTTGTCGCATCGCCCACCACTTCCCCTGTCTTCCTAACACTGCTGCGACGTCAAGTTGTGAGTACCTCTGTAGCAAGACTGTTGCGAACGTTCTTTGGGCATAGGCGACTTCAGAGGAACGATGCTGAGTCTGGAGGAATGTGAACTTAACAGAGGGTTTATTTACATTGTGTACATGGCGGGTTTTCTGAATGATCTGGGTGGCACTTGATAAAAACGACGTTTTTACTAGATCCCTAGATCGAGGACTAGGTGCAGCTTGCACTGTCCAATCGCATGAAACTTCTACTATATCAGCAGTCGGAAAAGCAAGATCTCCAAAATAGTCCCATTAGGCTGGGCATCGCAAGATTTGTCACTGAATACTATTTTGATCAAACAAGTTAGCCGCAAGATTAATATTGCACAAAAAACTAAGAGCTTTTTTTTTGTCCGGTTCGACTGTCGTAGAGTCTACTTCTCCTGCACGTCCTTTCCAAAAAAAAAAAAATTCACTTGGCTCTGCCCTGTTTATTTTTTTTCTAACTGGCACTGCCAGTTATGTTTATAGTGCATGCCAAAGATATGTTTTTTCTTACCACACAATAAGGAATGTCCAATCACATGTCATGCACAACTTGAGAGCTGATCCCTACAAACGCCCAGGTAAACGTCCTCAATTGGGGTGTGGTTACTGCATTTCAACGTTGCATTGAAATGCAGTGGCTCTTCTTGTCGTGTGAGGGGCACTAAGTGAGGAGTCCCACGCGCAGACGATAGCTGTCAACAAAGGGGGCTGCCACAACAAAGGTCAAAAGGGTACGGCGAACTGTTCACTCAAGCGGGGCAAGTAGTCGTTGGGGCTGACCACCCCAATGCTGTTTATCCGCCTACCCTGAACACACTTCAGCGCTACTGCCGCTTTGCTGCAACTAAGCCCGAACCAAATGTGTGTAGGACGCCTGATGACCGGCCGAATTACTTTCTTTGTGAACAAAAGGGGTCACATTTCACGTCAATGCCGAACCACGTGGAGCGAACCATCTCGGAGAAGCCTATACTTCTCCAACTTCCACGCATCAGCGCATCCTTCTGGCCAAGAACCATCCTTCCACGACGAATAAGCTAATCAAGGGTTGACCGCTACGGCCAACGCCCAGTACAGTCCCTCGCCTACTCCATGACGTAAATTTTCCCGGTATCTGACGCCACCACCTTCCACGTCAGCGTCTTTTACCCGACGTTTTCATGACGGGAACTAACATATGCAGCTCCAGGAGGGGACGCTGCTGCTACGACTTACCTCTAATTCCTCTGTTGACGCTCCCGGACAAACAGAATCTGACAGATGTAGAATTGGATGGTTTGTGTGTTAAAGGTCTCTTCAACACTGATGCCCATATTTTTTGTTATGGGCCATTCCTGAACACTTCAAGAAAATCCTATTTCAGCCTCGTTTTAGAAATTTCATGCGAAGACGGCAAGCGCCTAACTATTATATAGTTAGGAATGGGATGGCGAGGTTCGGCCATTCTCATTCGAATACTCCGGCCCTGAGACAGGTATCTAACTAACATGCATGAGCCAACAGTATATGCTTGCCCGGCCCTGCTCGACTGACTGCTGGATGTTTACGGGGAGGGCCGGTGGTATTGCTGTCTAAGCGGGTTATTGCGTGCTACTTGCCTGTTTGTGTACTAGAGCGCTCAATGCGCCAGTTGGAGCTTCTTTTTTGTTGGAGTCATTAAACACCTGCACATCAGAGTATTTGCTTTCTTTGGCTGATGTGGAACATCAATCGTAATCCTCAGCTGCTCTTCCAAGCGTAATTTCTTGATTACTGGCTGCAGTGCATCATATGATGATGGTCGTCTCGTCAAATTACTTCATCTGTGCCAGAGCTAAATTACGTGACCAAAATGTCATCCAGGAGCAACAGTATCGACGTAATACACTTCAAAGCGGCGCTGTTGGGATGCAATAGATATATTTACCAATTAGAAACAACCATACGCTTAAAAAATCTCAGTGATAAAAATATTACTCATAACATCGGATTGGCGTATATTCGTGAAGCTCACCATTATCCATGATATATGTTTTCCAGCGTAGCCCAGTTCCACCACGACAAGATATCGAGTTAGGAAGCATCGGTATGTGCCTAAATGTAAAAAAAAAAAAATATTGCCTTCGTAAATAGAGCATTTTGTGCTGTGTAATAAAGCGAGGCAACGCGGCTTCTCGCCCATGCAACTGGTGTTTTTATTTGCTTACTTATTTATTTATTTATTTATTGGTAGTGCGATTTTTCGCGAAGATCTTGGCAGCGTGGTACATAAGAATGATAACAATGAGAAACGGTGATATGAATTTCTTCCCACCTGGACTTTTAAGAACAAATAAAATAGCAAGTGACGCTATTCAAACAATTTTCAAAGGAAACAGAGAATTCGTCAGCGGGAAGAAATATTAAAAAAATAAAAATGCACAAGAATCTCCTTAGCCAGACAAAGAAACTGCTTGCTACAGAAGCTGTGACTCAAATTGCGATAGCGAGTCCCGTGTAAAAGTTTTATCGGGTAGTTTGCTGCAATCGACTATCATTCGAGGGGAGAAAGAGTAGTTGAAACAGTTGACACGAGTATTGAAATGAGTAACAGCTAGTGAGTGTTTGTGCCTGGTAGCGTAACCAGTTATATATGGTATATATGAAAGATGTGGCGTGTTGATCCTGTACCAACCTTTTGTGAACTAAAAAAGGAATTTTAGACAATATGACCAGCACTCCAATATACGTAAAATGCCTTGTGTATATACCAGACAAGCTGAAAAAATTCTGCAGAGCCTAATAACGTGTTTCTTATTTTCACCAATAAGAAATATTTGCTGTTGATACCAAGTTCTGCGGGTTGTCCAATCAGTACGAAATTTTATGGAATGTTTCTTGTTACGCTGTAGTGATATTGGAAATGCAAAAGAAGCAAAGAACCGTCTCTTAATTCAAAGAATATCTCACTATCGATAGTACACGCGGAAAGCAAATGACATCAGTGACCGCACCTGTCTGGAAGCCCCTGTACAAGAGGCCATTGTGTCCGCTCGGAAGCTACTTCGAGAACTGGTCGAATACGCATGCGATCCTGTGGAAGAAGGGTGTCGTGCAAATTACAATAAATATACCGCACTATCTCTTCAAGCGGGCAATAAGCAGTGGAAGAAAGTGTAACCCTTCAATCCCTGAATGTTTTAAAGGGTATATAGTCTTGTTTACTATTTATTTGCGTTTACAACAGTCTGAGAGCATAAAAATGAAATATTCCGGGCTATCCTCGAGTATGAAAAAAAATGGTGTAGTGCTCTTTATATAGGACACCAGGGCTTAATGATTATAAAATCATATATGGTGAGTTCAAGTACTTCTACTACTTATAATTACATGTTATTCTGTGTACTCAATTTGAAATTAGCACTTATCAGCAACGCATTAGTTAAAGGGCCGAAAAGGTCCGAAAGCAGGTTTTTGCACTCGTGATACACAGCTACTCATTGCCCTTGATTTATCGTCGTCTAAATATTGAACGCTTCCAAGAATAAACAACATAAAAACTGCTGAATCGCACTTCGCAGCACCGAAATCGATACCGCCCATGTCTGTAAGGGCAAATCTATTGAGCTGCGCTTCATCGTCGTCTTTTCTAGCTTCCTGACGCGCCATTCATAAGGTTCACACAATGTATTCAAATTCACTACGCAGTATCTTGCTATTGAAGGCATCATACATATAACCTAGAGATCAGGGCAGGTTTCTCGACTAGAATAACAAGAAATAGGGAGTGGATACAAGAGGTACAGCCCCGAATTCGCATAAATGCCTTCAGAGTTGTGACAACAACTGAGCTCTGCATGGTGTCCTATATTCAGGATACGAAGATTGTTCGTTTCTGCGGGTGACGTCTTTGTACAAGGGTCGATGAGCATGCTGGGTGGTTTATATTTGGCTTGCTTCTGTGCTCATTTGTCTTCTCCTTTGTGTCTTGTTAGTTTATTCTCCAATTATGTCATTATGACGTGCTAGTGTTAGGGATGACACACTTATCAAGCGTGAAGTAAAACATCTTAGAAACAATACGAAAGATTATGACCTGTTCTGATATGATACATACTGCATAAGATATCAGAATATATTGGAATGCGGCGAGTGTAGTTTTTTTTACCTTCCACCTTCTTGCTGTCCACGTTGCTGAGTTCCAAAGAAGGCGAGCACAAGAAAACTACTGCCTACATTTTCGCAGATGTATTGACGATATCTTAGGCACTTCTTTCAATTTCCCAGTGAAGTCTGTCATGATTGCCAGCAAACCTCTTCGTCCTCTTTTTATAGTTTTATAGGATATTAGGGCCTAAAGGGCTAAGCAGCAAATGAGCAAACACCAACTAAGTATTTTCGATGCACGGAAGGACGTAGGTATGCCAAGTATAAGTAACAAACTTGGTATTCAGCTCGTGGGTGTAAAGGTTGTTGTTGTTAAATAATATGCAAATATTTTTGGTGAATTGCCACGGTCTACAGGAATTACCATACGAGTTGCCTGCGCATGAAAAAGCACACACTGAGCACACAAAACTTTGAGACTAATTTTGTGTTGTACAAATTTCGAATGGCGAACACTACAACATTCATTCGTACGGGATACTCTGGTGATGATGTTGACGAACAAGCGAAAAGTTACAAACTGTACTGGTGAGCAATGAAACGCATTGAAATATATAGTAACTCAGGGTACATAGCAGTAAGACGTCTGTCGCTAATTTGAGCAAAACTCCCAAACAAGTGATTCAGTTTCGAACCTCTGCGTTTCAATGAAACCGGTCGTTCTGTAGCACGCTCCGTGTCTCAGAAGGCTAAGCTTGTTATACAAAAAGACACATAAAAAACTAAAGTTAACGTTCAATACCATCCCAGTTATTTATACGTACGTAGTATGAATCAGATGTAATAATAATTTTTATTCAGCCCCTGTAAAGCTTTTTAAAACAGGCAGAAAAAGTTTTTTCATTGGGAACGTGTGTTAGCTCATCCGTGCGGCAACGAATCGTTAACGAACTGTAGTGTGTCACTGCACAACCAGTTGAACGACTGCTGATGAATATCACAAGTGTTGAAGATTCATCGAGTTGGTTAATTGTACTTGAATTGAAATAACGCATTGCGTTAAAGAAGAATGAAATGGCCGAGCGGATCGACATAAAAGGACAGAGCGCTAACTTCAAACCACTTCACTTTCACCAATGCGAAGTGGTAAAAAAGCACCCGTCGCAAATCACTTGAAGCGCAGTGTATTGCAAGAGCTGACATAACGTGTATCACCAACCCTTCGTTGGTTTTATCTGAACATGAAGTGTCTTCATTTAATCAGGTGAATTACCTATGAATTGTGGCTATGTAACGTTGTGAGAATGGTGGCCAATCCTGGCGATGTGTTCGGAAATATTTGTAGGCTCGCGCAAGAGTACATATTTGTTGTGATTTTAGGAAAAACCTTCGTTGGAAGTTATCGCTTTGTCTTTTTGTGTCGGTCTCCTCGGCCATTTCTTTTTACGGGAATGCGCTATAGCAGTTCAAGTGCCTATAAAAGCCTCAAGTTCAGCTCATTACGAATCCTCTATGAGCTGAAAAACATTTTTATAGGCATGTCACTGTTCATTACGCTCCATTTGGATAGCACCTTTCATGGATCTCTGAACGTGCTGACTACCGCATGATCTGTAACTTGCTGAAGCCAACGCGCCAACTTACACTCTGCACTCAATGGCTGCTGCGATAGCGTCCACACGTTGATCTGTGAATACTGCCGTTACTAGTACCGCCTTGAGGACTGTTCGCTTCAGCGGGGAAGCCTCCTGAAAAACCTCGCTGTGGTGGCCATAGGCAAGCCACCTAGATCGATCCTGGCACCTGCAATGGTAGCAAGTGACGTTATTGCAGCCAAATAGCCACGTGATTACGCACTGTGTGATATTTTATCACTAACAGATTGCATATGCATCATGTTGCCTCATCACTATACTCTGTTTCATACATCATGTGCAACGCTGTGTAAGCCAGCGAGACTTTTTGCAGTTGATGTGGTTCGACTTTCTTAACACCAAAAATTTATTTTTTGTTATTAGGTCGAGAAGCAATTAAAAATATCATTGGAATTACACACAAAAATGCTATTCAAAGTATGTTAATATGTGGCTGTATAGCTTAGTTTTCGCGTGGCGTTACATACAGGCTCCCTGCTCTGGGTGCGTCACGATCGCGGGCACCTGGATTCTTAGTGTCAGTGCAGGATACGAAACTACAGGGTCGTTAGGAGCCCATGTTCTTTTGTGCTCACCCCGCTTTCTTCTGTTCACCATTTGCGCAAAAGGGGAGCACAAAGAAACGTGAAGGTGCACCGGCTCTAATCAGATTTAACGAGAGCGACCACAAATTCAGCGACCACGAAACCCGCTGGCCCAACTTCTTGCATAGATTCCCCAGCATTGTACCTGAGGTATGAAACGGAGAATATGCTTCTGGAAAAGTTTAGTGCGTAGGAAATAAAGGGAAGTGCTTTTCCGCGGTATCAAGAATAGAATCAAGCAAACTGTGTCGTTCAGCTGCTCTCCGAGAGTCACCCATGACAGTGGCGGTGAGAATGGCTTGTGTGATTTGCTGGTGCTTCCTGGAACTTCAGCTGTTGATGATGTGTTCTCTACCGTATATCACTGAGAATGCCTAGAGTCGGCAAGCTTGAGGAGTTGGGCGTGGGAACAACTAGAGGGAGTTATTATCAAAGCTAGTGAACAATTTTAGTACAGCCAATGACGTCAATGGTGAAAAAAAATGGCAGCATATCCACGGAGCGAATGATGGATAGTGGGGCAAAGCATCCGTCCATCCATTCATTCTTGCTTACGTCCATCCATGCGTGCGTCTGTGCGGCCACCCGTGCGTCCATCCGCCCGTCCATGCGTGCGTCTGTTCGTGCGTCCACACGTTCATCTGTGCGTCCGTCCATGCTTTCGTCCATGCATCTGCTCCTGTGTCCGGCCATGCGTTCATCCGTCCGTGCAGCCATCCGTGCGTCCGTCCATGTATCTGTCTTTGTGTCCATTCGTCCACCTATTCAAGACTCCAGGTACCACCATCTCGCATCTTTTCATCCTATATTCCTCTGATAGAAGCACCGCCATCCAGGGGATATTCCAAGAAGTGAACGAGAGGAGACGCACGCACACTTTCTTATGGCTTGCGCTTCGTGTCTACTTTCCACCTTTAACCACCTCAAGTTCATGGTATATACTAGTTCACTGTAGTTATGGCACTGCGGCCCAACGCTCCCTAAACCTTTCTAAAACCTAGGAGGTTACGCCCAGCGAGTATAACGAAGCAACCCTTTCTTGTTTTCTGTGCGTTGTTTAACAATAAAATATTTGCAGCGTGCGCGTTAACTTAAAGCCGAATTCTCCTGTCTCTCATTCCCCCTTAGCAGTCATTGGCATGCAGATTTAGCACTATCTTTGATTGTTCAACAACGCACAGAAGAAATCTCTCTCCGGCACCACCTTGGAGATCAAAATGTTACACTTGTTACACACTACTACAACAGCCATGAGGGACGAACGGGTGCTGCACTAAGGAGCTTCGCCCCTAAAAAAACGAGCAGTACTTTTCACCTGTTTGGGAGCGGCCACGTATTCATTACTGCTAAACCTGCTCTCGTCGTCGAAGACATCAGAGACAAGCCTATGAACGATCATTGACAACCTGAAGAAGCATCTTTCCCCGAAACCATCGAAAGTGGTTGCAACGTTCAAGTTTCATTCAGGAATACGTCATCCTGGTGAAACGGCTGGGGAATTTCCTCGCTAGCTTAAACAAACTTACTGATGATTGTGATTCCGGCAATTCCAAGACAGAATGCTTCATGACGGTATTTTGGCAGGCACCAATTACCATAGAGTTTCCCAATATACACTAGAGGGAACTCTGGCGCTAGTGTCTATGGGAGCTGAAGCGCACGGCGCTTCAGCAAGCATGGGAATGATGGGTAGTACACACATTCGTCTAATATTCGTACTTCTGGTCTGCTTTTGGCTCCGTGTGTGTTCGTGTGGCTTTGAGTTGCTTTCTTAGGAAACAATTATCAGCAAATGTTCAGCGGTTGCGCTTCATTATCTTATTCTTTTAGACTTACCCTTCCAAATCGGGTCACGAAGTTCAAAAGGGTTGAATCTTTATTTCAGAACAAAACCGAAACACAGCAATAAACGAAGCCGCAAGTATGATTCGCTGCCCGCAAGTACGAAGACTAGGCAAATGTGTGTACTACCCATCATTTCCATGGTCGCAGAACGATCGCTGCGCCAGAGTACCCTCTAGGTAATTTTAGGAAACTCTATGCCAACGATAATGCAACGACGACTGTTGGAGTCACCAGATTTGACCTTTGATACCACAAATAAGACAGTTCCGCAATCAAATCGGCGAACAAAGATTCCCGCGCACTGTACACGGGTATGCCAATGAGTGTTGCACCGACAAATCCCGTGTCACGTGATTTAGGAAAGGTTAAGCATTAACAATTTTTCTGTTATCGCTGCGGAGGTGAGCGTCTGGCGACTCAGGATTGACATGCAAGTAGAATCTGTCACACGTGTCAAAGCAAGGGTAACTTTGCGCGAGCCTGCAAGCGCAAGGCTCTTACAGATACGAGAGGTATCGGTTTTGCGTCTTTTTCGTGGAAATATAAATCAATCCATACGGTAGACGACGAAGAAAGCCGCTCTGAGACCCCGGCACCACAAAAGGACGAAATGTGGCAAGTGCGCGCACCGGATCACGAGCCCGTGGTGTACGTCACCATCACCGGGTTAAGGCATCCGTGAAGAAAACTTCACTCATTATAAAACTCGACACGGGAGCCAATCCACCGTATTCACAAACGCTCCTCGACTCGACTTCCACCCTTCACTTGACAGAGTGGAGCACTGCGCCACCGCTTGGCTGAAAATTACGCTGCGCTACTCAAGAATCGCAGCAGATTATCGCTCGTATGCAGTGACATGCCGTGCCTTAAGACGGCGCTCCCATCGGATTTCTCAAGTGAAGGTGAAGCGTTGAGTGAAGGGACGTTCTAGAATACGGGGGAGGGTGTCTTTCGTGTAGGAGGAGACCTTTCATCACAAATTACGTCATGTGGTCTAGAACCGTCAAGCGTTATGTTGAAAGGGTACACTGGTGAGCTGTACCCGGTGCAAGGCAGCCTGCCTCTGACTGTACGACTAGGAAACCATGAATGCAGGGACGTGTCGTACGGCGCTCCAGGACGCTGCCTGTTCCTGATGGGACTTGGCTTGGTGAAAGTGCTCAAAATATAACTGCATAATGTGATAGACTGTAAAGCTGTCAGGTTGGTTAGGAACTCGTCAATGAGTATCCAACTGTTTTTCGCCGACGCTATTGGAACAATCTAGGCAGTGTCTACGAAATTAACCAGCGAAGACAACGCAAAGCCGATGTTCGCCAAGGCTCGGCCCTTTCTGTTCGCAATGATCAGCTGCGTCAACGAGGAACTCATGTGCTTGGAACGAGTTGAAGTGCTGAGTTCAATGTGAAGACTTCTGAAAGGGCTGCGACAATCGTGCCTATATAAAAGAGGAGTGGGCAGATTCGAATATGTGGTGACTTTAAAGTTACTTTTAATCCCGTGACCGTACCTGAAAAGTACAAGATACCACACGTTGAATACCTGTTTAGCCGTCTTAGCAGTGGCGAGAAGTTCAGCATGTTGTACTTAAAGGACACTTATTTTCAAATTCAACTGGACGAGGCTTCCCCGAAGCTCGTGACAATCATCACATCAAAAGCACTGTACCAATACAAGCGTTTGCCTTTTGACTTCATATCTGCTTCTATCGATTTTCTTGCGTGAGATGAAAAATCTGCTTCAAAGGCTCAGATACGTTTTCGCGTACTTTGACGATGTTCTTGTGACTGGACGGAAGGACCAGGACTATCAAAGAAACTTTGGCACAGATTTAAGCCGACTGAAGCAAGCGGAGCTAAAATTTAAGCTTGATTAGTGCACCTTATTGGAACAACAAGTTGGTGCCTTGGTCACGTTGTCACGGCTGCGGTGTTTCAACCCAACCTTGAAAAGGTTAAGGCCGTGCTGAAGGCCCCGATACCCGGAGATTTCAAGGTATTACAGTGTACGTTACTTAGGCCTAGTAAACTTCTACCGCCTGTTTCGGCCCGGGCTGTCTAGTGTGTCGCATCTCTTGTACAAGCTGCTTGTGGCCAAAGTTTCTTGGGAATGGTGTGAGGATCATAAGCGTGCTTTCCGAAGGTGCATTCAGATATTTCTTTTACCACCAGGTACTGGTGTAATAAACACCAAGAAACCCTTGCTTCTCGTATGCGCTCCGTCACCGTATACCACTGACGCCGTTCTGGCCCATAGGAAAGACATGGGGGCTGAACGACCAATCACATTTGCATCACGAATTCTCGTGCCAGACCAGCGGAATTACAACATCTCAACAAGCAGGCTGTTGCACTTGTGTTTGGCGCAACCAAATTACGACACTACCTATGGGGACGATATTACGAGCCGAAAGCTATTCATAGGCTTGTTTGCTACGCACATACGCGTGCCTGAGATGTGTTCACCGAGTATGATGCGTTGGGCACTGATGCTTGGAGCATATAACTACAAACTCATGTACCGGCCGGGAGAAAGCATTGCCAACACGGATGGCTTGAGTCACCTTCCACTATAGCAGTACAACCTGTGGAAATGCAAGGGAAAGTTTTCATGGTGGAGGCTGCTTATATACCCTCGGGTGCTGCTGCCGACTGTAGTTGCGGAAGGTACTTTCAAGGTCGCAACCTGAGTGAAGCTACGAGATACCTTATGATCTCGATCTGAGCTAGGATAGCCAGAGTTCAGTTCTACGTAGATCGAAAACTTCAGATGAGCGCAAAAGAAGACGATATACTTCTCGGATCGCGTGTGGTCATCCGAAGCGCATTACAGCAAGATGTGTTGTGCCCCTTCTGGATGGGCACCCTGGAATGACAAATATGAAAGCTGTCGCCAGGAGTCACGTCTGGTGGTCTTCGTTCGACGAGGACATTACCGCGGCAGTTCGCTGTCAAGTCCGCCAAGAAAACAGAAGAGGGCTGGGCGGCCGGTAGCGATGACGCCGGATAGACCATGGTCTCGCGTTCATATTGACTTCGCTGGACCTCGATGAGCCGCTACTTCCTGATCGTTATCGATGCATTTTCGAAGTGGATAGAGGGTGTGCGTATAGATCTTTTATGAAAATAGGCAGCCATTTTTACTAAGCTTAAAAGCAGCTGATGTTACTAAAATCTCAAATGGCGAATGAGCAGAACAAAAGGATATATAGTGAGGAAGTTGGTGCTGCATATTTTAAAGTCAACTGTAGTACAAAAGACACGGAACAAAGCAAACTAGAGACGAAAAAAAATCAAGAGTATGGGCGCTGTGTCTTATTTGTTCGTCCCGTGTTTGTGCTGGTATTCCGTTTTATGAGACATATATCCCCTGTATCCCGCCATCGCAGTAATCGTTACATCTATGCCTGTCGATGGACTTGCTTTTGAGGGCACGTAATGACGGAACCGGTTATTAAAGACATGTGCTAACACGACAAGAGCACTTCCTGCCTGTACACTGAGGGTTGCTCAAAACGAAGTTACCCGATGGTTCGATAAGTGCGGGTTACTGCTGATGATGACTTATGTACGTTCTGCCTCCTCCACAGCCTCATGAACATTGTAGCTCGGGTAATAAAAGTCATACGTTTTCGCAATAAAAAGAACAAAGTGCAACAATGTGTTCTATACACATTTCTGAGCATTTCCTTCACCTTAAATTCCAATTATATCTTCTTGTATTTTTGTTCGTTTTTTGAAAAATCAACGTTTTTTGATGTTCTGATTTTTTTATATAAAATTGTATTCTGCTTGTGTACTTTCTCCCATTAGACCCCCTACTAGCCTATGGCTATGGGTCTAATCAGTGTTGTGAATTACTTGAAATGTAGTCATAACAACCTGAATAAAATGAAAAAAAAGCGACCGATTGTCATTTGATGGAACATTTTTTGGTCATTTGTTCTATTTGAATATATTCTTCTAGCTTGGTGGGTACTATAACTACTAAAATTCAGCACTTCATTTATATCGTAGTGTTGTCCTCCATAAGGCGTTATTGTACTTACCCCTTGGGCAGGAAAGTGTGGGAAGTGAGGGGAGTGTCTTGTTTGCACAGATCCAAAAGCCGGCCTAGGAACAGGTTGGCGGGCTGTGTTGAACGTGTGACATACCGCAGAAAATGACAGTAATAGTTATACGGTAAAGTAAATAAAAGCCAGCCCACGCTCATTGAAACTGTAGAAGTATGCCCAGCTATAGGCATGCGTAAGTGGACTGCCAGATGGTTACGGCCTGCCACCCTTTGGACTCCTGGCGGCGTATGAGTTTCTTGACTGCCAAATAAACTATAGGATGGGCTCATATTTTGGTGAGAGGGGGGCTGGCTATACCAAAAATGTCAAGTCGATAGTATTGCTAAGATTCAGAGTGACACGGTAGGAAGAACGATATCAAATGAAAACACATGTAATGGGCAAGGTAAGGTTTATACCCGAATGTTTTTACTTGTATTGTTGTTTATAAGTGTTAAACATACTTAGTCCTCCCCTAAAGCGCCGTTTTTCTGACATATTACACCAAGTTTTTGCGCATCGATTTTACGCATCCTATATTTTGCATTCGTGCACAGTCACTTGAGCCACTGTATAGCATCGTGGGGCCGTACATGTAAAACTCATTTGAAATGTATTAGCCGCCTGCAAAAGAGGGCAGTCTGGATTATCACATACTCAAACAGGACGGATACTGCAAAACAACTGTTTCAAATGATGCGTGTACTTCCACTGGACTCTGTTCACGTGTCCAGTGTTGCTGATATAGTGCAGGGAATAATAAAACGTCATGTCCCATTCCCATTAAGCACCTTTACGTTACCAGCGTGCTGTACAAGAGCTGCCGCGAATCACTGTTTTAATTTACCGGTAGCCAGAAATGCCTATACGGTCGAAGGCTCATAGAATTTCACGGCGCTCTCATATGGAATGCGATACCGACTGATGTGAAAGAGGCCAGAAATTTTTCATTGGCCATGAAGCATGCACTTCATGCGAACCTTCGAAGTAATATGACTGGATATTCATTTAGTGTAATTAATATTATTATGATTATTAATATTATAGTGCTATTATTATTCTGTGCTATAAGTAGATAAGTTCTGCGCTATGTTTCTTTGTGTAATTCAATCATGTGTTTTTCCCTTTTTTTCTTTCTATTTTTAAACATTGTATCCAGTTTGATGTCCTTCCTCGCTGTGTAACCACGTGCGCAAGTATACAGGTATGTCACACAATTGGTCCCTCTACTAGCCAGTTAGGCTATGTAACCAAACAAGTGTTTGCGAAGTTTTTGTTACAAGGATGTGAAAGTTACAATTAAAAACAAATACTCTTACTATGGGATGACTTTTGCGTAGAGTATTTTAGCTCTGGCACAAATGTAGTAAAAGTTGTGTTCGGTCTATAGTTGGTACATAACAATATACGAAAAAAATTTCTTTGGTGCAAACAACACAAAAAAAGGTAAAATGAAGTGATGAAAGAAACGCATTCACGCTATAACAACAACTGCTTTATTCCTCTCACAGCATCTCATATATATGCTAAATCCACAACATTGTATGCGCATACACAGCTTTGTGTTGTATACGTAATAACAGATGAATTTACGTAATACGTCACTCCACAACACCTGAATGCGCACGCGTAGTGCCATATTACACGCGCAATGTGACAGAAAGTGCGAATATGAATTTTTGCGTGCCAATCTTGGTAAAAATTATATGTTCAAAATGTGTAATATGACACTATAGGCGTGTGCATTCAGCTGTTGTGGTGTTACATATTATAGAATGTTATCTGTAAATACGTATACAATACGAAGCTGTGTGTGCACAAAATGTTGTGGCTTTTTACATATATGTGTGCTGCTGTGAAAAAAAATAAAGCTGTTGTTAGTTTAGCGTCAATCTGTTTCTTTTCGCACATCCTTTTTTTTCCGTATTGTTAGCGCCAAAGAACACTCTCATTATTTTACAGATGTAGTAAGTTGACGAGACGACCAAATAAACCAACATCTGACACAGTGTACAATTGCTCACAAACAGAATAAATACAGCTCACTGTATTTCTCGAATTGTGGTAAAACGTAAGCTATACTTACCCGGTTAACTGTCTCTTGGTCATTCCAGATGAATTCCGATGGTGCTGAAAATAATAAATAAATTTTGCTTGGATCATACGTTCAAAACTAGAAGGTGATATTGTTGTGAGCGTCCCAAAACAGCTGAATATAATTCTGCACAAAACATGTGTTGGAAGAAAGCTTCGTGTTATGATGTGAATGTTACAGCTCTTAACAATAGAATGCTTCGTACATGCGCACTGCTCCATTGAAATAACGTCGATGGTAGCGGCGAATCTCGGTAGTAGTGGTCCGTGGCATAGGCAGAAATTCGTTTCGTTGGAGGTGGTTTGGAACTGGAACCTTGGAGTAGGAAAGACAGATGTAGTCGAGAGTCCTGTCGTGCTCCGTATATCATGTCAGAATTGATTTCAAATAAAACAGGGGGGACACGCTCCCGTTGTGCGACCTCCTGGTAACGTCACAGTAAGTGGTTACCGAGTAGGAGCAATTGCATCAAAATAAAAACTCGATCTGGAACTTTCGCGGCGTTCATCTTTGGTCGAAGCAGCGAAGACGGGAGGATAAAAAAAAAAGGGAACCAGAACGACTGCTTATTTCGCGCTGCTTCAATCAAATATGAGTGGTTCTTCAGAAACGTAGCGAGATTAGCGACGGCCTTGATCTCAACTCATCCCAGTGAAAGACAACTGACGAGACGGGTTTTGTATGTGAACGCAGGGGTAATACTTGCAGCACTTATGAAGTATCAGACGGTCACGCACATTCATCAAAGGGAGGGCAACCTTCATCTTAACTTCCGTTACATAGAAGTGGGCGCACGTTAAAGCCACCGCTCATGGGCACCAATAGGTTTTATCGAGGCAACCAAAAAAAGACTACGCTGGGGGCTGTCGAAGCGTTCTACATTCGCGAGTCCGGTGACACGGGTATTTCGAGGTTTTCTGTATCACTGCGTGAGTCGGTCTATCTGCCCACAAATCTTTCTGTCGTGTAATGATGTTAACCGATAAATATCGGAGTTCAACTTCCCTTAAAACCACAATATGACTGCGAGGAACACGATATAGTGGAAGGCTCCGAAAATTTAGACACCGCTCGAGTTCTTCAACGTGGACCTGAATTCCGGCCGTGACTGCCGCATTTCAATCGCCTCGATTGAAATGCGGCAGTCACGGCCGGAATTCAGTTTAGCTACCTTCACGTCAGCATTCATATCTTAGAACTACTCTACCATGACGACTGGTGGGGTATTGATGTTGTCCCTATATATTTCACACTCTCGTAATTATGAGAGTGGCCAAGAGGGGGGAGTTTTAACCCCCCCCCCCCAATCGAATTAAAAAAAAATTTGCTTGAGTAGCCTATATATACACGCACACATACAAATGCAGGCACGAACACACATAAAGTACGGTTGAAACCTCCCAAGAATTACTGGCATTACTGGTAGTTAATTCATTGCTTGTCATACTTTTTTTTCTTTTTTACTCAATTCGTCAGATCTTGTACAAGTCTAAGCAGACAGAGAGCAGAACAGATAAACAACAACAAAGAAAACGGAAATACAGTTAATATTATTCGCACTGATCAGACTGTAATTAAAAACAACAAAGAATCATTCGAGCCTGTTGGGGTGTGTAGACAAATAGAAAATTTGAAATTTGCATCTTGCACTTCTTCTGGTACATCTAAATTTGAGTAATAAGTAAACAGATAACGCTATATTTTGTTATACGTCATATTGTATATTTCCTCAGGCACTATACAATAGAGGACGACAAGAAAATGAAATAGCTTGCCGGTACCCATACTATAGCACACTGACCAGCTGGTTGCCCCTTTAGTGACGCTGATCTCAGATAACGTACTGATTTGAAGAGACTCGTGGTCCACGGAGCCAGAGCATCTTTCGTATTCCGGTCATCGTCCCGCTCTGGAGGCACGCGCGTTTTTCATGTCCAAGGCTGTCTTCTCTTCGACATCGCTGTCCTCATCTCGCCTCTTGCCGAGGTGCTGCCGCCTGTCGAGCAAAGCGTACGACTCGCCGGACATTTAGCTTCTGGTGTCCGAGCCATCACGGCTGCCGTGGAAGGCCATGAGCGTGACCAGTAAAACCACGCGCCAGAGCACACACGAGTAAGTTCTGTAAAGAAGGAGCTGTAATTATAGGACAAGTGGGGAATGAGATGCTCAACGGAAAGGCGGGTGTGTTTTATAAATTAACTGGAGTTAAGATAGTGGACGCCTTTATGCCTACTAGTCCCAACATACGCGTTATCTGCATGCAATACTTACTGAACTCTACGATAGGTGTCTTCCGTTACTTTGAAGGTAACCTGCTGCCTCCTTAACCTGAAGAGTAACTTCCTACCTTCGTTAACGCAAAAATAAAGGGGCAGGAATGTAAGTACATGCTGCACAATGGGCGTGTTATCCTCCCTTCAACCTTTACCCTCCCCCACTTCCTTGTCCCTTCTGGTGTACGCTATCACAATGAAACTCATCTTTGCATATCTTAGATACACTTCTTGGTTACGTTATCCCAACCACCAGCAATAAAAGAGGACCAATTGTAGTGCACAGTGTGATTCTTCTGGTATACCTGGTGATCCTGAATAAAGTGGAGCACCTGGCGACGAAGGTCAGAACTAAAATCAGTGGCGCGTCTATGCTCATCTGCCGAACGATCTTGACGTCCACCGGTGCTGCTGAAGCTCAACCAGATCAGCTTGCTCGCTGCAGTCCTAAGTAGAAAGCCTCCACGGTTAGTTGCACTGGTGCTGCGGTCGTGTTCACGCAGCTGTCGAGCTTGCTCAGACCGGAAGAGCTGCAAGAAGGGGTAGGTGTCGTAGTCAGGTAAATGGGAGGACTGGCTAGTGTACAGCGCTGTAGCTGACTTGGTTTTCAGTAGTGTGGGCACTCTGGATAAATTCAGAGCCACCCAGCTGGTAAGAGACAACGTAGCGGCTGCCGGGCACATTTCGACGTGTGAGCAAGGCGTGGCACCTGCAAAGCCGTAATTTGAAAACTGATCGCAAGGATAGGATGACAGGCGGCAGTTCCAGCGCGAGCGAATATGATGATAAAGATGAAGAAGGGCCTATGAGACGTACCCACAGAGGTGATTTAAAATGATGATGATGATGATGGTTGTTACAAGCTGCCACTCTAGCGTCGCCAGCGCGAAGTCGGCGACGGGAATGACAGCAGGTTGGTTCGTTCCGTACGCAAGCAGAGACAGTGAAGAGATCAGAGACGTGAGAAAACAAAACAACTTTACTCTAGTGATATTACAGCACACGGGATCTAATACAACACTTCTATACAACTAACAAAATACATCAACACTTGACACAACTAAAAATACATATAAAAACAATACTTCAGCTTACGCGAGAGATATATTACAAACTACACAAACTAACAAGAATAGAACGACGGAGGAGAAAGTTCGAAGATATAAACAGGTGAAGGCATACGTGTGATGACCGGCAGCGTTGTGTCCCCGACGATCGGATGCGAGAAGTCGAAGAGAGTTCTGGCACGACTGCGATGTCGGCGGTGTTGCAACGCTGGTGGCTCCGGGAGGCTAGTGCTTGCAGGTGACTTCGAGCAGGTTGAGCTAACTCGAGGCGAAGTCCCGATGTCTACGTTGCAGACGTTAATATCGCGTCACAACTAGACGAACGGCTAAGTTTAGGTGGCCAGCCGATACAGAGCCACACTAAAAACTTCTAGAAGAGATGCTTGTTGATCTGTTTCTACACCATCTTGGTCAGCGACTAGTCTGCCTAGCAGGGCAAAATCCTGCGCTTAAATCCCCGTCGTGTCTCCTCGCTCTCTTCCTTGAGGACAAGAGACCTCTACATGGGTCGAATCATGTGCGTTTGATTGATGGATACTCCGCCCCAAAAATATTTTGACCCCACCCTTTTTTAATTGGGAGAGGGCCCTCAGGTAGCGAGAGTGACAACCTGTCGGGTTGTTGTCATACGGCTTGGCCACCAGAGCGTTTCCCACGCTTCTCCCCGTGGGAACGGTCAAACGTTTGGCTCTCAGCCGGTGCGTCTCGTAGTCTAATCCTTGTTCGGGGTATACCGCGGCCTTCTACGATCTTGCAGACGCCGCCACAGTTACAAAAGGATTAACCGTCGGCGGCGACGTTCTAAGAAGAGCACCCCATTTTGTACTTCTCGGCTCCCTTTCATGCGCCGCCGTTCTCATGGTCAGTCGGGGAGTACGGCGCCCGTTAATTGCCGTGACGCGGTGTCGCCAAAAATGGCCGTCCGTGACAATGGTGTTGATGATGATAATGATGCCTCTACTATGGATCTTGCCCACTCAGGGGAATTCACCAAGAATTGAGAGTATGACAATTTAAGGCCTTTCAAATGATACGTATTCCGAACAAAAAGATAATAAAACATACGTAAATACAGAAAGAGTGCAATGATTCCTTATTACAATTTCGACCAGACAGAATAATATATATCTTGAATGAAAATTGCCGTTATTTCAAACACGTTTAAAATTGATGTTTAGAATTTTCTTAATAATACTCTAAGAACAAATATACAAATAGGAATTTCGAAGCACCTTCGTTTTGTTTCATTAAGATAACTGCAAACGGCATCAAAGGCATTCCTGCGGCTGTAGCCCAGAACTGGAGCACCAAAGAAGGATATTATTAATGGAGAATGGTAGCCCAAGGTTTGCAAATGAGGTAACAAGGAGACGTTTTCTTAATAGTCTGTAACGGCGACATGACAAAAATAATGCTCTATTGATTCCACATCTGTACAAAATCTGCATAGGGGAGATATTTCCAGACCGGCCATGTGTGAATATAAATTTAAAGGGGGCGCACGACTTCGTAATCTTGTTAGCATGACTTCAATTTTTCTAGTATGACATCAGTCAGATTTACATCAATATTTGAAATGTCTAAATTCAATGCATGGTGTTACTGATTCTATGGCATCAGCCCTGAGTGAAAATTTTCTATATCTTATCGCCGTTATACTGGCCAGCACCGGAAGCACAGAAAGTATTGGGCCATTTAATGCCATTCGAGCTAACGAGCCTGCCATTTTATTTAATTATAATTCGCAATGTCCAGGTACCCATAATAATTTTAAGAGCTCTAAGGTGAGGAGGAATTAGCGTAAGGAATGTCCTTAAGGCATCTGATTTAGAGAAAACTTTCGGTGGCGTACATACGGACAGGGAGTCTCTAATTATTATAGCAGCGTGGGTGTCCAAAGTTAGTTTTCGTGGTGCTAAAACAATTGCCAAAAGTTCAGCTTCAAAAATAGGTGGGAAGTCTGGTAGTCTTAGTGAAAACGCCCAGTCAAGAGAAGGAGAGTAAATACCTACTCCTGCTTTTTCGTCTATTGCTGAAGCATCAGTGGCTATTATTCTACGTGTGCAAGGTAATCTTGCAGGCGGCTATTTAGGACACTGTGTGATTGAAATTTAGGCTTATAGGGAAAAGTCTCATCATAGTTTATGATAAGATTTTGATTTGGCACGTTTGCTGCTGGTATATCTCGGATTTTCACGTTTATTCTGTCTAATGCTTCTGAACAAAATTAATTTGGGGTTTTTTAAAACGTGGCCAATTAGCAAGAAAAAAAGAGTCTGCGTCGTTGATGAATACATATTCTGATTGTATTAACGAATAGCTATAAAATTTTAGATAAGCCTGAACCGTCAAGATACGGAATCGACAAGGCAAGGTTGGTAAGCGCGCCTCCTGATACAAAACATTGTTCGCTACAAACTTAGGGAGCCCTAGGCATAGTCACAGGTCTTCACGCTCCAAAGCAATCAAAGGCTTAACTTTATAAGCAGGGCCACCTGAGAATAACACACACCTATATTTTAGTATGGGACGCATATACGTTTTGTATATCATAACCAGAGTGTCCCTGCGTAAGCCATAGCGTCTGCTGGTCATTTTGTGAATCATACCTAAGGCACACTGTGTCTCACGTGCCATACTCTCTATGTGAGGAATCCAGTTTAGTTTATCATTGTAAATCAATCGCAAATATTTAAGCGACTCAAATTGCGGAATAGGCTCTTCTGAAAAGCAAATAATAATTGAGATAGGATCTGTTAACGGAAATATCAACATTGCACTTTTGTTTACATTTAGCGACATGCATATTGTCTCTAGCTTCCCTCTAAGAAATTAATATACCTTTGCAGTTTTTTATATAAGGAATAAATGTCAATGTCTGTTGCAAAGAAGGCAATGTCTTCAGCATACACGTGTACATGCACATCCTGGCTGTAAGGGATTGAAATAATTAAGATGTTGAATAATATTGGAGACAAAACAGCCCCTTGGTAACTCCGTGAGTTTAAGCTTTGACGAAGCGCAGCCATTCTTAAATCAATATAATTCTCTTGCCGTCAAAACTTTTCCAAGCCACGCAATAAAGTACTTTAGGAAACTCTGGCTTAGAAGTTTCTCCAGTGTCACTGAAAAGCCCACACTGTCATGTGCTTTGGCTATTTCCAAAAACACTAAAGTAGGATGTTGTCTTTTTTTTTTTTTGAGAGCAAGTTGGATGCGGCTTTATATATCAGCGCGAGCACACCATATCGAACAGTGTTCTCTGAAGCCAATTTGATTAGGGTTTAATAATTTATTTTCTGTGATCCAGTTTGTCATTCTCTTATGAAGCACCCTCTCAAGAAGCTTTACCGAATTAAAAGTAAGGGAAATGGGTCGTATGTTTCCTTTGTTATAGCCTAAACCTTGTTTTTTCTCTATCAAAATTATTTTAGCTAATTTCCAATCGTATGGAATTCAGGCGTGCCTTAACAAATAATTTACAGTGTTCAGGTGGTCACTTGGTGATAATTTAAATCATAATTTTATCATGGCAGCTGTAATTCCGTCTGGACCAGGAGCTGATGAGAGTGAATTCTGGATAACCTGAGCTAATTCTTCCTATGTAACTCTAGTAAAATTCATTATTACCATGGAAGGTCTTAGATCATAAAACTTGCTTGATGCGAATTGACACAATAGTCCTTTGCTATGATTTCCAAAGATTTTTTTTTTCATATCATTGGGCGACATGATTTCACAGTCTGCATTGGTTGGAGATGGCAGAATTTTACGCGATCTGTTTTTAGGCTTAGAAAGATAGTTATAAAAATTTCCATCGTATTCGTCTTCAGCTAAGAAAACTGTGCGCTTAAAATTTGCAGCATAATACCTGTTATCGGACCAATTAGGTGGACAACGATTATACAAAAGTTTATTCCACGTGACCTGTCGACGTTGATATTCCCGTGCACACTCAGGATTCCACCACGGACTGTAATTTGTGCTGTTTGCAGACTTAACTAGAAATGCAGCTTTTTTTAGGTTCTTTTGAGAAACGCACATAGTCTCATAGCTTTTGTGTCTTCTGTCTTTTCAGAATGAATGATAAAGGCAAAATCTGAATCTTGTTTAAATTTAGTATAATTTATATATACTCGATTCTGACCCCATAATGGTGTTGTAGGACAAACAATATCAAATATAACTGGCAAGTGATCACTGTTGGTGGCACATTCCAAGACAGTCCATGACGAACTAGTGAGGGAAGAACTAACAAAACTTCAGTCCTATCAGTCCTATGCTGAGCGAGACATGCCACTAATAAAAGTAGGTGTTCGGGAATCGAGGCACTATAAATCGTAATCTGCTGTCCACTCTCACAATTGTTTACCACAACCATCGGTTCTAAAACCCCATTAGGTATGGTGGGAATTGAAATCTACCACCAGAATTTTATCTCTACAACGAGATGTCAGTGAAAAGTCCAAACATCGTGTGTCTAGAACCTAAGTAGGGAAGTATGCATTGACTAGTAAGAAAGGCAGGAAACCTGTCAAAGTGATTTCTAAGGCAAAAATTTAGCTTTCCAGTGACATGCTTATACACAATTTCAGCCTTTAGAGTTATCTTATTATAAATAAGAAAGCCAGACCTCCATCTTTCCATGAATGGTTCCGACGGAAACATTTATATCTACTAAATTGAAAGGTATGATGTGTTGAAATCCAGGTTTCTTGTAATGCAATATTATATGGATTGAATTTCGATGCTAAGAATGATAAATCGGTTACTACTGAATTAATTGATCGGTGATTCCAGTGAAGAATTTCAGGTGACCCTATGGTTAGGCTAAAATAGTTTCGGTGACTGCCTTATTGAGGATACGTTCTTTTAGAAAGTCAGCTTTAGATGGGCTGTCTCTTTGGTATTTTTTGGACATTGAGCGGCTAGGTTGAGTGCCTTTTTTGCTCAAAGGGGATCCTGAGTGCTTCAGTGATCGAGGGTTCATCTTCATTTCATCTGATTCCGTTATGTCTTCCCCGGTAGCTTCGCTTTGACCCAGAGTGAGTTCAGCAGATGCACTCTCGACTTCAGCACCCTCTGACGAGGTATCTGAGACTACCTCTTTTGAAGGTCCTTTACTTTCGCTGTTGTGAGTAGGTGGGCTGAAATTTTCAGCTGTGCCCAATAGGTGGGCCATGTGGTTCGTGATTATATGGGTCAATGCCCCATAAAGGCTTCCATCTAGGCATTCCATCGCCTTTTCTATTGCTTTATCAATTGCTTCCGCAATAGAAGCAGAGAGCAACCCTTCTATTGCTGGTATAAGCGGGCAGTAATGCTAGCATAATCTAAGTTTCGTGCTGGAATTTCAGCTACTTCTTCCTTACGAGAGCATCACCTACATTCAGCTATCTCGAGAATTCGCAGTTCATGAGCCTTTGCAGGACAGTTTGAAAAGCCTGCAGCATGAGCTCCCTGACATAAGCAACGCTTTTCATTACTATCTTGACACTTTTTAGAATCATGCCCTTCTCCACATTCTCTGCACCTGGCAGCAGACCTGCAGCCTTTTATGGCGTGTCCATAACGCCAGCACTTAACGCGTTGCAAAGGGCGAGGGGAGAGAGCTTCAACTCGATAAATGATAGGCCATGCCTTAATTTCTGATGGTTGGACTGCTCCCGCAAATTTCACTATGACGGACTCAGTTGATATTTTCTTCTTGTCAGCAACACGTGTGTACCAATAAATTGAAATAACACCTGCTGGCGAAAACAGTTCTAAAATATCAGTTGGTGTTGTGTTAACGCCAACGCCACGTACTAGACTTTTGGAACATGCTAAATGCGGTGGAATAAACGCGCTCACCGGATCAGATGCGAACATTGTGCACTTTAGAAGATCTTGCACGCAGGACTGGTTAGGGGAAAAGCAGAGTATACCCCGTTTGCCGAATTGGTGGACCTCGGTGATGGACCGCAGTTCCGTTTGTATCGCCTTCGGGTTTTTCATCCGAATGAAGCTCTCCTTGGTAGGAACTAGCACCACAGGAACAGACGATATGCCGTTGCGCAAGAAAACATCCACTGGCAGCTCGTGCAGAGGAATGGATGCTGACCAGAGGAAAGTCCCTGGTCCCGGCGAAGAATAGGGCATTCTGTCTGTTCGAAACTGCACAAAAATGCTTCTCGACCATCTATTACACTCTAAAAAACTATGAAAGCCCAATAAAATAAAGTACTACTCAATCCTTGGCCAAGACCCCTCGTGAGCTTCTTAGTAACAAATGTTTTTTTTCTGATTTAAAAGAGATTTAGAATTCATGGTCATTTCAATAACGTAAAACCTATATTTTTAAAATTGCCCCCATTGGTTAATACGGTAGACTGAAATAAAAGTTGAAAAGCATAATACTTGTAGTTTAAATTTAATATGTTATGTATTATTGCCCTTTCGTTTCTATATCTTTGATTTTTACTCCCTTATTTTACCTAAAATAACATTTGACAATCTCGTTGTCGAATTCTTGGCCAATCTCTCAAAGTGGGAACGTGCCATTATCGAAGGCAACAAAAACAAGCTAAATAAGATGGGAACAAACAAGTTGGAGTAGGTAGCACACAGACAATTACACAAACAAACTGGAAAGCAGGAAATTCAGGAGCAAATGAATGTAGACTGTTTGCTCGACATGTTCTGTTTCTCCTCTTTTCATTGTTCATATTTTAAGCACTGTGCCTGAAACAACGTTTCATTGCGCCCAGAAAAAATACGTTCTTTTAAATTTGAGTTGTTCACACTTCTGCTTTTGTTTCCACTTCTGAGTAACTTGTGCATGTTGGTAGTAGTGAGGGTGATATAATGAAAGCTCTTTCCAGTGTCAAAGTTTTTGCGTTTCAGTGTAATGTGGTGGTAATGGAAATGTATTGGTAAGTAACGATGGACTTAGTAGAGATTAAGGTAGCCTACCACAGTCATGTTTTCGAGTAAAATTTGTATCTATGAGCAAAATATTTCTCCACATATGTGAGATGACGCAGAGTCAATAGCATAGACGAACGTACCTCTGAGTACACCCTACCAGCAGCAGTTTCGTCACATACTGAGATACCTAATTTTCCTTAGAAAAGCGCGGACGACCTCCGCGTGTATATCAATGATGCCTATTAGTCTAGAGGCCATGTTTCAAGCATTCAAAAAGCGTGTTTTAGGCGCCAAAAATACGCAAATAAAGCGCCGTTTTAGGCCTCCAAAATCGTAAATATTGGCGCAATAAACTTTTACACAAATTCAAGTAATAACTAACAAAGACTTGCACTAACCTATCTACGAGAGGAATAGATTTTATTGTTTACGATAGCACAAAGAGACCAATAGTTGAATAAAGTGATGCATTTTCTGCATGGTTCAGGGAGTACGTTCTTTACTTTTATGGTGTAGTATGGTGGGTCATGTGTCCACCATCTGATGAACACACTGCTGGGTCTTTGTCTGTTTGTAGTGACTGGGAAGTGCAGCACAGGCGCATACAGCCAGACCGCTAAATGACCGGAAGGTAGGAATGCCGCGTGTTTGCTGGGTATAATCGTATCAGGTCAACTTCTCTTCTATCACTGAACGCCTTAAAGGGCCCCTCAACAAAATCGAGCATTTCGAGCTGACAAGTGTAATGTATTATTGCCCTGGGTGCTCTCAATCCCGTCTAGCAAACTAACCAGTGCTACGCGTCTTGTAAGGGCGTGAAATTTCAACAGGAACGCCGCTGGCCCTCCTAGCGCGAGTGTGCACCGCGAAGGAGGGGTCGACGTACAGGCAGGAGCTGATATGTTGCTCTTCTCATAAACACAGGTCCTCTAAAATTGTATACACCTTTAATCAGATGTCTGTAAATGTGGGCTTTAACTAGAAAACGGCATGATATTGTTCCGTTTCCTGGTTATATCCAACACTTTTATCATTCATTCCTGCCACGAACCTCTCGTGACTGAAATGGCCTTTCCGCGGACGTTGTAGACATATTTTATAATGAACAGTTATGTAATTCTGTAGCTAACAATGTATACACGGGCCTTTTCTAAACTCACTATGAGTTTACATTTTGCTCATTTGCTTTATAAGCGTTTAGTTTTGCTTTTTGTTTTAGTGAACTTTTTGTTCCATTTTTCTTTTTTGTTTTTTAAGTGTTGCTACCACCCCCTCTCTGAAATGCTTCTGGCCCTGAGGGATATAATCAAATGAAATGAAATGAAATTAGGGGGCACCTGGTTGGGAGCGCCGCATGTGACACTGGTAGTATTCAGGCGACTTGGTTACTTGGTGTAATTCGCTGTTGGGCGAAATATTGAAAGCTGAGAAAAAGAGTAAAACACTCAAACAGAACGAAAGCTTGCTTTTATTTTTTAATATTTTGAATCGTAGCGAGATGCTATACGCTATTCCACCTCCGTTTTCCATGCGTTCTTGTCATCGTTGCCGCGTCGTGGCGGCGCGAGCCTTGACAACGCTTGGTGTGTTTCAGTAGCCTGCTTCTCATGCTCGAGGCTTCTCCATCTCACCCGCCGTAGTAGTTCAGTGGCTAGAGTAGGGAAGTGTGATGGGCGGCAAGCGACGCCTACGGAGCCGACTGAAGCCTTTGCGGAGGAGCCGCATCTGGGCGCGCACAGTGTTTGTACGTTTAGTTCAGACTGGCACAGTGGTTGGACGTGTTCTTCGAGGGCTCCCAGTTGACGGCGCAGGTAAGTGTTTTCGCGTGTTTTGAGCTCTTTTATAATAATAAGGCAGCAGTTTAAACTTTTATAGCACCGATTAAATTGTATGGCTTTTTTGGGAGGTCAGTCACCAGGTATTTACTTGTCTGTGTTTTTTTTTTCTCCTGCAACTTTTTTTTCCTGCAATGGACTCGGGTCGTTGCGATGCCGAAGACGGAAATAATGAACTTAATGTTACGAGTGAACGTCATATAACAAGCGTACGTGTGGCATCAAATACTGACGCGGCTTTCGCCGTGTGTTAGAAAAGCGTAACACTCAGCGATTTTTAACCTGTAAGTAACTTTAGGGATTTATTTCGTATACTCGATGTTTTGGGCTTCATAAATATGCATTGGTACCAATGCATATTTATATAATTGGGGTTGTCAAAGCAGATGAATAATAACAAAGGAGTATTCTTTTCATGTTATACCTCATTGTAAAATTTTATGCTGATGCGATTCGCTAGATAAGGACAATCCCAACTCATAAGTGACCCAAGATCACCCCGAAACTTGCAGTCGCTATACCTGTTTAAAATATATGGTATTGCATGAAACATTTTTTGCAGGCTAGGGCGTGTGGGAAATACGTGTTTGAACAATTTTCTATGATGATGGAATATCTGTACGTCTGTAGCTGCTTGACGTATTTTGTTACAGTAAGTTAATTTCCCAGCGAGAGTGCTGCTGTTCGTACTTTTAAATTAACGATGTTTGGACATATTTAGGGAATTTTCGTGTATTATGTATTTATTGTATAAATATGGAATAAAATATGTAATTGTGGCACTGGTGTTCTTTCGAATGTCTCAATTGAAAACAAGCTTGACGCATGGCAAATTTTGTTGCTGTACGCTAGGTCCAAAACGACATAATTTGAAAGATATTGCGGTGGTACGACCGTGTTCTCTTCTAGCTGTTTTCAGTTCTTAAAAGTATTAGTCAAGGCCAGCCAGTTATCTCATAGAACATGTGTGTGTGGCTGCGAACCACCGGTGACCATGACTAAAAAGCCCGTGACTGTGAGCCAAGCCGTCACTGCACGCAAGTATTTCAGCTGACTGAAAAAGCAATTTACTTTAGTCATTACTCGCATTTCTTGCTTGTATGGCGTTATTGCTCCCTTGCCCATGCGATTCAGGTTGTTTTCGTTCTTTTCTTTCATGTAATGCGTTCGTGCGTACGCACAGCTACCGAACTAGCGTACTCAAACTCTAGCACCAGTACATGACCACGTTGATGCCGTTTCAAAGATCAGTCCCTGCGTTCCCTTGCTGCCCCAGGCAATAACACAACTTTTGATATGTGGTGTTTAACGTCCCAAACCCACCATATGATTATGAGAGACGCCGTAGTAGAGGGCTCCGGAAATTTCGACCACCCTGGGGTTCTTTAACGTGCACCCAAATCTGAGCACACGGGCCTACAACATTTCCGCCTTTATCGGAAATGCAGCTGCCGCAGCCTAGATTCGATCCCGCGACCTGCGGGTCAGCAGCCGAGTAGCTTAGCCACTAGACCACCACGGCGGGGCACAAACACAACTATTAACGATGAGGGAGTTTCATTCCACACTTAATTAATAAACTTGAGCATACTTCAAGTGCCCTGCGTCCAAACAAAGCGCAAAAACTACCGTGTGGAGCAGACGCCCTTTGCCTTCCATGCGCTTCCTAGAGCGAAAAGCCCACGGCCCACGGGTGCAGCAGCGGCACTGCGCGGAAGTTCACCGCAAAAGGTCCACGCGGGAGTCGGTGCTTTAGATGCTCCCCATATTCTAGGTCACTCAAGCCACTGTAGCATATGACCATTGTGGCTAGAAAGGTTTTCCTAGCCTAGTTTCGTGAACGAGGTGGAGTTGAAAGATTTTACGATACAGCCTCCAGAGGGCGCAACCGCTCGCTGCCGCGCAGCATTCACACGTCATAGTCCGAGCTCTCAGGCGTTTCTCGTTTGAAACAAGCTTTCTAGTAACGGTATACGAAGTCGCTGCGCTTGTCACACAGGGCGGCGATAAATTGTAAACGAAAAAACAAAAAAACTGATCTTCAGAGTATACTACCAGGTTATCTTCATCTTAACAGCACATACAAAAATTAAGCTGAATGACATATAGCACGCACGGAAGGAAGATGTAGGAGATTCGGGGCTTTAGTCTCAGCTCATTAATAATTTTTTCCACACAGTTACGTTTGATTATGAAGACATCAATATTCATATATATGTACAGCTGTTACAAAAAAAACAAAATATAACAGCGAGATAGAAAGATGCCAGGACAATTAAGCGTTTAATGCCGAATGTGAGCGAACAGTGAAAAAAAGAAACAGAGGTATATCCAAATGAAATAAACACTAAATAATAAATAATTCATTGGGAATGAGCATCAGCAGACAGTAAATTGAAATTCATGCACGCATGAGGAATAACTATCGAACATAAGAACCTGCGACAAACGAAATAGATGTACCCACTTTAATATAATAAGTAAGGAAGACCAATAAGTAAAAGCCAAGCAATAGCTTTATGCAAATTTCGATTTATCACTGCCCTATTTAAAACAAGACTGCAAAAACAAAATGAAAATTCTAACAAGACCCGACCCCTCCCCTCTTCTCTCAGTGACGGTGGCTGTCCCTATCTTCCTTCCACTTACGACCTAAGCTTCACATAATGGTCCTCAGTGAACTTTGTCGCTGCCTTATTGTGCGTATGCAGAAGAGGACAGTAAAGAGGGTGCATTCCTCAAATTAACAATTGGCAAAGACAATTAAGCCAGCTGAAAAAGTGCGGCCTGCTGCCTGCGTACTTTGTTAGTTAGCATTAGTGTTAGTGAACTACAAAAGCCAAAAAAAACGTCGAAATCAGAAAAGGCAGAGCAGTAGAAACGGAGACAGAGAGCAGAGACATGGCACTAACAACTTACGTTTATTTCGGAACAACCTTTCTCCCAAGTCCGTACAACGAATGCGTAAATAACAAACCGAAAACACCCGGTAAGCAAAACTAAGTAAAACACTACTGTACGCCCTTCTTCGAAAAAGTTACAATTTTAGGAAAGACTAAGACGCGGCATAAACGAAAGATAATTGAGGTGTTTTATAATTGGAAACTGGGTCCTGACAAATGGTGTAGCGCAGCCTCAGTTTAACTCACCAAGAAAGAATGTTTGTTGCCCCGCCGCGGTGGTCTAGTGGCTAAGGTACTCGGCTGCTGACCCGCAGGTCGCGGGTTCGAATCCCGGCTGCGGCGGCTGCATTTCCGATGGAGGCGGAAATGTTGTAGGCCCGTGTGCTCAGATTTGAGTGCACGTTAAAGAACCCCAGGTGGTCTAAATTTCCGGAGCCCTCCACTACGGCGTCTCTCATAATCATAAAGTGGTTTTGGGACGTTGAAAACCCCCCATATCAATCAATTAAGAATGTTTGTTTTTAGCACAAAGGTGATTTACTTAGATTAGCTTGCCGAGTGTTTTTGGTTTTGTTATCGGCGCAAGCGTTGTTCCGACTTGAGAAAAACGTTGTTCCGAAAGAAACGTCAGTGCCACGTCTCTGCTCTTTGTCTCTCTTTCTACTTATATGCTTTTCCCGATTTTTACATTTTGTGGCTTTTGTAGTTAGCTAAATATGTACCAACGTGTCCAACAAACAACTCTTCTAAGCTTTTCCGAACCTGTTTTCTCTTTGTTCTCCACCATTGTGGGTGCTGCTGCCCTACTGTTCTCGCTATCGGCCACTCCTTTCTTCGCCTTCGCTAGTGCCTCCTCAGCTCACCAATGCTTTTCTTCTATAGACATCGTTTTTTCCTGCTCAGTCGCTCACGCAGCTTGCATCTCGACAATTCTTATCACCAGTTCACTCTTGGTAACCATCATTTTTCCCATTTTTCCTTGATCTCACATCAAGGAAAAATAGGAGAAGGCTGCGAATACAGAAAAGAGGCTGCCGCCAAGTGTAGGCTGCCGCCTACACTTGGCGGCAGCCTCTTCTGCATTCGCATCCGCACTAGCGTCCATTTCCAAGCCCACCCCGCCTCATGAAAATGTTAGTCTTCTTACCCATGCCTTTTTGACACCAATAGTTCTTATGAATTGTCCAACTCGCTATTTACAAAACACGGCACACGACTAACCCTGCTGTAAGCAAAACAGTGTAAGCTCTACTAAAAAAATTGCGTGTTTGGTGTACGTGCTCCTCCACCACGAAGTTGCAGGAGAAGAACAAACAAACACAGAGAAGTAAATACCTGGTGACTGACTTCCCCAAAACGCCGTACAATAGGTGCTATAAAAGTTTAAACTGCTGCTTTAATAATTATAAAAGAGTGCCCAAAACACGCGAGAACACTTACCTGCGCAGTCAACTGGGAGCCCTCGAAAAACACGTCCAACCACCGTGCCAGTCCGAACTAAACGTACCGATACTGTGCGCGCCCCAATGCGGCTCCTCCGCAAAGGCTTCAGTCGGCTCCGCAGGCGCCGCTTGCCGCTCATCACACTTCTCTACTCTAGACACTACTACTACGGCGGGCGGGATGAAGAAGCCTCGAGCATGAGAAGCAGGCTCCTTAAACACACCAAGCATTGTCAAGGCTGGCACCGCCACGACGCGGCAACGACGAGAAGAACGCATGCAAAACGGAGGCGGAATAGCGTATAGCATCTCGCTACGATTTAAAATATTAAAAAATAAAAGCAAGCTTTCGTTCTGTTTGAGTGTTTCACTCTTTTTCTCAGCTTTCAATATTTCGCCCAACAGCGAATTACACCAAGTAACCAAGTCGCCTGAATATTACCAGTGTCACATGCGGCGCTCCCAACCAGGTGCCCCCTAATTTCATTTCATTTGATTATATCCCTCAGGGCCAGAAGCATTTCAGAGGGAGAGTGGTAGCAACACTTAAAAACAAAAAAGAAAAGTGGAACAAAAAGTTTACTAAAACAAAAGTAAAACTAAACGCTTATAAAGCAAATGAGCAAAGTGTAAACTCATAGTGAGTATAGAAAAATCCCGAGTTTACATTGTTAGCTACAGAATCACATAACTGTTCATTATAAAAAAATGTCCACAACGTCCGCGGGAAGTCTATTCCAATCACGAGAGGATCGTGGCAGGAATGAATGATAAAAGTGTTGGATATAGCCAGGAAACGGAACAATATCATGCCGTTTTCTAGTTAAAGCCCACATTTACCCACATCTGATTAAAGGTGTATACAACGTTAGAAAACATGTGTTTACGATAAGAGCGACATAACAGCTCCTGCCTGTACGTCCACCCCTTCTTCGCGGTGCGAAGTGACTTTGAAAAGGGAAAAAGGGAGAAATAAGCGAAGTTCCGTTACTGCCTCTGTCAAACGAGGGCACCCCCACAGTTCTGTGCAGGGGATGGGGGAATTGAAATAAAAGGAAGAGGAGAAAGAGGAAAGAAACTGGTAGAGGGGAAAAAAGCGCGTTCAAACTGCGAGTCACGCGCGCCCAAGAAGAAGACCGGTATGCCACACGCAGTCGACTGAGATTACCACCAAGAAGGCCGGGTGTACAGTGGTGTGCATGGTGCGCACTCCTGCTATGAGGGCCAGCGGAGTTCGGGTTGAATTTTGACGACGCCTTTAAAAGACGCGTTGCACTGCTTAGTTTGCTAGATGGGATTGAGAGCACTCAGGGCATTACACTTGACAGCTCGAAATGCTGAGTTTTGGTGAGAGCCCTTTAAGGTGTTCTGTGATAAAAGAGAAGTTGACATGATATGATTAGACCGAGCAAATGCGAGGCATCCATACCTTCCGGTTATTTAGCGGTCTGATTATATGCTCCTGTGCGGCACTTCTCAGCCACTCCAAACATAAAAAGACCCAGCAGTGTGTTTATCAAGTGGTGAACACATGACTCAACGTACTACACAATAAATGTAAAGAACGTACTCCACTAACCGTGCGGGAAGTACGTACCATTGTCAAGCGCTGGTGTCTCTGTGCTATCGTAAACAATTTAATCTGTTGCTTCCTATCGTAGATAGGTTAGCGGAAGTCTTTGTTAGTTGTTTTTTGAATTTGTGTGAAGGTTTATTGCGCCCATATTTACGATTTTGGAGGCCTAAAACAGCGCCTTACCTGCCTTTTTTGGCGCCTAAAACACGCTTTTTGAGTGCCTAAAACATGGCTTCTAGGCTAATAGGTATCATTGATATACACGCGAAGGTCGTTCGCGCTTTTCTGGGGAGAATTAAGTACCTCAGTATGTGATGAAGCTGCTGCTGGTAGAGTGTGCTCAGAAGTACGCTCGTCTATGCTAATGACACTGCGTCATCTCACGTAGGTAGAAAAATATTTTGTTCATAGATGCAAATATTACTCGGACTCGTGACTGGTGGGCTACGTGAATCTCTGCTACGTCTCCCGTTACTTACCAATACATTTATATTACTATGACATTACACTAAAACGCAAAAAAAAGGTAATACAAAAAGTGCCGCCATATCCACGAAGTGAATGATGATGAGTGGGCGAAGCTCTGGAGGAAAACCTGGTAAACCATGAATCTTCCGTACATTTTGCCCACTCGATTTTATTACAATGCTCCCCCCTAGCGTACGTCGCTGCACTAAATCGAACGATTGCCTTCCACCAATGACACCTGCCATATGTGACATCATTCCTATTTTATAACATCTCGCATCTTTCATCATCAACTACAAGTGCCGCCGTCTACAGGTTTTCCCGCTCAATTTAATCCAAGCGCCAGCCAAATTAATCTAGGCGCCAGTCAATTTAATCCAGCCGCCACTGAAATTATTCCAGGTGCCATTCATTTTAATCCAAGTGCCACTGAAATTAATCCAACCGCCAGCCGATTTAATTCGGACGCCAGCGAATTTAATCCTGATGACATTGTGACTTCAAAACGACCCAGAATTTTCGGGAACGCGTGGAGTGAATAGCTTTGGAGTGAATTTAACAGGGATAAACCATGAATGAGTCACTCGTGACACAATGTGACTCGCGCGACATTATCTCGCCTATCACCCGCGTAAGCACTATTCACACCTTCGACATGCAAAGGAAACGCCGTCCACACAGTAATAACTTGATACTTATTAACCAGGCCGATGATCTCATCACGAGTGACTTAGGTGACGGCCTCACGCATATCACCCACGCATGCACTGTCTTAACCTCCCGTCGTGCATATCAAATGAAACGTCTTTGAAAGGGCGGGATCTTGATACCTAAAACTCGGCCAAGCCACCCGATCACCAGTGAGTCAGGGGACGTCATCACCCATATCACCCGCACAGGTAATTTACTCGCCTACCGACATGGATACCAAACGAAACGTCTTTGAGAGAGCGATAACGTGTTACCTATGACTCGGCCAACTGACTTGATCACTTGTGATTTAGGTGACGTCATTACGCCTATCACCCACGCACGCAATGTCTAACCTGCCATCATGTATACCAAACGAAACGTCTTCGAGAGGCTAATAAATTGAACGCTGTCAATCGGCAGAGTGTCGTGATCACTAGTGACTCGTGTGACGTCATCGCGTTTGACACCCACGCACGCAGCGTCTAACCTGAGTTCATACATATCAAATGAAACGTGTTTGAGAGAGTAATAACTTGAACGCTGTCACAAGGCCCAGTGACGTCATCACTAGTGACTGGCGTGACGTCATCTCGCCTAAGACTCACGCAAGCACTCTATAATGTGCCTTCATGCATATCAAACAAAACGTCTTTGAAAGGGTAATAACTTGAATGCTGGCACTAGGCCCAGTGACGTCATCACTAGTGACTGGCGTGACGTCATCACGCCTATCCCACACGCACGCAGTGTCCTAACCTGTCTTCATGCATATCAAACGAAATGTCTTTGAGAGAGTAATAACTTGAACGCTGTCACAAGGCCCAGTGACGTCATCACTAGTGACTGGCGTGACGTCATCACGCCTGACACCCACGCAAGCACTCTGTAACCTGCCTTCATGTATATCAAACGAAACGTCTTAGAGAGAGTAATAACTTGAACGCTGTCACAAGGCCCAGTGACGTCATCACTAGTGACTGGCGTGACGTCATCATGCCTGACACCCACGCAAGCACTCTGTAACCTGCCTTCATGTATATCAAACGAAACGTCTTAGAGAGAGTAACAACTTGAATGCTCTCACTAGGCCTAGCGACGTGAATACCAGTGACTCATGTGACGTCATCATGTCTATCACACACGCACGCGCTGTCCTAACCTGTTTTCATGCATATCGAACGAAACGTCTGTGAGAGAGCAATAATGTTATACTTATGACTCGGCCAACCGACTTGATCACTATTGACTCACAAGACGTCATCACGACTAACAGTCATGCAAGCACTCTCTAACGTGCTTTCATGAATATCAAACGAAACGTCATTGAGAGAACGTTAGCTTGAAGGCCGTTGCAGGCAGCGTCTGCTAGTCAAAAACTAACTTCTCGCGCTGCACAGCCGTTCACCAGCTAACCGGTATACGTAGGCACCTGATCGCGCGTTTCGAATTCAGTCAAAGGCGTCTTTACATGGCTTTTGTTTGACTTGACGCTTTTCTTGACTCGTGCAGACGACGAGACCAACTTCAACGTATGGTGCTCGCGCAGTTTCGGTAGGGCGAAACGAGGTGCTCCAGCATGCCGTTTGTCAACTAGTGCGAAAGGGGCGAATGTAAATGTTATAGCCTGCATGTCAGCAAATGGCCTTCTCCACTGGGCAATTGCCGACAAGGTCCACTGGGCTGTCTTTAACGACTTTCTTGCAGAAGTGTCGAGTAAAGTTTCACAGCAGGAACCAGGAATACAGGCAGTGTTCCTGTTTGACAACGCACCAGCGCACCGCCACGCCGAACAGGCTGTCCTCGCGGCAAGCGACCACACAGTCAAGTGGCTACCACCATACAGCCCTTTCTTCAATCCGATTGAGGAGCTCTTCTCAAAGTTCAAG
Organism: Rhipicephalus microplus; assembly: GCF_043290135.1. Lineage (NCBI taxonomy): Eukaryota > Metazoa > Arthropoda > Arachnida > Ixodida > Ixodidae > Rhipicephalus > Rhipicephalus microplus. Next base: position 40,492,319 of record NC_134710.1, on the reverse strand, counting down.
GCAGGTGTAAAGGGATTCCTAAGCGAGCGGAGGGATGATCTCCTCACGACACCGGAAGGGATCTCCAAGAAAGAACATCGCCGTGCTCTGCTGGTTGAGGCCGCGGGGCGCTCTAAGCAGCACATCCAGCATGTGGACTGTGCCGCTTATGATAGGCACAATTACACTTTTGTACAAGCTGCCCTCGACTGCCTTGATATGTAGAAGACTGCTCAGCAGCACATCTATGGGTGCGTGTTTATGAAAATTGCTTTGCCTGTATAATAATAAATTTTGTTTCTCACAGACTTGCCCCAGTTCTCTTTCATCACCCATTTCATAACCAATTTGACGAGCTCGACGTTATCAGAACAACAATTTTTTTCTTGAGGTACGGTAGATGTTTTAAACGGGCATCATCTTTGCTTCGGCGTTGCGAAAACATGTCAGGTAGGTCGTAACTATAGAGGCCAGCTCTATAGACACTGAAAAACCGGGATTTAGGCACCAATAATAGGTGGCCAAAACACTCTTTCAGGCTTCCAAAATTGTGAATATAGGCAGAATAATCTTTGACAAAACTCAAATTTTCCAATAAACAGGTGTGGTATCTGTCTCTACGACATGAAAGCAAGCAAAAATGTTCTAGTTTATAATTGTACAAACGGATAATGATTTAGCATAAACATGCGTTTTTCTGCGGGGTTCGCAGAATGCGGTCTCTCCATTTCTAGTTCAGCATGGTCAGTTAAGTGTGCACCATCGTAGAAATATGCTTCTGGGTCTCTTTCTGTGTGCCATAGCTAAGAAGGGCTATACATGCGCAAATAGTCAGAGTGCCAGGCGCCAGAAGGAATTTTGTTTTGTGGCGTATTAACTTGGCCTAACCACACAGGCTCAATTTTTCTTCTGTGTGTGAATACTTTAAGGGTCGTTTCACAAACTTAAGAGTTTTGAGAAGCGTAAAGGAATGAATGCACTGAGCGCTCAAGATCTCATTTACCAAGATTTCCAGTACTACGCGTGGCATAAAGAGGTGATAGGCCAAACTGAACACGGCTTCACCTTCATCTCATGGGCGTGCGCCCCAACATGGTGAAGGTGATAGAATGGTCCTGCCTATGTCAAAGTAGTACGTGACAGTGCGAGAACTATTTGAGACAACGTGTGAAATTTGTACAAACGGTTGCCTAAATAGAAGCACGAAAGTTGACAAAAATGTTAGAATACACAGGCGAAATCTATTCGCCTTATTTATTTAATTTCATATCGAGAGAGATGCGAGACTAAGGTGCCTCCATTTTGTTTGCGTTGGTGTTCTCGCAGTTTGCGCATTGTGTCGGGGCCAGCATTCACAACGCTGGGCGTGGTTTTGGTGTATCGTCCCTAGCAGAAGATGCAGCGGTGTGACGCTGTGTATCGGGGTAAGGATACGTTATCCAAGCCAGCCTCTCCAAACGTGCGCGCAGATAGGGATGCATCCCACAAAAACTCGCAGTACAATACAAAAGAACATCGAGACGGCAGAACACCGCTTGCACGCACGGGCTGACATGGGCATCTCATGCGAGTGTAGGTTACGCGTGCATGACGTGCTCATGCACGTCGTGTGATGCCCCAGCTCCGAGTGAATTTCATACCAATAGCGGGGAAGGAATTGGACTTACGAAGTCTTCTTAGAGTTAGTGGCGAAAGTTTCAAGCTCACCTCCTGAGATTATGCTTTCGCCGCTTCTAATGATCAAATTAAAATTTCTAGTGACACAAACCTTTTCATTGGGCAGGCAACATTATCCACTGCCTAAATAAATATTTTCAGGTGACCCAGTGAAGCACCACATGTAAATGACAAACAAAAAACAAAAACTACATAGATATTGCTTTTTTTATCTGCACTCTACTTCCATACTTCCCCTGATGACTCTCCACAGTTTCGCATTCATTCTTCATCTTCCTGGCGCTGCACAGAGGTACCTCCTGCTCCCTACGCATCTGAGCGCACACTGGAAAGAAGCTGAGCACCCGACGCGACATGGATGGTGTACATGTGTAGAGGCTAGTCTACCTCCCTCTTGGCTAAAATGCCTTCTGAGTTTGACAGTTCTAAACGTAACTCGTGAAATAAAGAGTAGTTTGCACCACACAGTGTCCCGAAACCTATATTTTGCCCGGTGACATGAATACCGGGCTCAGTGGTACTTGGAAGCAAAATTTCAGGTTAAATAGCGTTTATATAGGCATCGATTTTGAAAACAGACATTTACAGGCACCTATACGAATTGAGGCTACAACGCCCGAAATAGGTATATATAGGCACTATAAAAGCACTATAAAAGCTCTCCTCGCCCTCTAATTTGTGGTCACGTGTCAAAATGACACGATATGAGCACAAGAAACGAAACAGGCGTTTGCATATAATTCGGCTATAGTCATAACACTGTATATCCTTAATCAAGCATAAGACGCACGGTCTGCCTGCTCCAAAGCTTGCTACAAAAAGATTTGTCTACCACTCCTTCGGCTCAACAATTATTTCATCTGGTTATCCTGTGAAACAAATCCGTTGTAATAGAGGGCAGTCCCCATACTTGAGATACATACTATTGCTATTTGCAACTGGCCATTTGCTGATGCGCCATTTAATGCTGTGGCTGACTCGTGCCTTCTTTTCTACATTCTACGCCACGCCGTTTCTTATAGGTTAGTGTGCTTGGAATAAGCGTGCCTGTTTAGTATAGAACGCCTGTCCGTTCACAGTATTGCGGCCTGGCTGCCCGCATTTTCAAGGCATTCTACAAAACACGAGAAGCAACAAAAAAGACGCGTACATCTACCCACACGACGAGCTGGAGTAAACGTGTCGCAGGGAGGTGAGGGTATCGGTTGAATGTTGCGTAATTGAGTATGGTTTGTAAAATGCTTAATTGTTATTTCGACTTCATTATTTCTATTTATTGAAGGAAGGAGAAGCGCTGCCCTCAACGAGCGATGTGACACTGTTGTTGGGTTGTACCGCACTGCTGCTTGAAGGTACTGTTGCTTCCATCGTATCTACACGAGTCAAGAAAAGCGTCACGTCAAACAAAAGCCATGTAAAGACGCCTTTGACTGAATTCGAAAGGCGCGATCTGGTGCCTACGTATACCGGTTAGCTGGTGAACGGCTGTGCAGCGCGAGAAGTTAGTTTTTTACTAGCAGACGCTGCCTGCAACGGCCTTCAAGCTAATGTTCTCTCAATGACGTTTCGTTTGATATTCATGAAAGCACGTTAGAGAGTGCTTGCATGACTGTTAGTCGTGATGACGTCACGTGAGTCAATAGTGATCAAGTCGGTTGGCCGAGTCATAAGTATAACATTATTGCTCTCTCACAGACGTTTCGTTCGATATGCATGAAAACAGGTTTGGACACTGCGTGCGTGTGGGATAGGCGTGATGACGTCACGCCAGTCACTAGTGATGACGTCACTGGGCCTTGTGACAGCGTTCAAGTTATTACTCTTTCAAAGACATTTCGTTCGATATGCATGAAAACAGGTTTGGACACTGCGTGCGTGTGGGATAGGCGTGATGACGTCACGCCAGTCACTAGTGATGACGTCACTGGGCCTTGTGACAGCGTTCAAGTTATTACTCTCTCAAATACATTTCGCTTGATATGCATGAAGACAGGTTAGGACACTGCGTGCGTGTGGGATAGGCGTGATGACGTCACGCCAGTCACTAGTGATGACGCCACTGGGCCTTGTGACAGCGCTCAAGTTATTACTCTCTCAAAGACATTTCGTTTGATATGCATAAAGACAGGTTAGGACACCGCGTGCGTGTGGGATAGGCGTGATGACGTCACGCCAGTCACTAGTGATGACGTCACTGGGCCTTGTGACAGCGTTCAAGTTATTACTCTCTCAAAGACATTTCGTTTGATATGCATGAAGACAGGTTTGGACACTGCGTGCGTGGGTGTCAGGCGTGATGACGTCACGCCAGTCACTAGTGATGACGTCACTGGGCCTTGTGACAGCGTTCAAGTTATTACTCTCTCAAAAACATTTCGTTTGATATGCATGAAGACAGGTTTGGACACTGCGTGTGCGTGTGATAGGCGTAATGACGTCACGTGAGGCACTAGTGATGACATCACGCGGCCTAGTGCCAGCATTCAAGTTATTACCCTTTCAAAGACGTTTTGTTTGATATGCATGAAGGCACATTATAGAGTGCTTGCGTGAGTGTTAGGCGAGATGACGTCACGCAGTCACTAGTGATGACGTCACTGGGCCTTGTGACAGCGTTCAAGTTATTACTCTCTCAAACACGTTTCATTTGATATGTATGAACTCAGGTTAGACGCTGCGTGCGTGGGTGTCAAACGCGATGACGTCACACGAGTCACTAGTGATCACGTCACTCTGCCGATTGACAGCGTTCAATTTATTAGCCTCTCGAAGACGTTTCGTTTGGTATACATGATGGCAGGTTAGACATTGCGTGCGTGGGTGATAGGCGTGATGACGTCACCTAAATCACAAGTGATCAAGTCAGTTGGCCGAGTCATAGGTAACACGTTATCGCTCTCTCAAAGACGTTTCGTTTGGTATCCATGTCGGTAGGCGAGTAAATTGCGTGTGCGGGTGATATGGGTGATGACGTCCCCTGACTCACTGGTGATCGGGTGGCTTGGCCGAGTTTTAGGTATCAAGATCCCGCCCTTTCAAAGACGTTTCATTTGATATGCACGACGGGAGGTTAAGGCAGTGCATGCGTGGGTGATATGCGTGAGGACGTCACCTAAGTCACTCGTGATGAGATCATCGGCCTGGTTAATAAGTATCAAGTTATTATTGTGTGGACGGCGTTTCCTTTGCATGTCGAAGGTGTGAATAGTGCTTACGCGGGTGATAGGCGAGATAATGTCGCGCGAGTCACATTGTGTCACGAGTGACTCATTCATGGTTTATCCCTGTTAAATTCACTCCAAAGCTATTCACTCCACGCGTTCCCGAAAATTCTGGGTCGTTTTGAAGTCACAATGTCATCAGGATTAAATTCGCTGGCGTCCGAATTAAATCGGCTGGCGGTTGGATTAATTTCAGTGGCACTTGGATTAAAATGAATGGCACCTGGAATAATTTCAGTGGCGGCTGGATTAAATTGACTGGCGCCTAGATTAATTTGGCTGGCGCTTGGATTAAATTGAGCGGGAAAACCTGTAGTAGCCGACAAAGAAAGATACTTTGCCATTATGAATTCTGAAGCGTATTCACAGAAGAGCGAGGCCGCAGTTAAGAAAAATTTCAGGCGTGTCAGTGTTAAGGCCACAGAAGTAAAACACTGAGCGCTTTCCTTGTTAAAAAGAATGAATCTGCAACGTTTGGCAGCCAGCGTAAAGAGGTCTAAAAACCTGGAGTTAGAAGTTTTCTTTACGGTGAAATCGCACAAAGAAGACATGCCTTTCCGGGCCATAGTCTCGGAAAAAGGTAGCTGGCAGTTAGATGTTTCGCGTTTTCTGCAAAAAAACCTAGCATGCCTGAATATTGTTGACCCTTTCCGCATACCGAATTCGGATTCTGTGTACGAGTACCTCAAAAATAACTCGAGGAGCCTACGTGGCGCCTTCAGTGTCGACGTGTAAAATTTATATTATTTCCTTCCGCATTGCCAGGTTATGAAATGCGTAAAAGCCCGCATTGTGTTTGACAACGATGAACAATCTTTCATCGATGGTTGCGGTATTTCTTTAGAATCATTTCTTGAACTTTTGTCATTTTACCTTGAAAGTACCTTTGTGTCGTGGCGGGGGGATCTTTATGTACAAAAGTCTGGTGTCTGCATAGGGTCGAGCGTGGCCCCCATTATTAGTGACATTATTTTAGGCTACATTAACAGGCAGCTGGAAGGTCACCTTAGTAAATGCTGCAGTGCTGTTTTTCGTTACGTCGACGATTTTGTAATTTTTTCCCACAATGACTTTCACCATAAGGACATTGACCACATTCTCAAATTGTTCAGCCAGCATGATATAGGTCTTACCTTCACCCGCGAAGTCTGTAAGGATTACGAGCTACAGTTTCTTGACCTAAAGCTAACTTTTGGTAAAGATCATTTGTGTTGGAAATATGACCCAAAATCAGTGAAGCCTATCCTAAACTACAAGTCTGGCCATTCTAAGATTGTGAAGAGAGTGATTGCAAAGACAATCTTAAATGCGTCGCTCAAGAAATCCTGTGTGCACGTGTCGAATACTGCTTTTCATAACCAGGTAAAACGGTTAGTAGATGCTGGTTATCCTGACAAGGTGATTTCGGCGGTGTGTGTGTCAATGGTTCGGAGCCTTAAGCTCGTGAAACACAGAGGAGCTCAAGAAAACTCTGATAGAAAAAGAGCGGTTTTTCCTTATGTACACAAGTTGGCGCATGGGCTGAAAAACGTAGGCTCAAGATATGGTGTCGACGTTCTTTTTTCCGCCAAACATAAGATAGGTCGCATTTGCCCGACGGTTGATCATGCGCTGAGGAACAAACAAGCCAAAGGGAGATGCACGGTGAATCATAGGAACAAGTACATCGCATGCGTAAAAAAAGCTGTGTATTTAACTCCATTATCGTGTGGTAGGAAGTACGTGGGACAAACGAAACGATGTGTCAATGTTCGTTTAAGGGAGCATGAGTTATCTCTTCAAGGAATCGCGCGACTTCATCTGCCAGAACATTGCAGGTCATGCGGTTATCGTCCCATTTTTGAAAGAACCACCATCATGTTCAAGCATCCTAACCAGCTAACAAGAGAAATCACTGAGGCATATCATATAAAGATTAGGGGCAGCAAGTGCGTTAGTGAACCATCCGTCACACTGCATGAAAAAGAGGTAGGTTATTTAGGCCAATCTTGTTTATTGCCATGAATGTGATAACGCTACCTTGGTGCACCTCGTATTCTGTGCATGTTGTGATGTAGGCTGCCAGTACCTATATATGCACTTTTTCCCCCGTTTTTTTTAATAAACAACAGTTGTGAGTCAGCACCGTCTTTTCTTTCTCTTTTGCTCCTTCCCTGTCCTGTATTTTTTCTGGTGTTGCGCTGTAAGTAAGTTCACGATGAATACTTGTTTATTTAACTGAGCTCGGAAGCGCCTTGCTGTTACTTGAGCGTCCACGCGTCCCTCGGGCGCGCTTTTTCTTTCTCGTTTCCTTGTCCCAGCCCAGAACGTGAAAAATAATCAACGTTCCCGGCTGCGCAAAGGTACACACATAGTTCAAGTGGGTACAGTCTTTGTATCGGCCTGATCGCAAAGTGACCGCCTTGCAACTTGATCTTGCAAGAACGAATGAGACCGTCTGTACTGCGGTACACTCCCGTGACCCTTGCAAGCTTCCATAACTGGCCTGGCGTGTTGTCCGCATGCACGAGAACAATGTCTTCTTGTTTCAATGCTGTATTTGATTTCGTGTCGGCAAAGTGTGCAGATCGTAATTGCAACAGGTAATCTTTTTGCCAATGCTTCCAAAAACTTTCAACCAGCAGCTTCCTGTAGTTGTGTCTGCGTATGGCGTCTGATCGTTTCGAATTACTGTTGACTTCGTCAGCGGTCGCATACGGTATGGAAGTCGACCTTCGTCTAAGGAGAAGTTCGGCTGGCGTCAAAGTGCAAGGTTCTCCTGCATCTGTCTCGATGAAAGTCGGAGGCTTAAAGTTTACGACTGCTTTGACCTCCGCCAGCACTGTCAATATTTCTTCGTAGTTCAGACGAGCTTTGCTGATAATTTTTGGCAGCGGAAGCTTCACTGATCGTACAAGGCTCTCCCACCATCCACCCCACCAAGGAGCATTTGGTGCTATAAACTTCCACGAAATGCCGTTGGTGCTGAAGTGACCAGCGACGTCCTCTTCAGACAACAATCGGTGTAGCCGCTTTATGTCTGCCAATGTCTTGTGAAAGCTTCGTGCGTTGTCAGAATAGATCCCCCTAGGTAATCCTCTCCGAGCTGGAAATCGTCGTAGGCACAGCAGAAAAGCCTCGGATGTCATTTCCGAGACAAGCTCGAGATGCACGACTCTAGATACGGCGCACGTAAAAAGTGTAACGTAGCACTTCGTGTCCCCTTTCTCCGTGCGTACATACAGAGGGCCTGCGAAGTCTACTCCTACAACTTCGAACGGGTTCGTTGGTGTCGCTCGATGACTTGTTAACGGAGCAGTCTCAGCATTTCCTGGGCCCGCACTGAAACGCTTGCATATATTGCAGCAATGCAGCACTCTTTTTACCAAAGAGCGAGCTTGACAAATACAGTAGCGTTCCCGAAGCTGCGTAAGTGTATCTTTAACTCCTCCATGTAAGACTTCACGATAACCTCTGTTTGCCAAAAGTGTCGAAAAGTGGTGGCTTGACGGCATTATGATTGGGGGCTTGACATCTTGTGTGGAATGCATGAGGGATAAACGGCCTCCAACCCGAAGAATTCCGTCTTTGTCTATGTAAGAGCGTAGTTCAGCGATTCGAGATGTAGACTCGACTGGTTGGCCGTTGGTCAAAGTTGTGAGTTCTTCTAGAAACCTTGCTCTTGTGTACATCTTATTCAATACTGTTGAGCGTTCAGGATTTCTGTTGCCATGAGATGTCCTGTATGATTACTTCTTTTTATGCATCGGTCAGTAAATCTGAAAATCCATGCAGTGACTCTGAGTAGGTGCTGAAGCCTGCTGTACCGTTGAATATCAATTATCGGAACTGAGAAGCCTGTCATTAGTGCGACATCTGTTGTAACTTCACCTTGGGTGGCTTCCACTATGTCTAGTTCACTGAACTGTAGGGGCCATTCAGACATCGGTTTAGTTAGCCACTCGGGACAATGCCACCATTTTGAGCTGCACAGCAGTTTTTCAAGCGTCGCGCCACGTGTGAGTAGGTCAGCCGGGTTGTCCGTTCCAGGACAGTATCTCCACTTTGATGGATCTGTAGTGCACCTAATTTCATTGACTCTGTTGGCTACGAACTGTTTCCACTTTTTGACGTCACCTTTTATCCATGACAACACAATGGCCGAATCTGTCCACATCATGTAGTAAACTTGAACATTCCTCAAAGCGCTTTTCCCGTATGCCAACATTCTTGAGCTGATTAAGGCAGTCAGCAGCTCCAATCGCGGCAGCGTTGTCTCCTTAATGGGTGCTACACGAGCTTCGCAATCAACAGTATCGGCTCCTCAGGACTTGATACGACGTATATCGCTGTTCCGTATGTTGCTGGACTGGCATCGTAGAAAACATGCACTTGAAGCACATTAGGCTTCCTTGCTCCGCCGCCCAGATAGCGAGGAACGACGACGTCTTGCAGTTGCGGCAGCTGGATGACCCAATCATTCCATTCTTTTTGCAGGTCATTGGGTAGTACTTCATCCCAGCCAATTCCTCGTATCCACAGTCTCTGAAACAATATTCGTATGGCAATAGTATATGGTCCTACAAATCCCAACGGGTCAAATATTCTTGATGCTGACTGCAAGACAAATCGTTTTGTACCCGTCTAAGCTGTCAAAAACCGGAGTAGATCTTCAACCGAAAAGTTGAATTTATCCTTTGCAGGATTCCAAACCAAACCCAGGACCTTGACCGACGTTTCGTGAAGAACGACCATCTCATTACTAGTAGATTCCACTTGATTTTCAAGCGTGCGCATCAAATTTGCTGAATTCGTTGTCCATTTTCGCAATGTCATGCCGGCCGATTTCATTATTGTGCGCGCTTCTCGGCATAGTTTAGCGGCTTCCTCTTCTGTGTCGGCACCAGTGACTAAGTCATCCACGTAAAACGACTCGGCAAGAGTTTGCGCTGTTTGTGCCATGACAGCTGGTGCTCTTTTCACGTGGTAGAGAATAGTAGCTGTGAGCAAAAATGGGCTACATGTAGCTCCAAAAGGCACTCGTGTCATCCTCCACTCTTGCAGCTTGCCCTTGGATAAATCTCCTTCTGCAAACCAGGGAAAGCGGAAAGCGTCTCCGTCGTCCTCCCGAATCGCAATCTGAAGGAATGCTTTTCCTATGTCCGCAATAACTGCCACCGGGTGCGTTCTGAAGCATAGCAGAATTTGCACGAGGTCTTGGTATAAGTTGTCACCCTTTTCAAGGCAGTCATTAAGGGACTTGAATCCTTTGGCATGTGACGAAGCGTCAAACGCCACTCTCATTTTCGTCGTCAGTGCTTGTTCACGCATGACTTCCTTGTGCGGCATGTAATATAATTTCGTCACCTCTGCAGGTACGTCACTGACTACTTTGGCGCGTCCTGCCCTCAAGTACTCCCTTATGGTACGGTCATACGTTTCGAGCAGTCCTTTTCTGGAGTCGAGACGGTTGACAAGCTTGTCCAGTTGATTAACGGCTACTTGCCTGTTGCTTGCAAGCTCGAAATAATCCTTTCAAAGGAGGGTCACTTCATATCTTCCGTTTATAAAGGTAATCGTTTGCTCAAAATGCCTCGTGGTGTTGCTTATTTCAGGTGGCTTGTTTATTGTGTCCGTAATTCCTATGTTTTCAAGTTCCCAAAAAGAGCGCAAAATCTCGTCGTAATCGGTAGCTTGGGCTTTTAGCACGCACACCATCATTTGTGAAGTAGTTGGTCGGGACACCAAGAGCGATGTACTTCCCTGGAAGGTCCATCCAAGCTTGGAGTTCAGTGCGATCAATGATTTGTTGCCTTTGCACTGTGAAACTTCGCCGGTGAACACTTTCCACGTCTGATCGGACTCGATAAGTACACTGATGCCACTCTTAGTTATGATAGATGGATGTTGGAGCTCATCGGCAACATCGTTTCCCAGCTTCTTGAAAGACGCAGCGAAGGCTACGTCCATTGCAGTCTCTGCAATGTTTTGGCAGATGCTTGGGATCTCTATTGCAGTTAAGACTATTTCCGCGTCGGAAAACTGGCTTTGCAGTCGTAGTTCTACTATGTAACGCCTCTAAGCCTTTTGGTCCGATGTATTTGCGAAAGTATTGAAGGCTATTCGAGTTGCTCCCACGCTTTTCAGCTTGAAGTGCTTGGACAGATTTTCAGTTACGAAAGTCCTCTGACTGCCACCATCAAAAACGCCTCGTATGTAGCGGCAGGTGTCATCATTCATGGCCCATTCTCTGAAAGTCTGAAGAAAAACGCAAGTGGTAGAGCCTTCCTTGACGGGTCTTCTTCCAAGTGATGCGCAGACTGTCGTAGTTTTTTCGTGGTTCTTGTTAGCATAGTCTGACATCTGCGAACACCTATCGGGATCGCACATGCTTGTAGCGTGTGGAGCTTGGCATCTGGAGCAGGAAATCCTCTTTTTGCAGTCCCGTGCCCTATGTCCTTTGGTGGTGCAGCGGAAACACCTTTTGTCGTGGGAAAGCAGTTCCTTCTTCTGCGTCAGTGACAAGTCAGCTGTGCAGGCTTCCGATCCGTGATGGCTGGACGAGCAGAATACACAGTTGTCCTTTTTTTCTCGTACCGAGTTGCTGTGAAGCACAGATGACGTCGGTTTCCCACGCCGAGAGTACGTCGACTGACTGGCCACAGGGAGTGTTCCATGTTCTCGTCCTTTGACATCTTTAAAATCACTCTTATCCAGGCTTTCCAGCTCGATACACAAGTAGTTGAGCACATGGTCCAGTCCCACGGGTGTAGCTTCAGCTCTCGGGTCATATGCCAACTGGACGGCACATGATTGATGATACTGCACCACTATATCCCGTTGAAGAGCACGCAGTAGGATGTCGCAGAGCATTGACGAAAATGACGACTTGTGCGCACTCAAAGTCTCTAAGAATCGAATATTCACGAGAACTTGGTCGTACAAGCTGTGTAGCGCTTTGGTGTCAGTCGATGAACGGACAGGGCTTAACATCCGTAGCTTGTCAAAATATTCTTGCTCCAGGCACGTCTTGACCCCAAATCTCTTCTGTAGCATTTTTACGGCGTCACTGTAGCAACTTTCTGTCGTCGGAAGGCCCGCAATTACTGATGCAGCGTCTGCTTTAAGATACAGTCGCAGGTAATGAAACTTTTCTGTGGCAGTGATGCAATTGTTACTATGAACAATTTGGTAAAAATGTTCCCAAAGTTCGGTCTACTTGCATAGGTCTCCAAAAAAAGGAGCTATTGTCAGTTTAGGCAATTTAAATCCAGTTTCGTCTGATGGTGCTGCGACTGTCTGGGACATGTTTCTTGAGTTCCGGTCGATGTCGTTAGCATGCGATCTTTCTTGCTGAGAATCTCTGCGAGAATGCGCGTAGCATTGTCCTCGTATTGTAAGACAGCTTTATACTCGACTTCGATCTCCTCGTCAGGTATATGCGGCTCAATCTCGTGGTTCAGGTTTTTAAGCTCTTCGTTATTAGCCTTCAGCCTCTCATATATGGAGTTGAGCTGGTCATAGGAGGCAGAGTCGTTAGCAAGGAGCTCACTTGCCTCGTTTATAATCCTCATGTTCTGTGCTCGCCGCGACGTCCGCTTCGACTTCAGTCGCTCCATGTCGCTGCAGTTGACTGGTAGCCGTCCGTAGGGTCCTGGTTTTCAATCCCGGTTCATCAGCACCAATATTTAAGACGATGGCGTTCCAGACACTGCGATCAGACTCAACTCCGTCTTTAAGGTATAACGCAAAAAATACTTGTTTATTTAACTGAGCTCGGAAGCGCCCTGCTGTCACTTGAGCGTCCCCGCGTCCCTCGCTCTCGCTCTTCTTCTTTCTCGTCTCCTTGTCCCAGCCCAGAACGTGAAAAATAATCAACAGCGGTATGGCCCGATGTATTTCGGAAAAAGTTTTGCGGAGTGGCCAGGTGCAGTAGCAGGTGCCCGAAGCCATACCAATGATCCAGGTGGAAAGTTTGGAGCCGAACGGTCCCCAGTCTGGCGGAATTGCTGCTGCCACTGGTCCTAGGTAGAAAAAGAGCGGGCAAGCTGGCGGCATTCTTCAGCATGTCGGGCAGCTTCGGACAGAGTTGTACTATCGGACTCATAAGGTTTATATGAAAAAATAGTGTCTACTGTATTTGAAGGTTCTCGCCCGTACAAAAGAAAGCATGGCGAAAACGCAGTAGAAGCTTGTACAGCAGTATTGTACGCGTAGGTGACGAACGGGAGAACTTGGTCCCAGTTTGAATGATCAGAGGTGACGTAGATCGACAGCATATTGCCAAGAGTACGGTTGAAGCGCTCCATCATGCCATTCATTTGAGGGTGGTACGCTGTACTTGTCCGGTGCACGATTCGGCATTCGTTGAGTAATGCCTTCAAGGCATCAGAAAGGAAGGCATGGCCTCTGTCACTTAAGAGCTCGCGAGGAGAACCATTTCGCAGAATGAAACGTTGCAACAGAAACATTTGAACGTCCCGGGCTGTGGCAGTCGGCAGCGCGGCTGTTTCAGCATAGCGTGTCAGATGGTCTATCGCAACAATAATCCAGCGATTACCAGCTAGAGTGGATGGTAGTGGTCCGTAAATGTCAATGCCGACACGATCAAAAGGTCGACTAGGACAAGGAAGAGGTTCTGATGGGTATACTTGCCCGCGAGGTAACTTTTGTTGTTGGCACTGAGCACACGAGCAAATGAATTTCCGCACGTAGTAATACATGCCACGCCAATAAAATCTGAGTCGAAGCCTAGCGTATGTCTTGAAGAGGCCTGTGTGGGCGCACTGTGGGTCTGCGTGAAAAGCTTCGCAGATAACAGCTCGAAGATGGCGGGGTATCACAAGGAGACACTTGTGACCATCAGAAAGGCAGTTGCGTCGACAAAGAAGATCATCCCTTAGGCAAAAGTTGCTAGCTTGGCGGCGGAGAGCGCGAGACGGCGAAGGAGTGAGAGGTTCAGCAAGAATGCTTATGAGGCCACTGATCCAGGGATCCTTTCGTTGTTCCACCGTCATGTTGCACAAGGCGGATGACGCAAGTTCAGGCTCGAGGAAAGAGAGGCAAACACCTTCATCCGATATGGGTGAGCAAGAAAGGGCGTCGGCGTCCGTGTGCTTACGACCGGATCTGTAAATAACGCGGATGTCGTATTCCTGAAGTTTGAGCGCCAGGCGAGCAAGTCGTCCGGAAGGATGGATAGCCAACAAAGGGCGTGGTGGTCAGTGACGACGTCGAATGCGAGACCATACAGGTAGGGGCAAAATTTTCCAAGGGCCCAAATAATAGCTAAACACTCTTTCTCGGTCACGGAGTAGTTAGCCTCAGCTTTCGTCAAAGTTCGCCTTGCATAGGCGACGACATATTCATCAAACCCTGCCTTTCGTTGCGCGAGCACAGCGCCAAGTCCAACACCGCTGGAATCAGTATGAACCTCCGTGAAAGGCGGCAGGATCGTAGTGGTGGAGGATGGGTGGTGAAGTTAGCAGGTGGCGTAATTTGGTGAACGCATCGTTGCATGCTGGTGACCAGGTGGAAAGGTCCTTGTTGCCGCTAAGAAGGTCCGTAAGAGGCGCACATACGGAAGCGAAATTTTGAATAAAGCAATGGAAGTATGACGACAAGCCGACGAAACTTCTAAGTTTCTTTAAGTTCTTTGGCTTCAGAAAATCGGCGACTGCTCGAAGCTTGGCGGGGTTGGGAAGTACGCCGTCCCGCTATACGACGTGGCCAAGAATAGTGAGCTGCCGGGCACCAAAACGACACTTCTTGAGGTTGAGTTGAAGGCCGGCGTCGGTGAGACGTGTGAGGACATGCTCAAGATGATTTAAATGGGTGTCGAAATCAATGGAAGAGACAACTACGTCATCGAGGTAGCATAAACATGTGTTCCACTTGAAGCCTCGTAAAATAGTGTCCATCATTCTTTTGAAGAGTGGCTGGAGCGTTACAAAGGCCGAAAGGCACAACGGTAAACTCATATAATCCATCAGGTATGACAAATGCTGTCTTTGGTCGGTCAGATGCTTTCATAGGAACTTGCCAGTATCCAGACCGTAAATGCAGTGAAGAGAAGTATTCTGCTCCCTGCAAACAGTCAAGGGCGTCGTCTATTCGCGGTAACGAGTAAACGTCCTTACGGGTGATCTTGTTTAAACGTCGATAGTCCACACAGAGCCGAATGGAGCCGTCCTTCTTCTTAACAAGAACGACCGGTGACGCCCAGGGACTGTTAGAAGGCTGTACAATACCGCGCTGGAGCATGTCACTAACCTGGTCGTGAATAACACGGCACTCCGACGCCGAGACTTGGTAGGGGCACTGCCGTAGAGGCGTATGGTTTCCTGTGTCAATCTTGTGAGATATGTTCGATGTGCGACTGAGGCCAGAAGCGTAGCTGTCAAAAGAAGTACGAAACTTTTGCAGCAGGTTCACCAACTGGCTTCGTTCTGAAGTAGACGTTGCGACATTCATGGCGCGGTGGAAAGCGTCAAGGAGTGACTGGTCAACAACAGAGTCAGAAATGAGTGCGCTGAGGTCCGTAGAAAGTAAACTAGATGAAGCGTCAGAAATGTGACGGGCGTCAATCGGATGCACGTGATCGAGACATTTACCATAGAATAAAGGTAAAGGCCCTTCTAGTGTATTGTACACGAGCGTCTTCGTGACGCCATGATGAAGAGTAAGGAGAGCAACGGGCAGTGGAGAACATTTGCGTTGAATGAACAGGGCAGAGGGCGTAAATAGAACATCACCATCGGAAATAGCGTCACACGACACAGTCACCAGCAGAGGAGAGTGCGGTGGTACGGTGGTGTCGTCGAAAACACACAGTTTATAATACGGCAGGGAGGCTTCGACAGCGTCTACATCAGGAAGTGTAGATAACTCAAGTTCAGCGCGACAGCAGTCAATGACGGCATTATTATTCACAAGGAAGTTCCAGCCGAGTATCATGTCTTGGGAAGACGAGGGCAGCACTAATAATTTGACGATATACACAATACTTTCGAATGATGACTCGTGTGGTACAGGCTGAGAGAGATGTTACACTTTGTGCGTTAGCCGTTTTAAGAGAGAAGCCGGATAAAGGCGTCAGAACTTTGCGGAGTTGGCGGCACAGATTGATGGAAAGGATGGATAGAGCGGCTCCGGTGCCGACGAGCGCCAAGACGACGATACCATTGACTGACACTTCAATGACGTTAGTTGGACAGGTGCGAGGACTTGTACATGGCAACGGGGAGGCAGTTCGTGTCTCGGGAACTGCGGCCGTTAGTTTTCCTGGTCGGTGGGTCCGGAACAGCGACGCATAGGGGAATGCGAACGTCGACGTGGAGATGAGGAGCGGCAGGTGGGGCCGTGTGGACGATCAGAAGGAAAGGAAGAGGAAGGAGGGCTTGAAGGCGTAGAAGAAAACTGAAGGTCGAAAGACGGCATTGGTCGAATGTTCTGAGCAGCCTGGCAACGACGACAATAACGTGCCACGTGGCCAACACCGCCACAAGCAAAACATATCGGATGGTTGTCGTAGGTCCGCCATTGGTCGGAGTAGACTCCGACTTGCTGCTGGGGGGCAGAAAACTGCGGCTGAGGTGGTATCGTCATAGGCGGCGGTGAATAGGTTGGCGGCGAATGCATAGGCGCTGGCTGGAGCGCAGGCCGTCGAGTTCGAGCAACGGCCTCGGCGTATGTGAGAGGTGCGGCGACTGGCGGCGGTTCACGGGCGAGAGGAAGAACTTGAGCGGCCTGGTCTTGAATGAAGTCGCAGAGTGTAGACGTCAATCTGCGTGTTGATCGGGTACGCAGGACATCAAAGAGAGCTGACGAGCGACCTCGGCGCGAATAAACTCTTGGATCTTGGAGACAAGAGGGGCATGGTCTTCTCCTATGCCAAGGATGGACAGGCTGGACAAAGAGTGGTCAAGCACCAAGGGACGTCGGGTGGAAAGACGTTGACTGCGCAACTCGTCAAAGCTCTGGCATAACTCAGTCAGTTCTCGGACAGTGCGAGGACTCTTAGAAAGCAACATTTGCAAAGCCTTGTCCTCAATGCCCTTCATGATGTGCTTGATCCTAAGCTCTTCGGACATCGACTCGTTGACTCGCTTGCAAAAGTCCAAAACGTCCTCAATATAGCTTGTGAAATTCTCACCAAGCTCCTGGGACCGAGTATGCAAGCGTTGTTCGGCACGGCGTTTGTGTACCTTAGGCCGTCCGAAAACTTGTGTGAGGCTCGTTTTGAAGACCGACCATGTAGGGAGTTCCGCTTCGTGGTTTATAAACCACAGCTTGGCCACGTCCGACAGGTAGAAGGAGACGTAGGCCAACTAGGCGGCGTCATCCCATTTGTTGTGAGTACTCACTCTCTCGTACATTAAAATCCAGTCGTCAACTTCCTTGTCTTCTGTGCCTGAGAAAACAGGGGGATCTCGCAGACGCAGAGAACTGGCACAGAGAACAGTAGGCGGTGCCGGTGAAGGAGTTGGAGCGGCGCTTGCGTTGGTAGGCATAATGGATAGTAAAATGCGATTTCGAAGCTCCAGGGTGATCGAAACCCAGCCGACTCCACCACTTGTAACCGGGTTTATTTGCAGAGCAGAACACAGAAGGCGAAGCAATCAGCAGCGTCCGGCCAAGCTCAGCAAGCACGAGCTTGTGCTGATGGCGATGCCCTTGAGGCGCCGAGAAATGCCGCTGAGGCCCCTCTTCTTCACTACAGGCATATAAATGTACAGATTTAAAGGAACGGTGATAGAAATAACGCACATCACAAAGTATAGAAAATTTTACCTAAGACATGTGGGCACTGCCATCTTTAGCTGTAAGTCAATGTTTTCGTTTCGTATGTTGCGATGTGAATTAATAAGGCCATGCAGCACTGTATGCATTATTTCAACTGTTTTCTTGAGTATGTGTTTACCATAACACTGTTCGTTTTGTTGAAAGAGCAAAACAAAAAGGTCAACAGCCCATCATGGCTGCACTAAAGCCCCTTTGTAAAATAAGTCTATACTTGGTACATATAACATGGAAGTGCATCCTTTACGGTAACTACTTGCAGAAACATTACTATCGTTGATTGTCTTTCCAATTTTCAATGTCTAACGAGTCACTCACATTTTGCAAGTTCTGGAAGAATGTATTGAAAGTAAACATATCACAGCTTTCGCACAAGTTTGTTAATGTGCATATCACAACGATTGACAGTGAGAATTAGAGACTCAGTCTTCCAGTAAACCACAAAGTGTACAACATCCAAGTTAAGTACAAACATTCCCAGCTGAAGCTGTGAAAAATAAGAATGCCTGCTGTTGAATTCCAGATTTTCTTTCTTTGGTTTTACATAAAGGAGCTTCTTTGCACGGGCTAGCTCAGCAGCTTTCTGTGATTTGCCTAGCACTGGGCTCTTAACTTTGAGAAGGATGGCTGGTCTACCATCCTGCAAGGAAACACCATCCGGACTATACCCTCACCACGGCACTATAGGGTTCACGACCACACTGAGCCGTGTGACTGCATTGCCGGTGCGATTCCCATAGTCTTGAAGAGCCGGGCCTTCACACTCTTTTCACCTTGTTGCTGCATTTCCATGAAAAGAATATCCCAACACGGAAGACACTTTCTGCTCCAATGAGTGGTCGTTACGAGGCATAAATGTATAATAGGCATGGCTCATGCTAGCCGTTATTCAAATTTTTGTTACACGTTGGCACTTGGTAGTCTCCTGACTTCTCGTGTCCACGCATATGTGTGCAGCCTGTGCTGCCGTTATCACTACATTAGCAGTATAAAACTACTGCTGCATTTTTGTGAGGTCATCTAGAGCAATTTTTTTATCTTGCATGAAGTGGCATCAGAAAACATGACTTCATGAAACAGCATGTCCTTGCACAATCCTACTCTTGTACACTCCATGTTTGTGAAAAGGGTTTTCTAATCAACAGACACACCTGCACTTGTAGCAGTCTCACTCTGCTGATGAAGTCCTCCGTGAAAGTGCAAAGCAAGTGCACTGAGTGGTGCAGCCTCCATAGGTCTCTTCCTGATGCCTTCCTTTTTTTTTTAATGTCCGGAAGGTGTATAGACGGCTGCATCTGCACATGGCAAAGCTCTTTCAGTTCCTTGGCTGCGTAAATTCAAGACCCTTGCAGTTTTCCCCATGCCTGTTTTATATCAGTCATCGATAAAGTCTCCAGGTCTTCAAAACCAGACCTGTTAATAAATCAAAGTTGGTATGTTTACACATGCTTGCATTTTCAGATTCTGCTTGTTCTGGTGAACACATAAAATATGCAAAAGGACTAAGCTACATTATTATAACTGCACTGGGAACTCGAAGTCTCACGTCACATATGCATGCACTAGGGACTGTTCTGTTTGTCTCATGCTGTCCACAGCACATGCCCAATATTTTTAAATTTTTTCGGAATTGTGTGCTGTGATTATTGCATGAAACATACAAAAAACTTCATATGTAACACCATCATACATTAATGAGGTGCAGTGTAGGGGAAGCTCCAGTTTTCTTACTCGAAAAAATGCATCACCTTTGGCTTGAGTGTAAAATAACTGATTTAGGTCTTGCCTGGACATGCATTTGGGCCCAGTTTGACAGCATGCAGCAGTGAACAAATAATATTATTACAAGATTACTACAATTACTATTGAAAAGGCCTTTGAGCTTGCCTGTTCACATGTAGCAGCATCGCGACCATGTGCTTGCAGCGTTGCGAATTCCCAGCTTTGCAACTACATTGGCCCTGAAAAACAATGTCGCACAACATAAAGCACTAGCACTAAATTCATGTCCAGACCCTTCACTCGAACGACAAACAGCTGCACCAGCGAATATAAGT
Organism: Rhipicephalus microplus; assembly: GCF_043290135.1. NCBI lineage: Eukaryota > Metazoa > Arthropoda > Arachnida > Ixodida > Ixodidae > Rhipicephalus > Rhipicephalus microplus. Next base: position 40,472,605 of record NC_134710.1, on the reverse strand, counting down.
GAAAGCTAGTATTGTGGCATATAGTTTTTTAAATGCTTCAAAATTATCGGCATTTTATGCCAAGTTAGCGAAATCCTACATTGGTGGACCTGAGCACGTTAAATGAAGTACGATGGTGAGTCACGCCGTTAGTGGGGGGAAATTAATGTGCACTAACATCGCACGGTACTCGGCCTCTTTTAACATTCCCCCTCTATCTCAAAGCAGCCGGTGTGCTCGGGGTTGAACAAGCGACGTTAGGGTGATAGTAGAACATCGTAAAGACTACACTATTGCGACAGACACGTATAGAGCATTAAAAAACAGATTTTTTGCGTCGGCGTACGTCACAGGTAGAAAGGGGCGTCTTGTGTACCGGCACATTTATCGCAAAGAAAAAGACGAAGAGCAAGCAAACTTACCTTTATAGAACCTTCCCTGTCGTATGAGAATTTGACTTCGTGTGGCTTCTGGCGGACATCAGACGTCTGCAAGCAGAGTCCTTGCACGATGATAGATGATGCAATGCAGGCCTTCATGCCACAACAAATTATGTTTATGGCATTCAGCACCTCTTCACCTTGTATGAGGCATCATATGTGAGTGTCTGAAGTGTCTAGGTGATGCAAAATATCACTCAGTGACAGCGACTGTGAAAAAAGTTACGTCATCGTCTTGTACAGAGCCAAAATAAAGAAGCGACTCTGATACTCGCGAAGCGGTAACTCCAGGAGGATGATCCTCGCTCTCATCGGCTAGTTCGATGCAGACGTCACCGCTCCGTACAACAGCGCTTTCTGGGGAATTCTAGGGACGGCGCAGCGTCAACTACGAGAGAAATTATGAACTCGATTATTCCCCATGAGGCGATGTCAAGTTTTCTCAATTTACCTACAGTTCCTGCCGATCCCGCAACAAGTGAGCCTCACGTTCTCGTCTCCCGAGTTCTGTCGGACGCTCTCGATGGACGGCAGCGAGAGCGCGCGCTAGCACCTTCACGAGACTCGACAAGATCTGCACTTTCTGCGACAAGGCTTTTTCAAATGCAAGCAATTTAAAAAGGCACATAAAAAATGTCCATGGAGAAGAGGCCTTGGCAACAGCAAAAACAAATCAGTGCGGTGAAGGACTATCACCTGCAACTTGTGTCCAATGTTTTTTTTTGAAGCTTCTAGAGCTTCGGCAGCAACATGTTCGCGAACATAGATTTAAAGAAGAAGTACAGAAATTCACGTTTGACTCGTACAAAGGTAAGAAAAATGTGAGCTACGTGTGCATGCATCAGCTAAACAGACTCTCTTTTTCTTTAGCATATTAGGAGGGTACGTCTTTGACCCCTCGCCAGTAGTGACAAGAAGTCTGGGACCCCCTGTGCGAGAATGTGGGGTTTGCGCTGGCAAAATGTAAATTGCGCTCGTAAAATATACAGGCAGCTGTGCACGGCATGCAACGATGTCATTTAGGCCTCGCTCATAAATATGCGCGTGCTTTGTTCGTCTTTACTCGGTGTTGAGGGCGGCCTGCACGATATATTTCGCGCTATGAGATGGGCGCTGATACTTTGTACGAGAGCACTATCTGGAAACCTTTGGCTGCTCTGCACGTGCGGCCTTGCACCTTGAACCTCGTGCTGATGTCTGTCTCAGGAGACCACCGAGACTGTTCGGAAAAGCTACGATTGCTTTTATGTTGCGAATATTTAATACATGAGAAGTGCCGACGCTTCTGTTCACTGTGAACTATTTTACATTAGATGCTGCAAAGCAACTAGGCAGCGCATGGGAATGGCTTGTTTCAGCTAGGTCAACATGAATTGAAAAAAAATGCATTAAACATCGCTTCCCTCTAAAAGGAGAAAGTAGCCCTACTTATAGAAGACCATGAAAAGCTTCTTAAAACCAATTATGTGTATGTCCTCACGCCATCAAAATAGTGATCGAAAGTGAAGAAGGGTCTTCTTTTGAAGTAGAAAAAAAATGGGTTTGATTCTCTAAATTAGATTACATGTTATGGCAATAAAGGCCGTGCATCGTAATGTGTGTGGGTTACATAGCTAAATAGACATTTTTATAGTGCTCCTTACTGTCCCTGTAGATTAAATGAGACTTTGACAGACATTCTATGGATTGTGCTACAGGAAAAGACACAGTTCACAACGCTTACTAGCAAGTATACCTATCAAAATGCTTTGCGTTTCCAGGGTTGAAATGTGGCACTGATTACACGATGTCAAGGAGTTCAAGTCACAAAGCTTTTGCTATTTTTTAATACCAAACAGTAAAGGTCCAGAAGATCATCAATTTATTGGCATGAGAAATATACCATATGACATTTGAAAAATATTGTTCAAATGTTAACTCATGAAACATATACATGTCAGTGAAAGCATGCCTGTATCACGATAAGGTAACGACAAGACTTCAGCAGTTCTCAGAATCTTCCAGCCCAATTAAGCCAATAAGCGAAGCAGTGCAAAACACTGAAACAAAGAGATGAAGGAGTCATTTTTTGGGGAGCTTTCTTCAATTTCACCACTTTCACTGGATCACGAGGTGCCGTCAGGGCAGTGAATCAGGTCATCTAAAAAATGCCATGAGGGTCCTTAACGCAGGCCCTTACAGGACGAAATTCATCAAATTCTCTAGTACTCAGCTCACTAGCGTCTGTACGTAATGCCAATTAAACTGAACCCCAATGAGATCGCTCATAATCGTGCTGCGGCAGTGTGGGGGCCGGTAATGGTTCGAAAATAGCCAGAGTTTGCCGATTCGCTAGTTTACTTTCATGAGATTACCTTGCACTACAAGGAGACTAGCTGGGTGTTCCATCTCTTCACGATGAACTTAGCAGACCACTACCCAATTGAATTCTAAATGCTCCAAACAAGTTGATATCCTTGAAGGAGCTTCCTGAGTATGATACTTATGAAGATGGACTCAAAATGGCCACATTGGTGAGTGTTAGCTTATTCAAACACATGTTCTGGCAATGCCTTGCATTGCAGGTCTGCAGTCATGGAGAGTGGTGGACTGCTGCAATCAACACCAGCTATTAGAACTATATCCTGGCTGTTGTGAAGGCCCGGACATGGCAGAGCGGCTCGGCATTCACATTCTCACATGGAATCAGCCGGATTTTAGATGTATAAACGCCTCGTACTGTTCGCTCTGGACCAAATAAATGTATTTTCTCTCTCACACTGTTTTTTTTAAGACACGCAGACGAGAATATACTACAGCCATGTTGTCTGTGTCTTCAACCAACCACGGCAGTGACCAAAGCATCAATGTACAGTCGTCAGCAAGCTTATCACGAACGCTCAGACCTGTGACCTGGGCTACTTTGACTAATGCCAGCCGCGAAGCGCTGTTGCCGAGGTATTACCGAGGTATGCTTGGATAGTATTTCGGCATTAATTGGTAAAGTCTCGACAAGAGAACCCAAAGCTACGCGGCGCAAGCGTCAAACTGTTCCAGAATACGCGGAGAAGCGTTCGTGTTAAACTTGCTGACGACTGTATACAGTCCAAATCACTTGTCTAGGGCAACCAGTCGGCCGCTTAAGCCAGAATTGTGTAAACACCGACGCCGTTATTACATAAGAAATAATCATACGCCAAGCTAGGACGTTGTTCAAAATATCAAGCACGAGAAAAAGCTTCATGCGAGGTGACAGCCGCGGACGGCGCCAACGACCTCAGCCGCGAACAGTGTGTTTGCATGTTGTATGCACCCTGTCGTCTGATCGGCAGGTCGTCGCTTTCTGTTAGCCATTCACTCAAACTAATCGCCACCTTTCTAAATGAAAGCGTTAATGCAGTCGAGCATACATTGAGAGTACAAATAGTTCACAGAGTTTGCGAGAATCAAGTCCTTGAGAAAATCATCATTAAATGCATCCAAGTCGGACGAGGTTCATCAAATCACATGGTCGTACTTACTACCTTACTTGTCATGTTATACTCGTTGGCGCGTCAAAGATCCATTATGTTGTGACATTTTGACGATAACGTGATGTCAGAGCAAGGGCACAAAGCATCGAAACGCGTCTTAGAACTTTTGTTGGGCATATATTAGTAACAGACGGTTTCGCTACTTTACCTTCGCGCGCGCCTCCCTCTTCGTTATTGAACGTTTGGATGGATGATGCTTTGACCAGACAGTAGCTCACGTCACCTAGTGCCCTTTTAATGAGTGCCAAAGCAACAAGTTTGCGAGAAACAAAAAACTTTTGTTTGATCTTTTAAAATAAAATGTAAAACTATGTTGAACATAAAAAAGCAAAATACAAGCTTAATAAAATAAGTGCTACAAGTTAGCGCTATCTGTGAGAGTTATGGGCACGCAGTACTTATTACTTTATTGCAGTCTCAATAGATGGCGCTACGCTTTCAACGCAAAATTGTTTGCAAGTTTGTTTGTTTTTTTAAATAATGACGCACTGATTCTGCCAAGCGGTGCGCACCAAAGAATGGTGCCTTTATGAGCATTGCTGCGTAAGTATTTAAATAAAAAGGGGCTCGGTGAGCTTGCTACGAGTTTTAGCTGCACCGACACCTTGCTGTTACTCGCCATAACTTCTATTTCCACATACGTAGTTGCCATGTAAACCGCATTTACGACCCGACAGGTACTGTTTTGACGGAGCACGCAAAAAATTTGACGGTGTGCCCGGACGTCCGGACCTAATCCCACGATAATTCGATGCAAGCTGGCACGCGATATTGATCGCACTACACGACGCAAAATCGTTCCGACTGGAGTGAAAGTTTCTGAATCATGTAAAATTTGTAAACAGCTGTCATTTTCGTCCAACCTCCTAACCACTTAAAATAAGGGTGTTCAAGAACAATCGTATCTAGTCCCATTGCCACCACTGTTTTGCATAATTAAAGAAACGAATTAGCCAAGGAATGCATATGGGCATTATTTGTTTTTTTAACCAGAGTACAATAATTGTCCCTTAAATCGAAAGGAATTAAAGTGGACGAAAAATAGCAGCAATTTTCCATCCACTTTAATTGCTTCAAACATATAACAAAACTTCACTTGGGAATATCCCCAGAGGTACTGCAGAATTCTGCTATCACTCATGGCAGGGGAAGCGGATGGTGGCTGTCGTACTGCTTGCCTAACAACGTATTAAATTTAGAAACATAAGGGAATTGAGAGTGCTTCCTTGGTGTTACCTTAGACCACCGAATCAGATGGAGTTTGCATGTTGCTGATCTAGCAAATCAAGTGAACTCTATCATAAATGTTATTCGTCGCATAGCGGGAACAAAATGGGGCGGTACACCTGCATTTCTACTCCACGTCCATTGTGCAGTAATCTGACTGAAGATTGCCTACTCCACGCCAGTTCTCCACAACATCTCTCGGACATCTCTGCGCCGACTTCAGCTGTTACAAGCACGAAGCTTACGCATATGTCTAAGGGTTTCACAGGCAACATCAAGTTCTCTGACATGGGCAGAGGCACGAGAACCCAACTTTATAGCGATTCGAGATCTGGAGACCTGTCGGAACCTCTTCCACCTAAACACGCAACACCCTGCACATCCACTCATATCAAATATTGAGAACTGCACCGGAGTGCAGATATATAATGTGTACCAACACTATATTTCATGACTTCCTGTGTCAACACATTGGCCAATAGACCTGCTAAGCTCAGATAAACAATGGCCAACCTGCTAAGCTCAGATAAACTACGGGTTTCGATTTTCAAATGTTTACGTGAGGCAGAAAGCTCTGGTTGCACATGGTCTGAGATAAGGAGCTTGGCTGTCCGTCACTTGGTCTCGAAAACCTGATCCTTATGGCTGAATCAAACTGCTAAAAATAAGTGGGGCACTGAATATTATTAGAGAATGTCCTATTCCAAACAAGCAAAAAAAAAAAACAAATTTCAATTTTTAACAACTTTACTGCACTGTGTCCTTAAATTATTGATCTATGACACTATAATTACCAAATAAAACTGAGCACTTCATTTATCTTGTATACCATGACATTACTGTATGCACTCTTTTACTCAATAAAGTTGCTGGTTCCAAAGAAAAGCACAGGTCCGTTTAGTTTAGGCGGTGCGCCTAGGGCTAACAGCACAGCCATGCTTGGCACTGTTGATGGCGACAACATTCTGAAGATGTACGTGTTCACCTGAAATGCTAAAATAGATGTCGGAGGTGGTTTGGGGGCCGTTATATGATGAGCTGCCATTATAACCATGATGATAGTTGTTATAAAGAGATTGTTTTAAAATTAATGTCAGTGATAATGTTGTAAAGTGTGTCTATACCTCACAACACACAGAACTTGTCGACATACATAACTGCAGTTTTATATTCCTAAACCGTGATATGACTAAGAGAGAAGCCGTAAAGGAGGGCTTCGGAAATTTCGACTATCTCGGGTTCTTTAACATGCACCGACATCGCACAGTACAAAGACCTCTAACATTTTGCTGCGACCGAAACGCAACCACTGTGGCCAGGATTGAGCACGCAATCTTCGGGTCAGTAGTTAAGTATTATAAGCACTGCTCCACCACAGTAGTCATGGTCACACTGTTGTCTGCTACCATACAGAGAATGAGTGCAGACTTTTACCTGAAACCCTTTTTCATTTTCCAGGCAAACCATAATGAAGCACTCATTTGGAGAAAAGATGAGCATCAAAAATAGGTGATCCTTTCAGTGGGAAAAAAGGATTGACAAAGTAGTGTAAAACTATGCAAGTTGAAAGTGTAAACATGTCCAGCAATAAAGGCAGTGTTTAGTGATAATTGTTAGAGCGTCAAGTGCACCAGTGGCACAAGGCTTTTTTAAGAACACAAAAAGCTCAGCGATGAGCCCACGGTGGACAGCCGTCAACAACCATCGGAAACAAAAACGTTCTGGCATGCACCACTCATGTCGTCACCCGCTTCCCGGTCCATTCAAAGGTGCCAAGGGTTCACAAGCCATCTGACCATTATGGCATGACTTCACCCTGCCTTCTATTTATTTCAACCTTGAAAACTCTAATGAAAGGGCATAATTTTGGGACAGTTGATAAAATTAGAGGCTTGCACCAAGGCTCCTATGGACATTCTGTAGAAGGCCTGCCGTGATGCCTTCTGTGCCTGGAAATCTCGCTGGAGCCCATGTATTGGCACAAAACGACTTTTGTGTTATATGATATAATGAATATATCTTTTTTAATCAACTCGTTGACATTACTTTTGAGACCTATCCTTAGTGCTAAGCCTCGAGCAGATACTGTTGAGCACCATGTAACTGGTTAAAATGCCACTTTATTCATTAGCCAAACCACCATACCAATAGTTTAATCACACTGCATTAAATAATTACATTACAAAGCACTGCTAACATATATATATATATATATATATATATATATATATATATATATATATATATATATATATATATATATATATATATATATATATATATATATATATATATATATATATATATATGCGAATTTCTTGACAGTGGGAAGGATAAAATAAATAGAAAAGAAGCCAGTGTGCTTTACTAATGACGGTTGGCATGCAAACATGGACACAGAGAAAGAACTACACTACACAAACACCACTAGTGACGTCTCATCCTTTCCTGCCCCCTACTTTTTTTGTGATAAATGCCTACTAATGAGCTCAACTTTCTTCCATTCTAAACAGGGGCATCTGCAGAACTTAATTAGGGTGAAGCATCCACAAGTGGAGGGGCATCCAGCACTGCAGCTTCTCTTTCACTGCAGACACATGATAGGCAAGATTAGTCAATAGTGCGAAATTGAATAGAAATTATAAAGGCCAGAACCTGAGTGCGCCAACAAAGCTGTGTAGTTTAGCTACTATATATATATATATATATATATATATATATATATATATATATATATATATATATATATATATATAGGCAGGCATGGTGGCGAAAATGGCCGTAGCGTTGCAATAAGTCAAGTAGATCCTCCAAGAGAACGGTAACAACGGAAGTGTTTAATTCGACAGTTTCGGCCAGAGTCTGGCCTTCATCAGGAGTCATGGTACATTCTGTTTGCGCTCACATTTATAGTATTTTGGGTAAAAAATGAGAGGGAAGGAACGAAAAAAAAAAAAAAAAAAAAAAAAAGAGTTTGAAAAACGAGAGAGGAAAGGATATCCAGAAAGTTCCAGGTTCCACTGTGCTTCGCGAGTGGCGTCGTCAGTGTGTATTTTCTTAGTATTGCGTTCAGTGCAGTTTGGTGGCGGTCCCTTTATTGTAGACGGGGCCTGGCTAAGGTAAGGGCTTGCGTGTCGCGAAAAATGCTTTTTTTTATTATTATTTTTTATTTTTTATTTTTTAAAGACCGTCACTAATTCGGCGTCGGGGACAGCGTTCCGAGGCTCCAGGAAGTCGGCGCGGGAGAAAATGTTTCTTAAGGCGCTGTCTGTCGTTTTGAATGCTATTTTGCTCTGCGAATCCGCGTTTGGGGGTTTTAATTGTGTATGGGGTGGCCCTTCTATATGTCGGGCTTTGTTGTCGAAATGCGGGAAGGGTTTCCAAACTGCGAGAAAGGACGTTTGAAGTGATTGCTATTTTGTACTGGGAAACCGCGTTCGGGGCGTTTAGTTGTGTATGTGGATGTCGGGCTTTGTTGCCAAAATCGGGGAAGGGTTGCCAAAAGGCGAGAAGGGGCGTTTGAAGTGATTGCATTTTGTTCTGGGAATCCACGTTCGGGGCTTTTAGTTGTGCATGCGGTGACCCTTCGACAAGTCGGGCTTACAACTATTGTTCGGTTATTCAGAGAAATAGAAATAGACGACAGTGGTTCACTGAAACACGCAAAGATATTTGTAGTTGTCCAGTCCTCGTCGCCGCCACAGTGCCGCGAAATCTTGAACTGTTATGATTACAATTATAAACTTACATATACACACATACACCCCCATACATATGCGCATATGCATAAGTACATATACACATATAAATGCATATGTATATATTATAGTGCTTTGATTGCTGCAGGTGTACCCGGACTTTCATTTATGCCTTTTTCGAGGGTGTTAAATCGGTGTATGAGGTATGATTCACGTTGTTCACGTTCCCGGTTTGATTTAAATCCTGTTTCTAAAAGTGTGACTGACAATTTGTCGAAGGAGTGGCCGGGAAGGTTAAGGTGTTTTGATAGAGGTAGATTCGGCGCTGATTTCGCGTGGGCTCTGTGATTATTGAAACGAATCCTAAAGGGTGTTTCCGTTTGTCCGATGTATTGCATGCCGCACACGTTGCATTCAAGTAGATATACCACATTAGGGGAATCGCATGTTAGATTTCCTCGTATGTTAATTGAAAAGTTGGATTGTGTGCTGCTTGCCTTGCTTGTATCTCGCATCGCTTTGCATACAAAACATCGAGGCTTCAGACAAGGTCGGCATGAACTGTCGGAAGTTGAAGTATTGATTTGGGAGTTTACAAGTGTGTCTTTGAGGTTGCGTGTTCGTCGGTAAACGACGCCAGGAGCCGATGGGAATGCACGTTTTAGACGTTCACTTTGTTCCAGTATGTTGTAATGTCGTTTAAGGATTTTGTTAACGTTGGGGAAATTCGTGCTGTATGTTAAACATAGGTGTGTCTGTTGCAGGTTGTGTTGTGGTGGCCGCTTCATCAGAAGGTCATCACGCTGAAGTTTTCTAGCTTTTTGAATAGCGTCATCAATTACATGTGGAGGATATTTCTGTTTTTCGAGCACGAGTTTAAGCTTTTGTGAGCTCGCGTGGAAGTCAGTGTCTTTTGAGCAAATTCGCTTAAAACGGTGGGCCTGGCCGTATGGAATGCTGTTTTTACAATGGCGTGGATGATCACTTTGGTAATGGAGGTACTGTTGTCGATCTGTTGGTTTGCGGTAGAGGGTTGTGGAAAGTTTATCATCTTCTATTATTATGGTAACGTCAAGGAAATTTACGGTTACTTGTGAGTAGGTGTGTGTGAAGTGTATGTTTGGATGCACAGTATTGTAAGTATCGATAAAGTTTAGCAGTTCATCCTCGCTGTGAGTCCAAATAAGAAAAATATCGTCAATGTACCGCCTGTATAGGAGTGGTTTCAAGGGAGTTTGGGACAAAAATTCGGTTTCTAGTTCTCCCATAAAAATGTTAGCATAGTTTGGTGCGAGTTTGGTACCCATGGCGGTGCCGCTGATTTGTCGAAAGTACTCTTGGTTGAACTCGAATGAGTTCAGTTCTAATACAAGTCTTGTGAGGCTTGCGATGGCAGAGAAATCTGGGGTGTCAGGTTGTCTAAGGTTTGTGTATGTGTTTTTTAATGCCGCTATGCCATCATCGTGGGGAATATTTGTATAAAGTGAAGACACATCAAGGGTAACTAAGTATGAGTGTTTCGGAATGCGCAGGTCTGCAATATCTCGAAGAAAATGTGAGGTGTCTTTTACGTACGACCCGAGAGTGCACGGAATGTGGCCTATTAATTTGTCTACGTACCCTGATATGGGCTCGGTTACTGTGCCTATACCTGAAATGATTGGTCGGCCTGGATTACCGGGTTTATGAATTTTTGGGAGTATGTAGAAGCGCCCTGGACGAGGGTGTACTGGCCGCATTAATTTGTGCTCACTGCGTGTTATTCTTCCCTCGTCCAACAGCTTCTTCAGTTCTGTTGCTACAATACGCGTGTATTTCTCTGTCGGGTCCCCTGGGAGGCGTTCGTAGAATTTTAAGTCGTTTAGTTGACGGTATGCTTCTTGTAGGTAGTCGGTTGTATTTAGGACTACAATTGCCCCTCCTTTGTCAGCGGGCTTTATTATTATATCAGTCCTAGATGTTAGGTTTTGCATACTCTTTTTCTCGGATTTTGTCATGTTTTCCCGCTTTCCCTTCTGTCTGTGATACTCCTGTAATATATCTTTCTGGACCGCGTTAATATATAAGTCCAGACACTTGTCTCGATGACTTTTTGGTGTCCAATCGCTTGTTTGGTGGCGGGGAGTCTTTGGAATGTTAGACGGCTTGTCCAAGAAATATTCGTGCAGCCTCAATTTTCTAGCGAAGTTGTCGAGGTCTCGGAGTAAGTGAAACTCATCGAAAGATTTTCTAGTTGGGCAGAAGTTTAGTCCTTTAGATAATAGTTTTACTTCATCAGTTGACAAACTCGTGTCTGATAGGTTTATAATCGCAGCGTCGTAGTGAGTGTTGATAGGTGTTTTCTTGTTTGTGCCGTGAGTTTCCTCGTGGGTGAATGTGTTGTAGTCATACAGTGTAGCGTCTGGTAGTGTGGGGTTGGAAACGTTGTCTCTTTTAAGTTTCTGTATTTTAGTTTTCTTGACCTCTTGGTATTTATTCTGTTCGAACTCTGTTAGTAGGGTGATTTCCTCGTTTGATAAGTGGTTGTTGTCGCGCAGAATGGCGTTGGTCATGTTGGTCAGTTTCTTTACTTGTTTTTCACTGTGGTTGATTGCAATTTCTGTTAGCTTGAGTGATGCTTCTAGAAGGACGTTTTGCCATGCGGCCTGGTTGTTTTCGTCGAGATTTGTGGCGGCAGGGGTGATGGAGAGTGTCATTCCTTTGGGGGCTATTCTAGCATTTAGGTATACTTGCAGCGTCGATCTATGCATTGCATGTCTGATTCGTTTATCCGTGAGTTTTCTTACTTTAAGAAAAGTGGCACTGTAACCGGAGAGCAGAGAGCTGGACTTACAGATTGGAAGTCAGTCTTCTTTTGGGCGCGGGGACGGCACTGCAGAAGTCCGCAGGTTGTAGGTGTGTTGTGTAGGCCTTCGTCGTTGAAAGGATGATCCGGGCGTCGAGCTGCTGGCAGGCGTTGAGCTCCGAGCGAGCGTTGAGGGCAGGATGTCCGTGTTGCTCGATGTTTCTTTGGGTGGGGTCGGCAATAGAGCAACACGCCTCTGTTGGTCGGCAGGTTTCACCTCTTGGGAAGGTGTGGTACTGCTGTCGATGACGCAATCAACCACAGTGAAAAACAAGTAAAGAAACTGACCAACATGACCAACGCCATTCTGCGCGACAACAACCACTTATCAAACGAGGAAATCACCCTACTAACAGAGTTCGAACAGAATAAATACCAAGAGGTCAAGAAAACTAAAATACAGAAACTTAAAAGAGACAACGTTTCCAACCCCACACTACCAGACGCTACACTGTATGACTACAACACATTCACCCACGAGGAAACTCACGGCACAAACAAGAAAACACCTATCAACACTCACTACGACGCTGCGATTATAAACCTATCAGACACGAGTTTGTCAACTGATGAAGTAAAACTATTATCTAAAGGACTAAACTTCTGCCCAACTAGAAAATCTTTCGATGAGTTTCACTTACTCCGAGACCTCGACAACTTCGCTAGAAAATTGAGGCTGCACGAATATTTCTTGGACAAGCCGTCTAACATTCCAAAGACTCCCCGCCACCAAACAAGCGATTGGACACCAAAAAGTCATCGAGACAAGTGTCTGGACTTATATATTAACGCGGTCCAGAAAGATATATTACAGGAGTATCACAGACAGAAGGGAAAGCGGGAAAACATGACAAAATCCGAGAAAAAGAGTATGCAAAACCTAACATCTAGGACTGATATAATAATAAAGCCCGCTGACAAAGGAGGGGCAATTGTAGTCCTAAATACAACCGACTACCTACAAGAAGCATACCGTCAACTAAACGACTTAAAATTCTACGAACGCCTCCCAGGGGACCCGACAGAGAAATACACGCGTATTGTAGCAACAGAACTGAAGAAGCTGTTGGACGAGGGAAGAATAACACGCAGTGAGCACAAATTAATGCGGCCAGTACACCCTCGTCCAGGGCGCTTCTACATACTCCCAAAAATTCATAAACCCGGTAATCCAGGCCGACCAATCATTTCAGGTATAGGCACAGTAACCGAGCCCATATCAGGGTACGTAGACAAATTAATAGGCCACATTCCGTGCACTCTCGGGTCGTACGTAAAAGACACCTCACATTTTCTTCGAGATATTGCAGACCTGCGCATTCCGAAACACTCATACTTAGTTACCCTTGATGTGTCTTCACTTTATACAAATATTCCCCACGATGATGGCATAGCGGCATTAAAAAACACATACACAAACCTTAGACAACCTGACACCCCAGATTTCTCTGCCATCGCAAGCCTCACAAGACTTGTATTAGAACTGAACTCATTCGAGTTCAACCAAGAGTACTTTCGACAAATCAGCGGCACCGCCATGGGTACCAAACTCGCACCAAACTATGCTAACATTTTTATGGGAGAACTAGAAACCGAATTTTTGTCCCAAACTCCCTTGAAACCACTCCTATACAGGCGGTACATTGACGATATTTTTCTTATTTGGACTCACAGCGAGGATGAACTGCTAAACTTTATCGATACTTACAATACTGTGCATCCAAACATACACTTCACACACACCTACTCACAAGTAACCGTAAATTTCCTTGACGTTACCATAATAATAGAAGATGATAAACTTTCCACAACCCTCTACCGCAAACCAACAGATCGACAACAGTACCTCCATTACCAAAGTGATCATCCACGCCATTGTAAAAACAGCATTCCATACGGCCAGGCCCACCGTTTTAAGCGAATTTGCTCAAAAGACACTGACTTCCACGCGAGCTCACAAAAGCTTAAACTCGTGCTCGAAAAACAGAAATATCCTCCACATGTAATTGATGACGCTATTCAAAAAGCTAGAAAACTTCAGCGTGATGACCTTCTGATGAAGCGGCCACCACAACACAACCTGCAACAGACACACCTATGTTTAACATACAGCACGAATTTCCCCAACGTTAACAAAATCCTTAAACGACATTACAACATACTGGAACAAAGTGAACGTCTAAAACGTGCATTCCCATCGGCTCCTGGCGTCGTTTACCGACGAACACGCAACCTCAAAGACACACTTGTAAACTCCCAAATCAATACTTCAACTTCCGACAGTTCATGCCGACCTTGTCTGAAGCCTCGATGTTTTGTATGCAAAGCGATGCGAGATACAAGCAAGGCAAGCAGCACACAATCCAACTTTTCAATTAACATACGAGGAAATCTAACATGCGATTCCCCTAATGTGGTATATCTACTTGAATGCAACGTGTGCGGCATGCAATACATCGGACAAACGGAAACACCCTTTAGGATTCGTTTCAATAATCACAGAGCCCACGCGAAATCAGCGCCGAATCTACCTCTATCAAAACACCTTAACCTTCCCGGCCACTCCTTCGACAAATTGTCAGTCACACTTTTAGAAACAGGATTTAAATCAAACCGGGAACGTGAACAACGTGAATCATACCTCATACACCGATTTAACACCCTCGAAAAAGGCATAAATGAAAGTCCGGGTACACTTGCAGCAATCAAAGCACTATAATATATACATATGCATTTATATGTGTATATGTACTTATGCATATGCGCATATGTATGGGGGTGTATGTGTGTATATGTAAGTTTATAATTGTAATCATAACAGTTCAAGATTTCGCGGCACTGTGGCGGCGACGAGGACTGGACAACTACAAATATCTTTGCGTGTTTCAGTGAACCACTGTCGTCTATTTCTATTTCTCTGAATAACCGAACAATAGTTGTAAGCCCGACTTGTCGAAGGGTCACCGCATGCACAACTAAAAGCCCCGAACGTGGATTCCCAGAACAAAATGCAATCACTTCAAACGCCCCTTCTCGCCTTTTGGCAACCCTTCCCCGATTTTGGCAACAAAGCCCGACATCCACATACACAACTAAACGCCCCGAACGCGGTTTCCCAGTACAAAATAGCAATCACTTCAAACGTCCTTTCTCGCAGTTTGGAAACCCTTCCCGCATTTCGACAACAAAGCCCGACATATAGAAGGGCCACCCCATACACAATTAAAACCCCCAAACGCGGATTCGCAGAGCAAAATAGCATTCAAAACGACAGACAGCGCCTTAAGAAACATTTTCTCCCGCGCCGACTTCCTGGAGCCTCGGAACGCTGTCCCCGACGCCGAATTAGTGACGGTCTTTAAAAAATAAAAAATAAAAAATAATAATAAAAAAAAGCATTTTTCGCGACACGCAAGCCCTTACCTTAGCCAGGCCCCGTCTACAATAAAGGGACCGCCACCAAACTGCACTGAACGCAATACTAAGAAAATACACACTGACGACGCCACTCGCGAAGCACAGTGGAACCTGGAACTTTCTGGATATCCTTTCCTCTCTCGTTTTTCAAACTCTTTCTTTCTTTTTTTTTTTTTTTTTTTTTTTTTTTTTTTTTTCGTTCCTTCCCTCTCATTTTTTACCCAAAATACTATAAATGTGAGCGCAAACAGAATGTACCATGACTCCTGATGAAGGCCAGACTCTGGCCGAAACTGTCGAATTAAACACTTCCGTTGTTACCGTTCTCTTGGAGGATCTACTTGACTTATATATATATATATATATATATATATATATATGTGTGTGTGTGTGTGTGTGTGTGTGTGTGTGTGTATAATTTCAGGAAGGGTGCATGCACCCTTCTTTCCTGGAACCATTTTCCGGAGGCCCATAATTCTAAGCAAGAGTGGCCTTGTTGGCTGGAGCCTAACACTAACACACATAAGCACTATTTGGGCTGAGCTTCGAGGTTCATTTCACCACGTGTGCAATTCATACACTGCTCAACATGTGCACTTACCAGCACAATATGCATCTGTATCTCAGATTGCAACAAAAACAGCAACAGGAGAAGACACAAACCTTAGGTAAGCAAAAATGAGCTGTTGCTGTATTCAGCACACATGACACTGCTGGCACACATCAATAGAGAGACCAATGAAAATGCCTCAACCTAGCTGTTTCCAGTACATTTGGTTCATTGGCGCTTCTCAACACAAAAAGCCAAAATGTGTTGGAAGGCCAACATTGATTATGAAAGAATTCTATGGCACGCTGACCAGCATTAGCTTAAAATCATCCCATTCCTTGCACCAATGGTTTTTCAAATTTTCATAACTCTCAGGATAGAAAAGGCCAATCAGTGTTGCAAAGCCAACATTAATTATGAAAGTTTGGGGAATTATATGGCACGTCGACCAGCATTAGCCCAAAATCAGCCCATTCTTTGCAACATTACTTCTTCAAAGCTTTATAATTATCAAGATTTTTTTTACACCATGTTCTATGAATTCTTACACTGTGAAAGAGTGGGATTGTGAAATTATACTACCGACATTCCACCAGAATTGTTTACTGCTTGGAAGCATTGCACTCACTGATTGTACCAACTCAAGTGACATTTTTACTGTATGCTTTGGATTTGCAGCGTCACTCATTGTAAACATTTATTTAGTGTCCATATAAAGCTTCCCAGTAAACGACCGGTTAAACTGTATTGGGAGCAAGGCATAACGTATGAAGCCCTTCAAAGTAAACTGGTCATGAAGCACTTGGTATGTCTGTGCATCATCAGATGCACTACCTTAGACATTTTCTATTGCACAGCGCCACTAGTACACACGTCTGCAAAATACATATAGCGCACATGTCCGCATCTGCCAATAACTTAGACCTAGCACAAGCAAGTGGAATAGCACATACTGAGACAGCGACGCAGCAAGCAAAACACCACATGCTCTCGTGTAAACTTGCTTACACCATCCCTGCCTCGGTGTGAGCTATTCCGCTTGCGTTAGGTATGTACACGAACAAGCCCAAGCTATTCTTCTTGCGCACAAGAATTTCTACGGAACACTTAAAATGTGTGCAGCTGGATGCAATACAAGAGAAAAAAAAACGCAAAACACTTCTCAAACCATTCACAGAAACTACGTAGAGTCAGCACACATGACACACATCAATAGAGAGACCAATGAAAACGCCTCAACGTAGCTGTTGCCAGTGCATTTGGCTCGTAGGCGCTTTGTTAACTATTATCACTTCACAGTGCGTTTTCACAGCTCACTCGCCTGTATTTCTTTTCCCCCGAGTCGGTTTCAGTGCTAATAAGGACGTGTGGATGAAACGGCCTGCCACGCTTTATGTGGCAATGAATTAACACAACTTTACTAGCTCGGAAGCTGTGGACACACGTCCACCCCGTTCATGCTTCTCACACACACCCATAACACACCACGTGATTGTACGTGTTCGGCGTGTTCTGCGGTTTACCTAAATTGTCCCTAGACACACTCTCTGCTCCTAGGTGTAGACGTATCTAGATGAGCTATCGTTTTGATCACATGACTATGCCCACGTGACCTGAGGATCGTTCTCCTGCATTTACCGCCTCGCCAGACACTCTGTGGGCGCCTTATTGAATCACCCACTTCGCCCCCTATAGGCGACGAAACTTGCGCATTCTTTATTGCGAGCCTTAGGTTACATAAAACAAGAAACGACTAGCACATAATAAACAACTGTTCGTTGCGTTAAACTCTTCACACAGCTCGCACATGCTGGATAAAATCTGTGTAAACAAAGAATCACAGCAGTGGTTTTCACATACAAACTAATTAAAAGTCCACGAATTGACTCACCCTGTGAATGTCGTTGCGGGACTGGGAGTGAGAAGCTAGACGGTGGTTGACCACAGCAAGAATCGACGTGGCTGCGACAGGAAAAATGTAGTCCACGCACTCAGGCACCGGAACACTGCGCAAGAAAGAAACCAGCATTCGTCATGGAGACCATGTCTGGCGATGGAACAGCGATGTACGTGAGATCACGAGGCGACGGCTACGTAGGCTTCGGCTGAGGAGCCCAGGTGATTGATGATGATTATGGTGTCTATTTCCACGCGTTTCTTGCTAGATGGAATCACGCGCTGCGATTCTGCCACGCGAGGTTTGTTTGTCTACTTGTTTGTTAGGTGATTCCTCTGTAAGTGGCACATACCATCAACAAGTTGAAGAAGAAAAGCCACGGCTTAACACCATGCAATACCAAATTAGAAAAAAAAGGAGGCTAGAAAAATAGTAGGCGTTCACAATTTGCACAATTTAGGCCACCTATAGTGAGTGCTTTCATTATCGTGTGTACCGTGTGTACGTATCGTGTGTATATATCGTGTGTAGATAGCGTGTATAGATATCGCGTATAGATACCGCGTGTAGATATACTGTGTAAAAATAAAAGTTAAATAATCGTGTAGGTCGCCGACCGGGCCTGTGTGCGGGATCTACTCAAATGTAGCTCGTTTGCCGCTACCGCAGTGATTGCTTTCATTCCGCCTTACCTTGCATGTACCAAAGGCCCTACATGGAGCGTCGACCCCAAGTTAAGTCCAGCTGAGACCCGAGACAGGCTTTTTTGAGATGGCGTTATTTCTATTTACCGATGTAATCGGCCAGTCAACAACGAGAAAGCCCTAACTGAAACTGTCATCGAGATATTTGTTGGCACAACATGCCCTTCAGAAGTAATGTTATGGCCATTAATTTTTCACGTAGAGCCTCTCGCTTCTCGTCCAGAATACTGAGTACACAATCGCCTAGAAATTTATCGCACAAAATCTTATCTAGGAAGAGGCTTTCTGGGGATTTTTGGACCTAGGGATTTGCGATGGTAGCGCCGTTACGTCGCAGCGGAGTTTTTCAAACACCACTTCGCCAGCCGGTGAGGTGTTCGCTGGCCTAATTCCCAAGCTAGCGTCTTGCTCGAGTGAATTTGATCGTTTGGCTGTGTATTTGTTTCTGCGAGTCGTGCAGCTTTCGTGTGGCTAACGTGGTGCACGAACCTGTGCCCCGTGGTGATCTTGTTTACATCGCGGTGACTGTGCTTGCTCGATTGGCAGGCGTCGCAGGCTGAAATGCACTGCCTTGCCACAGCAGGTAAGCAGTCATCTCTAATATTTGTAGTTGTACTCTGCCCTGTTGACCACTATCCCACGTGTAATAGTGAAAAATATCTGTCAACATCAGATAGCGTGATAATATAGGGCTATATGCTACCGGTATTCGAGAACACTTTCCGACATACATCCCATATGTAGGACTGAATTCTTTGGCATCTGTATAATAGCCTCGTATTACAGAAAAAGTTGTGTAACTTGCACCGAGTGATCCTCTCAATACATTGATAAGCTGGAATTGCTAAATTAAATTGTGCTTCGCTTTGCCCATTTCGGATTGAGAGAACAACACTGATGTAATTGTAATGACCATAAACGTATGCTTCTCGGCAACGCACCTACATGGCAGTGAAGCCGAACATGTATATGCCAGTACCTTTGTTTTGTGCTTCTCCGCAGCGCATGTGTATGGCACTGAAGGCGAACTTATTCATGTATTGCATCATTGGTCGTATTTGCAGGCGTAGAGATAAACGTTTCAAGTTCCATTCGGTACGTATTTTTCTTTACTTTTATCCAACATTCATCTTAAATTTCAGTCATGCTCATGCCTCAAATCAACAAATATGAGGTAGCACATTGTTGAGATACCCGTCAACAAACCCGAGTACGAATGTAGACCAATATAACATTATTAATTATGCTGAGGATGAGCAGAATAAACTTTATTACACCATGTGAAAATTTGGCTATTCTGTGCAGGAGTTGCCTCTACGGCTGAGAAAGCACTGGATGGAGAAAACCAAATAGAGGTAAATGGATCTGTGCTTCATTATGAACCTGTAGTGCTGTTTTTAATTACTCTTACTAACTTTGTGGAGTGATGATTGCATTGGTTAGGTATCACAGTACTAAAATCAAGATACCACTTTCTTATTTTGGAGCCATTTCTGTTGCATGTCTATTATAACATAATAGATTGCTATTGTAGTGCTCTGCACGATGTCAGCACATTTATTTGATGAGCAGTGTATGTGAAATCTAAATTATTTAGCAAGAACCATAATATCAAAGAAATCATAAGGGCACAGCGTCGATCCTATACGACCCATGCATTTTTGTCATATTGAGCTGCCATTATCTCGGTGACTAAAAGGGATACTCACATACTCTATGCATACGCATTTTCCAAATTTTCCACTTTTTTCATAATATTGTTATCTCCCATTTATATGTTATCTCCCATAGACCGCCTTCTTACGCTGATCAACAAGTTCCACGGCTGCTTCTCATCCACATCAAGAGTTGGTCAAACGGCACTGACGAAACACCGCATCATTACGGATTCCGACGCCAGACCCATCCGACAAAATCATTATCGAGTCGCCCCAAAGGAGCGTGAGGCAATTCAAAAACAGGTGAAAACGATGCTAGAAGATGGTGTTATTCGGCCATCTAACAGTCCTTGGGCATCACCAGTAGTACTCGTCAAAAAGAAGGACGATAGCTTGCGTTTCTCCGTCGACTACCGTAAGCTTAATCAGATCACAAAGAAGGATGTCTACCCTCTGCCGCGTATTGATGATTCATTGGATAGACTACGAAACACACGCTACTTTTCGTCTATGGACTTGAAAAGCGGCTACTGGCAAATTGAAGTGGATGAGAGAGATCGTGAGTAGACCACCTTTGTTACGCCCGATGGACTTTATGAATTTCAGGTTCTTCCTTTCGGTTTGTGTTCGGCGCCAGCAACATTCCAGCGTCTCATGGACACGGTTCTGTCGGGACTTAAGTGGCAAACCTGCTTGGTGTACCTCGACGACGTGATTGTCTTTTCGGCGACTTTCGAGGAACACTTACGAAGGCTCGAAGCAGTTTTTGAAGCAATACGCTTGGCCGGTTTTACTCTAAAACCAGAAAAGTGTCACTTCGACTTCCACGAACTTAAATTCCTCGGTCACGTCGTGAGCAGCCAAAGGATCCGACGTGACCCGGATAAAATTGCCGCCGTGGCAAACTTCCCGACGCCATCAGACAAAAAATCAGTGCGACGTTTTTTAGGACTGTGCATATTACCGGCGGTTTATTGCTAATTTTTTTGCGCATCGCATGGCCATTGACACAGCTTACTCGGGAAGATACCCCCTTCAGATGGGGCGAAGACCAACAGCAGGCATTGCACGAGCTTCGTCAGCGAATGCAAACACCCCCCGTGCTGGCCCACTTCGATGAAGACGTGCCGATAATACTTCATACAGACGCTAGCAATGTTGGTCTTGGAGCAGTGCTCGTACAGTCGAAGGACAACAACAAAAACGTGATCGCCTACGCCAGCAGGACGCTGTCCCGAGCTGAAGCTAATTACACTACGACGGAAAAAGAATGTCTTGTAATGGTATGGGCAGTCCTGAAGTTTCGTCTTTATTTGTACGGCCGCCCATTCACCGTTATCAGCGATCACCACTGTCTCTGTTGATTAGTCAACTTGAAAGATCCGTCTGGCCGCCTTCACGATTGAGTTCGGCTCCTGCCTACAAGTCGGGAAAACGACACACCGATGCCGACTGTCTTTTTTGGTCTCCTGTTGAGACGGCGTCCCCGGACAACGACGATGACGCCATGGCCTTTCTCGGAATTGTGGACACTGCCGCCTTTTCTCAACAGCAGCGTGGCGATGCTGAGCTGCTACCACTTATAGATTACCTACAAGGGCAAACGAATAGCGTTCCGAAGTTATTTGCGAGAAGGCTGTCGTCGTACTGCTTGCAAAATGACGTTCTTTATAAGAGGAACTTTTCACCCACCGGCAGCAGCTACTTGCTCATAGTTCCTTCTTCGCTTTGCCGTGAGGTACTGCAAGCCTGTCACGACGAACCTACCGCTGGTAACTTGGGTTACGGAAGAACATTTACGAGGATAAGGCAGAACTATTACTGGCCAAGACTTGTCGAAGTTGTCAAAACTTACGTGCAGGCATGTCTAGATTGCCAGCGCCGCAAGCCATCATCTATCAAACCAGCTAGCCTGCTGCAGCCTGTCCGAGTGCCGGCGACAAGGTTTGCACAAATTGGCATGGATTTTCTGTGCCCCTTCTCTGAGTCTGCCACTGGAAACAGGTGGATAATCGTCGCCACGGATGACCTGACCCGATACGCGGAGACAGGCGCTCTGCCACGGGCAACGACAGCTGAAGCGGCGCAATTTTTCATCGAAGCCAACGTCTTAAGACACGGTGCTCCCGCAATAGTCATCACCGACAGAGGTACTGCATTCATGGCCGAGCTTTTGGACACCATTTTCCGACTAAGTGGTACAGCTCACAGGAAGACAACGGCGTATCATCCCCAGACCAACGGGCTCACCGAACGCCTCAACAAGACCCTGGCTGACATGATAAGCATGTACGTAGATGTAGAGCCCAAGAACTGGAACATCATTTTGCCCTACGTCACGTTCGCGTACAACACGGCTCGTCAAGAGATCACTCGGAAGACACCCTTTAGTCTCCTTTACGGATGCGAGGTTACAATAGCGTTAGACGCAATGCTCCCTCATGAAAATGATGGCAATGAGACAAACACCGAAGAGTTTACCCAGCTAGCAGAAGAAGCCAGACAACTTGCCAGGTTGCGAATCACCAAACAGCAAGACGACGATGCCAAGTATTACAACCTCCGGCACAGACCCTTCATATACAACGTGGACGACAAAGTATGGGTCTGGACACCTGTTCGTCAGCGTGGGCTCTCCGAAAAGCTGTTGCGAAGATACTTCGGACCCTACAAGGTTCTGCGACGCATTAGTGACGTCGACTACGAGGTTTTTCCGGACGGCGTGCAGTGTTCAAAGCGGCGCAGACATTCACCAGAAATTGTCCACGTGCTTCGGACGAAGCCTTACTTTCAGTGACTAACTGTGCTGTTTTGGTTTCGCCTTGCTTCTAAAAGGTTTAGCATCGGGACCGATGGATCCGTAACTTCATCCGCCTCAGCTGCAGCCTTCGTGATCCCTCAACTCAGTATTTTCCGACAGTACAAATTAGATCATAGGTCATCTTTGACAGCTGCAGAACTTGTTGCTATACAAGAAGCCATAAAATTTGTGAACGACCAAGCACCGCGTAAATGGACGATTCTGTCTGATTCAAATCAGCGCTTCAATCTATCCATTCTTGCTCAAGAAGAGGCCAATTTTACAAATTAACGTTAGGAATCGTCCAAGCATTTCACCAAACACACAGGACCGGTCACTTGAATACACTCCAATGGATTCCTGGACACTGCGGCCTAGTTGGCAATGAAACAGCCGATAGCGAAGCAAGAGCGGCAATATACAACGCTCATATGTACGTCAAAGTACCTTACTCGCGAGGTGACGTCAACACATTGTTGAGATCACTCATGCGCGAATGCGCTGCCACTTACTGGTTGCTACCAGATCACCGGAACAAGCACCTGTGGGAAACAGACCCCGGTATGACTTTTCGTCTTCCAAATAAAATTAGCCGAAGACATGCTAATATACTGCACCGAATTCGCCTGGGCGTCGCCTTCACTCGCCACTACACCCACCTAATCGGCCGTGCGGACAGCCCGAATTGTGAACGCTGCCAAGTGCGCAAAACGATAGCTCACATATTTTGTGACTGTGCACTATACGTAGCGCAAAGAAAAATGCTAACTGCAGCGTTGGCAAGCATTGGACGAACACCATTAAGTGAAAGCCACATATTGTCAGCAATGAACGACCAAACAGTGTCAAAAACTGCTACAAAGGCTGTTCTAGACATTATGAAAATCACTGGACTAGAAACTAGGCTGTAGGGTATATTGCTAAGTGGCTACTGTACATACGCACCACCTCTTCTTGTCGTCATCATCACTCTTCATCCCTCTTCCCTTCCCCTTTCCCTTATCCCCTGTGTAGAGTAGCAGGCTAGAGCGAACTAGCTCAGGCCGACCTCTCTGCCTTCTAATAAATTCTCGCACTCCTACTCCACCAACATCGGGACGATGTTTTTTTTAAAGGGGGAATAATGCCGCGCGTAAGTGCCAGTGGTGAGGACAACGAAGCAGCGCGAGTGTGCTTGGCCGAGGGCAAAAGACGAAGAAGTCGTTGCAGTCTGTTTCCTGCGATCGATAAATCGTATTTGTTTGAGGCGCTTTGTGTGCTCGTCAATCTCGCGTCGTCACAATATCAAAAACCAGATAGTATTATTATAGATAGAATAAAAGCCCCATATAGTGTCATTATATATATATATAATAAAAAATTATTACTAAAATTTTTGTGTATTCTTTACTGCTAGAACCCAATGTTTTAGTTCACCGGCATCTATAAAAATTTGTAACAAAAAAAAAAAAACTGTGAGCTGCACAACTTCAATTCTGCTTTAGTAACTGTATGTACTTATACAGAATATAAGAAAAAATTATCAAGTGGTTACCTGGTAATATATAGAAAGTAATTGACTTAAGTAAAAAAAAGACATGGTGTTGGGATAGTAGAGTTTAAAATTGAAAAATGTCTGAAAAGAGATTACTTTGTCAAAAACACTGTTCCACTTATTAGCTATGAACTTCGTAATCATGACCAATTTCATTGTTATAGTTTGGAGCTTCTCCTAAGGACCGTCTTGCTTCTTTTGTGAGATGTCATGCAGCTCTATCTGCTATGTATCATCCCATGTGGTCAACGTTTTTCAGCGAATTGACTGTAGTTCGGCCAGGCTTCAATCTTAACTATCTCAGAATTTTGGCTCGTGGGGTACTACGACCATTAAACGCAAGAACAATATCAAATATTGCAATTCTTAACTATGAAGTTCCCCATGCTGGATATCTGGGAACGTTGGTATTCCACATTTAAAAACGGTAAAAGCACACTGGAAACAAGAACACAATGAAGGCCCACACTGGATGCATAGCTCTACTTTCAACAGTTTTATTTTGTGATTCCAAGACTACTTATAGGGCAATATATATAGAGTGAAACCTCGTTAAACAGTAGTTTCGTTTTAAAAGTAGTGAAGTCAAATCCCCGACTCGGCGGCCATTGAACATAATGCATTTTGTATCCGCATAAGCTGTACCAGCTTATCGCGTATGTATCGGTTAATAAGTAGTTTTTCTAATTTTCGTTGCGCACTCGCCGCGGTGTGTCGTCCTCCACTGGGCGTCCCGACAAAACAGCAAGCCCCAGAGATCGAAACATGCCTCGCTTGTTTGTGTTGATGATGGTGGATGGATGAAAATGGCTGTACCATTTAGATTGGGCGGTGGCTAGCCTCCCAAGCCGTAATACTTAATGAACCAAAAATTAGATTTATTTTTTTTCTTTTAAAAAGTGAGGTTGAGGATTTATACTTTGCAGTGAAGCGTTTAATTTTTACTCGTGCCTTGACTTCAGCTACCAATCAGATAACCTCCTTCTAGTTAATTCTACCCGCTTAAAGTATATTTTGCCCTCCCTGTCCCTAAACCCAAGAAGAATGGCGATTTAGGCTAGTTGGTTTGAGTTCATGATAATAAGGGTTGCAGCGCGAGCACGAATGTGCTAGAAAAAACAGACGAAAGTCGAGGTATGGAAGGCAAAGAGGACAACACAGCAAAGAGAACAACACAAGAGGCTGTTTTTTCTAGCACATTCGTGCTCGCGCTGCAACCCTTATTATCATGAACCCTAAACCCAAGTGCTTTGAAAAACTCTGCACCATCATCCTGATATAGGGTGAAGCCGTTTACAGAACATTATCAAGTGTTCGGCAGTTTTTTCTTCCTCTCCACACGCACTGCATACCGTATCTACCCCTTCGTATTTGGCCCGATATGTCTTGGTTCGCAACACTACCGTCCTGGCCTAAACCAGTAGAGAACTACCCTGAGTATTATAGATCCTTTCCTTGACAATTTTCTGCTTAAAAGTTTGATAGACCTCTAGTGCGGACTTCTTAATCATGCCAATTCTCCACATATCGGTCTCAGCTTCCTTCATCTTCTTCTTAACCGATAATTCTTTTTGGTTTGGCCCCCTGCTCTTTTCTAATTATTTACCAGTCAATTTTCTTGCTCGTTTCTTTCATTTTGTATCGACATTCTTCATGTACAAGTAGCTGAATACCTTCCTAGCCCAACGATCCTCCCCATTACTCTCAATCGCTTCTCAAGGCTGTGTTGGTGAGCGCCATCTCTTGAATTTTTCTGCAACAAAAAGCACTCGGCCGGCTAGGCTTCTGGTGTTGTCCACGCGATAGCGCTTTGCACAAACATGCAAACACGGTGTGCGTTTGCTTTGCTTTCTTTGTTCCTTTGGCGCCGTGCATAGGTGTTCTCTGGTTGATCCGTGCCGTACAGCTCTCGCGTCGTTTCTCACGTGTTGTATATGTGAGCTTGTGCTGCTTCGTACTTGCGTCATGCCGAAGCTAGGACAAAAGCATCGAGCGCTGAAAATAGAGGAAAAATTGGACATAATTCGAGCTATTGAATGTGGCACGAAAAAATCGGCACTGGCACGCGAAAAGGACCTGCCGTTAACCACGGTGTGTGGAATTTGGAATTCCAGAGAGAAGTTGCTCGGCAGTGCTGCTGCAACTGTGAAAAGGTGCCGGCTACGCGGTTCGGCGTTTTTTGGATGCAGAGGAGGCGCTGGTGAAGTGGCTAAAAGCTGCACGGTCAAAAAATCTCCCTATCAGCGGACCCCTGCTCGTGGAGAATGCCCTGATTTTTGCCTCGCAGTTCAACCATGACAACTTTGTGTGCAGCAATGGCTGGCTGGCCAGATTTAAGGCGAGGCACGGCATTACCACGAGGACTGTTTCGGGGGAAGGTGCTGCTGCTGACGTGGATTACACGGAGCTTTGGCAAAATGGTCAGCTGAAGAGCATCTTGGAAGACTACGCACCTGATGACATCTTTAATATAGATGAATCGGCGCTATTCTTTAAGCTGCTACCGTACAAAACGCTCGCGTTCAAAGGCGAGACGTGCACCGGCGGCAAGCATGCAAAAGACAGAAAATCAGTGGCGTTTTGCGTAAACATGACTGGAACCGACATAAATCCACTCCTCGTGATTGGAAAGTCGGCTAAGCCTACATGTTATGAAGCGTGGAAGCTTGTGCCAGTTGGTAGGACATAAGTAAATGCAGGAACAGCGCAACCTAGAAGTAGTTACTTCGTAACTACGGAAGCGAACTACAGCGCTCTTTTCTGTCCTTGTTTTTTCGCTTCCGTAGTTACGAAGTAACTACTTCTAGGTTGCGCTGTTCCTGCATTTAAAAGCCTAGATGTTTCAAAGGCGCCCGGTTGCCATCAGAGGTCATCAATCGCACAACACCAAAGCATGGACGACGGCAAAACTCTTTGAGGAGTACGTGCACCTCATCGATCGTCGTTTTGCGGCTAAGAACAGAAGAGTTGTTATTATTTTAGACAACGCTTCGGCGACGTCGCCCTGGACAACCTGATGGCTGTGAAGTTGGCGTTTCTGCCATCAAACACAACAGCGATTTCCCAGCCCTTGGACCAAGGCATCATTCGAGCTGTAAAACAGCCCTACAAGAAGAATCTGCTGCGCAGATTTCTTCTGGCCATTGAATGTGGCAAATTATTCTCCATCGACCTGATTGGCGCGATTCACCTGCTCAAATACTCGTGGCGGCAGTTTGAAGCAACAACAGTTCGAAATTGTTTCAAGCGTCCTGGCTTCAGTGTGTGTGCGGGCGACGCAGATGACGCCAGTGACACCATCGACCAGACTTCGGACATCGTAGACGAAGCTTGCAAATCTCTGCTAGCTGAAGTGCTGGAGCGGCAGGGCGTTACGGAAGGCATTTCCTTCCCCGACATCAGAGACGGAGGCAGCAATGTGCAGACATCTCCGGACATGTCCGACGAAGCCATTGTTGCCTCGGTTGTCGAAGTATCACCAATTGTAGTGATGAGGACGAGATGGAAAGCGACAATACGGGTGATCCAGGTCCGACAGTGGCCGAAGCTGCGCATTGAGTCAGCGTCATGCGGGTATTTGCCGAGAAGAGGGGGCTGGCGGAAAAGCTTGCTCACAGCATAAGTCAGTTTGAGGCCGCTGTCGTTGCTGCTAGGCCGCCGCGTCGTGAAATGAAAATTACACACTTTATCACGCGAAGTTGATAAATTACTGCACGTTTTTTGTTCTTTCATTGCACTCCCTGAAGGTTTCTTTTTTTGACAGGTAAGTGAGCGACCTTACGCTATTTCGGTTAAGCAGTACTACCATTTAGTACGTACTGTTTCCGAGCTCCGGCCAACTACGGTTTAACGAGATTTCACTGTATATATATATATATATATATATATATATATATATATATATATATATATATATATATATATATATATATATATATATATATATATATATATTTATATATATATATATATATATATATATATATATATAAATATATATATATATATAAACTTATATATATATATATATATATATATATATATATATATATATATGGGAAAGAAGTGTATAACTAAGGGCTCGTTTTTCCGTGTTTTAACACAATAATAATGAGATAGAACAGACAGTAATGCCAAGGAATGTACAGGGGAAGTTATTAGAACCAATGGAATGTAAATAAGAAGAAAGAAAAGTGGATGAAAAATAACCAGCCGTGAGCAGGCTCACGGCTGGTTATTTTTTATCCACTTATATATATATATATATATATATATATATATATATATATATATATATATATATATATATATATATATATATATATATATATATATATAACCAGGTGTGCCCTGCACAACCAGGGCACACCTGGTTGTGCAGTAGAAGACGATTACGAGGCACCAAGACGGACTCCAACAAAATTAAAATATTTTCTTGCCAACACGATAGAGGGCATGTAATACACTTGCCACCCATGTTTTCAATCTCCCCTGCTTCTGTGATTTCATATGTAAGCTGATTTCTACTTCGTGCCAAAATTCTGCATTTGTCAAACTGATGGAAACAACCACATTCCTTACCGTGCACTGCTATAAAACCGGTTGCCACGTTTTTAACGTTGTAATGCTTTTCACGCACTCGTTCATTAAGACAACGACTGGTTTGTATTGCCTGCTGCTATCTTGTGACCATTGCTACGTCGGTCAAACCAGTCGTTGCCTAAATGAGCGGCTGCGTGAAAACCATAAAAATGTTAGAAACGTGGTAGTTGGTTTCTTGGCAGTGCACTGTAAGAAGTGTGGTTGTTTTCTTTTGTTTCACAAATGAAGAATTTTGGCACCAAGCAGAAATTGGCTTACACGTGAATTCATAGTAGCTGGGGAGATCGAAAAAAATAGGTGACAAGTGTATTTGCATGCCCTGTATAGTGCTGGCAAAAAATAATTTAATTTTCTTGGTGTCCGTCTTGGTGCCTAGTAATAACTTTCTTCTACTGCGCAACAGGTGTGCTCATATTTTTTTTGGCCCTATAAGTATCTTTGGATTGCAAAATAAAAATATTGAAAGTAGCGCTATGTATGTGTATGTGTGCCTTCTTTGTGTCCTCATTTCCAGTGCGCTTTTACCGTTCTTAAACTTGACTCTGAATCTAAACAATACATCAAAAACTATGCGACTCGATTTTAATCATCTCAACAGTTGCACCGAGGCATTCAGTGTAATTGTGTCACAAATATTAATAATGTCCATTAAAGCATACACGTTGTCACCATGCATGTGATTCTCCTCGAAGTATGCTGAAAAGGCCAAGATGTTCAAAAATAAAGAGCTTCTCAGTTCAGCACATCAACAAGTCACTGGTGTTCTCATTAACAAAAGAACTGTATGAGTTGCCATGAAGTTTACATTTGCTGTTGACCTTATTTACCCCCAGCATCTAAGCTTATTTACAAGCATGACAAACACCAGGTGCAATGAAGCTAGGAGCTGATATCGTTCGAACTGATGCGATCCAAAGACGAAGTGAGATTATAAAGGCACACAGTGTTTCGGACTACCTTACAAGTAAACGATTTTCTATGACTGCTGACTGTAGTCAACGTTTTTATTTTTGTACATGAAGCTTTTCTTTGAGAAAAGTAGGTCGTAAGCTCAGAGAGAATATGAGGGAGTTGAGCTAGGGTGAGTTTTCACTCACTGCTTGCTTTTGGAAAAACTGTTACTGAAAGACAAGGATTGCTGTGTAAGAAAAGCGTGAAAGCGGAAAATGCGCACAAAGAGACACCCTTCCCAAATGGCACAAAAAAAAAAAAGGTATTTTAGAAAATATTTCCGCCTACACTGGTGCCCTTAAGGAGCCGAGTTTTGCCTCATGCTCCATCCCACCATCATGCATTAGTTGCAATCCACTCATATAAAAAACAGTTGCAGAATGGGAGTATTTTGGTGAGTCAAGGTGATTGAAAATTCTAGCAAACTGTGCAACACAGAGCAAAATGAGTAAGTAACAATAAGCAAATTGTGTTGATTTAACGCATCAGACTTTTTTCTCATATAGTAGGGTAGTCTTTTATGTATCGTAAAGTTATTACTGAACATCAGCCCTTGTTTTCAGTTTTTCACACATATTTCAAAGTGACGGGCATTCCTCAAGCTTGGCTGCTCGTAAACTTGTTACGGTGTGCTGTCTTGCTCTGTGTTTAACGTATTGAAGTAATAGTAAAGAAAAAGGGAAAAAAAGTGACGCACTGCTCATGTTTTCTTTTTCCCTCACCGTCTGTATCATTTTGCTTTTAGGTTTTGTGCTTTTAATATCTTTTTAGCAGACAAACTCCCCTAGAAATTTTCCTCAGCCATATGACATGCTGAGACTTTTCGTTGTTGACTGGTGCAGGCGGAGCATTCCATACACCACAATATTCATTAAAGTGGAGCTGTGGCTGACACTATGCATGAATGAGAAGAAGAAGAAGAAGCAGTGGAGGCCCTTCTACTACTTGCAACGTCAGGCAGTCAAAAGATTGTTGCCGAGAAATCTGTGCAGGTGGATATTTCTTCAGTTCCATGGAGGAAGGTCAATTTGAGAGTCACTGTCAACAGACAATGCTGTTCGTGCATTTACGGGTGTTTCATTTTTGACACTGTTTCAAGCCATTTGTGATAAAGTAGCTGAAATTGATGACAATTCGTCAGAAGTGTCTGTGCTTGAGCGTGTTGCTCTTGTTCTTGTACACTTAAAGACATGCCTTTCCTTTGAGTGCTTAGGGACGTTGTTTGGCATCAGTAAGTTGACTGTCCATAGGCTGTTTTACTATGCACTGTGCAGCCTTGCTGCAGTTTTAGAATGTGCAATTCGTTGGCCTACAACTGAGGAAAACAAGAAAAACATGCCACTTTGTTTTTGCGCGCTCTCAGACGTACGTGTCGTGCTTGACTGCACAGAGTTTGAACGAGAGAAAAGTCACTCTGCATCATGCCGAATATTAACATATTCACACTATAAAGATACGTGGACTGCAAAGATCCTTGTCGGCGTGTCACCTGCAGCTACAATAACTTTCGTCAATGAAAGGGCATCGGATAAGGCTTGTGTAGAAAAATCAGAGGTGCTTGAAAAGCTGACTGGATTTCAGGATGATATCATGGTCGATAAAGGATTTAGTGTGGATGACATGTGCATAGACCTTGGGTTGGGTGTGATACAGCCCCATTTCTTGCGATCTAAGCAGCAGTTCTCTGCACAAGATGCCAGCAAAACACTGAAAATTGCATGAGCATGTGTTCATGTTGAACGTGCAATACAAGGAGCGAAGTTATTCAAAGTACTCAAGGGCCCTGTGCCAGTTCTTGCATCTGTTAAGGAGGTTCGCACCTCCTGAAATACAACATGCGCTCTAATAGACAGGGGCTTAATGCAAAACCTTACATACAAAAAAAAAGCTCTGCTTGCCTCGACTCTCTGAATGCCACAGCGAACTTTCGTTCAAGAAAAAAAGTTCAAGAGCAAACCTTTGAATTTCGCACCGAATTCTCACTGCCAAAGAGCCAGCATGACGTCACATAATCAAACAATATTTTTATTTATTTACTTATTTATTCATCTACGGCTAGTTTCGGCAGATAAAAATGTTATGACACCTCGTCAGGTATGAAAAGTCTCAAGACTAAAATTTTTTTCTCCCACACCTTCAGCTCAGCCAAATTGCCAAGGAGTATGCGCGCAGTAATAATTTTTTTTTTCATCCAGAAAAAGTTTGTTTCGTACATTTATGGCTGGCGCGCCCGAATGACAGGCGAATCAGAGATGCTTATGAAATTGCGATTTCGTTTCGGTTGGATGGATGGATGGATGGATGGATGGATGGATGGATATGGCTGTACCCTTTAGATCGGGCGGTGGCTAGCGCCACCAAGCCGTAATACCTAATGAACCAAAAACTGCATTTATTTTTTTTCCTTTAAATAGTGAGATTGAGGATTCGTACTTTGCAGCGACGGGTTTCATTTTCACTCGTGCCTTGACTTTAGCTGCCAATCAAAACACCTCCTTCTGGTTATTTCTACCCGCTTAAAGTCTATTTTGCCTTCCCTGTCCCTAAACTCCAGTGCTTTGAAAAACTCTGCGCCATCAACATGAACTACATGGTGAAGCCCTTTACAGAACATTAACAAGTGTTCGGCAGTTTCTTCTTCCTCTCCACACGCACTGAATACCTTGTCAACCCCATCGTATTTGACCCGATATGTCTTTGTTCACAACACTCCCGTCCAGGCCTGCAACAGTAGAGAACTACCCCGAGTATTATCATAAATCCTTTCCTTGACTATTTCCTGCTTAAAAGTTCGATAGACCTCTAGTGCGGACTTCTTAATCATGCCAATTCTCCACTTCTCGGTTTCAGCTTCCTTCACCTTCTTCTTAACCGATAATCCTTTTTGGTTTGGCCCCCTGCTGTTTTCCAAGTATTTACCAGTCAATTTTCTGGTTCATTTCCGCCATTTTGTGTCGACATTCTTCACGTACTAGTAGCTGAATACCTTCATAGTTCAACGATTCTCCCCCATTTCGCTCAATCGCTTCTCAAGTTTTATCTTGCTGCTAGCTTCCCTGCCCTCAAATGATGTTCATCCCATATCACCTTGTACTCCCTGATTTGGTGTATTCCCATGAGCTACTAAGGCAAGCCTACCTATTCCACGTTGCTTAATTTCTAATCTTGCTTGGAATTCTGATCTCATGCACAAGACCGCATTGCCGAACGTTAGACCAGGAACCATGACCCCTTTCCATATAACTCTCACAACACCATACCAATTGTAATTCCACAGTGCCCTGGTTTTCATCACTGCTGCATTCCTGTTACCTTTAGTCGTCACGCATATTTCTTGGTCCCTTAGGTACTCGGCCCCGTTGCTTATCCATACTCCCAGATATTTGTATTTATCTGTTATCTCTAGCGTGACCTCCTGTATTCTAAGCTCACTACCTTCATTTTCATTAAAATCATGACGGCAGATTTTTCTTTACTGAATCTGAAATCTAACCTATCTCGCTCATTACTACAGATGTCCATCAATCTCTGCAAATCTTTCTTGTTGTCGGCCATTAGCACTATAATATCTGCGTACATCAATGCTGGTAGTGCCTGTTCAATGAGTTTTCCTTGTTTGACGAAAGAGAGGTTGAAGCCCAGTCCACTTCCCTCTAATTTGGCCTCTAATTTTTGATTGATTGATATGTAGGGTTTAACGTCCCAAAACCACCCTATGATTATGAGAGACGCCGTAGTGGAGGGCTCCGGAAATTTCGACCACCTGGGGTTCTTTAACGTGCACCTAAATCTGAGCACACGGGCCTACAACATTTCCACCTCGATCGGAAATGCAGCCGCTGCAGCCGGGATTCGAACCCGCGGCCTGCGGGTCAGCAGCCGAGTACCTTAGCCACTAGACCACCACGGCGGGGCAGGCCTCTAATTTTTGTAGGTACATCATGAATAATAAGGGTGACATAGGACACCCCTGCCTAAGCCCCCGTTTCACCTCTGCAGGCTTGGATACGTGTTTTTCCCACTTTATAACTACCTTGTTACTTTTATAGATATCCTTTAAAAGATTAGTGACTCCATCTTCCACGCCTAAAGATTAGTGACTCCATCTTCACGCATATGGTTCTTAGCTGCGCAAAGCGCTATCTGCTTCCTGTAGCAGGTGTCAAGGCGACTTCCTGTTTACATTTTTTGGCTGCAAGGCGTGCGTTCAACGTCCAAGCTTCAGCGCTGTTCCTCGTGGCATTGTGAGATCTATGTGGAGAAATACGTGGTGATTACATTTAACACCATCCGGAACATCGAGCGTCCATATTTGATGTGCAACACTTCGCCTACTGGTCATCAGAAGGTGAGCAAAACGCCGCGTCATCATGCACGAACTTGCGTGGTCAACGTGTCAAGGTGAATATCTATTGCTTTCACGGCTACCGCAGTCCATGAATTTTATGAATGACGCTTGTCTGCTTTCACGTTGGATTAGCGACCAAGGCCTGCGTCTTCAATGCGGAAGAATGTGAGCTGCTCAAACACGGACTTTAGAGAGTCAGACGACGTACCTTTTATGTTGTTCGACGCATGTCTCCACATCTCGATCGTTTCCTGATAACTACCGCAAATTTCTGACTGCATTTTTAAAACGATATCGCATGCGTTCGCGTGCAGGATCACCCATTGCCTTTGGTTTTTTGTTTTTTGCTTTTTTGCACAGGAAGGATTCCTTTTTTGCACAGGAAAAGCACCTCCTGTGCTTTTTTGCACAGGAGGTTCAAGATATCCGTGGCGCCATGGTTCGCTGGCCGCGTTTTTGGAGCCGTAGATACGTCTTTTCTTTTGATTGGGTGGCAAGTTATTTACTCATGCAATCATGATTGATTGTGCAGCTGTAGAGCAACCGACAGCTGCACAATCAGAAAAAAAATCAAAGCACCAAAGAGAAAAAACAATGTTTAGATTCTCCCGGAACGAAGATAAAATATGGAAGTGGGTTTTGTGGTAATAAGGACAGCCACAGTGAGTGGTTTAGCCTTTGGATGCCTAACGTAAGGTGGGTAATACTTGTCCCAAATCCTGCATGGATGGTTTTGTTTGTCTGACACATTTGGTATTTACGTACAGGCGCTCGCAGCAAAAATTCATGGTAGGTTGACTACGTGCCGTCAACATTTTGGCATGACAAAAAAGAAACTGAAGCATCAAGACGTAAGCACGAAAGGAATTTAAATGTGTAGTTTTTCATCAGCACAACCACAATCACTATATACGCATATACTACAAGAATATGGCGTTTACGTTAAAACGCACAGCCGCCACATAACGTGCAGCCAGCTCTGATCTTGATACCGAAAAATGCGTGACACAGCAGCCGCACGACATCAGGTCCGCGGTGACGCTGCGGAATCTATGTACACAGCATTTGTCAATGATATCAACTTAAGCGATGTATATGCAATCTGTCAGTGGTTCTGACGGCGACGACCTCGCACCAGTAGTAGAAAATGATGTCAGTAACATTATGTAGACAAGAAAATACTATTCCACTTACAGAGCAGCTATGTAATAGGTTGCTGGTAATTTCAAGTGTTTTTCCAAGCATTTTTTTTAGTAGTCAGTTTATTCATACCTCATCCAGTGCACAATAAGCAGAACAGGTAACTACGCATAACTAGCACGGCGCCTGACTATGAAGTGAGTGTCGTCTTGGCCAGCTTGTTTACCGACATGATGCAATACGTAAATGCTAAACAAGCTCGATTTTGCTAAAAAAAGTTTCCGCCAGCTTATTTAGCTTTTTGAAGCTTTGTCAGTGCACTATAGAGTCGAAGTAGCGTAAAATAAGTGGTGAAATAAGGAGATGGCGTAATGTTGCAAAAGCATCATCGCATACTGGCGACCAATGACAGAGGTGTCCATCGCCAGTGATCAGCTTTGTCAGTGGTGTGATTATCAAAGCAAGGTTCTTCACAAAGCGGCGAAAGTATGAGCACAGTCCAACGAAGCTGCTAAGCGCTTTCACGGTCGAAGGCTTCGGGAACTCAGTGACAGCACAAAGCTTTCATGGGTCTGGGAGGACGCCATATTTTGAGACAACGTGGCCAAGTATTGTGAGTTTCCGAGCTCTAAAGTGGCACTTCTTGATGTTTAGATGAAGACCTGCGCTCGTGAGGTATCTCAAGACTTCGCTGAGAAGACGGAGGTGGCTGTCGAAATCAGGGGAGAAAAACACGACATCATCCAATTAACAGGGGGACACAATCTCCCCAATGCTATTTACCGCGTGCTTACGGGAGGTTTTCAGAAGCCTAGAATGGGAACAGTTAGGGATAAGAGTTAATGAAAAGTAGCTTTGTAACCTGCGATTCACCGATGACATTGCATCGCTGAGTAACTGAGGAGACGAATTGCAACTCATAATTACGGAGTTACACAAGGAGAGCAGGAAATTGGGTCTTAAAATTAATCTGCAGAAAACGAAAGTAGTGTACAACGACCTCGGAAAAGAGCAGCACTTCGAGATAGGTAATAGTGCACTTCAAGTTGTAAAAGACTATGTATACTTAGGGCAGGTAATAACCGCGGAGCCAAACCACGAGATTGAAGTAACTAGAAGAATAAGAATGGGGTGGAGCACATTTGGCAAGCCCTCTCAAATTATGACAGGTAGATTGCCACTATCCCTCAAGAGGAAGGTATATAACAGCTGTATCTTGCCAGTACTTAGCTACGGAGCAGAAACCTGGAGACTTACAAAAAGGGTTCAGCTTAAATTGAGGACGACCTAGCGAGCAATGGAAAGAAAATGGTAGGTGTAACCTTAAGAGACAAGAAGAGAGCAGAGTGGATTAGAGAACAAACGGGGGTTAAGGATATCATAGTTGAAATCAAGAATAGGAAATGGACATGGGCCAGGCATGCAGCGCGTAGACAGGATAACCGCTGGTCATTAAGGGTAACTAACCGGATTCCCAGAGAAGGCAAGCGGGTTAGGGGGAGACAGAATATTAGGTGGGCAGATGAGATTAAGAAGTTTGTGGGTATAAATTGGCAGCAGCAAGCACAGAACCGGGTTAACTGGTGGGAAATGCGAGAGGCCTTTGTCCTGCAGTGGACGTAGTCAGGCTGATGATAATGATGATGATGATGATGAATCAACGCAGAAGCGAATTGAGCCGTCTTTTTTTCTCACAAGTGCCACAGTTGAAGACCAGGGACTGCTGTACGGCTGAATGGCGCCATGTTGAAGCATTTCAGCCACTTTCTCGGTGATCACACAACGCTCAACAGGAGATACACGGTAGGGACGCTGTCGCAGATGCGCTTGGGAGCCGGTGTTAATGTGATGGACAGCGGTGTGCGTTCGGCCTGATGACGTCTGCTGCCAGTCGAACGAGGTGCGAAACTTGTGAAGAAGTTCTAGAAGCTTTTTGCGGTATGGTTTTTCAAGTTCGCCAAACAAACTAATGTTTTCGTGAACAGGTGAACGGGCAGATGGCGTCGGTGCATCAAGCTGCAAATCATTTTCACCGCCAAAGCCGAAGATGGACGAAACGCCTAAGTCTTGGAATGTTCCTATACATTCCCCATGGTGCAAGGTTGTGGCAGACGGCAAGGGATTTGTGACAAACAAATTGGTAGCATACACCGAAATATTTAGGACAGCAAACGGCAACGCGAGGCTCTTGCGGCTTTGGTATGTTTGGGAAGGCGTAAACAACACTGCAGCCTTAGACACATCGGCACAAGACACGGGAACAAAGGCTACTGTAGTCGGTGGTATGTCGATGTCATCGGCGACAAACAGCTTGTTCAACGCAAGCTCCGGAGACGAGGCACACAACGCAGAGAAGGCCGCTTCAGCACGAGCACAGTCGATAATCGCACGATTACGAGACAGAAAATCCCAGCCGAGGATCACATCATGAGAACACGCTTGTAGCACAAGGAACTCATTGGTATACAAAAAATCTTGGATGAGAACGCGGGCAGTACAGGCAGCTGATTTTCCAATATGGTGAGCACTGGCAGTATAGAAACACAATCCCTTTGGCGTCGTGGTAACTTCGAGAAGCAGGCGGTAAAGTTTTAAATCAATTACTGAAACGGCAGCACCAGTGTCCACAAGCGCAAGGGTACGATAACCATCCACAAAAACGTCGATGAGGTTTGTAGGAGATATGCGAGGACTTGAGTCTTTCGACGACGGCGCAGTTCGTGCCTCGGAAAGTGCGGAATTTAGTTTCCCGCGACCGAAGACCAGTGTTCACGGCGCATAGGTGACAGGAAGTGGGGAGCGACGTCGGGGAGATGGAGATCGGTGACTGACTGAGGTGGGGGGGGGGGGGGGGCAGTCGGGTGAAGAGGATCCTTGTTGACGTGCTGTGTCGTTAAAGCGCCGAGAGCCGTGCGACGATCTTCGCATGGTGTCGCTGTGAACGTGAGGGTGGCGGTGGCACAACAAGCGAGCCACCGCCACCCTCACCTGCGTAGTCTGTCCCTGCGTAACATGTCCTGCGTAACCGCAAGAATAGCAAATCGGGCGGTTGCCTGCGGTGCGCCACGGATTCGGAAACGCCGTGATTGGCTGGCTTATCGGAGCTGGGGATGACCGAACAGGGACCAGTGAGGTAGCATAAGTGGGCTGTCGAGGTTCTCTGGCTGAAACGACTTGTGCATACGTCAAGGGTGCGGCCTCCAGAAGTGGCGAACGAGCGAAAAGCAAAGCGTCAGCTACCTCACCTTGTATGACGTGCCTTATCACCGGGGCCTAATTATCTGGTGCCAGAGGATGCGTTTGTGCTGGTTCGGGCGTGCCCAATAAAATGGAGAGCTGCCGAGCGACCTCCTCACGCACGAACTGTTTTATGCGAGCCAACATGTCATTCTGGTCTCCTAGAGTCAAAGCCGCTATCGAGTCACGTTGTTCTAGAGAGCACCGTGTTGGGCGCACTGCTTGCGCAATTCGTCATAACTCTGGCACAAGCTGACGAGATCGGCTATGGTTTGTGGGTCCTTGGCTAACAACATTTGAAATGCGTCATCGCATATGCCCTTGAGCATTTGTTTGATTTTGTTGGCTTCGAGAATCGCTGGGTTTACCCGCTTGCACAAGTGAACAACGTCTTCAATATATATATATATATATATATATATATATATATATATATATATATATATATATATATATATATATATATATATATATATATATATATATATATATATACGCGTGTGTGTGGTGTGTGTGTGTGTGTGTGTGTGTGTGGAAGGTATTTGAGACACGACGTACCTTTTCGCAGCAGCGGGAAAACACAAAAACAACACGAACATCACTTTTTATCTAAATGCATGCAGGACTTTCAAGCTTTTCCCATCACCGAACTATGGGATTTCTTCGTTCAATTCTAGTGTTGCCAAAGTTAGCGTGTCTTCAACCCACTACTATTTGTGTGAGATCCATAGTGCAATATTATTTACCCTTTAGGTTTTGTTGTTTTAAAGCAGGTCACTTTGTTCTACCTCGAATAGTGAAGTCACTGCTGTATAAACTCTACATTCAAATAGATGCCTGTAAGGTTCTAGCCCCTACAGTATGCGATCTTACCTCAGTTTACATTACTTTGATATGTTTCGTAGGTTAAATATAATGGTAATGTTACTTTAAGGTTTCTGAATATTTATTCAAGTATAAAAGTAGGGGTGTGCTAATAGTGGATTATAAAGCTGAATCAAATAGTGATGACACCTAATAGAATATAAATAAAAATTAAATACTCTATGAATAGTTCTAGTATAGTAAGGCGACAATCTTCAAAGCAGCCCAGAGTGATGAGGGAGCAATTTTCTGAACACTGAAAGGATTTCCACACAATTTTTGTTTGAGAGAGATATTCACAAACTCGAACATAGTAACGTTACGATTACTTTTTGCCGACGAAGAATATCACAATTTTTTGAAACTGAGGCAACTTCGTTTACACGTCCAACAGCAACCACGGCCTTCGAAATATTTTGTAAATAAATGCTGAAAGATAGGGATTACTACAGTATTCAAACTGATACTTTGTCAACCGCTTTGAAATAAAACAAATAGTAAACATCAAGAAATATACATGACAATATCATCACTGTGGATATGTTGAAGATTGTAGATCAGTAACATTGCCGCTTCAGTGACAATGGAGTTTTAGGCAAAAACGCCTTTATATTTTGATCAATACAGCTTCGATAAATGGTCTGCGTGCATCTGTGATGCGCGATGTCGAAAACAAGAAAAGTTAACCCCTCATTCTTCACGTCTCGTTCTTTCGCACATTTTTCATCATTGCTGATTATTCCAAAAACATTCGAAACATATTTAGTATTTCCAATATCCGTGATCTGCGCTTCGTTATTCGAAATTTATGAATGTTCGCACACCCCTAGAAAAAAGCTGTAGAAGCTGTAGAAAAGCTGTAGAAGATCACGCGCATGCCTGTCTCGAAAATGGTTGCCTTACTATTCCAAGACCATACGAATAGCATTCGATACGTAATCGTATTCGATTCTATATTATGCGTGATTCGAGTCAAATACCGAATCAAATACAGCGCTTGTTATTCGCAATTTCTTAGTATTCGCACACTTCTTTAAAAAAGATGTAGAATTACGCTCCTGTCTTGAAGCTATTTTGAAACTATGTGAATAGCACTCGATGCGTAATCGTGTTTGATTCGGTATAATCACTATTTCATGCATGTTCCATTCGGTTCTGAATTGCGCTATTCGCACACCCTTACGTGCGATTAGCATTCACAAACTGAATGAGTTGGCGACCGCTGAGTGACTTGACAACTCAGGCATTTCGCCATTCTTGAGCACACTTGATCCTCTACATTAGAATGTTCCATTGTCGAACTAAATTCAGAGGCAAGTTGAGGGGCAATTTGTTTATGTTTGTTTTTATTTTTGTTTTTCTTCCACGCTGACTGGCTATAGTGTTGAGCAATTTTGATGTGGTGCGCACCACTAACTTTTAGTAGACAGCAACTCTGCAAATGGGCTCTTGTCCTTGCATTGCGCTGACTTAGCGTTGTCTCATGTGCCGACTTGTGTAGACTCACTCCTTCCAGCTTCGTGACTACAATACCGTCAGTATGAACCAAATAATTAATAACTAAGGTTTTCCACCAAGCAGAGCGAGTGGAGACCTTTCTATGTGTGAAGCTATACCACTGAACGTAGAGAATTTGCCACACTACACCCGTTCCCCCCTACTTCCTCATTAGAGCGAATTTCGGCGACAAATTAGCAGTGGACCCTTCAATTTTGCCCAGAACGTGCGCCATGCACTCCCTAACTCGGGCTTGTGTACACTCTCGAGAGCTTTGGTGGACTTCGAATATCGTTATGCTTTGGTGAGTGCATCGATATTGAACTCAAAGTGGTGCAAATGTTCTCTGCTTAAAAGCTTCCTTCGTCCCAGACACGCGCTTTGCGTGTTGTCTTTATTTCTCTTAGCCTCCCTACTCCTCTCCCCCCTCTCTCTCTGTGCGTATTTGTGTGTGTGTGTGTGTGTGTGTGTGTGTGTGTGTGTGTGTGTGTGTGTGTGTGTGTGTGTGTGTGATTTGGTATGCGCTGCTGACTTTTTTTTTGTACGTTAGTTACAGTCGCTACAGCCTCAACGACTCGCATTGTATGGAGAAGTCTGTACACCCTGTTGGTCAACGTCTTTCGCAGTAAGTTGGGTCGAACGCGCCTCAGCCAAGCAAAAACATCTTTTCAGCGATGTTCCCAAACGTACCGGCACTTTCGATCCATTCCTGCGCCACCGAGAAAGTCAATAAACGAACGTACCGCGTGGTTTCACTTTCCTCCGCCCAGAGCTCAAAGAACAGAAAGCCTGGCAGGCATTGTGGTTACCCTCATTGTTCAATGGCGTCCCTTTCATGTGTGCACTCCGGCACGACTGAACGTTGTGTATACGTCGATAACAATAACTTCGGCTAAAACGAACACGCTGAAACATTTTTCGCCGCATCAAGCAGCTGGACCACCCCTCATGAAAGAAACACTATATGCACTATCGCCGTGTAAATCTGGTGAAGCAATGATTGCACTACTTGCGGGATACTTGTTGGAGGCTCGCACGAAGAATCATGTCACAAGACATTTGGATTGACGCAATGGGGCATGTATTGAAATCTCAATACGTCTACACATCGAATCCCTCCCAGTCTCCTGCTTTTCCATTGTATAGACGAAAGGTTGCTGCACAAAAATACTTATTCAGAGCAAGTTCTTGTCAATCATGACGCTGGACATGCACAGTTAGCGAAAGCAACGCCAAAGTACGTGGGGAGTGGGGGCGGGTGGGAAAAATTGTATTTTTATGAGAGCGTGGCCGGTGAACTTCTGATCAGCACTATAGATGTAGAGACAAAAAGCATTACGATATTGGTGTGTCAATGGCTTTCATTGAAAGCCTTTAAACTCTCGATGCATAAATTGAACTAAAACATCAATACTAGTTCAAAGTTTGTGCTCTTGTGCTGAACTATTTAGCAGACAAGCACCCAGTGCAAGCTATTTGAACTTCTTTAATAAAACTGCGAACGACATGCTGTCAACCTTTTACCTTCGTGGGCCGAAAAGACCGTTATTTCTACGCGATGGCGTAGGCCACTTTAGTTGTGAGCGAAAAATCAGC
Source organism: Rhipicephalus microplus (assembly GCF_043290135.1). Classification (NCBI taxonomy): domain Eukaryota; kingdom Metazoa; phylum Arthropoda; class Arachnida; order Ixodida; family Ixodidae; genus Rhipicephalus; species Rhipicephalus microplus. The sequence continues at coordinate 40,430,109 of NC_134710.1, read as the reverse complement.
ATTGGCGGCGTGCGAAAATTCCTTATGAATGAAAATAAACAAAAGATTGCCACAAGTTATGTTATTGAAATGGGGGCTTTGACGTCCCATAACCGCCACATGATTATGAGAGACGCTGCAGTGAAGGGCTCCGAAAATTTCGACCATCCGTTCTTTAACGTGTACCCAATCTGAGCACACGGGCCTACAGCACTTCCGCCTCCATCAAAAATGCAGCCGCCGCAGCCGGGATTCGATCCCGTGACCTACGGGTGAGCAGCCGAGTACTTTAGCCACTAGGCCACTGCGGCGGGGAATCCCTACAATGGATGTCAAGGTGGCTGCTAATATAGCGTTCTTCACGTTACACTCGTGCTCCTTCAATCTTACACTTACGCACCTTCCTGTTTGGCCCACATATATTTGTTTCACAGGACAGCGGAATCTAATATACTACGTTTCCGCGCATTGTACGAAGCTAGCTTTATGACTTTTTGCGCAGAGCTGCTGCTTGCTTGCGGGTTTGTTTACTTGCGCGTTGACGACAGCTTTCTCGGCGCAGAGAATAATGGCACTCTGACTATGGTGTGCTTTCCTCACTTTTATTGCGATGCAAATTATATGGACACTTTCGGCAGAATTTTGCCGCTGGCGTGGGCGAGATGCACCGTATACACATATATATGTATATGAAAACGCAAGAAAGAAACAAAATACCAGAAAAAATACTCCGGCGCACGGAATCGAACGTGAGAATTCCGCGTCGCGAATGCGAGGCGTCAACTACTGAGCCAGCGAAATGTACCTCCCTCAACGTTCAAACGGCAAGCTATATCTGCCAATTACCGCTGTTGGCAGGCATTTTTTTTTTGGGGGGGGGGGGAATATCGTGTTTCCATTATTATCAGCAAGATGGCGCAGTGGGCGCGCGGTGGCTCTCATCTCTCACGCGCACTTTGGCCCGCGTGGAGAAGAATAAGGTGTCTGTACGCTTGATCACACGTCCTTATCCCACAGTGTGGAGAATTGCACGCCTTGGCTAGCTTTACAGTTTCGTCGGAACGATATTGTTGTAGTTACCGGGCGCACAAAGGTCACTGCAATCGTTGCACAGCCTCTGTTTGCAAAAAGGGCGCGCTTATCAGACACAGCGAGGTAACAACTGAGACGCTTATTCGCGTTACCTGTACCTAAGAGTACGTTTCGTGCGTATTTTGTGCGTGAGAAATGCGGGGCACGTCTCGATCTGCTTGCCATTATACGCGTTTCTTTCCAATTTGTTGCTGTCACGTTCATTGCTTCGCCTTTGGGGCCAAGCTGTGACTTTTTTTCGAGTTATGCGTGTTCCCATGGGCATACACGGCAATACAGTAAACTTTTGATTTTTGTTACAATCCGATACTGACGGCCGCTCCACCGTGGCGGTACTCGTGTGCTGACCCGCTGGTCGCTTGATCAAATCATGGCTTCGCCGGCTGCATTTTCTATGAAGGCGAAAATGCTGTAGGCCTGTGTGCTCAGATTTATGTGCACGTTAAAGAACCCCAGGGTGTCGAAATGTCTTGAGGAGGAGACACTACGGCGCCTCTGATAATCATATGGTGGTTGCGGGACGTTAAACTTCACATATCAATCGATACTGACTGCTGGTCCTGGGTATTCTTTAGCTTTTTAAAAAAGATTTTGCGACAGAAATTAACAGATGTGGTGAATAACCTGCTGCCGTAAGGCATTAGAGCTGTTTGCTGAAGCTCTTTGAAACTTGGTGGCAACAAAACTCTTTTAAAAGGGCATTAATAAAGCACGTTGTGGCAATAGATACTTTCACCAACTTGGAATGGCGGGAATCAAAAGGTAACAATGGCTTGCTGGCTCGTGGCTCAGACTCGCAGCAGATACGATCTGCGTCAAATTTAAGTTTTAGATCCAGAAACATAATGGTCAGCCGCTCTGGTAATTCATTCGTTAAAAAAGTGGCTGAAAAAAACTTTTGAAATTCCCTTAAAACTTCCGACATTAGTAGTTGTGGGCCCGCTTCGTCTAGGTGTAGTATAACTAAAAAATCACCTACGAGGGGGAAAACCTTGGTCAGCCTTGAAACATTCATTTGGTCCTGCAATTGCCTATCTAGATGCACCGAAAAAGAATCACATAATATCGGTGTTATGGTAGAACCGATTCAATCTGGATGTAAACGTCATGCCATGTGGCAAATTTCGAATTAAGGTACATAGTTAAAAGCTCTAAGAAACTTCGCACCGATAAGCCTGTGTCGGTTTGATAGACGGTTGCACCATGCTTATCTATGTTCTCTTCAATACACAGCATCAGTTTACTATGAGGCAAGGCATAGTAAAAGTGCTTTACGTTGGAGCGACATTTTTGATAGTGTGGTGGTCACGTGTGTTTTGCCTGCCTTGATGTAGATGCATTCGCATTCAGTAAATAAAAATTAGTTGTTAGTCAGCGCTCTGTTCTGTCTCCTCCTTCTCTTTTCTGCCATTTTCTCGCTTTGTTTTTGCTATACATTCGAAAAAACTCGCCTTTTAACGTTAGCGAGATATTGTATTTGTGTTCTTGTCGTAGCATGCAGACGACAAATGTCCTCGAAATCGTCACTCACAGAGAGGGCAAAATGTGAGTTGCAATCCATTTTTAGGGAACGAAAGGATCACGTATGCGGCTTAAATTCATCAAAGGTACTCAACATCTTTATCTATTTACAGTATTGAGTTAAATAAAAGTAAGACAATGGCGAGAAGACTTCTGACATGACAATAAAAGAGCGCTTCGTGACGAACTATGCAGTAGGACCAGTGTTAAGGAATGATGAATAATAATTGTTGAAGTTTCACGTTCTAAAACCGCCATATGATTTTGAGGGGCGCCGTCATGGAGGGCTCCGGAAATTTCGACTACCTGGAGTTCTTTGAGTTGTATCAAAATATAAGCACGCTATCCTCACGCATTTTCGCCTCAAACGATAAAGCGGCCACCACTGCTGGTATTCGATCCCGCGACCTGCAGGTCAGCAGGCGAGTGCCATAGCCACAAGACCATCATGACGGGTAAGAGTGATGAAAACACTGAAGACTGATGATTATGATGAAGATGATTATGAGAGACGCCGTAGTGGAGGGCTCCGGAAATTTCGACCTCCTGGGGTTCTTTAACGTGCACCGAAATCTGAGCACACGGGCCTACAACATTTCCGCCTCCATCGGAAATGCAGCCGCTGCAGCCGGGATTTGAACCCGCGACCTGCGGGTCAGCAGCCGAGTACCTTAGCCACTAGACCACCGCGGCAGGGCGCCTCCAGAATACCATTCACCGATTTTCTTGAGCAGAACTCCAAATAAACGTTTTGTTCACTCACCCTAGACGCAAGACTATCAGCTTTCGACAACTTTTGCGGTGTAACATGCAGATACAGGGCCAATTTTTTCTTTCGATACGCAATCAAGAAGCATAAAGCAACCTGACATATTTACCACACTACGTCTCATACAATCTTTCACGCAATGAGTGCGTGAGGCGCGGGCTCATAAAAAGGCCAGTGGAGTGTAATACGCGTATATTATCTCAAATGATGTCAAATAAGTTTGCGTTCTGAGTATTGCAAACACTTCTTTCATTCAGTGCTTCTCAGTTTTTCTAGAAGCAGTGCACTCATTGATTATTATTATTATTATTATTATTATTATTATTATTATTATTATTATTATTATTATTATTATTATTATTATTATTATTATTATTATTATTATTATTCCCCATTTGGTCCAGCCACATATCCTCTTTCTCTGAATATCTCAAGACAAAATTCAGGAATATACCTTTTCCATACTCTGTCATACCGAGTTGTTATGAAAGCTTTATGAAATCAGTAACATCGGCATTCTTTTTAAAAGCATGCTACATTTTTCTGTTCCCTCTAAACGTGCTGCCATGCGAGGTCTTCGTTCTCTCGGCTGAGTCTGCAGAATCTCTCGGGATTTTGGTTATCCTACAGTCTTCCACAAGATGTACGCCACGATATGTCTTGCTCAACTTCCATATGCAGTGTCACTTACTGGGGCTCGCTTAACATTGAGCTTCAAAGCAGCTCAAAATTCATGTGTGAATTGGATCTAATACTGCGTTTGCACATTATTAGAAGCACTTTACAAGTTTTTTTTGTGGCCCTTTTATTTGCGTTTGGGGTCAGGCGAAGCGATTGCTTTGCGTTTTAAAAGTGGGCAGAATTAAGAAAAGCCAGAATATTTTACTGGTGACAGAAGGTGCAAACACACGTCGGCGGCGGCCAGCGTTATTAATAAGACGGCGGCAGCGGCGCGCCGTCGTCCCTGTGCAAGCTTCTACCATGTCAGTGACACCGGCATGTGCAACACCCTCTTATCTGCGCTAAAATTTAGAAATGGGAACACCACGATTAAGAAAAAAGATCTATTGATATATGAAGAAAATTTAACAATACTTGGCCACTGGTAAACCACGACGATTGTGTTGGTTCGTGTAAGGTTCGTATATATTGAAGCAAAAAAAAATCACTGTTTTGAAGGCAGCGCAAAAGTTGACAATAAATCAAATGTCAATGTGATGCAACTCTGAGTATCAACAGCATTGTTCATCGCCTGCCCTTTGTCTTGGGTTTGATTTCTGGCGGCTCCTCCAAACTAGACACTGGGCTTTTTATAGGGGCGCCTTGCGTTTTGGGGGATATTAGAGCCTTGGTTATGAACATTTTGGCTTCGATATATGGGGTGGAAAATCAGGGAACAAGCGCAATAGAGTTCTGGGCGCGAGCTCCCGCTTTCCGCGTGATATCAAAGCTTCGTCCAGCAAAATGTGCTCAACGATATCATATAACTCTCGGATTGGATGTCATAGACGTTTTTCGTTGTGGGTTTCTATATATTAGCAATGCAAAGCTTTCTCCTACCTTTTGAATTGCGTCGGATTATTTCGGAAGTCCGTCACTGTAAACATTGGTATATACATCAATCGAGAAGAAATTATGGCATACAAATGATTCACTTCACCATGTCGGACTTGAAACCTCATCTCTAATACCATATGGTCTCATCTTGTTACACTCGTCCATTCACTCTCCTGGGTTGTTATTGTTGGATGTTACAACTAACCACCTTTCAGTGTGTGTGCCTCGATCATACTCTGAAATTACGTTGTTGGATAAACGACTGTCTTTGCAACTATAATTATGTTTTTGCGCTGTATATTATTTGAACGCGGAAGGGTTAAAGAGCACTTTATGCAGAAATTTCGGTGTCGGCTTCATCATTTGTGAGTGAATAATCATCTTGTTTGTGACTGAAAAATCGAGATGTCAATAAAACAAATCATAATAACCTTTAGTACTAGTGAAAATGGAAGCCAGGGTGTCTTAGTGAGAATCAGGTGTTCTACCACAGAGCCATGCCAATTATCGTAGCTGATTAAAAAAAACAATATGACTGCTATAGTGGAAGTTGTCTAACAAGGAAAACGAGCCCTTAAGACTACCCTTCTGTCCTTCGTATAGTAGAAAGAATATTGAACGCACGCAATATTACGTGGTTAACGCGTTGAATTGCTCGAGGCGCCAAAACACGTGAATTGCGCAAGTGCGCTCAAATATATGTTAGCGTGTTGCCTCACGCACGCGTGGAGGGCCCTTCACTGATTAGCAATAGGTACAGTTATGGCGTAGTCGGCGTTTAACACATACAATTGCAGTACACATTCTACGAATATTATATGTAGTGATGGGCTATAGAGTTGGTGAGCCATGATTTTTGAAGCAGTAGCGCAGAGGAGGATACAGAACACACACACTTGAAAGACGTAAACACAAGCGCTGCATTTACGTATTTTATGAGCGCGTGTTTTGTATTCTTTGTTGTGCTGCTTTGTAAAAAAAAATCTGCGATATATAATTTCAAACGACCAGTGTTAAAAACGCACAGTCATCCGACACGGCTGAGGCATACAACGAGACCGAAGCAGTGGTTCGCACGGAGCCCGATTACGGTGTACCGCGTTCTATACTCTTAAACGTGAATCTCAAAAGTCTTCCAAGTTTTCTAATTGTTGTGTAATTGTTGCCATACAATATAATATAATACTCAATGGTGTCAGCTGCACCGCATCCGCCAAATGCTGTCGCGCGTAATAAGAATGGAGTGGAATGGAATGATAATTTTTATTTGCTCGACAATGTGAATTCTCGGGTGACTTGTAGGGACGAAAAAAAAATCTCTTCGTGTGCATGCTAGCTCATCAGCGCAGGGAGAAAGAGGCGAGTGGCTATGAGCTTTTCAAGCTCCTTATATCAGCTTTTATCTTGGCCCTTGCTACTGTGTTCCTATGTTTACAAAGTAAATAAGCCGCGTAAAGCGGCATCGTCACTGCGGTCGCCGCTCTTGGAGGCTGGAGCCCGGCTCAAAACAAGTCGGCATAGCACACTGTAGAAAAAGCTCCTCTTCCCTACGCTTCATACATGACAAAGGCGTTTTCGTACAAGAAAATATGCAATGCCAAAAACAGTCCCAGAAGTGCCGTGTGAACACAGCGCACCGTTCGCGGCATAGTGAGTGAGAGAAATAGACATTTGTTTCGAAAGAGTGTTTCGAGCGATGCCCTGTATGACCCTGGCTTGTACTGCCTTCTCAGCCCTGGCGACGAGTTGTCGCTGGTCTTCCGGATCCTCGAGGACGAGCTTGGCCTCCCCCGTTTCAATTAGGTGGTCGTCGTTAATTTCTTCTCATCTAATCTTGTCATGCGTCACAGGTAAATGGCAGAAGAAGAGACGAGAAAGAAAACACGGCAGTATCTCCCGAACAGTATAATAGATGGCGCTGTCTCATAGAAGTACATACAAGCTGCAATTGAGTGAGGATATTCTAGATGGCGCTATACCGCTACTATCCCATTGGCTGCTGCGCGGAATGTGCCTGGGTACGTAGAGAACGAGTGCCTGTCTCAGTCTCCTGGATAGTCGTCGTACGGGGTGGATCGTTGGTGGGGCATGGACGAACCAGAGCAGCGGGAGCGTTGAAGACGCTTGCGCTCGGCTTCCAATTGGCTCGCATCTCGTCGGTGTTACCCACCTACCGTCTGCATTCTCGAATGCGATCGAACAAATGGATGGACACACGGATGGACAGACGCTACGCCCCACTCATCATCATTCACTCCATAGACATGCTGTGATTTTTTTTCGCGATTGTTTCACGTTTGTATCTGGTTGCACGTCGCATGCTTGTATGACACTGGCTTTCCAAGAGCAAGTGTGCGCGCTAGAGTGTCCGGTACGCTGCAAAGCGGGCACAGTTAGCACAGTTTGATACAAAATACCTGGAGGTGCATCTGGTGCAAGTGCCTACGCGGCTCTTTCAGGGGCTAAGCACGAGGATAGAGTGCCTCGATGCACAGGTGAACGAGCGCATCGACGCACTCTACGCGAGGACGATGCGCCACCATATGGAGGCATCGCTGTGACTTGTGTGGTTAGATTACTGCGCCACCCTTTCACGCGCAGCCAGCAGCCGCTTTCTCGTTTCGTTTTTTTTTTGGGGGGGGGGAGGGGGGAAGCTTCGAAACGCGTGGGTCTGCCCATCTCTTGTATGTGTGTACGCGACTACCCAGAGTTCCACCTTTGTCCACTGTGAAGTCTGAGTTTGCACTTGTAGTGGTAGTTTGCCAGCTACCCACTGCTTCACCCTTGCAAACATCTCTCTACGCCCCATCACCGATCCACCACTTGAACGACCACAAGGCAAATACTGTTGAGAAGTAGCGAATATGAAATGCAAGATGATAGTGTACTTGTATCCAGGTGCGCGTTAGTGTACGATAGATTGTCCAACTGTGTCCATGTGTCCATCCCTTGTTTGTACGTGACCGCCTATAGCTCAGCCTTTGCAAACTGCCCACTACTTCGCCCTTGCAAACATCCCACTACGCCCCATCCCCATCTACCACTTCACCGACCATAAAGCCATTTTAATGAAAGGCTAAGGGAAGTGACGTATAGTTACCACTTACGATTGATAAATTTTTTGTATAAATATATGCAGTGTTTGTCACCTCTTTGACGATGTAGTTGGCGATATTCGCGAATGGTTCACGGCTTAGCGATCAATCCTTCCAGCGCTTCGCCCCACTCATCATGATTCACTCCTTAGATATGGTGTGATTTTTTTCATTTTTTAAAATGTGAATGCATTTCTTAGACGGGCTATGTCAGGCATCGTGCATTTTCCGCGGCGTCGACGTGCCGGCAGGTGTTATCTCTCCGCTCTCACTCCCTGTTCCATAGCAACAGGTGCAGGCGCACGTGCTTATCCTCGCTCCTAGCAACTGGACCATGTGTTGCGAGAGAGTGTAGCAAAGGCGTAGCCAGATAGTGGCACACTGAGCACGTAACCCCCCCCCCCCCCTCCCATGCCGAAGTTTTTTTCGCTTTGACATAGAGAGCAAAAAATGGGCATTTTAAGGGAGTACCTTTTTCAAAATCAAAATGGTGCTTCCCCCACCCACGTGAAATAAATTTCTACCTACGCACCTGAGTGTAGGAGAGGTGGTGGTGGTGGTAGTGGTTAGAAGATGAGAAAAGGCACCTAATTTCTGCAACCCGGTCGGGAGCACGGCGCAGTGCCTATGTAGGAGAGGTTAGGTGTAGATGCAGTGCTTCGCCACTCCTTCTCTCGCTGTTTGCTTTCTCTCCTCCCTGCACCCCATTCTGCCGTCCCCTCGCGCCTCACTCTCGACCATTCCCTGGCTGGGCGCCTCTCAAGAACACCCAGAAATGTGTGCTCAAGACGCCGCTATGAAACGCCAACGTAGAGCCGAGAACACTGGCACCCTACTATCCCGTCCACTCGCTCTTCACTCTCGACCGTACGCTGGCAAGGCGCCTCTCAAGCATGGCAGAAGTCGGTGAAGGCCTATGTCTGACGGACACGGTGCCCTCTCTTGGTGCAAAAAATGCATTCGCATTTTGTCACGATTTCCTTCGGGGAGGTGGCGGCTTTTTATTTTTGTGGAACTTCCCTCAACAAAATCAGTAGAATACTGCTGCAGCTTCTCCAGGACTGAACGAAGGGCTAAAGAACCTCTCCGGAAAAGCTTCACGCTTTATTTAATGCCTGACTGCCAACGTCATCTGCAATGGCCCCTTATATGAAAACCACGGTGGATGATTGCGCTGCTTTTGTAAAATGTAACTACTATTCTGTGTCGAATTGAAGGATCAAGTGGGTATTAACGCGTGTTTGCGCCAAAAAAACTGGTTTTTGCTGCAGAAGCGTGCGATCACGCTACTTCATTCATCATAGGTTTACGTCTAAAGACGGGCTACGGTTGATACGACAAGCAAGCGCAAATTTACATTTTTTTTGTTGTAGACGAGCAGACAGCCCTACGAAGCATCGCGACAGTGTATTGTCCGCTTAGTGAGAAACAGAATTCTTAGATAGACATGTGAGATTGGACTTCCCAAAACCACCATATGATTATGAGAGACGCCAAAAAATATGATTATGAGATTTTGAGGAGGCCGAGCAGGCAGATATGGTCGACCGTTATTTGCGCGCTATATGCTATGAGTAAAAATGTTGAGATGGTGGGAGGGTGGGGGTGGGGCACCAGTTTGGTGTACTACGCCACTGGCGGACAGGAACCCGTGTGAGCGGGTATACACCTGGGGATGGACACCCGGGGAAGAAGTCGGGGAGTGGTGCAGACTGCAGTTAAGGTTACCTTGGTGAGAGAAGTGAGCTTTAGCAAAGGCTGGAGCACCACATGCATGTTGTAAGAATGGCTTCGTTGAACGCGCTGGCCGAACACGCAAAAGCAACTGGCCAAGAAATTGACCAGAATAGCCTGTGGTCGCAATACGGGCAGTAGGATGGCGATGGCTACCACGGTCGAATGCGTGGAAGAGCGCCAAAAAGGTACTCTAGAGGTGTACCACCTAAACATCATCATTTATTGATTCCCGTCGAGGCCGTATCAGAAAGAGCGGCGACAACGCTGGATCTCTAAAACGCAACAAACTTATACTTAGCAATCACGTTACAGCTTAGGTATGTGCAAGCACACTGAGAACTATATTCACTTTATCATGCCTCAATACTTCAAACGCCACGACTTAAAAAAAAGAAAGAAAAACAAGCGTTCTGGCACGTAAACTGCACCATCGATTTTTGTATACTACACTCTAAAAAATATCGAGTAAAAAGGGTGTCTTTTTCTCCCACAACAATAATCGTAATCAGGCTTGCGTGTGCTTCCTTTTTTGAAAACTCGTCGCTGGCAACTTTCCTATCGAGAATGCAATGTAACCCTGATAATGGGCATGTCGATCGTGACCGGAATGTACCGGGCGCGGGGCGATAGCGCAAGGATGGAACGCAATATAGCTGACGATTATTGTTGTGGGACAAAAAGACACCCTTTTTACTCGCTCTTTTTTTACGTGTTTTTAAGTGTGCACTCTAAAAAAAAGAGCGAGTATAAAGGGTGTCTTCTGAAAAAGTTTCTGAAAGACCGCCACTGGTATTCAACACGGGGTGATGTAATCTGGCTAACTTAGCAGGCGGAACCAAAAGCGACATACTCAACAGCGCACCAACCAGTCACTTCAAAAAAAAAAAAAAAAGAAACCTTAATGGCGACAGTATTCACTCGCCACCTGTTAATCTACATACTTCAGCTAGTGGCAGCGCTTTCTTTCCGCATGGTCACTTATCGACAGTGGTTTATCCTCCTGCCCCATGCAAAGGAAACACTGTCGTAATTGAGCGCGTTTACGAAGTTAATGGTAGCCGGGCTGTTTGGTGCGTCGGTTTCGGTTTCGCCTGCAAGATCAGCGAGATTTCATCGCTCCACTGCTTTTCCGAAATTCCGAAGTGGCTGTGGACTATATTCGCAGGAATAACTTTAAAATAACCATTTGGTTTGACCATTTACTACTACTCTTTAAATGTTAATTTTGTTAATATCTTCCATTCCTGCGTTAATTATGTTTGTACGCATGTCAAGATAACTTCTGCCTCTGGAAAGGGAACGGCACAGGTAGCATGCAGACACCTGCTTCGTATAATTTATGACTTATAGTGGATAAATTTCTGGAAACAATCTGTGAATTACATTGTAAGCACATTGAAATGCCACTTGTTCTCGAGAGAGAAGTCGACTTCAGGTAAACGGATGAGGAGCTCTATGATGTCGACACAATGCGTGTCTATATCGGCGTTGCAGCATGTGTCCTGAATGTTGATGTTGAGGATAATAAGAAATTTGCGCCACACTGATTTGCAGAAGGTTGTTGACCACCACGTAAAGTGGCGTGCTTTTGACCCTAATGACGGCGTTAATGTTCGCACTCACCTTGAACAGTATCTCCATGATTGAAGGTTGGTTTCCTAATGCAGTGTTATGTAGTGCGTTGTCTCCATTATCGTCATGGCCATCGGCTGAAATAACATTTACTGAAGCATTAGATCCAGAATCTCTCTATGCCCTTGGTGGCTTGGCACACATTTCTACTATGTCCCCTACAGAGAACAGTGAAACCTTTGTAAGTGCGTCTGCACAAAACGTCCAGTGACTGTCCGAGCCTTCTTACCAGACCCTGATGTCCCCTCGATCGGTCACGTGGTGCACAGTGCCAATTTTCTTTATAACCTCAAAAATTATTAATTGATTTGCCGTGGCCAACCTGTCACTTTTCAGCTTCTTCAAGTCGTTGCATATATTCACCACGTCCCCTGCAGAAAACACCACGACCAGTGGCGTAGCCAAGGGAGCGGGGAGGAAATCTTTCACACATACTCCCCTCCCCACGCTCCTTACCCACCTATTTTTTCGTCGCTTTATGTTGACATGATTTAGAAACGAAGCGGTGCTACTATCGCAATATTGTTCCTGGGCGCTTTTAAAGTGAGTAAAGTGTGCACACAGAAAAACATGTCGCGGTGTTTGTTAAGGCTTTAGAACTCTGTGAGATTTTGTACAGGAATTTCGGCTGCGAGTGTTTTAAAGGGGCCCTGCAACACTTTTTCAGCGTGGTAAAGAAGCACTGCCGATCGGCAGTAGAGGCTCGCGACAACACGCGAGCCAAATATTATAGCACAGCACGCGGCCTGAAATTCACAATAAACTATTAAAGTCAGCGGAAATTCGCTTTCTCTTCTCTCGACAAATTACGTTATATGCCCGAAAATCACACGCCAATGACCCATCTATCAGCCGTCATGTGGCTGATTTGAACATGGCGCACTCGCTCGTTACAGAGATCGCTACGGGTTGCCGCTACTTGTCCACGCGTGCGCACACGATCACACTGAACAAAGTGCGCATTCGAAGAAAAAAAAAAAAGAAAAAAGGGCTCAAGGTCACGAAGTGCACGTGACGTTTTTCTGTGGCCCTGCCATCCCTCCCTGCTTAGCTTCCAGTGCTTTCGTCGAGACGAGATAAGAGAGAATGCAATAGGTGGACAGCAAAACGGCGCGTCGTCTGCTACGGTACTTCCGGTTCGAGGCCAATTCCTTCACTGCTTCAAGAAGCCTGCTTTGCAGTGTAATCGGAGAAGTAACACGCGGAACTCCATGACGCTTTTGCTGCCGTGTGTTGCGTTCTTCAATTCTTCTTTTTTGATGTATAGATAAATTTTCACGCATTTGAGAGAACGAAGCGAGACGTGGACATGGGGAAAATTGAGGAACGGTGAGAGATGATTTCCGAGCATAGCGTGCGGTTATGCTCTTAAACACGCAGTAATCTTTTGCAGAATAACCTTGATTTAGTCATTTCGAGCGCATACACGTACCGAGACCCCTTCAAAATAAGTTACACATATGTGCACATGCTCTGAAATGTCTATATACGTACGATGTCTGCATTTGTACGCGTACTTTGCGCGATCAAGTACCACGATGTAGTATGTTTTTATATCCTCACCTGCATTGCTGTCTGTAAAATTCATGGTAGCAGTTGAGCGCGTAGAAGGCCCACAAAAGAAAACGGCCACTCAAATAATGTTATCGTGTGACATAAAACGATCGCAGTCACTTTTGAAGCAACCAGAAGCAAGGTGTAGCGTCTCTGTTATGTCAGGCTTGCAAGCGTGAAGTATACCGATAGGTTGTGTTATACTCCGACTCATAGCCCAAAAGCTATGCTCCACAACTGTACGCTAAGTGCGGACAATTTCGCATGCATCGAAGAACAATGTTGGAGTGTGTGAGGGACGACACCTTATGTAATGGGATATTGAGAGACGTAAAACAAGGCCATAGAACTACGCGCGCATTTGATTTATAGCGTTCAAAACACAATATACTAAAGCCATTCGCTAAATATAGCCCGGAATCGTATCTTTGCAACCCAAAAGTAAATTATAAATAATTTTATGGGTACGTGATCAACATGAAAACAAATGAACAGATATTTCGTGATCCTATAATGTGCAGAAAATCTTTGTATATAGCAAAACATGCGCGATATTATGACCTTTGCTGCTGAACAACAAATATGTGTCCTTAGGTACAATCCGTTTCAATAAAAAATGAAATGTCCCCTCACACCAATATAGCTATTTTGTAGTAATTGAATTTGTTATAGTCGCACGTTGAAGAACCCCAGGTGGTCGAAATTTCCGGAGCCCTCCACTACGGCGTCTCTCATAATCATATAGTGGTTTTGGGACCTTAAACCCCACATATAAATCAATCAATTTGTTATAGTCAACCATGCTGCATAGCACTCCAAAAATTTTGGAGCATTTTGTAAGAAAAGGGCACCACGATTGCAAGTTAGAACACGCAAAATGCGCCGGCACTAGCAAGAATGCTCGCATGACGTCACGGCGTCTCGAACCGGAAGTCGATGAAGACGGGCCCCGTAGCCCGCAATCCATTGCGTGAGCCACGATTTTACTATCCACCAGCATGCGACAAACCTTTGTAACTCCGCTCGCACTGGACGGATTCTTAAAATTTTTGCGGCGTTGAATTCGTTAGGCAATAAACTCTTCCATTGAATTCATTTCATGGTTACTTGAAAAAGTGTTTTAGGACCCCTTTACGTTGACTCGGCGGCAGTGTGACTCTTCGTACGCGTGCTAAGTTATACTCAAAACAGATAATAACAATTCTATTGCACTTTCCAACGTTCTGCGGTAACATCTGCACACACACACACGACACAAACACACATGACACACACACACACACACACACACACACACACACACACACACACACACACACACACACACACACACACACACACACACACACGCACACACACACACACACACACACGTGTACACACACGTGGACAAACACAAATACACACACACACACAATTGCGTGCGCGCAGCCGTATCTTTGCTGTACCCAAACGGCTGAAGTCACTCCAAACGCGTTGTGTAATGACGAACGTGAAACACAGGCAAACTTGCGGGCAAATCACAACCTTAGAAAGGCCTACTAACACACATCATGCAACTTAAGCTGATAAATAAAAAGGTGGTGTTCATAAGCCTACAACATCTTAATAAGAAATGCAGTGTGGGCAACTGTAACAAGCACAAGTTCTATTGTTCAGCAGTGTAGCCAACAACACGACAATGAGGAACATAAAGCTGAAGGAATATACCACAAATTAAAAATACATATATTGATTCGCTTTATCTGTTCGTCCCTTTACATAGACATGACTATAGAAGGGCACCCTGAGGGACCTCTGCAACTAGCGACATAATGCCCAACGAGAAATGCATGGAATGAAGAAACATCGGTGGACATGTCATGATGTAAAATTAACAAAAATATACATAGTAACCATATTTATTTACAGGAAATGAAATAAACTCAGTTCAAACAATGTTTTACGCTGCAAAGACACATGCCATAGTGGGATAGTGCTGATTATCTTTTTCAGTTGACACCAAGATTGACACGCGTATAAAGCAGAGGTCTTGTGGTAGTCAAACTGACTGGGGCTTCAGAAATTTTCGAGTGCGTTCTTCCAATGCGTGAACGGAGAGAGGACCAATACACCAAGAAGTTGGTGAGTCCCCTAGCCTGAATATTTTTTTCCAAAAAGGTCTTGCAGAAAGCTTCCTTCTGATATTTGGAATGCACCAACCAGGAAAACATTTCTTGCCAGAGAGTTTGGAAGTTCAGCTAGCGCTTACTAACTGAGGGAAAGCTGTAGTAAGCGACTGGTTTCCATTGCGTCACTAGCGAACGTCGTCTAGTCTCGTCGCCCCGCAGCTCATAACGTCATGGCCCGCTAAACAAGGAAAGACCAATGTCATCGTCAAGAATCGCGGTTTTTGTGCATGCATCATGCTCCAATAGGTTTTCAGGAGTTCTTCCGGCACACGAGTCGTATTCGAGCAGTGCAAAACTACAGCTGGGAACCGTTTCTTCTGCTGCTGTAGCCTTTTCACCAGTTGTCGAGTGCATGCGCACGAGGAGCAGCGTCACCTTTCGAGAAATAGTCATCAAGCGTAACATTACGGCGTTTCGTCGCCGCTATCGAGTCTCTTAGAGGGTCGCTGATTGACACAGAACACGAACTACCCAGCAATACGTATAGACAGCGTATTTAAAGGGGTGACTTCACACTGCTAGAAAGCAATGCGCTCAGCAAAGTTCGGGCTGACACTGAATGCGAGAAAGGACACCTTTAGCGACGAAACGTGCGCGCTGGTAAAGCTCCACCTTAAACTATAGTGTTTGTTTCTCCCCTGGCAGAAAGATACGTTGGTATACATTTCCTCCACTTCCCTTCGGGTGCTGGTAAGGTTGGGCTCGCCCAGTATCTTACCCTGCGCGCTAAAGTTTTGCGCTTATGATTGCGTCTCTGCGAAAGGCTGGTAGTTTCTGTTCCGTTGTGATGTAATACTACAAACGCCAAAGAACGTGCAGCAGTTGATGCCAGCAGTGAAATTCCAGCGACTCGCATCATAATGCCGTAAAAAGTCAACCGGCAGGCACAGATGGTGCACGGTACCCTATACTCGTGTTGCATTCGTTGGCAGTTCTCGTCGGGTGGTCATTGACACTACGTGATCCTGGCGACATTTCAGGAACAGATGGTGAGGACTTAGCAGAATGGCTTTGACTGGACGAGATCGTGAGTAAAAATTACTGGTGGGACCCAACCATGACGCTAGCCATCTTAACTTTTTACTTGAAAGGAACGGCGAAGGCATGGTTCAACAACAACGGGAAAGAGCTGTTCAGCTGGAGCGTATATAAGACTTTAAGCTGCGGGAGTTGTTCAGCCAATTTGCCGGCGGAACGTAGGCTGCTAAAAAGAACTTGGTATTCGTGGAGTCTTACCTGGCATATATTCAATATGTCTTGGCCCTTTGCAGTAAAGTCGACACCACTATGGCAGAAGCTGACATGATAGCGCACGTGCTCAAGGGCATCGCAGACGATGCCTTTAGTCTCTTTGTACTCAAAGGCCGTTCGACAGTTCAAGACGTTATTACAGAGTGCCGACGCTTTGAAGAGTTTAAAAGTCATCGCATTGCCCACCACTTCACCCGTCTTCCTAACACTGCTGTGGCTACAACTTGTGAAGACCTCCATATCGAGAATCGTTTGACGCGAAATCGATGCTATATCAACCGCACCCTTAAGGGCTCTTGCACCGAATCATCCTCAGCCCACCATACCGCTCATACAGAGTGTTGTGCGCGAAGAACTGGCAAAAGCAGACCGTCAGACGGTTTGTTCTGTGCACCACCCCGACGCTATCCATTCGCTTATACAATAAACACCCATCAGCACTTATAACCTATGAAACTTTATTCATTCTAACATTCCATCATTTGGGATGCTGAGGGCCGGGGTCAAAAAGCCTCTGCATCGGCTTGACTACGACCACGACCTTGTACAGAGTGGTAGGGATAGGCAACTGTACAGGGCAATACAATACTGTAAGAGTAAAAAAAAACAACGTATTGATTTAATACTAACATACCTGGCCGCACATAATCGCGATACAAATGTGTTCACGGAGGATGTGTGACGACCGACCGATTTCCTTTCGGTGTGAACGAGTGAGACACAGCTCGCGTCTTAGCCGAAGCACGTGGACCCCATCTCAAACAAGATCAAACTTCACCAACTTCTACGCATCAGCACGTCCACGCATCAGCCCAGTTTTTAGATATCAAAAATATCGCACATAGTTTCAGAGATTCTTTGTCGAATTTGTAGAGCGTGATGTGGGAGAAACTGAGACTGAACGTACCGGCATTTACATAATCGTAGCGAGACGGGGGACTATTCTGCCTCCGTTTCGCATGCGTTCTTATTCTTGCACTCGACGCATCGTAGAGAGGTCATTCGCGTTGCAGCACTCATGAAACCTATTTACCTTCCCGCGTGAGGGGAGACGCGACAGATGCGTGCCAGGGGACCACACACTGGCCATCGCGAGTATGAGACATGGAAGGCTTTCGCTTTAATATTCATGTCCTGCACCTTTCAGAAGTTAAAATTACCAATATTAGGATAACCACCGAACATCACGCGTGAAGAACCAATGGGTGGCATGCACTGTTAGGATGACGCAACGTTTCCAGCGCGACGCGCCATCTTTCAAATTACTGAAAGGGAAGTTCGCGCGTGACGCACCATTAGGACCACGATTTCGGCACACCTGGTGCGTTCAATTTCAGTTTCTGCTGCTTCGCGGTCCTAACATTCGAGGTTGGATCTTTGAAACTACGGACCAATTTTTCGTTTTTTTTTTGAAAACACGCTCCGCATAATTTATGACGTAGAAAAACTTCACCATATGACCAGTTACCCTTAAATGGCTATTATAAATGCTTATGGAAAATTTTTGATAACCATTCCTGAGTTATCCAGTAAGTGGCGAAATCCTAGTCTCAGCCTAGTAATTGTGTGCGATTATGGCAGGTGCCTAACTATTATAGTTCTTTAAGGGAAAGTGTGTACTGCTGTAAAAAAAAAACAGCCGAGACTGTCCATATAATTGCTATCGCAATAAGAACACCCGACATATATTGGATGTATGGTCGTTACCAGACGTTACTACTGGACGCCATACATTGGCTACTACATCTCTGCCTAGCGAATAAGCACGCGACGCTATTTATCATTCCGACCACGCACATCCGCATGTCAGATCCCCCTCTCTAGGCTTTCGGCTTCACAAGTAACCCAGAAGACCCTCTACAACAGCTGGCATGTCGACGTTCGCTTTTCAATCGGCTTTCAAGTTCTCCATTCGTGCCGAGTTCGTTATCTCGGAACATGGATCCTTCCCATATTTTCCGCCTGGTATATTAAAGACATCATCTATGAAATCGTTCGTGTCTTTGATTGTCCCTGCTTTAAACCACGCCAAGTGATGCCGGACACGTCAGTAGGCTAAATATTACCACCTGCCTTTTGACGAACATGATTAAAGTGCACCTTGACGATGCTTCTACCGCCGGGGGGGCAGTATATACGTAGCTGGCGCGCGTCTCGTATCCGGGATTTCTTTTCCTCTTTGCGCAATTCTCTCATACATGCACCGTGTGGCCGAACTCCAAATCTGTAGATCAGGGTCACCATTACAGAATAGGTCACAAGATGAAGGCAAGCTCTGGGCTGAGCGTTGCGCCTCAGACTTGGTGAATGGAGCGTGATTGCGCAGAGGCGCAATGAAGGTGATAAAGGGTGTCTTCACATGTCACGAAATCAGACCTATATTACCTAACGAATTCAACCCTTACTTTCAAAAAGTGAATTAATTTAAAAAGCAAGGCACCGTCTCATTCATGGCCTATCCACCTAGGTGGGTTGCGTCAAGTTGTTGAGCAACCAACCAACCAACCATACAAGAACAAACATGTTTAGGGCATGGCCATCGTTAGGGCACTGCAAGATGGTTTTCTGGTTTCATGAGTCATTAGATTTTTTTTTTACATTTAAGATGACTTCCATTGCTCACCTTTCTCCGAATGATTTGCTTATTTATTTTTAGGAGGGGGATGCTGTCTTTCTCTTTCCAACTAAATAAGTCGTTGTTCTCAACTACTTTTTCTCTGTTAGTATACCTGTTATTTACGTCGATTCCGCACATTCACTTAGAAATCAAGCGTTATCAAAAAACTGGTGAAAAACGCTGCAAATTTCGTCACGCGTAATAAATAAATAAATAAATAAATAAATAAATAAATAAATAAATAAATAAGAAATCGGTGGGCCCTTAAACTTCGCTTTTGAGAAGTGAACACGATAGCGATATTCGGTTCCTAGTGCGTACTTCAAACACTCAGTGCATGACATTGTTTCTAGCTTCCTATGCACCCACTATATAATTTTAAGGGTGCAGTAGTGTGTATGCCTTTTGTAGAGGGAGACTCACTTCATGCACTGAACTCATTATAATAATGCCACGTTGTAATGCCCGATGTCAATGTAAGCTTGTTTTACGCTTTATTACTGCAATAATTCATGTTGTATTGTGAAACATGTATACGGGACGCGTGTTTGAAAAGAATGAATGTTACTTTCACTGCGTTTAGAAGCGCAATAGGCTCTTTTCACTTTATTCACAAGCAGAGGTGGGGCTGTGTGATAGACCCCCAACACTCGCTTGCCACGCAAACAACGCGGGTTCGATACCCACTCGAACCCAAACGCCCAAAGTTCGGTCCCCACCCTCACTCAGAATTTCTTTATTATTTCTTTTTTTTTTAACTTGCATCCTTCTCGAGTTTCCTGTCACACACAAGATGATTTTTCGCTCTCAACCACCGAAACTGACACCAAAGCCGAAATTTCTGCGCAACGAGCTCTTTAACGCTGTCGTGTTAACAAACAAACAAACGAAACATAAATTAACAGAAGTTGATGAAAATACTGTGAGGCTGCTCCAGCATGTACACGCATGAGAAATAATTGCTTCACCACATACATTCAATGGTTTTAACGTCCCCCCCCCCAAAAAAAAAAGAAAAAAACGCCCGGCCGGCGCGGAAAGCGCTGCACAGTCACAGGGAAAGCTAGAAGAGCGGCCTTTCAGAGCCTTTCAAAACACTCATTGGATAACTACTGCAAGCACACTTGTTTGATACCCACTAGGGCATTATTAATATAATTTTTTGGGAAGTAGGCTGGCATTCTTTATGCTATTTTTCGTCATTGTTCTGGAAAGCGTCACATCCGCTGAACACTTGCAAAGAATTTTGAGCCAATTCTTCACGCAGTGGCTGACAACGATGATGAATTATGGCTTAAGTTGGTATTCGCCACAGTTATTAGGGGAACAAGAACAAGCTTTTCTAATGGCTTGGAGTATTGGGCAACCCACTCGTTATACGCTATTCGCATTGTCTGACGACTGGTTGTTCTTTCGCAGCTTTAAAACGTTTTGAAGTCGTATTAACGGATTGCTTTCCCGACATTAAGCCTGCCTCATAACAGCTTTCAATGTAAAAAAGTCTCGCTTCGAGAAATGAGTACGTGTTCCTTTGGAGCCGTATTAATGCACTACTTCTGCCCAACGACTCATGGCTACATTTGCCCGCTCTGCAGCGTACCGGACACCTTGGCACACTTGCTTCTAGAATACCAGTGCCATGCAAACCACTACATGCAACTGGAGCGGGACCCAGCACCAAGAACAAACGACGACGACATAATTGAAACGTGGGAGGCCAAGCTCGCCTGCGAAGACATGGAATACCAGGGACAACTCATCGCCAGGGCCGAGAGAGCAGTCGAAGCCAGAGGGTTCCTGGACTAGAGAACCCTCCCACCTTAGGGTGATACCGGGCATCGCTTGGAACACTGTTTCAAATAAACGTTTATTTCTCTCTTTCGAGGAATGATCGAGTGTTACTTTTAGGGGTGAAGCCCCTTATGGCGTGGCTTGTGCGTCCCCCGTTGTCACAGTGCGTAACCTGTGGCACATACTCGCATACCAGTGGCACATTCCCGCCCTCAGGCACATATGCGACAAAGCACTGACAGCAGAAATGTGGCACATACTCTCGTTTATTCTTTGGATTGTCTGCTTGCTGGATGGCGGTACTTGTATATGATGAATATATGATAAACAGAAGCGAGATCGCGGTATTTGAAGTCTTCACTGGACGCACGGATGGACGGACAGACAAGCAGATGGACGGAAGGACAGATGGACAGATAGACAAAGTGATGAACGAAAGGACGAACGAACGCACAGATGGACGCATGGATGGACACATGAACGGACGCATGAACGAGCGCATGTACAGATGCACGGAGAGAAGCGTGCACGGACGAATTGATGGACGCTTTGTGCCACTCATCATTATTCATTCCGTGGATATGCTGTGATTTTTTTACTGCCTCGATGGTTGTTTATAGCAACCGTAAATTAAAGCCCACGAACGTCTTCACATTTCTTAACCGTAGAAATGTGGCGGACGTCAGCCAAGGACAAGTAGTTATAATAATGACAAATGCCATTCAGTACAAGATATATCTGTATATATGACTCAGTGCGGTAAGGGAAGCGAGCTGCAAGTTACAGAGTTGAAGCAGGGAAAAAAAGAAAAGAAAAGTTTCAGGGGCATTCTGTCAAGCAAGGTTCAGCACTCATGGATTTCTTAACCTGCATAGAAGGCTTGTGTGTTGGTGATCTAATCGTCTTCTGCTGCTGGAGGCAATCTCCATTTTGCTTGATTGTTGCTGTCAACGCGACGCAACCACGGGACTGGAGATTGAGCCAAGGAGACAGGCATCGGGAAGTGTCGGGATGTTGACGATTTCACATGCCGGCGCTGTTATATAGCGTTAATATGCTAGACACTTCCTGAGCGATAAACCAGAAAAGAGCTGTAGCGGACACATGTGGGTGATTCCACGAGAGATCGACATGGATCGAAAAGTTGATATTTTAGATTTGATTGTTTGTTTTATGTTTTGTGCACATACCACCCAGTAGCCTGAAAGTGATCTTTGTTTTTGTATTAACAGCATAGTTTAGGAGGAACAAAATATTGAGCTTATTTTGTAAAGAGAGACCAATTTCGTCTCTTGTCATTTTCGAAAGTTAACGGCAATATAAAAACACAATTATTAGCTTGGTAAAAACAATTGTTTGCTTGTAAATGTACGCGTAATGCAGAGTGAAGCAGCATTGCTTGAAGCTTGTTTACTACAACAAAGTGTTTCTGAAAAATGTCTGAACAGGTGATATTCTTTAAAAGTAGCTTGATTTGAGATTTTTTTTCCTCCTAAGCTACATCAGCTATTGCTTTATAGCTTGGTATAACTTGGTGACCTATTACAACATAATGTTCACGATATAGCCTGTCAATACTGTTGCTGTGCCTCAAACAGGCAATTTTATAAATGGCCTCAAACTTTCAAATTCGTTGACTGTAAAGTCTATTGAAAAATAATATTAAAAAAAAACGCCGAATTCGACTTTTCTTGAAATCTCATAAAAAGTTCCTCACAGATGAAAGAAAAAGAATATTAAATACATACGGCATTATTTTGTTTGCAGCGACACTATTGCGGTTGGATGTTCCAGCTTTTCGAGCATGCACTTAGGCGATAAACGCATGAGAAATCGAACAAAAAAAAAAAAGAGGGCTTGGGCTTATGAGTCGTTTGAACAGGTCCATACTTACAGAGTAGAAGCAGATTTAGCACACTGAAGAATAAAAATTTGCAAAGGCGCATTTCTGGTGCGCCTAATTCGCTCAGATTTATTACTGGATGAGCAATACATAGAGACGCACTCTAAGGTAATCCGTAGATATTTGCCGACAACGCGATGTATTAAAATGCTCTAACACCAGCATAGGACCAAGGAAGATAGTACATGAACACTTGGATTGACCCCCTTTCCTATCCCTGCTTAAGGTGAGGAATGCATTGAACAAAAGCCATGGTGTGCTCAAAACGCCATGTTTTTTTTTTTTTCAGATGACTTACAGCAGTGTTTGAGACTAGCAAAACACGACCATATATCTTTAGGTGAGGTTGACCAAAAGCATCGAAAACATAGGCCAGCAACACGTGGAAAAAATATGCACTGAAACAATCTCAAAGTAACAAATGGCCTCTAGGTATTCTTCATTTGCACAGAGCATTTTGACATTCTTCAGCCATATGGTCTTCTACACCATCATTTCAGATATCGGCTTAATCATTCCCAAGCTTGCCGCTCTTAGGTGGGAGAGTGAGGTTTCGTGCTTTGCTAGTCTTTACCAAATTATGTTCTGTTAAAATTACAGATTTCTTGCCATTTCCTATAGTTGAAACCCTATGATATCATACATTGCCTACAACAGGGGGCGCACATGAAATCGTTAAGCAGGCGACCGGGGAAGAAAACGCTGAATCGTGTTCAGGTTAAAGAGGCGGCCGCAGCGTTATTAAATCTCAATATTCGTTTTGCTTCGATGGTTCTTATCGTGAGCGTATTCCCATATAAGTGTACTGAACCAAAACGCTAAAAGCAGATGACTGCAATAGCTGCCTCATGTAACCGAGGTGAGCAAATGAGGTGCCAATAACTTGGGGGTCTCAAGCCTTGGCTTGAAATGGCAAATTGAGGTATTTCAGATGGGTGCACCTAGAACGGTTATTCTCGTTTACCAAATCTGCTTTTCCTCTCTAAATATGGTCCTGTTCAAACGACTCATAAGCCCAAGCCCACTTGTTTTTGCCCGATTTATAATGCGTTTATCGCTTAAGTGAACGCTCGAAAAGCTGGAATATCCACCGGTAATATTTTCACGGCAAATAAAATATTGTGATATGTTTTTTTAATATTCTTTTTCTATCAACTGGGAGGAACGTTTTATGAGATTTAAAAAAAAAAGTCAAAGAGGGGGTTTTCATTTATTGACTTTTTAATAGGATTTACTGTCGACGAATTTGAAAGCTTGAGGCCATTTATAAAATTGTGTGTTTGAGGTACCTCAACGGTATTGACAGGCAATATTGTAAACAATATGTTGTAATAGGCTGCCAAGTTATACCAAGTTATGAAGCACTAGCTGATTTAGCTTCGGAGGAAAAATATCTCAAATCAAGCAACTTCTAAAAAATGTCACCTGTTCAGAGATTTTTCAGGCACTTTGTTGCAGCATGAAAGCTTCAAGCAATGCTGCTTCACTCTTCATTACGCGAACATTTACTGGAAAATATCGTCATCCAGCTAATAACTGTGTTTTTATATTGTCGTAACTTTCGAAAATGACAAGAGATAAAATTGGCCTCTCTGTACAAAATAAGTTCAACATTATTTTCCTCCTAAACTATGCAGTTAATAAAAAAAACAAAGATCGCTTTCAGGCTACTGGGTGGTATGTGCAAAAAATAATAAATAAACAATCAAATCTAAAATATCCACTTTTCTACCGCTGTCGATCTCGTGAAATCCCCTATGTGTTCTCCTAGCCGAAAGATTGTGCGATGAGACTTGAGGACAATAGCACTGCCCTATGAAGTACCGTGCATATTTAAAAAAAAATATAATCACTATAGAAGCACGGGTATCAGCTTTATACCTTACAGAGAGCCCATGATGTGGCAGTGTGGCTTAGCTGGCCCATTCCAACGGGGGAAGAGCCCATTGCTCGCTAGTCACGTCGCTCAGGACAGTTAATAAAGTTTGACCAATTAACTGTAGAAGCCAAATTGCGTGTCTATTTTCATTCTTCAGTTCTATGACTTTGATTTCCCAGAGTTTCAAAAGCGCCATTCAGATATGGACGAAAAAAAGCGCACACGCACACGCGCACACAAGCACTCTAGTGAAATATGTAGGATTATGAGGTTACATGACAATTATGCATTACTTGTTTACGCCTTCGACTCAGCGGCTAACAAGTGTTCCAAATTCCAGATCTTTCATGCACTTCATGAGAAAGGACACAAAGAGACATTTCAGTGGCTTCGATTCGACTGTGACGTAAGGGGCAACAATCATGCCGATGAAGCAGCTAGATCTGTTGATGAAGAGGGCTTGTTAAAAGCCAGACCCCGGCCTATCTGTCATGAGCCGCTTCGAAAGTTCAAGTGCTTGCGATACTACGAAAATTTTTGAAACACACAATGATTTCAGCTTTTCCCTTTCCATTGGCGTAGGGTAGTGAGCTGAAAGTTTCACTCTCGGTTAACCAGCCTGCCTTAACCCCATTTGCATTTCTCTCTTCCTCTCTTGTAACATTATATTATCTCCAAACAAGACAACAGTATTTAATCGATTGTGACTACTCGTACTTTTGACAGGCTGATTTGCCTTCAGTATCTGAGCCGCAGACAGCGCTTCTTGTGATGACTGCGGCATCGTGTAAACTTCCAAATGAGTTGTTTGCTCTTCCCCTCCAGCGCAAACAGGTGTCCACTTACGACCGTGCTGGCTCGTCTCTAGGACCAACCGGTCTCACATCAGGCAGTTCTGTACGGTCGGTGCACCAGAAGTCGGTCAAGGCACTATAGAAGTAATTACACGATCGAGGCTCTGCTACACTTCGATGTCCCCCCTCGCACACACATAGAAATGCGCAAACGCTTGCTCCACGGTGTATTCTTACACCATGGCTTGCACGCATGCATGTACACACATGCACATGTAATATACACGTCCACCAATAATCACAATATGCTTATAATAACTGTGATTTTAAAACTGCCAATTGCTTGCAGTCTTCAAATTATTTAGGAATTCGGTTACATTATTTAGGCATTTCCAAGAACTCTCGCAAAAAAGAAAATTCTGAGAGCACAGAATAACAACCACCCAAGGCTCGACAGAGTGGGTGCTCAGTCAAGGTCGATTCAAATGGGTCGCGAAGCTTGGGGCGAAAAGCGTTTCAGGACCTATTGCCAGAGAGATGAAAAAGAGAGAGCTATGGGTAATACGACTGAATCACGACTATATAGCTGGGAAAGGAACAAACACTAATAGCGGACAACCGCGTTTTATTCAAGGGCTAAGCAATATTTGTGTTTTGCAAATATTATATTTATTTCTCCAACAATAATACGCAGAGGTAACGTACGGAGAATTTATGATTGTGCTCAGTTATTACGAAGAACCTTTTTCTTGGCGCCCCCTGACGAGAGGTGCAAGGCATTACCATAGAAAAATAAATGGGTAAGGGCAGACACTCTACAAAATTTGGCATCAGAAGGTATGTCGAGACTACGTAACGAACTAGTGCTCTCACCAAACGCCAGAGGATGCAAGTGCAAAAAACAAAAAAAGTTATCAACCCAACGGAGTGTTTTTTTTTTGCAAAATAATAATTATAATAAGCCCATATCTGACATGTTCGTTATACATAAAAACAATTTATTCAACACACCTTACGTGGATATTCTTGTTAAGCCACTCTGCCATAAACAACATATACGATTGGCGCCTATTCGAGTACCCGCCCTACCAGCATGCGACAAGCGTAGTCATAACAGCGGGAAGGTTTCGTCAACACCGGCTGCTTTGGTGTTTTCGTGTGTGAGACAAGAGGTGAGGCGCGTTTTCAAGCGAAGCTTGTTGAGTGAGATGTTGTTAGACTACTTGGGACATTGATTTAGAAAAAGGCCAGAACTGCGCAAATAAGACACCACGTAAGTATAAGCACGCCCCACACGTTGAGCTTCGTGTGGGGCGTGTTTTTATGTATTTTACGTGGTGTCTTATTCGCACAGTTCAGAACTTTTTCTGAAGCTTGTTACGATGGCGAGGTTTGCTAAAAAACAGTTTGCGGCTTTATGCGGTGGCAAGACGTGAACATTGTGCAACGTGTATTATTGCAAAGCATATCTGTGCGACGCTCCTCTGATTTTGTGCTTTTTATATGCTCAGCCTCTACCTTGCCTTGGAATGAAAACACTGTGGATACTCTGTCTGCAGTCTCTGATTAATATATAGATTAACCACTCTTTCCAAAAGAAGAACAAGCTTGATCAATAAAGCCGTAGTTAACTATGATTACCTGCATATCATTGTATTATAATTTAGTCGAAATAAAAATTACGCCAAGAGCTCAATTCGCACGAACAGTTTTCAGATAGATAAAATATGGAATCACTGAATCAAAATAAAAATAGATAGCCTCGCCATTAAGGCAGAGAAAAGCGGTCTGATGTGATTATCTTTCGCCATATCCAAACTTCGGTTGCGCACAGTTATTCAAAATTCGCGCCAGTGAAACCGAAACAGGACGACCAGGCCAGTTGCTCTCACCAACCACCGGATGCGCTAGGGTCGATTGAGCAGCAGGGGTCTATGAGAGTGTCCACTCTTAACTTGTTTTTGTTTTTCCTATGCAAATACTATTTCAGTGCCACCCTCGTGGTGCATGGAAGGGGCGCTAAAGTTCGTCTACAGCAACACACCTCTTCACGTGTTTTAGTGTACCGCATTATCATGCCTTCTCTGAATCATTGTACCGGGAATTCAATTTTCGCTGTTCGCGTTGAGTGCTGTGCTTAACGGGACGCTAGACGATGCGGATAGCATTTAACGCTGAGTGCTTGCCTCGGCATCCGCGGAAACGATGTGTTGTAAAAGTGCAATAGCAGCATGTGTACTACTGGATGCCCATGTTGTCTAGATAATAAACCGGGGCAACGGTTTGGAGTACTGTGCTCGCTGCGTTTTCACGAACCAGTATTCCTGTGGCCCGGTATCTTTCATCAACACGCAGGGCCTACGGTTACTCCTGTTATCGCTAAGTTATCTATCATGCAACTTTTCGCATGTCTGTATACGTTACGGTACCTTACACGTTACCGTAATTTGTCGGAGCATAAGGCAAAACATTTTTCACGTCCATCCACGCACTTCCTGTACCTTTTGCCACACTGGGAAACGATTCGAATTGTGTGCAGTGTAATAAAAATGCGTTATTGTCAGCATTGAACAAAACTAAAATGTCCTAATTTTGGCGTGACTAGGCGTCAATTATTCTTATTAGAACTGAAGCAAACAAGCAATGGGCGTTATAAGAAACCTGCGCTTGTGCGAAGGAATAAGCAACGCTGCATATAGGACAGGTACTCTGCAGCTTGTTTTAACCGATATGCGAAGATGCCGTGAACGCCGTGTAAACGTTTCAAGGATATATTTCTGGTAAAAACAAGGTAGCGAACTAAACGGCAGCACACTTAAACAGCACTGTCTAGACATTATTTGATATTACTGGTTTAGCCGGGGTTGACCTGAAGCACGCTCGTCAAAGACTCACCGGGTCGCATTTGCGCGAGTCTCGAAATCAAGGGCCCATGAAAACTATTTTTGAATAAAAATTCGTGTTAGCGCCAAGAAAATGACGTCACTGATTTTCCGGATGTTGCTTCACATCCATAGTATATCATTGTTGCGCCGTAAATGTTCCATCCTCACACAGATGGCACTAAGTCCCATCAGCAGCTGACGAGGCACCGTTTCCTGAACCTATGAGCGCCTATGAAAGTTTCGCTACCAGCTACACTTACTTCGCCCAGTCTACATACAGCTAATTGAAATGAGCATCCTAATTTTCTAATTATAACAAGACAGACACCTTTAAACAGAATGTCTATTTCAAACTCTCTTTCTGTGTACTTTCTTCTGTTTTGTAATACCTTGAGAAAGAATAAACTTTAACTTGAAGTTGAAAAAATTAGGTAATATAAAAATGACCAGAAATCACCAGCTTTAACCTCTTTGCCAGAGCACTAGCAGCTAAGATCCCAAATGCAGAAATATGAAAAGAAACGCATGCAATGGCTCGTAGAATGTGTCCTACGCGACTGCGTTCAAGATACCACTTACATGCAGGCGCTGTTACAACGGCCAAAGAAGCCGAACTATAAATAACCATTTATATGAGCAAACCACGTACTCGCTAAAAGTCTGGGTTCCCAGTCATTTGGCTCAACGATGTAAATAAAAAAAAATCACAGCATATCCGCCGAATGAACGATGATGAGTGGGGCGAAGCATCCATCAATCCGTGCGTGCTTCCGTCCGTGCGTCCGTCCGTCCATACGTGCAGCCGTTCGTGCGTCCGTCCGTCCGTCCATTTAGTGAACACTTCAAGTACCTCCATATCGCTTCTTTTTATCATATATTCATCCTATGCAAGTACCGCCACTCAGCGGACAATCTTAGGGCTAAACGAGAGTATGTACTACATTGTAACAGAATAGAAAGTTGGGCGAGTTGGTGTGTATTCATATTAAAAGAAAAGCGGCGCACAAAAAGACGGAGACAAAGAAGAGAACCACACACAGCGCTGCACTCACAACTGAAAGTTTAATCCGAGCAACAAGAATTTAAAAAGTAATAGCCGCGCATGTGTGTGGCATGTGTGTGGTAATAGCAGCGCTGTGTGTGGTTCTCTTCTTTGTCTCCGTCTTTTTGTGCGCCGCTTTTCTTTTAATATGTATGTACTACATTTATGCTGTAAGCACTTTGTTAACATCGAGAGCGTGGTAACGACGCAGTGCTACGTTTTTCATAACATGTGGACATGCGGATTTCAGCCGCTGGGCAGGTATGTGCCACTGGTATGCGGGTATGTGACACAGATAACACACTACGACAACGGGGAAGCACAAGCCACACCATAAGGAGCTTCGTCCCTAAAAAGGATGACTCTCACAAATCTTGAAAGATACACACTTTCAGGATGTCACAATGAGAAATGCGTGCATGATTCCCCCACCGCCGGCCAAAATGTGGCATAAGATGACTTGGTTTACTCTTTTTGTTTTTTGTTTAGTATATTACTTTGCACAGATGCTTCTTATTACATCTCTTGCGGTGGAATTTCCCTATAAAGATATTTTTTCCAGAGGCCTATAAGCGTTGCGTTCGCGAAGCCATCCGCTCAGCACGAGCTTTGCATTTTTTTAAGCATTCAATTGCTTTGTATTTGGCCGCATGCAAGCACCCCACAGCCTCGTCGGCACGCTCATCCACGAACTCAATCAAGTCCTGGCCCTGCGATCGTTCAGTGCTAACCGTGGCCCTAACGACGTGCGGCAGTTCGTAAATCTGGAACATCTCAATTATCGATTGGCGCTGGCTGCCGGTGCACAAAGGATGTACGCCTTCCTTCTTTCATTGCTTTCTCTTTCTACTGGTTTATCTTCATTTCTGCCAATCTCTCTCTCGCTTGAGCGGACTTGCCGTGCTCCACACAACACACGGCAACGGCTGAAGTCATCTACGTTTAATGACCAGGTTTATAGACTGAGCAAAATTACTAACGGGACCTCCGAATAGTTGTTTTTTACTCATAGTTGTTTTCACTCAGACATTTTTATCACCTGATTCTTTATTAAGAAGAATTGCGAGTCGACGAGCGAGTATATTTTCATAGTTTTCATGCTTTCAGTTTATCTGAAGATGAAAGCGCATTACCCGAAGGATAATAAGTTTTATTCATGAAATCATTTTGGCTCGATGATGAAAACATTTTATTTAAATGCAAAAAATGGAGAGAGTCCCTATTACAGGACACCCATGACAACCTCTGCTTGACCGCCCGAGTGCATGCACACTGCTTTGTTGACGCTTAACACACCCAAGCGGCTGTAAGGATAAATATGGTCGATATAAATTTTGCAAACTTGTGAGCCCCAGCTGCGGCGGCCGCATTTTCTATGGGGGCACAAATTCTTAAGATGCCTATAGTTAGATATAAACGCACGTTAAATAACCACAGGTGGTCAAAAGTTTTGCATTCCTCGTAATCAAATCGAAGTTTTGAACTGTAAATCTTCAAAAATAATTTTCTTCATTTTTTTTGCTTGACCGCTTTTATTCTTTGATTTGTACTATGAAGCAGTGAGTATCGCATGCGCATAAGGTATCTAAATACAGCGCTCACTGTTGGCGGACTAACGACAAGCGTGAACCACACATAAAGTGAACCTCTCAATATTATTCAAGGCTCCATAGGAGCTAGTGTTCAATACATATTTCAAAATGTTAATAATGTATTTGTCGACGCCATGATTTCAAATAATATGGCGGACATTTTCCGCGGGAATCACAATAAAGGTTCTAATTTTGCGGATCGTAAAGTTTCGTCGACCCTACCCGAGTAGACAAATTAAGCCAGTTAGAAGCGCCCTGTAGAGCAATGTAAATGAATTGACGTATATGTAGACTAGCATTCAGTAATACAGTTCTCTTCAATATTCTAGAATCGCGCAAATGTGCGGTTGCTACACTCTGAGGACAGGGACCACTGACAGAATACCAGAATATGAAAGTAACGACTTCAATTGTTTACTGGGAGCACGCTTCGGCAAAGCAAGGACCGCAACACTTCATTTCACCACGATATCGGTAAACACTGTCAGCCATCGGTCATTCGGACATCACCTTGAAGACCCAGTTCACCCACTATTAATACACGTATATATCCCGCGATAATCACATGCGCTTCGACACAATCAAAAATGTACAACTCTGTTCACGCTTTCACTGTGATTAGATGTGCTTATTTGGCAAAAGAATTGCCGACTACAGTTCGAAAATTTCGGATGCATGGACTAATGTGGCTACGTAAGGGTATACGTGTGTTGCCGTCGGGACTACAAGGGGAAAATAATCTCTTGTTAAAAGAAATGGCAAGCCATACCGTTCCAAGTTCGGCCGGCTCATACCGATTTATCTTGCAACTGAAGCTCCACTGCCGTGCGGCCGTCCTTGACCCGTGGTCTCAATTGGATTATTCCGAGCCCTTTAGCGGAACCTCCGACAACGTCTCGCACGCGTTCGCTTTGAACAGTCTCATCTCAATCGCCGATGTGGGCAATGTTCTGCGCTTGCGTCACGTACGTTTGTTCGTGCTTTTTTTTATGTGGTCTCTCTACAGAACAGATTTTTTTTAGAACAAAGTATTGTTTATTGCATTAGGCAGCGTTGCGAGGACGCACCTGTTTTCAGAACAGTGGACCTCTATATGCATCCTTCCAGCAAGTATACACACACACACACACACACACACACACACACACACACACACACACACACACACACACACACACACACACACACACACACACACACACACGCACGCACGCACGCACACACACACACAATATATATATATATATATATATATATATATATATATATATATATATATATATATATATATATATATATATATATATGGGATATGGCACAACGGGAGCGTTGTCAACAAGGATAAATATATTTATTTCCCAACAGTTTCGGGAGGGGACCTCCCTTCATCAGGGGATGAGTTATACTCATCCCCTGATGAAGGGAGGTCCCCTCCCGAAACTGTTGGGAAATAAATATATTTATCCTTGTTGACAACGCTCCCGTTGTGCCATATCCCATACCTTCACGAAGACTAACTGGCCCATTGAATTATTACTCCCACTATATATATATATATATATATATATATATATAGTATACAAGCTCTCTGTAGTATACAAGCTATTTACAAAGGTAATTGCTAACAGAGTAAAGAAAACTTTAGAATTCAATCAACCAAAGGAACAAGCAGGATTTCGAACAGGCTACTCAACAATCAACCACATTCAAATCAGGTAATAGAGAAATGCTCAGAAAATAACCCACCTATATACATAGCCTTCATAGATTACGAGAAGGCATTTGATTCAGTAGAAATATCAGCTGTCATGCAGACACTGCCGAATCATGGCGTCGATGAAGTATATATAAACATCCTGAAAGAAATCTACAGGGGATCAACTGCTACCATAGTGCTTCATAAAGAAAGCAACACAATACCAATCAAGAAGGGTGTAAGGCAGGGGGACACAATCTCCCCAATGCTATTCACCGCGTGCTCACATGGGGTTTTCTGAAGCCTAGAATGGGAACAGTTAGGGATAAAAGTTAATGAAGAGTACCTTAGTAAACTGTGCTTCGTCGATGACATTGCATTGCTGAGTAACTCAGGGGACAAATTGCAACTCATGATTACGGAGTTAGACAAGGAGAGCAGAAAGGTGGGTCTTAAAATGAATATGCAGAAAAGGAAAGTAATGTACAACAACCTCGGAAAAGAGCAGCGCTTCGAGATAGGTAATAGTGCACTTCAAGTTGTAAAAGACTATGTCTACTTAGGGCAGGTAATAACCGCGGAGCCGAACCACGAGATTGAAGTAACTAGAAGAATAAGAATAGGGTGGAGCACATTTGGCAAGCATTATCAAATTATGA
This sequence comes from Rhipicephalus microplus, assembly GCF_043290135.1. Taxonomy (NCBI): domain Eukaryota; kingdom Metazoa; phylum Arthropoda; class Arachnida; order Ixodida; family Ixodidae; genus Rhipicephalus; species Rhipicephalus microplus. Next base: position 40,396,893 of record NC_134710.1, on the reverse strand, counting down.
CAGGTAGATTGCCACTATCCCTCAAGAGGAAGGTATATAACAGCTGTATCTTGCTGGTACTTAGCTACGGAGCAAAACCTGGAGACTTACAAAGAGGGTTCAGCTTAAATTGAGGATGACGCAGCGAGCAATGGAAAGAAAAATGGTAGGTGTAACCTTAAGAGACAAGAAGAGGGCAGAGTGGATTAGGGAACAAACGGGGGTCAAGGATAGCATAGTTGAAATCAAGAAGAGGAAATGGACATGTGCCGGGCTTGTAGCACGTAGACAGGATAACCGCTGATCATTAAAGGTAACTAACTGGATTCTTAGAGAAGGCAAGCATGTTAGAGGGAGACAGAAGGTTGGGTGGGCAGATGATATTAAGAAGTTAGAAGTTTGTGGGTATAAATTGGCCGTAGCAAGCACAGGACCGAATCGGCTTGCAGAACATGGAAGAGGCCCGTGTCCTCCAGTGGGCGTAGTCAGGCTGATGATGACGATGATATATATATATTCTAGAGGAGTGTGGGTTTCCCTGACGAAGGCCAGATTCAGGCCGAAACGTAGGAATTGATAAATGTTTTCGTACGTTTGTCCGCTCAAGCCTATTTCTATTTTTCACTAGATCCACAGAATACGTTCCCTTGATATATATATTGTCGCCAAGTGAGAAGAAAAAGAACAGGATACAGGACTACGGCGCTACCGGGAAAAACAAGGTCTGTACTAACAGAACAAAAGAGCAGCCGCTTCGACGTCGTCTTCTTCGTAGCAACCGTGGTTGCTGTCCACGCTCGTCACTTCGTCGTCCTCTGTCTTCTTGCCCGGCCTTTAGTCGTGACATTAGCCTCCCATTCAAGAAAGCGTCGTCCCGATGCTCTATAATCAAAGTAGTTTGTACTTGTTGGAAACGCATGAGTTCATTCGGAGAAATAAGGTTTCATCTGAACAACGTGTACAACTTCTGAAGCATACCTTCGACGCTTTAATGAGTGCGCAGTGTCAGGAACAATCTCATAATTAATGTCACTGAGACGTCGTAGAACTTTATAGGGCGCGAAGTACAGTCTTAGTAGTTTTTCTGAAAGGCCATGGCGCCGAATAGGAGTCCATATCCAAACTTTCTCTCCTGGCTCGTATGAGACTGGTCGGTGACAAAGGTTGTACCGTATTGAATCGTTGTGCTTCTGCTGACTAATAAGTAGGTGTGCAAGTTGTAGGGCTTCTTCCGCAAGCTGGGTGACATAATCAGCATCCGTTTCGGCATCTTCGAGCTCGTGCGGCAGCATAGCATTCAGCATAGTGGTGACTTCACGACCATGGAGAAGGCGGAATGGCGTGGTTCTTGTTGTTTCTTGATGAGTCGTGTTATAGGCGAACGTGACATAAGGCAAAATCTCGTCCCATATTTTATGCTCCGCATCGACTTACATGCAGAGCATATCCGCAAGTGTCTTGTTCAGACTCTCCGTAAGACCATTCGCTTGCGGATGATACGCCGTTGTTCGCCGTTGGGATGTGCCACTAAGTCTTAAAACTGTCTGTAATAGTTTGGCTGCGAATGCAGTTCCCCTGTCATTTATTACCACTGACGAAGCGCCTTGCCTCAGCACCACATTCTCTACAAAAAATCGGGCTGCTTCACTTGCCGTGCCCCTCTCCAGAGCCTTGGTTTCGGCGTAACGAGTGAGATAGTCGGTGGCTAATATAATCTATTTGCGACCTGCCAATGAGGTTGGAAATGGGCCCAAAAGATCCATTCTGACTTGAGCGAATGGAGTAACAGGCACGTCAATAGAATGGAGGAGGCCAGCGAGTTTGACGGGTGGGACTTTTCTGTGCTGGCAATCAAGGCACGTCCGAACATAGTGTTGAACGGTCGCCGTCAGTCTTCGTCAGTAGTATTTCTGCCTCACTCTGCACAGTGTACGCGTGTAACCCAAGTAGCCAGATGTTAGTTCATCGTGGCATGCCTGTAATACTTTGCTCCTTAGAGATGTTGGAACGACGAGTCAGTAGTCGTTTCCGTGTGGCGTGAAGTTCATCTTATACAGGACGTCGTTGCGCAAGCAAAATCACGAAAGCCCTCTCGCAAACAGTCTAGGTACAGCTGAAGTGCGACCCTCCAAAAAAACGTATCATAGGTTCTAGTTCGGGGTCGTCTCGTTGCAGCTGTGCGACAGTTGCCGTGTTTACAACTTCGACAAAGGCTGTATCGTCATCTTCTGCCGTCTCAGGTTCGTATGGCGCACGAGAAAGGCAATCAGCGTCTGAATGTTGCTTCCCCGATCTGTAGACCACCGTCATGTCAAATTCTTGAAGCTTCAGGCTAAAACGTGCCAACCGTCCTAAAAAGTCTTATATGTTCGTCAGCCAGAAGAGGTAGTGATGGTCGCTGACAACATTAAAAGGACAACCATACAGACATGGGCGTAATTTTATAACCACCCACACCACCACAAGGCAATCTTTGTCCATGGTGGAATAATTTTCTTCCACACGTGAAATTCCTTCCAGACGCGGAAGCAATTACTCGTTCAGCGCAATCCTGTCATTTACTTACTAGCCACTTACGATGCCACTTACGATGCTAGCGTCGGTGTGCACTTTTGTCGGGGCGTCATCATCTACTTACTACTCTTTATCTACAATACTACTTTGAAGCAATTTTCTCTGCTTGAGTTGACTGATACTGTAGGTTGTAATTTTTCATTATGTATATATATTGCCCTTTATGTGCTTAGTGTTTTCTTTGAAAGATGTTTTCTTTGAAAGATGTTTCAATACCCTTGTTCTCTTTATTAGGCCATATAAGAGAACTACTATTGATACTTGCAACTACAAGTATCATTCTTCAGTTCTGTACGCCACTAATCACCAAATATTTGTGTTTACTACAAGTTAAGTACTTTCCCTTTTTTCTATGTTCAATCGAATTCAAGTGACTGTTGTTAGCAGATAAACATTACGTCTTGTATGATGATATCAAATTTGAATTGTTTACTTCTGTTTATTTGTAATTAGAACTATTACAGTTTCAGTTATGTATACTGTCAATGAGACCATCACTAGCCTTTGGCTATGGGACCATACAGTTTGTGCTTATTTTGTATAAGATATGAGTGCAATAAAGATCACTCATTCATTCATTCATCAAAGTGTGCGAGGACTGGTGGCTTCTGACGGCGTTGCCGCAGCTTGTCGAATGATTTTTGCTGTTCATCATTTCATACGAATGTGATGTCTTCTCTGGTAAGGCGTGTCAACGGCGAGGTAATGCACCAGAAGTTCTCAATGAAGCGTCGGTAGTACGCACGCAGTACTAAAAATCGTCTGACTGCTTTTTTGTCACTTGGCGCTAGAAAATATTTAACGGCAGCTTTTTTTTTAGGGTCGGGCCGCACACCTTCACTGCTGACAAGGTGCCTCGGGAACAGAAGCTCTTCGAAGCCGAAGTGGCATTTTTCCGGCTTAAGCGTTAGTCCGGTGGAATGAATAGCTTAATATACTGAGTGCAGTTGCCTAACGTGTTCGCCGAATGTGGCAGAAAATATGATGACATCTTCTAAATACACTAAGCACGTCTGCCACTAGAGGCCTGATAGTACGGTGTCCATTAGCCGCTGAAATGTTGCCGGTGCTGAGCACAAGCCAAATGGAAGTAACTTAAATTCAAAAAGGCTATCAGGTGTCACGGAAGCTGTTTTCTCCCGATATATTTCATCTACTTCTATCTGGCAATATTCACTCCTTAGATCCATTGATGAGAAATAACGCACATGCTGTAGTCGATCGAGTGAATCGTCGATACGAGGGAGTGGGTAGACGTTTTTTTTCGTCACCTGATTCAGCTTGCGGTAATCCACGCAGAAACGAAAGGTGCCGTCTTTTTTTTCTTCACTAATGCAACCGGCGAAGCCCAAGGACTTTTCGACGGCTGAATAACGTCATCTTTAAGCATTTTTCGTGCCTGGTTTTTGATTGCTTCAGGTTCCCGCGGAGCTACCCGGTACAAGTTTTGCCTGAAGGATCGGGTCATGTCGTCTGTTATAATTCGATGTTTCGTCAGTGGCGTTTGACGGACCCTGAACGTCGAAGAGAAACATTATTCAAACTGGTTAATAAGCTGCAGGATACTTTGCTTCTGCACCGGCAGCAAACTTGGACCAATATAAAAAGATAGAGCTACGGGGGGCCAATCAGTTGAATTATCTCTCTTAAGAGTTAGGCAGTCTGTCATCTCGGCGAGCTCTTCCATGTACGCGACTGCCATGCCCCTCGTTAGATGTCGGCGTTCAGAACTGAAGTTTGTAACAAGGACGTGCGTGTGTCCGCATTTTATGCTCATGACGTCTCTTGCAATAGATAAACTATGGCTGAATTGTAGTGCTGGAATTTTTTCGGCGATGTTTTCAGAATTGCTCGACGTCTCACATGTCACAGCCACGAGTGCACTCGACCATGGTGGGATGGTCACATCGTCATTGAAGACGCGCAAAGATTTAAGTCGCTGGTCTGTACTGGGCCTATATTCAAAATGTAACCGATCTCTCAGGAATGTTGATAACGACGCCGTTTTCACGCAGAAAGCCCATGCCCAAAATCAGGTCTTTGCAGCATTCCGGTAAAATTACAAAAGTAGCAACTAAATCTGAACTGCCGATATTAATTCGAGTGGTACATTTGCCCGCCGGCGTTACAGATTGACCTCCTGCGGTTCTTATGTGCGGGCCCGTCCATATTGTTCTGACTTTCTTTACGCAGTAGGTGAATTTACGGCTGACAATAAAGAAGTCCACGCCAGTATCTACCAGCGCTGTTATCGGGCGTCCGTCTAAACAAATGTATATAGATTTGCGCTTACGATTTCCGTTGATGTCGGTGGCGTCGGATCGTTCTTGGTATCGTCTGTCGTATGATCCGTGGTATCATGCGTCGTATCGCGTCGTAGTGAAGATGTTGGGGGTGTGGTAGTATCTCGATGGGCGGCAACCTCCCCCCCAAAGTTCGCTTCCGTTAGTTTCCCCGACGAGGGCTAGTATACCTACCCCTGACCACCTCGGAGTAACTACACTGCTGCGGCGAGTTAGGTGCAGGTGAAGGAGAGCGGGGTCGACGATACGACACATCGGGTTGCGGTGCTTGCGGGCCTGCACTGCTGTCACAGCCGTTATCAAAATAAGCACGAGGGGAGGTTTGTAGAAAGTTCTGAAGTCTATCGTCATGGTATGGGCAAATGAGAAAAACATGGTCGGCTTCTCCGCAATGGAAGCAAAGTAGTCGACGGTCAACGGTGTGCCACAAGTCCGTCTTACGGATGAATGGTCGACGGGTGGGCACCCTTTGTGACCAAGATGCAATGTCAGCGGAGTGTACACTCCAAGGCAAAATTAGAGAGAGAGAGAGAGATGAAGATGCAAGGAAAGGCAGGGAGGTTAACCAGATGCACATATGGTTTGCTACCCTGCACTGGGGAAGGGATAAAGGGGAGAAAAGAGGTTGCAGAAAGATGAGAAGGTACACACAATCACGAGCACACTCGGGGAGCACACACAGTCTACAGGCGGTCGCTCAGGTTTGTTGACTTAAGGTAAAGTAGCAGTGCTTTAGTTGCTTTCTGCGCAACTGAGGCAGATGCCCAAGGTCCTAGTATCTTCTGCACACAAAATGGTCCGGGGTCAAGTCGATTCAAAACCATCCGGAGCTGGCATCGCTGTGTGTCGTAGCAAGCGCAGCTGCACAGGACGTGTTCCATGGTCTCTTCAGCTCCGCAGTAGTCTCATGTAGGAGTGTCTGCCATACCAATGCGAAAGCAGTACACCTTTGTAAATGCAACACCCAACCAAAGGCGGCATAACAGTGTCGCATCGGAGCGGGAAAGTTGTGATGGTAGCTTTAGCTTGAGCGAAGGATCCAGTTCATAAAATTGACACCTTTGGAAGCTGGTAGACGACCAGAACGTGCGTGTGAGATCTCGAGCCAGCAGGTAAAGTTGTCTTGCTGCATCATTCCTTGATAGAGGAATCGGGACTACACGGGTTTCTTCATGGGCTGAGCGGGCTGCATCATCGGCTAATTGATTTCCGGTAATACCGATATGTCCAGGCAGCCATTGATATATAATATCATGCCCTCGTGCTAGAGCTTCATGATGGCAATGTCTTATTTCTTGTACCAGATGGTCATGACTCCTCCTACGCATGGAAGACTGCAAACTCTGAAGCGCTGCCTTCGAATCACAGAATATGACCCACTTTCCTAGACGTTCTTGAGCGAGATATTGTAAAGCAGCCCTTATAGCAGCAAGCTCTGATGCCGTAGATGTAGTCATATGCGACAACTTAAACTTGATTGTCATTTCTGCAGCCGGAATTACAGCGGCACCTGATGAGCTGCTGGATGAGACGGACCCATCAGTGTATATCTGCGTTCGGTCTGAGTACAACTCATGTAATAATAGCAGTGTTGCTTGCTTCAATGCTACTCCGGAGTGACTGCTTTTCTTTTTGATTCCCGGAATTTCTAGACGTACTTGCGGCTGGTCGAGGCACCACAAAGAACATGCCGTTCTTGCAGCTGGCGTATATCCTGATGGAATGCTGTTTAGGTGCTTGGCTATGACGTCTGAAAACGTAGCACGTGGCCTTCCGGAAGGTAGAAGGGCCAAGTGGTGGTCGGGGACACGGCTAGCATGTCAAATGTGCGCTCTGAGGCAATCCACAACTATATATGTCCTGACCGGATGGTCTTTGGCAAGCATGATTGTGGCATAAGTAGAAGCGCATCGGGGCAGTCCTAGGCAGATACGCAGTGCCTGACCCTGCAAACTCTCCAATGAATGAGTATTCGATTTGCAAGTGTTAGTCAGTACCGGCAAGCTGTAGCGCAATAGACCCAGAAATAGGGCCCTGTACAGCTGTAGCATGGAGGCCACAGAAGTTCCCCATGCTTTACCGCACAAGAATTTCATGATATGCACAATAGATAGCAGTCTCTTCTTCAAGTACGCACAATGTGGGCTCCACGAAAGACTTCTGTCGATTATTATGCCCAGGAAACGATGCGTCCGTGCATATTTGACACTCTGCCCATTGATGTAAACAGGGTATGGCGTCATTGGTTTGCGTGTAAACGCCATCAACGCGCACTTCACAGTTGATATATTTAGGCCTTGTTTCTGAAGGTAGGCTGTTGTGAGGGTTGCTGCCCGCTGTATTCGTGCACGCACCTGAGGGCGAGTAACTGCAGCACTCCAGAGGCAAATATCATCGGCGTATATGGATAGGCACACCGACTTTGGCAGAACCTTCACCAGACCGATGAGGGCCACATTGAACAATGTGGGGCTTAAAACACCTCCCTGAGGTACTCCGCAGTAGGTTTAATGTTGGGCAGTTGTACCCTCATATGTTTGTACAAAGAAACCCCTGCCAGTTATATAATCTTTTATCCATTGAAACATTCGTCCACCAATGCCCATTGCTGCGAGAGAAGTGAGGATGGCATCGTGAGCAACATTATCATATGCACCCTTCACGTCAAGAAAGAGTGCCACTGATATGCGCTTGCGACTTTTTTCTTGTTGAACAAATGTCGATAAGTCAAGGACACAGTCAATGGAGGAGTGGCCCCGACGAAAGCCTGCCATGCAAGAAGGGTATTTGGTGTATCGTTCCAAGTACCACTCGAGACGAAATATAACCATTCTTTCCATCACTTTTCCGAGGCAGCTTGCGAGGGCAATAGGGCGATACGCTGTCAAGTCCAATGGTGATTTTCCCGATTTCAAAAGTGGTATTAATCGACTTATTTTCCATTCTCGGGGAACACTGCCGCTGAGCCAGGAGTTGTTGAAGCATGTTAAAAGTTCTTTTCTGGCTTTTTGTCCAAGGTGTCCCAACGCACTATAAGTAATACCATCAGGACCTGGCGATGACATGCGCTTAGAAGCGACTAACGCACTTTCCAGTTCTTCCATGGTGAACGGAATGTCCATTTCTGGTAATCGCGTCTCAGGAACGATCACGGCGTCGATGCTCTCGTTCATAATATTCCCGGCAACTCTCGTGCAAAAATTAAGTGAAAAAGGAGTAATGGGGCCCAATATGCGCACGCGATGAACGGATAGGCCGTTGAGGAGCAACCGCAGAGGGAAGCGTGCCACGTGCAAACCAGTTAGTCTCCAAACACGCTTTAAAGAGATGAACCGCCCGGGAAATCTAGGCAGCGCGAAAAGCGTTGCCAGGGTCTCTAACCGTCCTCCTCTCCTGGCTCAGTCTTTCCCGGTATTTTGCTGGCGGCGGTTCGCGTTGCGTCGCGCTCGGAGTGCTCGACCTCGGCCGCCTGGATTCGACGATCTAGGAATTACGACGTGGTGCTCATGTGTACGCTTGGATGAGCGTGCGCTGCTGCTTTTACGTTTCGCCGCACCCATGAAGTCTGGAGCAGGTCTCGACACGTCACCACGCCACGCTGTATGTCTCTGGCCTCAAGGTAGTCACGACCAACACACGACAGCAACTGTTGGGAAGTCCAAAATGGAGGTCGAGAAGACAGCAGGTCTATCGGATACATTACTTTAGTCCGACTTAGGGGAGAAATCAGCGCTGGATTCTTTCGCAGTAGGTGATCATTCTTTAGTCTACTCTACTTGTCACGTGTGCGATACAGATCGCGCTTACCGGCAACGGGCGCGGTCGTGTTGTATATCGCACGCACGAAATGCACCGCGAAGGTCAGCTTGGGCGTCTGCAGTTCACCTGTGCTTTGCGACCGCCTGGAAATTGGCCGCCATTGTCGTCGGTCTTCCGCAAGCTTGCTCATCAAGTGCTCGCCTGTCTTCGCCGCCACGATGAGCTCCAGGCTCATGATATTAGGCTGAGACCTCGTCGCTGTGTTGGGAGTCGTCGAAAACACGTTGTGGGTTCTCGTAACGAGCTTGGTTGTATGTCGCACGCTGGCACGCTGTAAGTGCACCAGCACGGGCTGATGGGGCTTTCGCTAGCATCGGAACTTGGTGAAAATCGGTCACCATTACAGTTGGCTTCCCCGTTAGTCGGTCGCAAGCAGCTCGGTGCCATCCGTTTGCCGTGGCGGCGGACTCGTGTTTGCGTGCTGCACTCACTCGAGTTTGTGGTAACGGGCCGCATTACCGTCGATTTCTTCGGCACTAGCTCCAAACCAGCTCGGCGCTGTTCGTGGCGGCGGCCAAGCGTACGCTCGCTCTCCTGTTCGAAGTTCGCTGGCGGCAGACACTCCGCGTGCAGCGCCATATTTGGTCTCGCGTTCGCTTGCTCGAGCTGAACGACTTCGCTCGCTTAGAACTCGCCGACTTGTAGACAGCATGGTGGTTCGCGGATTTCTGGCTGCAGCCACCGCTCTTAAGCTGTTGCACTACAGGGATCGAAATGAGTCTTCGGCGATGTGTGACATCATGGTGAAATTATTAGCATGTCATATGTCACGTATCTTTTCATTTTACCTTGCACGTATTTCTCATCTGCATTCGTATTCATCCTCTGTCACGTGTGACTGACTATTTTACATACTTGTTGTGCAGCCATGGGCACACACCATGCTGCAGGCAGTGTGCGCTGGCGTCTGCGATGCCTGTCATCCATCTTTTTCGTCAGAGCAGCTTCAGAAGAACTGTATGAGATGTGAAGGTAAACTTATTTGTGTGTCATATTTTACGCGCATGTTTTGTATTAACTTGCACGTACTTGTGATATGTGTGCGTCTTCATCTTCTGTCACGTGTGTCTAACTATTTTTACAATCTATTTGTACGTACAGCCAAGGGAACGCAAGAGGCAGAAGGCTGCGTGCACTGGCGTCTGCAATGTCTGTCATCTATCACTTCCGTCGGAGAAGCTCCACAAGGAGAGAACAAGATGTGACAACGAGAGTGAATTTGTACACTTCACCGTGAATTCACTTAAAGGAATGGAGAAACTTCATGTGTATTTAGAAAAATTAAAGACTCCGATCTCTCACTTTTGTCTTTCGATGTTGCCGTGACTGCGAAAGCAGTTATACATAGGCGGCTAACTACTTTTTCGCGTGTTCATCTCTGCGCTATTCGTTGGTCACTGTGCAGAAAAACAAGCAAAAAAAGTATTAGGCTTGACGGAAAATAAGTATAAAAAACAATGTTTGCAGGAGATAAGAACTTTATCCAATTGGAGTATTTGAGTGGATCAACCGTTCGTCCGGCGAGGTGCAAATGTAAGGACTAATGGTTGCCCAGTAAGGTGTAAATGGGGGGATTAACAGTTGTCCTATAAGGTGCAACTGTGAGGACTAAATATTAGTCCTTTGAGGGGAACTGTTGGGCTAACGGTTACTAAGGTGTAAATGTGAGGACTAAATGTCAGTCCCTTGAGCTCGCCTGTGGGGACTAACTGTTAGACCCGGTGCCGTTAGTCCTTAAAGAGATTAATGATTGCGGCAGCCCCATTAGCCCCCAAAAGGACGAACCACACACCTTTTTAACACCCTTTTGCCTTGGAGTGTACATCGGCGATGTTTGCATAGGCACGTTAGGCTGTGGATACGGCAGCGGCGGATTGGAAGCTGGGGCCCACGGCTCGTTGTAAGGTCCTTGGCTGACGTCGTGATAAGCCTGTGGTGACGAGTTGTACGTCATTGGAGTGGGTCGATGGACGGCCGAGGCGTAGCTTACAGACCACTGATCTGACAGCGATTCGGGCAACGAAAATGCCTGGCGGAGTTCTTGCCGCACAACTTCTGCAACGCAAGCCACGGTATTTTCTTGCGGAGTCACAAGGAGGTTTCGGATCTCCTCACGAATGAGCTCACTCAGAGAACACTCAATGCTGGCAGTCAAAGCAGAGAGGCTGATAGATGTGTTGTTTGGTTGGTCGTGGTATCGGCGCCGTTGCTGCAGTGCACGCTCGATTGTCGTAGACGTTTTGATAAATTCCGCTACGCTTGTTGGCGGGTTGCGTAGGCTACCGGCAAACAGTTCTTTGACGCCCCTCATCAAATGTTGGAGTTTCTTACCTTGAGGCATCTTGGGGTCAGCCTGCCAAAATAGGCGGGTCATGTCCTCCGCAAACATGGTGACGCTCTCGTTTGGTTTTTGTATGCGTGCCTCGATGAGCTGCTGAGCAGAATCACGGCGGTTGGTGTTTGCGAACGTCCCGAAATTTTGCTGCCGAAATTCATCCCACAAAGGCAGTGTTGACTCGTGGTTCTCGTACCACGTACGAGCGCTGTCTGCCAAAGCAAAGTAGACGCACGATAGCTTTTGTTCAGTGGGCCAGCGGTTGGCCATGGCGACTCGCTCATACTGGGCTAACCAGTCCTCAACGTCTTCTGAATCTCACCGTTGGAGGTCTTTTATTTGAGGCTGATCAACAGTAAGCTGTTAAGGCCCTCCCGCAGCTATTTCTCCAGACACGGTGTGTTGCTGAAGAAGTTCGAGGGGGATTGCCTCGGCACTAAGGCCTCACTGTCAACGACTGTAGCGGTGGACAGGAGTATGCACTGCAGGAACGGGTTGCGGTGGCGGACTCGAAGTGCCAGGGCCTGGAGGTGTCCCAAGCATCAGTTGAAGAATCCAGCACCTGCACCAATGTAGCGAAGCGCAAAGAAAAATATCAGGATGCAGTACGATAGTGTGACCAGGAAAAACAAAGGTCTGTATTAACAGAACGAAATAATATATATATATATATACGAGCCCTTAAGTACACACTGGCAGACTTGGAGTCTTGAGGTTGTATACGAGGGACTATTTATTGGTCAGCTGCCCCCCCGTAATAAGTTCACGTGCTACGTGAACTCAAACAGACTCCAAAGAGTGTGCTACCCTCACCGACATGGTTTCTCGTAGCGCTGACTGACTCTCCCGCGTTTAAATTCACATATAAAACCCAATAAAGTGGCTGTGGGGATAGCCGCCGTGGTAGCTCAGTGGTAGAGCTTCGAACGCGTTATTCGAAGGTCGCAGGTTTGGTTTCTGCCCACGGCAAGTTATCTTTTCACCCACTTTTCTTTCTTCATATTTACATTACAATTCGGTCTAATATCTCCACCTATACTTTCCTTGGCGTTATTGTCTGTTCGATCTTATTAATATTGTTTAAAACATGGAACAACGAGCCCTAAAGTACTTAAGTATACACTTTGTTCCTTATATATATATATATATATATATATATATATATATATATATATATATATATATATATATATATATATATATATATATATATATATATATATATATATATATATATATATATATATATATATGCGTCGATTTACTGCCGAAAAATGTGGGAAAAGGGGGACGGTCGTTATCCACGTACGAATAATAGGAATATAAACAACACTTGCGGACGTAAGAAAGTAAACACTACCATGAAAAGGTGATTATGAAGAGATGAATTAGCGGCTAAAAGCAAAGTTTTTGCACGTGGTGGCTGCATTTTGATGGGGGTGATGTGGGTGAGGCCGGTGCATTGTGCGACTATGACTGCACGTTAAAGATAAGCAGGAGTCAACACTTTCGGAGCTCTCCCCAACGACGTCCCTAGTTGTCATATCGTTTAGCATGTAAAATATGGAATAATAATAATAATAATAATAATAATAATAATAATAATAATAATAATAATAATAATAATAATAATAATAATAATAATAATAATAATAATAATAATAATAATAATAATAATAATAATAATAATAATAATAATAATAATAATAATAACAATAATAATAATAATAATAATATCATTATTATTATTCTTTTTTACTGCAACATAACGCCGTCGTCAAATGCAGAGACAACGTCACCTCTGTCTGTCAAACGATCATCCCGTTGAAGTTTCACGTTCCTACATCTCTCTTGTTCATCCTGACAATTTCCACCCACCATTTGATGCAAGATTACCTGTATGTACCGAAACTACGAGCTACAGGAACCATTTTAACCAATCTTTAAGATTTGCTTGGAAGAGAGGTGACTACATGGGCTTTTGTCAGTAGTTGTCAGCCGTTGATTGGCCACAGGTTACTGACAAACCAAATGTCAATGACCAAGTTGAGCAGTTTGCGGAGCTTGTATTAAACAGCTTACGCGAGATTATTCAGCAACATACACCTAAACATTGTAAACATACCCCCTCGTTCTCCCCTGATCTTATAAGTGCACTGAAGTATAATTATCACGTGCGCAAAAAGGTCGAATGTTCTCCATTTAGCAAGTGGAAGAACGAGTTCAGACTTTTACTAACTCTCCCTAAGCGACAATATAAACGGGACCACAGTTCGTATATTGCATTAGTAGAAAAAAAATCTGCCCCACCACGGTGTTCTTGAGGCTAAGGTACTCAGCTGCTGACCCGCAGATTGTGGGATAAAATCCCGGCTGCAGCGTCTGCATGCATTTTCGATGGATGCCGAAATGCTGCAGGCCCGTGTGCTTAAATTTGGGTGCCCGTTAAGAACCCCAGGTGGTCGAAATTTCCGGATCTCTCTACTACGGCGTCTCTCATAACCATATGGTGGTTTTGAGACGTTAAACGCCACATGTCAATAATTCAGAAAAAAAATCTTCCTGAGATTACAGCTCAATTATGGAAGTATATGTGCAAGTGGTCTAGGAAAAGTGGGGAGTGTTTCAGAGTACTGGACTCAGACAGTCTCGAAGCGCAAGCCATTGCTGACTGTTTTATAACGCATTTTTCATCTGTTTATCTGGTATCAGACTATAGGACTCAGATAAGACAAGATAGGAAGTTAGCACATGTACTGGTCTGTCGCTGGATGAAAGCTCATCTGCTCATGCATTGATTGATTGATTTGTGGGGTTTAACGTCCCAAAACCACCATTTGATTATGAGAGACGCCGTAGTGGAGGGCTCCGGAAATTTTGACCACCTGGGGTTCTTTAACGTGCACCCAAATCTGAGTACACGGGCCTACAACATTTCCGCCTCCATCGGAAATGCAGCCGCCGCAGCCGGGAATCGAACCCGCGACCTGCGGGTCAGCAGCCGAGATCTGCTCATGCATTAGGCGCTTAAAACCATCCTTATCGTGTGGCCCAGATGGCATCCCTCCCCCCATACTGAAGGCTTATCGTAGTATATTTGCCCCAGTACTGACTATATTTAATAGCTGTCTTAACGCTTTCACAATGCTCAGCATGTGAAAAACTGCACATGCTCTTCTAGTATTCAAGTCGGGATGCAGAACTGATATTTCTCATTATCGCCCGATTTCTCTACTGTCTGCCATGTCGAAGATTTTTGAGCTGTCTCTTCATAACATATTGTATGTTAGCGTGAAAATTTCACTAATTCCTAATCGACATGGTTTTCTCTCTGGTCACCCAACTATCACAAAGCTTGCTAGTTTAATAACGCAAATCTCCCCACGTATTTCTTAAAAAGGACAGGTTCACATAAGCTCCTGTGACCTGAGGACGGCGTTTGACGTAGTCAGCCCCTGACTGTTTTTTGGCAAACATGCCAAATTTGATGTTGACTACTCAGTCGTGAATCTCCTGCACAGCTGTCTGCTTAATATGTTATGTTGCCGTAAATTGCCAAACATTTTCTTTGTAGAAAGTGAATATAGAGTTTCTCAAGGGTCGGTATTAGGCCCACTCGTATTTTCAATTTCTTTTGCAATTCGGCACTTTTAAAGACGATAGTCTTTCTTGGGGACCATCGACGGAAAATTTTTTGATCTGTCTGTCTGTTTGTCTGTACAGTTGTCTGTTTGTCCGCCCTTAACAATACTCTAAACGGCTCCTAAAGATACCCCAAACGGCCCACCCTATCCAAAGCATCCACCAATATTGCTGGCTCAGCGTTCATACTTGTGCGATTGTCGATTATAAAGCAAATACTGCGCATATCTGAGGCACTATAACAACGCGTGAATATTCCGTATGTGTGTTTTTTACTAGAAAATGTATACATAAGTGATCGTAAGGACCGTAGCGTTTATCACGCTTCGTTGACAATGCAATGCTTGCACCAAAAGGCAAAAGTTTCCAACTCTTTGCTAAGACGGCACGGTGGTGGCTCCTACCCGTCGCCTCACGTTCTACACCTAATCAGTTCTGAGATGGGCGTGCACGCCCGTCTCAGAGCCGCACGTTTCGTTTTCTAATATAACTGCCAGATAGCACTCATGTCTTACTTGTGACGTGACTTGATGCGCTCGTTCACCTCCGCTGCACGCTCGAGGCATTCTAACGCAGCGGCTCCAGAATACCATTCACCAACTTTCTTGCGCAGAAGATCAAATAAACGTTTTGTTCACTGTCTCCTGACGCAAGACTACCATCTTTCGACGACATTGGCAGTGTAATATGCAGCTACGGGGCCATTTTTTTCTTGTATACCGATGACATCAAGATACTTAAGAAAATTTATTCAGGTAATGACTATCACTTGCTGCAGTCAGATTTGTGTTCTTTCTCTTAATGGTGTGACAACAATACCCTTTCCCTGAAAACCTCAAAGACCAAATTTATGAGTTTTTTTCGCAAATAAATTGTCCTATCATGTTCATACGCAGTGAAAACCGTGTCGGTATGTAAGGTTTAGGATTTCAGTGATCTTGCCGTTCTTTTTGACAGTATGCTAAATTTTTCTGCTCACACCTTTAGCGTACTTCCATGCGTGACTTTCGTTCTCTCGGCAGAGTTTGCAGAATTTCTCGAGAACTCGGTTATTCTACAGCCTTCTATGAATTCCACACTGCAATATTTCTTCTTCAACTTGAGTATGCATATGCGATCTGGAATGGCATTGCTAAATCTGTCAGTCACGCTATTGAGCGTGTCCAGAAAAAATCATAAGCATTTACATCTATCTCTTCGCTATATACGACACTGTATGCTGTTCTAACTCTGCAAAATTATTATCATTGCCATCACTTCACTGTCGATGAAATTGCAAAGACCTGTTATTTCTTTACAAACTACTTCAAGGTCCTGCCCTTTTCTTCTCAGTTGTAAAAATTTTCGAATTCCATGTAAGTTAACAAGAGCGAATTAACCATTTCCTGTACCCGCGAACATCTTTTAGCACTCAACCACTTACAGAATACGAAAACTCTATTAGGTGAACTTTCAAGATCTTGATGTTTTTCACATCCCACTTCCATTGTTTTTCATCTCATCTGCAAGGGTAGGATGACCTTTGTGCGAATTAAATAAAGTTTGTTCATCGTCATTAGCTTTGCACTATTTTAAGATAACGTTTTTTCGAAATGTACAGATTCTTCCCTTTTCGATCTTTTGAGGAAGCTTTGCAAGTAGTTGGTCGGTGGTCTACTGCTAATGGTCTGCACATAAATGCAAAAAAAAAAAACAAAATCTGTCTTTTTTAGGTTGAGAGGTATGGAAATTCATCCTCACCAATCATTAATACTTGACGGAATACCTGTCAAAAACACGGAGAAACATAAAGTTCTACGCGTGACTTTTTTCTGTTCATATGACATGACCGTATCATGTCGAATCATTGGCCAAAACATTATTGCGTGCTGCTGGTGTTCTATCACCATGTCGGCATTTTCTTCCGGAAAAAGCTAAGGTGCAGATATACTACTGTCTGTTTGCCTTGCACATAAATTACTGCCTACTTGTTTGGGGCACCATAACCTTGGGCAACATAAAATCAATTAATTCATTGCAAAAAAGAGCCGTGCGCTGTATTGCAAATGTTTCACGCAGTATGTCTGCAGGTTCTTTGTTCCACCGCTAGAAGATAACCGGTATAAAACATATGTACTTTCGACTAATTATTAACTACTTCTTTGTTAAAGACTTGCCAAACCTAAGTATACAACATACGGATTCACGGGCCCGAAGTGCGGACAAATGGCTTGTTCTTCGTTCTTGCACAAACTATTTTTTACACTCCCTTGGATACAAATTACCCTTTTTGCTTAATAAATACGAAAGTATACATCTAGTGTCCCTAACTATCCGGTGTCTTCAAAAATAGAAGTGCGTGAATTTTTTTCACCCTTGCATACTGTTTTTGTAGTATGTTTTTATTATGTATAATACGTCACTTGAAGAAAATAATTCTGGTGACATATAAATTTGCACTTTATACTATAGTATTACACTTTGTATCGCGTTCATGAGTGTTCTTCATGAGTGAATATACAGTTATTTAATTTGCTCTAAGCCTGTTTGTAGCACTGCTCTGTTTATATAATACTCTTCTAATTTTTTTCATTTGTCATTTGTAAATGCTTTTTTTGTAAAAGTTTGTATTCCCAAGCTGCTGCCATGCATGCGGCCCTTCAGGGATTCTCAAGTAGTTCTTTAACCACTTCTCGCCTGAGAGACCTCCAACTTGCTGAAAAAAAAAATACGTTGAAAATGTTAAAAATAAATAAATAAATAAAAATATTTATCAATATGAGAGATGTCGTTGTGCAGGGCTCTGGAAAGTTCGACCACCTGATACTTTAAAGTGTACATAAATCTAAGTAAACGGGCCTCAAGCATCTCCCCCCCCCCCCCCCCACTAAAATGCGTCCAACACGACCAGAATTCCACCACGTGACCTATGTGTCATGTGTCGAGAATCCCAACCACAAGATCACCGCGGCAAGTATTGATAGAAACGCAATTAACTATCACGTGGCAACACGTCTGCACTAAATGAGATACCTACCGATAATATGGATCATGAATTTGGGCTTATTTGAAGTCAAGTCACGAAACGCTCCGTTCTCTGGTTTATATATAAACCATCGACCCCATATAAGGGATCGATGGTCGTCTACGCTATGTCAATGGACCTTTCTACATCGCCAGTACTTATTGACGAGCGCCTTTGAGCGCTATGGGGATTCTCCTTACAGTCTACGTGCTAACGAAAACTTGAAATATACAAGCACTAAGCATCTTGAAGTACTTCGTATATTTAAGACCAATTTGTTGGGTATGTCCTTCAGCACTTTATAAGATGTAGTCAGCTCATTTGCGAAATACAAAGACGCACTGAGACTATGGCAATCACCAGAGGTGGCCACTGAGAAGACAGCTTGCTTTCCTCGTGTATATGATTATTATCTAAGTGCTTTAAGAAAACCTTGACAATTTTTGTTCAGATATGATGCGTTAAATGAAAGCAGCACACGCAGGTAATAAATCTGAAGCCATTCCATTATTCTGAGCACTTCGGTTTCAAGCCTACAGAAAGGTAACGGTGCTGCTTATAGTTAAAACTTGGAGATGGTCCCGGTTCATGACCTGGCAATATAAACCAGGTCTTGGGTGAACATTTTTTTAAGTGCGCAGTGATGAGACAAACACAAACGGCGCATTCGAGGTTGCCAAACAGAAACTTGAACTTATGATAAAGTCTTATTAGCGAGCACAGTTTTCCTAAATACTCGAAGCTACAGCATTAACATTGACATTGATTTAAAGCGGTTATTTAGGCACATTGCTTAAGAGCCATACTTTCATTGGTGAAGGGCCTCCATGTGGTTGCATATATATAATCTTGCCATAAATACATCGGCTGAAGTTTGGTGCGGCATCAACAGTACAAGGCGAGGCAAGGAGCAAGCAAACAAGAAAGAATAGGACGGGACAGGGAGGATAGCCTGTACTCAGACGTAATTCGTCGTTATTTCTATCCGGAAACAGGTGGTCTGACTGCTTGCTCAGTAAGCATTTTTATTGATTTGAAGTTTTATCTCTCAACAATATTTTCAGATTGGTTTTAGTTTCAATACTTTAAGCATCCTGCCACCCGGTTGTTCGCCCATCTTCCTTTGAGGGTGAGCGCCAACCATATGAGGTCATCATCATCATCATCAGTTCTCAGCTCAACTGGCTACGCTGTGCTGGGTAACGGGAACCTAAGCACATGATCACGTTGCTAAACAAGTGACGCGTAGGTACTTCGCAGTGTTATTATCTTCGAATTCAATGGTATCCTTGGAAGCGTGAAGTAGAACAGCTATACAAAGATATAGAACCAGCAATGAGATAAGGGTGCAACAAGTACCACTTAATCATGCCAGATTTCAATTCAAAAGTAGGAACAAAATAAATTGGGGAAAAGGCAGTCGGTAATTATTGTATTGACCTTATGAACAGCAGAGGAGAGATATTGGTGGCGTTCGCCGAGCGGAACAGGCTTTGATTATTTAAAATCTTTTTTTTTTCTGGAAGCGTAAAAATAGAAAGTGGACATGGAAAACCCTTAACGGACTAACAAAAAACGAAATATATTTTATTTCATGAGGAAAGCCAGGCATAATACAGCACATTAGTGCCAAAAAGCAGGTAAAGTGCAGTGACCATATGTTTGGAACGGCGAAAATAGCGCTTAATTTGTTAAGACCTTGAGCAAGATTATGGATATAAAAATACAACCCAACCTGGAAGTATAGTAAGAACAAAATTAGAACTCTTTCAGATTATGATCAAAAACAAATACGCAGCTTTAAGAGAAATGGATAACACGGACACAGAGGGGACGAACAAAACAGTAACTGGACTGATATCTGAAGCAACTATTGAAGTTCGAGGTAACGCACCAAGACATAAACTGGCCAAGCTTTTCCAATCTAACTTTTGCCATAAAGAACTACCATGTCCGAGCGGTAGACACAGCAGTGAAAAAGGGCACCAACATCAAAAATGCAAAGTGGCTTTGTATAGGAAGAAACAAAATACACGCCCTCAAAGAAAAGTAGTGAAATATTATCAGCAACTTCAATGACATAGTTCGAGTGGCAGAACAGTTCTGCGCTGAACTAAGTAGTTCGAAAATAAGTCATCCAACCTCGAGATAAAAGAGCGAAGAGAAACATACGGAAGTTCCGTATGTAACCTCCGACGAGATTAGAAAGGCCATACGGGTTATGCCACGCTAAAAAGCAGCTGACGATGGAATAAGAGTCGGTCCAATTAGGGACGCACGAGAATTTACTTGTAGAAGACTATCTACACGTTATACTTATGGCGGAAACGATTTAAGTGAGCTGGAAAAATGCCAATATTATACTAATACTTAAGAAAGGAGACATTAAGGACATAAAAAACCACAGGACCATCCGCTTACTTTCAGTGATGTAACAAATATTTACGAAAGTAATACCAAACAGGAATATAGTAATGACTGATTTTAACCAACCCCCCCCCCCCCCAAAAAAAAAAAACAAGTTGGGTTCATGAAAGGCTACTCTATAACAGATCATACTCACCTGATAAAGCAGTTAAGTGAAAAAGCTGCTGAATACAACGAACCCCTCTTCTTAGGCTTCATAGACTACGAAAAGGCATTTGACTCGAAAGATATGAAAGATATCGGCAGTTTTAAAAGCAATAAATTGGCGAGAAGTACCTCAATTGTATTTTAATACCTTAACTGTCATCCACAAAGGAAATGCTAAATCCCCAATGTTCACAGCTGGCTTGGAAAAAGTGTTTAAAACTGCTTGACTGGAAGGAAACGGGAATCCATGTTGACAGAGAATGGCTTGCGATTTGTAGACAGCATTGTGCTCTTCGGTAATGATAGCAAAGATTGAAAAACATGATTGAGGAACCACACCGAGCAAGTATTAAGGTAGCCCCCAAAAGAATATGGCAAAAACAAGAATAATCTGCAATAACCTGGCGAAACATAAAGACGTCAACATCAAAAACCTTGCATAGAAGGACAGGCATATGTATACTTAGGACAACTACACGCGGCAGTCCCCAATCACCGAAAAGAAATTCACCGAAAATAAGCTGGAGCGTATTCGGCCGGCAATCGCAAATAATATCAAGAGCCACTATCATCAAAGCGAAACGAATACACCCACTGCATACTGCCAGTTCTTACGTAGGGGATTGAAACATGGAGAGCAACAAAACACTTAGTGTAAAATTGTAACTGACTGAAGAGACTCTCCGCTATGTGAATTGAGCATACGCATATAAACCGGAAAAAAAAAATATGGTGAACCCATATATGATGTATCTATATTGCGAAACATACATAACGGTGGACGCACTTTTTTATTGGTGTTGCCGACCAGTTAATGGTAATTCACTGATGCGTCCCGACGGTGTCACGAGCACACGATACTATTAGTGCAGAGTAGACAAACCTGAATATCTCAAAATTAACCTCTCGGCACATACGTGCCGAAGCCATGAAGTGATTATGAAGCACCTCGTAATTACAAAAAGCGCCAGGTTACTTTTTCTCAGCTGCGGTTCTTTAACATGCGCCTAAACCTAAAATGCACGGGTGTTCTCGCGTTTCATCCCAATCGAAATGCAACCTTCGTGACCGGAAATCGAAAACGCGACATCGAGCCTGGTAGCAGACAAAGATGGCAACTCTGTTTGATTGTGAACAGCATTTCCTGGAATTGATCGGCTATGCTATTGGCGTACTCACTGCCACTCAAGGCCTTACATCCGAGGCTACCGGCACATACTCTTTTGTTGAGATGGTATAAACGTAGTACACGTACTACATGCGTATATTACGCATACAGGCTAGTTCATGTGCGTTCTGTGTCAATGCCACTGGATAATTTCAGGCCTGCTCACTGTTTTAGCCACATGCTCTGGCGTCACTAGTTTTGACCAGTGTGTTTTGCTGCACAGACGTGCCTACGCTTGTTCTCGTCGCTCGACAGACACAGATTGGCAAGCCCGATGAATACTGTCGTGGCGTGCTAGTGTTTTTGTTGGCGGCTTGAGAAGACCATTTTTTTCGGTGTTTGTGAACTGCAGCGTGGGTATGTGATGCGTTTTGTGCACTGCATATTCGCAATCTGTGCGGCTGAAAATCCGAACGGTTGGTCGATGTTGCGTGGCGATTTGTCTCGGCAAAGGGGCCGATGCTGCGAGTGTTCTTGTTTTATAACAACCGAAGAACAAAATGGGAGCGTGTCGTTCGTCAAGCTGACGTCTACATTCGTTTTCTTCGTGACCCGAAGGTACGTGTGTTCGTACTACGTATTTTTAAGTCGTTCCCCATAGCCACCATGTTCCATTCTTGCTCCAAAACAAAGGTGTCATGTGTGCTTCTGAGTTGTTGGCGTAGGCTCTAGCCTTAAATTAATAAACGCCCGTAGTAGAACATTTTTACAAGAGGCGTTTTTCCTTCAGGGTCAGTAAACGTTTTGCAACTGGTGATTAGCACAGCGGACTTGTATTACCTCTGGTCACTTGGGTGATAAAAATGGAAGAGATGCTGTTGCTGTACTCAGTGACTCGAATTTGTGCATAATATTTCCTTGCCGGTGTTGATATTATTTTATTGCAGTATTATTGTGGTCAGCACCTTAATCTAATTTATTTTCTTGAAATTTAGATGCGTATAGGCACTTGCGGCCAAACGCTTTCTTAATTGGTTTTTGGGTCTGTTATCTCTAATTCAAGCTTGAATAATTAAGAACCGCTACCGAAAATATACCGATCCAAGAGTCAGCAGTTCACTAGAAGCGCCCACGGGGCCTACATAGTTTATTATAGACCCAGTACTAACAGTTTTCCCAGGCCCTAAGTTATATGACCGACTATGCGCCACTGCAAGAAGGGCCAGAGGAAAAGAGGAAACGCTAATTCTTTGTCGGTCTCAAGAGATTTTTTTGAAACGAAAGATTTTGTTTTCTCTTGCTATGGTCACCACCCTGATATTGGGCTGAATAACGTATATACTTGTGACAGCAGCACACACTCTTCTCAAAAACTACGTGCATGTCTATAAAGACAGATGTTGGAAAGAGTACAAATAAAACTGCCGAAACTTTGCGAATGAGTTAGGAAGAGTTTCTCTGCATGCTCTAGATTGTGTGTGTATACGTGCGAGTGTAAATATATAAAGAATCAATAAAATTTACCGTATTTATCTTGTCAATTTGTGGGTCCTTCAAAGTTTGCTCTTACAGACCGACCACACGTTTGATAGCGTCAATCTTTGGTTTTTTTCGTGAAAGAAATGGCTCACAGGTGAGTGTCCATATGCTTTAAAGCGCAATACATTACTTCAAGCAGTACTTCTTCTGACCCAAAACGTAGAATAAAGCTGGTAAGCATGTAAAACTAGCCCGCGAATGCGTTATCTTTAAACGGTAGACGATGGTGGCAATGAATTCACAGCCTCCCGTACGCACGCTCGCTCAGGCAAAACGAGTAAAGTCACGGCGGCAGTGAGCAGGCCAGATAATCTTCTTGGTGGCATTGGGCAGTGTTCACACGTACGCTCGTGTGCACTGCTAAGGCATGTTAACCGCGAGTGCACATATGTGAGGGCATCGGAGGATGGGACGAAAATAAAGCGTGAGAGACATCCGTCTGTCCTAAATCCTTGCATTGTGAACGCTTTCTAGAAAAGGCAGTACATGATCAAGGTCGGGTTCATATCACACATTTACAGAACTGGTGCGACTACTGCGTGCTTGGTGCAACGGCGCGACCGTCGATCAATCCGCCAATTACTTTTGACCTAGACGCGCTTTGAGTGCGGGGTACTTGGTAGCGATTGCAGGTGCCGCGGGCTCACCGAGAGCGCGCACGTGGATATTCATGAGCGGAAGGCCGGTGCTCTGGGCCGAGACCGCAGCGCACATGTCGCCTTCGATTCCACTGCACGGTTTGTGTGCTGACGACGCCGTAGTACAGACGTGCTCGCGCGTCGCGACGGGGGCTGATTGATGGTCCCTGCGTGCGGCACTCGGGAAGAGTGCCAGTGAAGCGGCAAGCGCTGCTGCGGGAAAAATAATGCGCTGCGTTAGCGAACCGCGCGCTTCAGAATTTGATTTACTCCTGGTTCATTTTTACCACAAAATTTCTTAAAATTAACTAGAGGGGACTCCAGCAATGCGATCTTTTAGCGACCATGGGAATAATGGGTAGTACACAGATTTTCCTGGTCTTCGTACTTGCGGGCCTCGAACCACATTGTGGCTTCATTTATTGCTCTGTTTCAATTTTGTTTCGAATAACAGAACAACCCATTTTGAACTTTGACGTGATTAGACCTGCTGAGCCTTATTTATTAGGATGGTGAAGCGTAACTTATAGAATATTGCTGATTGTTATTTTGTGACAAAACATCTTCGAGCCACGCTAAGCCAGAAGGAACGTAAAGTACGAAGACTAGGCAAATTAATGTACTACCAGTAATTACCAGTCCTCGAAATCCCCAATCGGGCATAATATATTAGAGGAGGGCTTACAAAAATAAAATATTGTTACAAGTACTGGTGCTGTTTAGATTGTACACACTAATTTGAAAACCATGCTGCATGTTTAACCTTGTAATGGCTCGTTGGTGAGCAGACATTAGAAAAAAATTTATGCATCGTGCTCTGGGAAAGAAAAAAAATACCTGCTGTGACTTCTCTATTCGGAAAGCTCACAAGATGTTTCTTCACCGGGATTTTGCTTTTGTGAGAATTGTACGCATTACAAGGCATTTCTTTGTGTTTAGCAATTTTGCTGCCACTAGGGCTTATCTCGTAATTATGCGCCTGAAAGTTGTGTGATAGTTAGCTACGCTATATTACATGGTAAAATGCGCTCACTCCAAGGTAAGCTGGGGTGACACTTCCTCTGTTACAAAAACTGAATTTATGAATTCAGCAATCACACAATAGAGATTTTTTTTATTTTTAAGAAAACATGTTACAAAGTGAGCACCAACTGGTTTAAAACTAATTTTTTGCCGTTTTTCTTTGCCACGTTGGTAAAAATTGCGCGTCCACTCCCATGTAGTTTTGGCGTTATTCTTAAAACAAGATTTTTGAAGTTTGTGTATCTTTTGCTCAACTATGGGGCGTAATGCAAACAAAAATTTACACGTGCATTAACTAGGGGCATTTACATACCTTCAGCTAGACCCATGCAGTAGCCTAAGTGCATTTTTGTTCTTTTTTCAGTATGAAAGAATTCATTAATAAGTGGCTATTTCGATACATCGACAAACGTTAAAACAACCATAGACCTAGCTTTTGTTGTACGCTCACAACCGTTTGTGGGTATTTTTAGACACAGTTGCATTGCTCTGCACCTACGAGATCTTAGCATCAAAGTAGATACGTAGAGAAACTAAACAAAAAGTTCAATACAATTTGAAAGACATTTGGAGCTCCATTGCAACCAGCATATACCTTTAAAATGCCTTGCGAAGTTGGCAACCCTGCAGCTTTTATTAATATTCCTGTACCACCGAATTCTGATATTCTCATTCAATGTCTCTACTCACCTATATAAAAAGGGGGGAGGGAACTAAATCTATATATAATGTTCAGTTGGTGGGAATATTTTGCCCTAATAATAATATCTTATGAATGTAACATTACCGCCATAGTTCGTCGGGTGTGCGAGCTATTAGGTGGTTTAGCTACATATTTACTGTTAAAGCATAAGCAATCAAGGTGAATGATACGAACTGAAGGAATGGTCTGTTAAATCTTGTCTTGAATGTCTGTGTAGGTGTCGCAATGTCACGGTTAACACTGCCATGTGCACAAAACTCTTGACAAATTTGAGCTGCAAACAAAACATAATTCAGCACGAGACTTCCAGATCTTGCGTGTCTGTTATTTATACTATTTTGAAGTTTTAAAGTAATAGTTTGAAGTCAATAAAAACACTACGTCGTTGCTAACGCGTGCTTATACACATAAATTATTTTATCCTCTAGATTCATAAGCGGGTTTTAATGTCCCAATTTGAAGCCCTTTGACTGTAAGTAATGGGTATGAGCTTAAACTTCCTGCGTATCTGTTTAGAACACACTTTATTCAAAACACATGGTTTTTTTTGCGTTTACCTTTCGTGAAAATGGGGACAAGGGATGCCGCCAAGTATCAGGTGCTGATAATTCTAAAATAAAATTCAGCAGATCCCACGTACCAGGGAATCGCCGTTATGCGAAGCATACGGAGGGAAGGTGACCGTGTTGCAATTTTTTTTATTGAGCGACTCGTCATTTATAGACGCTAAATATATGTATATATGTTGCACGCACAGACATATGTTCAATAGTTGCAGATGTTTATATAACAAGTTGTTTGCACTTGAGCAACGATGCCAACAGGAACATGAGTATTCGCAACACCAGAAGTTGATATCAAGCGCTAATGCTTGCGAGGATGCTGGTCCTGGACACTGCTTTATAGGTAAACTTCAGGACGTGGCAACTAACCGCAATTGACGTTAACCCGACGTGACGGCTGTATCAAAGGAGTACATATGTAATGTTTATAAAATTGGGTAGGCAGTACTGCAACCACTATTGACGTTACGCGAAGATTAGCGTCTATTTAAAAAGTAGTTGCGAGACCTGGCATAGCTCTGAGATGAAATTCTTCATTGCCACGCAGAATGCTTGGGTTCGATTCCAGCTGAGACCCTGGCATTTATTCTTTGCATTCGTCCGCTCGACGCTACCGATGCCGGGTATTTCTAAACGCTCGTGCGTTAAAATCGCCCATGAGTGTTCTCGTAGTTCCTGGACAGATACTAAGTGTCAATCAACTGTGGCACATACCCGCATACTAGCGGTACATATTCGCCCGTGTGTATGGGCCACTGACTGGCGAGAAGTGTTTGACGACGTAGAATGCCGATTTGGGCTAGTTGGTTTGAAATCACGATAATAAGGGTTGCAGCGCGAGCACGAATGTGCTAGAAGAAACAGATGAAAGTCGAGGTACGGAAGGCAAAGAGGACAACACGAGCGCTGCTCGTGTTGTCCTTTTTGCCTTCCATACCTCGACTTTCATCTGTTTCTTCTAGCACATTCGTGCTCGCGCTGCAACCCTTATTATCATGGTTTGACGACGTACATGACGAGATTGTGACAATATTCATCTCTTTTCGATGCGTCATATTCGTGAAACCATCTTACCCTCCCATGCTAATTTTGGTTCACGCCAAGTTGTTGGGATGACCACGAAAGCTTCCAAACGTAAGTGGCCAGATAGATAGATACGCTCATAGTCACCGAAGTTTGCTAAGAAATGTTTCGCATTTAAAACAGCGCATTTAAAGCAAGATATATATTTGTATATGTGAGTCAGTGTTATTGGGGAAGCGTGCTGAAAGTTCCGGAGTCGACGCGAAAACAAAATGTCTCTGGCGCCTTCTACGAAGCAAGGCTTAGTGATCATGCATTTTTCAACCTGGATAGAATGCTTGCGCGTTGTAAATCTTACCGCTGCAAATTACCTTCCGTATGCTGCAGGCAATCTGGATTTTGCCTGACTGATTATGTCAAGGCGGTTCATCTGTGGGACTGTAGTGATAAAGCTAAGAATGTAAGCGAGACAGAGGTCGCGAATAGTCGGGATGTTGACGACCTCGCATGCCGACGCTGTTAGCGATAATCGGCTAGCAACCTCGTGAGCCGTTAACTATAGGGAAGGACACCAGTGGACACAGGACTGCTGCAAGACGAAAGATTTTGCGCAGAGACTTGAGTGCAATAGCGTTGCCTTGTGCACCTTATGACGTATGGTGCATGTGTTAATTTAATCCAGTCACAGTACAAGCCGACACCTTGTGCACCTTTTTTTATGTTTAAGTTCTATAGGTTCAATGCACCGCAGTTTAAAATGGGCGACTACACACACACACACACACACACACACACACACACACACACACACACACACACACACACACACACACACACGCACACGCACACGCACACACACACACACACACACACACACACACACACACACACGCACGCGCACGCACGCGCACGCACACGCACACGCACACACACACACACACACACACACACACACACACACACACACACACACACACACACACACACGCACACGCACACGCACACACAGGATGAGCGTTCAATATCAAGAAGCACATCTGATGTAATGCGGTGTGAGACAGCTGCGACATAATAAAAACACACCTCCCTGGCGCGAACAAAGTTCAAAACTGGTCAAAGTTTTCTATATATTTCTAAATCGATAGCTCTACCTTTACTGAGAGATTCAAAAGCAATTTTTGACCAAAATAATCTTATTTTGGTACTCTTGTTGACGTCATCAGGAATGCCCCTCCTGATAATTTCCTAATTTTATCAAATAATAATTCTTATTATTACAGTCGCATTTCAGCACGTGCTCATCGTCATACTTCAGCAAAGTGGTCCCTACAGTTTGCATGGTTACGGCCTGTCTTTAAAAAAAGCCTAGCTTGATCACCTTTGTGAACTAATTTTCGGGATAGGTTGGCATCGTTTTATTTTTAAATTTGCACTGACCGCTCTGTTTTGATGCTCGTCGTTGTGAACATTTGTCAAAGTAGTTATTGTTTGAGCATGTATTTCTTCAAGACGAACAGCTACAAGCACTAAATAAGGAAAAGTTCACAACAACGTAACAAAACAAATAAGCAATAAAAGGCGCAAACATTAAGCCACCTAATCCAACTGCGTTTAAAAAAAAATAAGGGAAGGCCGACCAGTTTACTGAACTGAAAAGTCCGTGCACACGTTCGAATGCCACACAGGTGATGGCGGTGCAAGCGCCACGACGAGCGTCCCAGGCTTGAAGAAATTGTCTTATCCCCTTTTCTGTTCACAAGCCAGTGTCGTTGTATTGCCCAGGTCAAAACTACGTCTCAGCACTGTTCGCACTCCCGTCTTCCGCCAAAAAAAAAAAAAAAACTGCAGCCACAGCCACGGCAGCACGACTGTAAAGAGAAAAAAAAATGCAGCAGCAAGGATTGTAAACTCTCCCATCATCAACACAGAAAATACGGCTAGTTTTTCGAAAGAGTGCCTTCTCCTTTCTTTCTTTCTTTCACTACATGGTCCCCTGCGTCTTAGAATGTTGAGCCGGGCTGTCATATGGGTTAACTTTACTGCCCCCCACCCCTTTTCAAAGAAACGTCGAGAGCTGCACGACTTGTTCTGCCAAGCAACTGCTCTTTTTTTTTTACATTGCTCGTCTCTAGTATCGTCAGTTTGCTTCACCCCTGTCTTTCTTTTCCTGAAAGCACCACGTCCTGCGAAGAGTCTAGTATACTTCTGGATTAATATCGCAGATACTGTTTATCCAACAAAAATACCATTTTCACTAGTACGAGTGCGTGTATGCGTTCTAAAAGTCTGTACCACTTACATTTCCCTACCTCATTTCACTACATTTATAAAGAATAAACACTCCTTTTAGTAATTCTAGTTTTATTAGTTCAGCTTACATATTCTATCAAAATAATCTTTACGCAGTGGTAGTAAACCTCGACCTGGCGTTTATTGATATGAAAAGCGGACAAGTGTTACCATTTATGTGTACTGGCAAGACCAAAAGTATCTTTTAACCAGTTGGGTTTACCTATAACAATTAATAACGTTTGATAGAATCAACATAAAAATATGATACTTTTTTATTGTTGCATATCTAGCCAGCGCTCCGAATATAACAGTGGCTTGATTCAATTTACCGAAGTTATTATGGGGTTAATGCTGCGCAAAAAAGGACGACTACAAAAAGTGAGCAACCACAAACGCTTGTGGTGTTCACTTTTTTTGCGCTAAATTTACGCCATAATGAATCAGTACCAACTTGCTCACCTCTCTGCTTCGTTTTACCGAAGTTGTGTTAAGAGGAAAAAGCACGTAGTCCAAACAACGCATTATCGGAATTTCGCTTATTTTGAACGTCTTGTCAAATTAGCCAAATATTAATCACATGGTTGGTTTATGAACCCAACATTATGCATTCTCAGCACTACGGGACAAGAATAACTCAGAAAATACGAGGAGAGCTCACTCACCATTTTTTTTGCCTCATCAACAACCGCCCGGTCTCTCCACACTCGGGAGATAACAATGTGTCGTACGCTGCCAGGAACCATCACACGATTACCGTTCACACAACTCCCTTCTGTCGTTGATAGTTTCCGTTGCTGCTGGTCGCTTGTGAAATCCAGAAGGTGCTCAGGACTACCTCCTTTTCTCCAACACGGCTGAACGCTTCGCACAATTCTCACTGCACAGGCTTGGTCTGCGCCATGTTGGTTTGTGGGGAACGGGCCTCCCGGCGGCGTGGCTGCCTACGTCGCTCCCCGAATAGCCAATGAATGCCAGTGAGCGATGACCGTGCGCAATTGGGGAGCATCCACTGAGGCAAAAGCGATGCGCGGGAGCATTTCCGGAGGAACCACGGGAGCATAATCAGAGGATTGGCCCCGTTTTCCTCTGGTTTCCTTCGTCCAGTGGTCACCGGAGGAAAACGGTGGAAAACGAATGTATTTGCTCGGGTACAATCCGGTTTGACTTTTTTGAGTGATGCCAGCGGAGCAGAACGGGCACATCCTTCCTAGAATTCTCCAAGCTGGATATATATTTGTCTACAGTGTACTTTTGTCACCCGTGCAGAGCAGGCCTGCATGTTTGTAAGGCCGTGCATGCTCCTGGGCACGTGACGTCACAACTCGCAACGGCCTCAAGGTGTCGCACCGCAGAGCATGCTGGCCGCTCGCGCACTATTGGCCAGGAGATCGAGCAGGGTCACCACCTGGCGGCAACTGGCCGAAGCGGCGAAGTGTGAATTTCTTCGGGTGTCTATGTGCGCGTACGTCACGCACGTTCTCAAAGCGTGGTTTGTCCGGTCATGTAAGCGCGAGTGTAACTGTTTCTACGTATGCGCGAAACTACTTACGAAAGCATTTGGTCAATGCTCTGCTGCTAATGCATTGTAATAAGATCGGCGAGTGCGACTTTCCAGAGTGCTGTTTATTGTCGTCGTACCCTCCATTCAGCAGAACATTTTCAGTGTGGGTGCCGCTTCCAGTTTCAAGCACATCGCGAATTGCTCTTGGCATCCCCCAAACATGAAGTCTATTAAATGGTGTGTGAATACAGCGTTTTATAGCGATTTGATTGTAAAAAAAAAACAGGCTGTACGGCATGCACTTGCATGTTGTATGTAGGTGTACTACTACGGCGCTGTAGTTAACCGATCATGCGAGGAGCCTTGAATGTATTTATCTGGCATGGGTACTACATAGAAACATTACTGTCCCATAAACTGGGACACATCGGTACTTAAACTGTACTCAAAACAGAATCACCGGGCGCGACCGTAGGCTTAGATTTAAAGATGCTTTAAACAGCCCGGACGTTGATAATTAATTCAGACGCCATGCCTTTATATAATGTCGTATGTTTTTACTGAAAATTCCATTTTTTTCTTCACACTGATTTCAGCGCTTGTGTGGCACATTAGTGACCGACGGAATGCAGGGGTCATTTTTCGTCTGAAAAAAAAAAAAAGGCGCAGAACAGTCACAGCGAAAGCTAGAAGAGCGGCCTTTCAGAGCCTGTTCAAAACACTCATTGGGTAACTACTGCAAGCACACTTGCTTGGTACCTACTAGAGCATTATTAATAAGCTTTTGGGTAGTAGGCCGGCATTCGCTATGTATTTTTTGTCATTCTTCTAATAAGCGTGGTATTTACTAAACACTTGATTTGATTGATGATTGATTGCCCCGCCGCGGTGGTCTAGTGGCTAAGGTACTCGGCTGCTGACCCGTAGGGCGCGGGTTCGAATCCCGGCTGCGGCGGCTGCATTTCCGATGGAGGCGGAAATGTTGTAGGCCCGTGTGCTCAGATTTGGGTGCACGTTAAAGAACCCCAGGTGGTCTAAATTTCCGGAGCCCTCCACTACGGCGTCTCTCATAATCATATAGCGGTTTTGGGACGTTAAACCCCATATCATACAATGATTGATGATTGATTGATTTGTGGTGTTTAACATTCCAAAACCACCATACGATTATGAGAGACGCCGTAGTGGAGGGATCCGGAAATTTCGACCACCTGGGGTTCTTTAACGTGCACCCAAATCGGAGCACACGGGCCTACAACATTTCCGCCTCCATCGGAAATGCAGCCGCCGCAGCCGGGATTCGATCTCGCGACCTGCGGATCCACTAAACCCTTGCAAAGAATTTCATGCCAATTGTCCATGCAGTGCCTGACGACGATGAGGAGTTAAGGCTGAAGTGGGTATGCGAACCAGTTAATAGGAAAACAAGAACAAGATTTTGTAATGGGTTGGAGCATTGGACGGCCCACTCGTTACGCTATTCGCATTGTGCGACGACTGCTTGTTCTTTCGCTGTCGTAATGCGCTTTATAAGTCGCTATAACACGATTGCTTTCCCAACATCAATCCTGCCTAAGGTAAGTTTGGCGACAACTCGCAAGCACCGGTGTAGCTCAGTGGTATAATACTGGGCTGGCACCCAGCAGACCCGGGTTTCAAGCCCCACTGTTCCATTGGTGCTAGGTCATGCCTACCTAAGACAAGTTTGACAAGTTACAAGCAGTGGCGTGTCAATGGTAGAATAATGAGCTGGTACGCAGTGGACCCGGGTTCAAGCCCCAATGTGTCATTGGTGCAAGTTTTTTTTTCTAATTTAAAACCGCGCGATGCGGTTACGGCTACCGGCGGCGGCGAACAACAGCACGTGACCCGAAAAGTGATTTCATTACAGCATTTAGCTGTAAAAAACATCCTTGTCTTATTAACCAGGCCTTTGTTGTAGCACTGCTATGCACGTAATCTGTCAATGAAAGCTTTCTGCTGAACTCATATACATTTATTTATATTCTTACTGGTGCAAGAACATGTGCGTACACGTGGTAAACGCAGTGTAGCGCAAAGCGCTGTCAGCCACTAAGCTTTCCTGACTAGGCTTTCCCGACTGTTCCACATTTGATGGTGAACAGAATGAGAGGAGGAAAAAGTCATATGCGCCTTAGGTGCGAACGGTGGTGCTGAAGTAATCGCACAGATATGCGGGCTTTCTACGATCTTTTTTTGTTTCTTTTTGTTGTATGCAGATGACAAAGACGCAAGTAAGTAGTTCAGACACGCTACAGCACTTCGTAGCTGGCGGAACGCAAGCTAACCACGTACAAACAACACAGCAAAGGCGTTATTTAGTGCGAAAGCGCGAAGTGAGTCACCCAAAGCGAGCATCACTATGAAAGGCAGAATGCGCTTTACTCGTGGGTAATGTTAACGTTGCATAGGCGTCGTGCAATGATTCAGTAGAGAAGAGCGTAGATATTAACAGTAAACTGTAGACAACGCATTTTGTCCGCCGACAATCGGCTCAGACCACACGCAACGAAGGGCCACTGCGTCTATTTGTGTACGCGCCTCCAACCGCCTATCCACACCTTCGCGAGACAGTGCTGCCACCTATAGCATCATGTCGCCGCGAATACACAGACGTGGCTGTGGATTTGCATCCTTTGATAAGGATTTACATATGTGCTTTATCATTATTTTGAAATAGTTTTTTTGTTTGTCAATCTTCGTTTTACTTTATTTATACTTGTTCAAGCAGGAGGTCCCCCTGACATTTTTTTTTTAATTTGGGACCTTCTTTTGCATTATACGCATTTTATGTTTCCATTGAATTGTATTATTGTATTGAATATTAAATAAAGAGCAGCACACTTAAGCTATAATGTGCCTATCAGCCTGATCTTTTTTGTCGATCGGCTGACCTACATAAAGATTTTATGGGCCGTTTTAGTAATAACTTTTCACGTTGCTGTGGCATTCACGACTTATATTAACAGTAAAAAAAAAGTATCCGGCACTACATATAAGAACTCCATCTTCAAAACAGCATGTAAATATAAAACTTTCTACGCACTGTGAATTTTCTCATTTTATAAGAACAAATAAATGAACATTTCTGCTGTCGCACACATGTAATTATTTTAACAATAACATCACACCGAACCCCCGCATTGACTTTGCATAGCAGAAAGCGTGAAATGCAGGTGTATTAAAAAAATCTTGACAGCATTACGACTTTCTCAGGAGCTTCCGCTGAGCAGCATACATTACCTCCACGAGCTAAAAATCAATGCGGAAGTGTAGCACGTGGCATTAAGTATTTTGCATTGGAGAGACCGCATACTCTTAAAATAACTCTTTGTGAAGTGGGCGAAACTGAATGGCGCGTTTTTATCACCGTGAAATTTATTGCGGCGTGAGGCGAGGACAGGTGTTGAGCCGGCCGCCCGCTGGAGCTATGTTTGGCATTTAAATGACGGGCGTAGCTGTCGTAAACCGTCGCCTAATGTTTCTATGTTTAGAACCTAACTGGCACGCTTCACTACTGTGACCTTTGCGTGGGGCGAAATGTGACCCAGACAATGTGCGTCAGAAGGGCGCGATCTCCTATCTCAGGCGCAACGTCGGTGGCTGGATGGCTCGAGTACAGGTGTACGTATACACATTCAACAAGCATATGCCTCGCTGTATAGCCTGGCGCATAACGAGGATAATGGAATGAGGATGTCTTCTCAGCGAAGACATTCCCTCTCGGCGAAGTTCGGCGAGCCGCCACGTGTTCCTTCGCTTCGGAATCGGAAAATCCAGTAACCAGGCGATGACGTTTCATCCTGAAGCATTAGTTCGAGTGTCCCTTTCCGCAATTGATATA
This sequence comes from Rhipicephalus microplus, assembly GCF_043290135.1. Taxonomy (NCBI): domain Eukaryota; kingdom Metazoa; phylum Arthropoda; class Arachnida; order Ixodida; family Ixodidae; genus Rhipicephalus; species Rhipicephalus microplus. Next base: position 40,362,408 of record NC_134710.1, on the reverse strand, counting down.
CACTGTTGTGGTCAGCCCTCTGAATAGGAGTGATGTTATGTGGCTTTTCATTCGTGCTAGTGTTGCTTACCTGGATTCTTTGACTCTACCTTCTTTCCTTCTGGTCTCCATCCGGACTACATCGACGCAAACCGTCACTTGTCACCTTTGGTAGGAAGTTTCTTTCACGAAAGAAACTCCCAGCCATGACAGTGCAGCATGCACTGTCATGGCTGGGAGTTTCCTTAAGCCATAAATAAGCTATAAATAGGGAACTGGAAGCTTTTATAGATTATTTCCTTCCTGAATTTTGGGAGCGTCCGCTCAATGTTAATTGGGCTTTATTTCGAAACAAGGTTCAATGGCTGACTGATAAGTACATACCGCTCAGACAAATACCCTGTCCTAAACGCCAACCGTGGTACAACGTCTCACTAAAACGACTGCTTAATAAAGAAAAGCGCATTTTTCGCCGCTGTAGACTATCAAGTTCTGCTGAAAGGTGGGCGGCTTATGCGCGCGTCGCATCAGAATATAAAAAAAGCCCTTTCTCGTGTAAAAACCGAGTTTTATCAGCGAACGCTCCCATCCCTCTTATCGACTGATCCCCGCAAGTTCTGGAGCGCTGTTAATATGAGCAGAACTAAAGATGTAAAATTAAAAACACTGGATGGAACACTTGTTCCACGAGAGCAGTGCTGCGTGTTGCTCAACAATACGTTTTCTTTATCTTTTACTAAAACAATTCCTACTTCTTTTCCTGTTGAAGAAAGCCTACATCTTGAACCAATGGAACCCATTTTTATTGACTGTGCTGGAATTTTCAAGCTGATACAGGGGGCTAAAATTCCTTCATCTTCTGGAATAGATGGAATTAACTATAAGTTTCTGAAAAGTACTAATGTGAACTCCTCATTGATCCTTTCCTATATTTTTTCACAGTCTTTACAGTGTTCCTTACTGCCCGACGACTGGAAGGGTGGAAAGGTGATTCCAGTGTACAAGTCTGGTGAAGTTTTCTCCCCTTTTAACTATCGACCCATCTCTCTTACATCAATCCCATGCAAACTACTCGAACACATCATTTACACTAACTTGATGAGCTATCTAATTCATTTTTTACAATATACCAACACGGTTTTCGCAAAAATCATTCCTGTGAAACTCAATTATTCACCTTTACTAATGATCTCTGTTCTTTGTTGGATCGTGCGTCAGTAGTCGATTGCATTTTCATTGATTTCGCGAAGGCATTTGACTGCGTCTTCCACCCACTGCTACTTTATAAACTTAGCAAACTGAGCATTGACCCTAACATTTTAAGGTGGATTGAATGTTTTCTGAAGAATCGCTTTCAATATGTAGCCGTTAATGATAACGAATCTCCTCACTGTCCTGTTACATCTGGTGTCCCTCAGGGATCAGCATTGGGGCCTCTTCTCTTCCTAATTTATATTAATGGTCTTCCTGATACCATAACCTCATCAATACCTCTTTTCGCTGACGATTGTGTTATATATAGAAATATATGTGAACCTTCTGATCCCTCACAACTTCAAACCGACCTTAACACAATTTCAGCCTGGTGCAATACCGGGCTAATGAAACTAAATGTCGACAAGTGCAAATATATGAGGTTAACTCGAACAATCAAGCACACCCCTGTAAACACATATTGCCTGAATGGCTCCCCTCTATTATCGGTTACCACCTACAAATACCTGGGCGTTAAGATTTCAGATAACCTTTCGTGGCACTCGCACATTGAATATATTAGCAATAATGCGAACTGCATGCTCGGCTTCCTTCGACGAAATTTCTCTCGAGCTCCCACTTCATTAAAACTGCAGCTTTACAAAACCCTTGTACGGCCAAAGATTGAATATGCCTCTTCTGTATGGGATCCACATTCTGCCAATCTTGTCTCCACACTTGAAGCTATCCAAAATCGGGCCGCTCGTTTCATTCTCTCTGATTATTCCCGGTCATCCAGTGTCACTAACATGAAACAAGTAGTACAACTACCTGATCTTGCAACCCGTCGTATGATATCCCGCCTATGTGTTTTCCATAAAATATTTTACACCAATCAGACCTTAAAACAATCCCTTTTTTCAGTTCCATCACACGTGTCATCCCGCATTGATCATTCCTTAAAAGTTGGTGTGCCAAACTCCCGAACAAACCTCTACCTGAACTCGTTTGTCCCAACGACCAGCGTGCAGTGGAATCACCTTCCAGCCTCCATCGTCTCCATCAGCGACGCTGCGCACTTCAGGTCCACTGTCAGCAATCACTTTTTGTAACCACCCCGCTGTTGTCTTTTCTCTTGATTGTTTAATATTGTACCCCTCCTCTCCGTAACGCCTTACGGCATTGAGAGTAAATAAATGAAATGAAATGAAATGCAATGTTGGTGCACCACCGAAAATATGCCACTGTGCTTAGAGAAAAAAGTACTTGTCAATGCATTGTTAGCAACTGGATGATCGGACACTTTCTGTGCAGGTGCTATTACAAAACCTTCCGCATCGTTCCACAGCCCACAAGATAATAAAAGCCCTCTTTTGTGGACGACGGCCTCGTGTAAACCGTTCTGGCTTGCAGTGAAGTTCTACACGCTGCAGCGAACTTACTGCCTCTCTCTCTCCCTTTTTCCTTCTCCTCCCTCCTCTCTCTTTCTAATCCATCTATTCACCTTCTCCTCGTGTAGGGTAGCCTAGTGGAAGTCTTTTTGGTTAACCTCTCTGCCTTCTCTCTTTCTGTTTGCTTTCTTCCTCTCCACCTCCTGTTCCTTTTTGTGCTCTGGAATATTCCGATTCGTCGCCTTTCTTTTGCTTTTCTACTGCGTAATACAGTGTTTTCCTTTGGAGTAGTCACGTTTTATATGTATAGAATTGATATTGGCACTTGCCATTGCATGTTCCTTTTTTGAATACCCTACAATGATAGAAGGTATATACAGTTTTTTTATTATGCTGCCGCCATGGACTTTTCAAAATTTGTTAGTCTATTGTACTCAGCGATTGTAGATGAATTACTTCAGATAGCTTGTCAAACAGCTAAGGCAACCTATATCCCGCAAAACCTTCCGCGTTTTTCTTCTGCGAAATAAGGCTGATTTGAATTGGCTTGCACAGAGTGCGGGCGAACTAAGACTCATCAGGAAAAGCAAAGAAATCTACACGGTTGGTGGAGATTACAAAAATACGTTTCCTTTTCTTGAGGTGTGAAAGGGGGGAGGGAAATTGATTGAGTGGTGCTGTATGCATACATTTTTTTTAATTTCAAGCCCACCCTGCTTCGAATGCAGTATGAAATTGCAAACCGTACTTTACCTAACCTGCTTCTTAATTTTCGAGTTATAAGATGATGACAGGTGAAGAGAGAATATTACGAAAGCTTGCTTTCCAGCTTTGTCGCACAGCTTGTCACATCACGTTTAAAATTAATAGGACCAGCACAGATGAAATAAACACTTTTTTTGCCTCTCTAAATCTGTCACACAACAATATTCACGAGAATAACCAATGAAGAGTGATGCATGGAACGGCTGTTTAGGAACGCACGTATATTTATGAGAGATTGTGCCTGCTCGAGTACAAAACTTCGTACAAAAGAAAGAAAAAGTGCTAATTTTACACACGCTTGAGTTTTCACTTTTTTACAGTCTTCAGTTATTTTTTCTGAATGAGGTCATGCTTTGCGCTGGTCCCAAAAATAGTGGTGTGAGCTTCAGAATAATAATGCACAGTCAAAAAGAAACTGAAAATGTTTTAGAGTTCGATGAAATTCGTGGTTAGCAAGGAGAGGCATTACTGTCGATGATGTCATAACTTTTTTGTGGTTGTAGCAGCCGGAGCTGCAACATACGCGAAAAAAAGTTTGTCTTGCTCCACTCCCCCCCCCCCCACCCCCCCCACCCCTCTTCAAGAGGCTGAAAGTGTGGGTGTGGAAACCTAAGCCATCTTCCTTTTCTGTCACGGAGTCGTTCTGCACTCCGACATAAGGTTCGGCCGCTCACTAGCCATGTTTAGCTGAGCGTCGCTTACACTCAGCCACGCGCAGATGTAAAGTCCTGATAGAGTGAAGGGGACTGTATAGACACGGTCGCGGCATTCGTGGATCTCTCGTTTTTATCGCGTTTTGACGAGATGTGGTCAGCTTGGCCGCAAAACCACGGCAAAACCAAGTGAACGCACCTTTACCCTCCACTCAAACAACTTCGTAAGCGGAGCAAGAAATGCGTTCCTGTTTCAGAGTACTACGTGCGCCAGCGTTTCTAATATCTTGATTCATGGCCTCCGTGACCACCTCATGACGTTCTGTTGCCGGAGCTAATCGAGGAGGCCACGCTTCTGCAGTGCTGCTGTTGCAAATGACGCGAAATAGCGATTATGACGTCGTCACCACATTCGCTCGGTGTCTCGGTGTTCGTTAAGAAGTGCCATTTGCATTAACTTGTGAGAACTCTCACATCGCTTTTCGAATTCGGCTGGCATCAAACGTCAAGCATACCTTCATTACCATTACCATTTACGCATACCTTCATTACCCGCCCTAAACAAACACCGTTATAGTTTGTGAGACATTTTCTATCTCCTTCTTAAAAAGGAACACAATATTCTATGTATAATGTTCAATATTTCAAGCTAGCTTCAAACCTCACTTTCAAGTAGAGTTCCATCGGAATATATTGCTTTTCACGCGTTAGTTAGCGTCTTTCTATTCAGCATGGTGTTGCTTCAGTTACAGACAGAGCAGAGTCTATAAGAAATCATCCAGTCTGGAGAATTTCACGTGGCTCCGCTGAAGTTTACTTTTCTTTTTCTAAGCGAAACACGGAACAAAATAGAGGTCTGTACCTTGCATATTTTTTTTATGTTGTTTAAAGCTGGTACATGTCAGATGTTCTCTTTTTTTTGTTTTAGTATCCATTTTTCCTCCAATGAGAATCGCACTAGGCTGCTCAATAATTTACGTTTAACTTTGAATAAATTTTTTTTCCTTTACTACCAAATGCACCATTGTATTATATGCTCTATGCATTCTTCAGCCACAAAAATTAAAAAAAAAACAAGTAAACTGTCATTTTTGCTGTTGCTACGAGTAGGTGTCGGATGACGTCGGCTATTCCCCGTTTCCTTCAAGCGATGGCCAGGAGACGACGTTCGTCGAACACCTGTCAAATTACTTTCGCTCGATGTAGAACAGAGAGAGAGAGAGAAAAAAAAAGAAAACCATTCGAAAAGCCAGCGGGTTCCCGAGTGAAGTTAAAAAAGGAATCCCCCCTCCCCCGTTTCTCCGGCCAGAGGAATGACGCAGTTCTGAGTCGAAGTTGACAGCTGACCGGACATATAATCTCGTTCTCATAATACATTTCGTAACACGGCGCACTTTTCCTCTCCCATGCGCGGCGTCGGGGCTTGTGTAGATGCGAGCGGCGCGTACCGACGGGGAAGTACAAGACAGCCACGCCGGAAGCATCGGTCCCGTTCCTTCCGCCGCGGTAAGTTGTGTGGGGTGGCGGCCAGAGTACGCCGGATCTGCAGGCATCCTTTCGCGTAGCCGAACGAGGAACCGCCCTTCCATACGTGTGAATTTGCAAGTCACCTGCGAACCGGAGACAACAAGAAGCAAGAATAAAAAAGAAGAAAAGAAGGTAAGATGGAGGACATAAGACGATCGGGAGGGAGAGTGGTGAAAGCGGAACGACGCGGAAAGAATAAAAACGAACAGACACGGATCAGAAGTGGGTCGCTCGGAGGCGCGCGCACACGTGAAGGCTTGCTCGAAGTTGAGTCCAAAGGAAGCGCCCCGACAACCAATAAAAAAAAGAGAAAGATAAAAAAGTGCCCGCGGCGCGTTTATGTTTTTCCTCACCACTCTTCCTCCGCCAGCTCCGTCTGCATCACCGCAAAATCAATAACCGTATACCCACGTCTTGGCGTGCGTGTGTTTTTTTCCTTCCTTCCAAGCAGCGCATTTCGGAGACGTTTTCGACCTCTCGCTTTCGAATGTAACGTCATGCCAATTACTAAGGAGACGAAAATGAAGGCCGATTTGAAAGGGTGGATAATTCTCGACTTGGCATTGCCTTTTTACGATCGTCGACACAGGTCACGTGGTAGCGAGAAGAGCTTGTGTATAACAACTTTCCTTTGAATGTCATTATTATTTCGCCGGGAATCTGAAGCAAAAAAAAAAAAAAGGACGTGAAATGAAAGCGCTGAAGTGTATTTTCGTGTTCGCGTGGGATAGCTATAGAAGCTGTGCCGGGGAAGTTATATCTTGACCGCTAACGATACGAGATAAAGCTTACGTTATAGTTGCTGTCTTGCTTCCCCATGAATACGCGCAGAAGCAGGCGGGACCGTTTGGCAGTAGCGCACTGGCGAGCTACTCCACGATCCTCGGTTCCGAAAGAAGAGCTTTCAATAGCTATACAAATGAGTGAACCAGATTTCGCTCTTCGAAAGAAATTGCAACTGTTGAAAGAGTGCTCGCGCAGATATTTTAAGCACGGCATGTTTCTTGCTCCCAAAAATATCGCACTCAAAAAGAATAAGAATAGAAAACTTTAAAAAGGTAACTTAAGTTTAGACAAAGTTCATGTCGAAAATGCTCCTTGTGGCGACATCGACATAATCAGGACGCCATGACACGGGAGAAATTTTCGTGTCGTGACGCCGAGGAGTAGTTTAGGGCTCGGCATAATCATTTTGAGCATAATGTTTTGCGCGCGTTCCTTTTGCATACGTGGTCACGTGTGGCAGCCTAGGACCTCGCTGTAATTTAGTGAACCGCTGTATCATTACGTTCTGACGCCAACACGTTCGATGATATTCATTTGCACGTATCGCCTGTGGTGGAAGTGGCAGTGTCTACACGTTATCAATAATATCAACGCACCCTGGATGACAGAAAAGTGATGGAGTCAAGCGAAGCGAATTCTTAGTTTATGTCGACTTAAATTCGCTAGGTTAATTGACTCCTATGGCAAAATAATAATGAATTATTTAATTGATTATTTTGAATATACTTCTTGCCAACTTGGCTTAAGCAGGAGGAGCAGTACACACAAAAAATGCAAGGTTGGGCTAATACGTGCAATGGCGCAATCAAGAGCTAATCGATAGCAGTGCGGTAATATAGAATACAAAAAAAACCCTTGCGCCATAAAGCACCCCACATCATTAGAATACAAAAAAGGTTGAACAAAAACAAATGACAATTATTGCCTAATAAATAATAACACAGTCACATATAGCAGAATGAAAGCCAACATCAGCAGGAGAGAAAGATGAAATTTAACATAAACAACCTTTTCCAGTGATTGATGAAGTTTGGCGACTTTATATTACTGAATCTGGAAGTATATTCGAGTCTCCTATAGTTTTGAGGAAAAAAGCTCTTTGAATGCTTTGATTTTTGCGGAAATTGATCACAATAAAATAGGTATAATGGGTATTGTTTGTCGAGTTGTAACAGGATGAAGGTATGAATGATTGATTGATTATTTGATACGTCGGGTAATCAGTTCATTACACTTGATAAATTTATTTTCCTGCGAAAAGTTGCATGTTTCACATTTAGGGGACACAAGTAAAGTAGCACCGGTTTCTGTTCTTTTTTTTTTAAGCAGATGTGGTCACTTCAAAGGGCAATAAAACATTTAAGAAGGTGCAAGAGGAAATGGTAAACCCATGCTGACTCAGTAAAAAGCGGACGCGGGAGTTTAGGAGCAAGCCAAGCAAGCTTCGAATGTGATTTCGCTTTGATTGCCGTGCGAAACGTGCTGCACACGCGCGAAGAAATTATATGCTGTAAAAAAACAGAAAAATGTTAATTACTTTCAGCGGAACGGCGAGAACGTGGCCGGCTTTATCGGCAGCAATATGTCGTCGCTTTGTTGCGGCTCATTTCGCACCGCTTCGTCTTGCAACTACTCTTGTGGTTTACTTTTTCAGTTCACTTACTTACCTTCGCTCAATTCACCGTTTGTTTTATCTTGGCTTCTATTTCTAGTTCGCAGCTTTTCGTAAGGGCTTTGCTTGCAGTTTCGTCTTTTCATTCGCGACCACATTTTGTAAAATATCGTCAATTAACAGTCGAACTGGAGTTTTTGTTTTTGCTCAGTTTATCCCTGCCTTATTTATAGCAGTACCCGTGAATTAAATTAAAATCTGTAATATCGCGTTAGCCGCAGTGTCCTTTGCACACAAAATGTTATCATCGTTCCAGAAGTTCGGATATCACTTCTATCTGTCATCGGTTTATGTCATCAGAATCGAATAAGGGATACAGTTGAGTTCTCAGGTTGAAATAATCTTTTGGCGGGCTTAGGCGTTCAGAGGCTAGAGTCAGCATTCCTGTGGAAATCTTATTTCCTTCTTATCGTTCATTCATTACTCCTTTTTGAGGCAATAAGAATATGCTTCCTTGAGGTGGGCGGATGATTCGAAAAGAAGTGGCTGCTCGTCTTGAACGTTTTTTTTTTTACGAAAGACAGGTTTAAGGGATGTTGGGTAAGACATACCGCATGGAAAAGGCCGCTCAGCCGGAGAAATTGCCGGACAGGCCTGCCAGGCTAACGCCACCTCCACCACCACCAACAGAGAGAAAGAAAAAAGGAACGCACCACAGCCATTACCTGTCTGTCTGTCTGACTGTCTGTTCGTCCGTCCGTCCGTCCATTCATCTGTCTGTGCTTGCGCCAAAGAATGGGAATTTTTAAAGTAACTCGTTTGTTAGTAGGACGCAGTCAATAAAGCCTACAGACAAGCTAAGGAAAAGACAGGGGGTATTATTTGTTGTTTTTTAACAGGGGTGGGGGGAAATGCATGTAAGTGGACAAAAAGCAACCTTTCCAGGCGGGATTAATCCCACATCCTTCGAGTCATGCGTAACTTATGTGTGATAATCTATGTGAACCTATTATACCAACCAGCAAAGACGTACACATTTTTCCCCCATCCTCTACACTATGTAGTTCTTCAGTCGTCTTTGCGTGTATGCACTGCGCGGCTCAAGAGCAACACCAATTTATGGAACTCAACCGCAACTGTGATCATACGAACAGAAGTCACTGCAAACAATTGCTGTAAAGTTCAGCAGAAGTTATATACCGCTTCAAAAGTATCTATCTATAGGAACGGTTTGAGTTGCTCCGCATTTTGCTGATGATAAACTACACGTACGTTGAGGTTCTCACGACGCGACGGTGACAATTTCGTAGTTACTGTCCGGCTGAGGTCACTTTCCGAATGTTCTTTTGCATTGCATGTACGACAAAAAAAGGAAAGCTACAAAAAGTGAGTGAGAGAGAAAGAAAATGTAAGGCTACTTCGTCTCTATATAAGACAAGTTGTTCTTAAAAAGCGCAACAACGCTTTAAAAGTCTTCTCTGATGAGCACGGTCTTGATATGTTTCCCAGGATCCTTTCCTCTGACAAAAGGCGATTCTCGCGTGTGACATATTGATTTGAATGCTCCTCTTTTTTTTGGGCCCACTGAAACTAGGACACTCGCCGAGAAGATGGGTAATTGTTTCCTCGCAGACACACTTGCCGCATTTAGGGTTGTTGGTCATTCCGAACCAAAATGAGGGTGCGTTTGCGACGGCTCCGTCAAGCAACAGGGAGCAAAGAATCGTCTACTCAGCTCGCGATATGGCCGACGGATGGCGAAGCTGAATGTTTGTATCTCAGTTGCGGAGATGAGGGTTTGTAAAGTGCGTCGAGTGGCACTGCGGGAGAGCAAGTACGCATGCTTGCGAACGAAGTCGTGTAGCGGCGTCGGTTTTGGGTAACGGTATATCTACCCCATGGGTGCCATCATACACAAGTTGGTGGCTTCATATGTGCGGTCACTTCCATATTCATTAACCTGGTATATACGGATACGCTATGTGGTGTCTTTTTTGTATTGTATAGTGATAAATGTGCCTTATGTTAGCGACTACTTGACCATGATCCCTGACAAAGGTGTGACAAAAAGCACGGAAGGGCTGCTTTAACATCGGAGAAGATTTACAAGGCCTGTGTTGGTTATTCAGTCAAGAACTGCCGTGCAGCATGAAGTATGACAATTTCTGCCATCGTCAATGATGTGAATTGCAATGCCATGATTTTAGAGTGATTCATTTCACGGGGATCACCATTGTCCCTGCTGAGCTTACAGAAAAAAAAGGGTGAAGCATCTAAGCATACGTCAAGGAATCCGCTGTCTTTCCGTGCATGAAATGTAGTTTGTTGTGCTGCTATTCGTAAGATGAACTGCTCCCGCCCATGAAAAGACACAGTTTTTAAGGAATAAAAAATGAAACAAATATAAAAGATTAAAATTATGGCGTTTCATACAACCTCCGTGCAAACTAATCCTGTCCTCATAACTAAATATTGCATAAGTCGCGAAGTTTCCATGTTCCAACTTCGGTGTATTTTGCTGTTGTATATGCCGCTCATCGGCAATTCTGTTTGTATTTCATGTTAAGAAAAGCCAAATTTAGCGACGGAAAGAAGTTAGAAGATGAGAAAGAAATCGAAAGAAAGAAATGAAAGCATAACAAACAAATGAAAAATGTGTGCAGCTTGCATAAGCAGTGCAAGGCTGGATTAATAGCGGAACTTGTTGCGACATATATTATCGGCAAGGTCTGAACTGGAGGGGTCCTAATCAGCAAGGCTCTCTCTTTTTTACCCTTCCTTTTATTATTTCTCTTCCGTTTATCCACCTTGTGCTTTTCCTTAACTTTTTACAGAGGGCACCCGCATACAGAAACGCCCACATTCCACATTCATGGTGTCAGCATCAACGGACGTGCTGGCTGCAGTTATTGTTATCTGCCTAATTACCAGACGCAATCGCGAAAAATGAGTACTATGGCTATCCCAATTTCTCGAATGCACGTTGTGAAATGCGAACTTTCCTTATACTGAAGCTTAATATCAAGAAGAGGACAAAGAAAGTGCGTGCTGGCAGAGAGATTACGTTGCACGCGATATAGGCACAGCTTAGTTTTCTCGTTACGCGAAACGGCGGAACAAAAAGATAAGACAGCTCCGCTGTCAAAATCAAATGTGAAGTGTTTTCGGGTTTATTGTCGCAGAATCCCAACTCACTGATGACTGCACAGCTGTTTCCAGGCGCTGGGACTGCGTGAAAAACGAGTAATATATATATATATATATATATATATATATATATATATATATATATATATATATATATATATATATATATATATATATATATATATATATATATATATATATGCAAAACAGCAATTTACTTTTTTACTTTTACTCTACAATACGTTTATCTTGGTTGTTTGACTCTTTTGCAGTGGTATCCTATCTGCATCGAGCCTGAGTTCATGGAAAGTCTGCGTCTCAAGAAATTTGTCTGCACAAGCGCTCTGTGTGGATGTATGTTTGTTTTAGTGCATATACGCTATAAAATGCCACGCAATACATCGCCATCTGTCGCCTTCCTCTGCATTACTCTGGTATAAGTACTAGCAGTCGAGGCACTATACCAGCCGGCCAGCTTTGCTCTACCTTCAATCAAATGTTTTCATCTTTGTACCCATAGAAAACGGCAATCACTATGTCAATTAAACTTGAATGCAGAAACACTGATTTGAGAGCGCATCTACGTCCAGAGCTGCCAGTGCGAGCAGAGATTTATAAGACGCTCTTCCTCGATGTGGAAATGTGTGTAGTCATTGTTCGTCTGAGTCGCATAAAGGTCGTTGAAGAAATCGGAGAATACGACCACTACACTGGGATCCTTTATAACACCGTGGTAGGTACTCTTATCTTGAAAGTTTAAGTGATGCTTAACGACAAAGTGGCAGCCAGTACGAGCGCAGTTGTGAACAAGTGTGATAAGGCGAAGCTCCAAAAAGTGGCTGGTGTGGGAACGCACGCTCAGTGAAAAACGAATATGACTGTAAAATTCTCGTTTCGTACTGCACCACCGAATGAAGCCACTGATTACTGTTAACAGAAACAGGAATGTCGAAGTGTGCTATACCGCTACGACCACACAATTACTATGTGATAGCACAGTGTGCGAAGACACGTACCTTATAATTGAGGCTATCCACTGCAACCGTGCATTTAAATTGCTGCTGAGGCCAGTGTCTGAATCACGGTCTTGGAGCTTGGCAGTTGTCGACTGCTGTCAGCACGTCGAGAGAAGAGTGCAATTGAGTGCTTAAACTTCGGCGTAGAACCGCAGCGCTTTCATATCGAAGTAGAATGCATTGTCCACTAGCTTGGTGAGAGAGGAAGTTGCTTTTCGGGAACTTCCCGCCATATGAGATAAGCGTAGACTCGCCTGACAAGTCGAGAAGAGATCGGAGCAGAAACTGCAGAGTTATACGTTTATGAAATATTAGAGGGAAAAATATGCTCGCAAGTTTTGTAAATTATGAGGATGGAGAAGTGCCAGAGGGGACAAGCTTCAGTAGAATAACCGCAGAAGGTGAGGTTTGAGAACACTTTTAGGTATACGTTAATGTTTAATTTCTCTTTGTGGGCATAATGAAGGAGAGTGTAAGTCAGCAGGAGCCACAAGACACTAGTGGGACTTACAACAATTTCTGTTATAACTGTAGTTTAGTTCGCACTTGTAGGTTATTACTAATATGGTGACTTCTACAACCTTTTCTAGTATACTAGAATGGCATGCAACGAAGCAAACAAAGCGAGCTTCTTCTATAACACTTTTGTTTCAGACAAAATTTAGTCTGAGGTGCGGCACGCCCTATGACACAAAACACAAAGTCAGTTAAATGCGGTAGCATCTATTGCTTTACAGGTGTAGCAAATTTACCTGGCCGACCCCTGCAATGCAAACGCATAAATAGCGGGAAAGTTTTGCTTTTTACTGTCTCTGCACGTCATGTATACGACAAGTATTTTTGTAGCATTTGTTGGCTCTTATTACGACGGGTTTGCTGATTGATAACATTAACTTTCCAATTTATACAGCTACCGGCCGCCATACGTACACCCTGAATACGGTATATTGAGGCCTCGGAATGCGATTTGCCACTTAGAATTCATTGAAATTATAGTGAGCATACCTACAGGCCTGTTCTTACCAGGAGCGAATTCAGCCATATTTTCCAAGGGGGGGGGAGGGGGTTCAATTACACATCATGTATGTTCGTGCGTGTGCGCGTATATATACGCAAGCAAAATTGAAAATTTTCGGGGAGGGGGGATTTGAGCCCCGTCCCCGACTAAGCCCATGGTTCTCACAGTCCGTTGCCATCTAAACGGGGTTAAGGCATGACAACCGACTCCAACACCTTGTGATGAGTAACGAGACGCCACAATAACTCAGTCATTGTGGCAGGTATTGTATGTTTTACGTAAACAATATTATGTTTCCTACAAATTGCAGGAAACATTCAAAAAGTCAATGTGGCGCATGCCTTATATTAAAGAACCTTAGTTATTCTTGCAGTGTAGATTGTAGGGGACGTTATTAGTTGACTTCGCGCCGACTTCATTTTCTGGCCTGGCCATGCAGTCTTTACTTTCCTAAATTCACTTGTTTATGGTTCACCGAATACAAAATGAAGCGATGATGCTTCGGCTTTCGATAAAGTTGCTGTGGTCGATGTTTCTGTTTCGCGTCGCATTTGATTTGTTGTATCGAATTCCTGCTGCATCGCTTGGTGCCGTTTCTACTGCTAAGGTTAGGGCTTGGGCGTGTTGGTTCACATACACAGTAAAAAACACAGAGCGAAAACGACTGGGAAGAAACAGGAGAGGCAGGTGAGAGTGCGGAGAGAAAGTCTCTTTGCTTGGCTTCTTCTCGTTTTCGCACTGTGTTTTTTTTTATTATTTCGCTTCATCAATTATTTCGCTTCATTAAGCGGCTTTCAATATTTACCTGAATAGTGACGTGTCGTTGTCACGTCATTAGGATGCGTATTTAAGCGCTGTCATCGGTGGGGGCGAATCTCCGGCATTTGATTGTACAACTGCACCTCCACCGTTTGTTGCTTTCAATTTTTCTGTAAGGACAGACCGTGACTTAGACCGATGTACAATGGGCACTACGGCCAGTTAATGGGATGACCTTAGAGACCTTCACTAAGTAACATCCATCTAGGTTCGAAAGAAGAAAAAGAAAGAAACAAGAGCTTTGCCCAATTGATAAGCCTGAAAGCTGGTTGGCCTGCTTTGTTTCTCTCCATTTCTTTTTCATCTGATCAATTCCTCTTTGCTCTACTCTCTGTTATTATATTTTTTTCTTGTCTATAAATATTTATTTCCCTATCTGTGTATATATTTTT